>NC_137462.1:13020474-13682943 GCF_964235325.1 Thermobia domestica | reverse complement strand
CCGAATTAATGATAGTTCGACTTTTCTCCTAAATTACCGACTCCGATGTTCTGCAGCCAACTCTGAAGTCTGGCCCCGACTAACTCTAAAAATAGTCGCCGACTGACTCTCGACTAACTCCGAAGTCCGGCTCCCGACTGACTCCCCGTTTCCGGGTTGAAGAGAATATTTAAAGATCCAAATCTGCTGGTGATCTTACTGACTCCAGACACGTTTCGATGTGATGATTTCGTCTCAACCAGGGCCGTGCCATGGAAAATCAGCGCCCGGAGCGAGAGTATACGACGGCGCCCCCATACATATATTCCAAGTAATTTTTTCTTTCTTTTGCCCCTTTTTCTCTCGATTTTTTCGCCCCCTTTGGCGCCCGGGGCCGTCGCCCCGCTCTTCCCCGACGGCACGGCCCTGGTCTCAACAGATACTTTTGACGTCAGAGATGGTTGGATAAAAGAGAAAGGAACTCTCTCAGCTTTATTACATAAAATACACATTGACATAATACATTACATAAACGTAAACAAACACTTTCACGATTCAGCAATGAAGACACAAAACTACGGAAGAATAAATTAACCGAATTCCCAGTCGTAAATGAATTTCATTAGCTAAGTCTTCCGAATGGCTAGCGTTCTTGATGTATACAAAACAGTTTTATGTAATTAGAAAAAAAAAAAGAATAGCTTCACAACACTGATGGCAAATCTTAATGAAAATTATATTTCTCAGGCAGACAATAAATTAATATGTGGGAGGTCAACATAAATCAATAAATAATAAATACTGGTCTCTTCACAATACGTCGAATCCATACCCTGGGTTCAAATGCCCAGAACTTTTATTATGTGTGTGTGCGGTTATATAATTGATCTGTAATCACATGATAGACAGTATCAGACAAAGATCTTAAACAGATGTTTATAACTTTCTAAGGTTATGTAGATAGGTTTTGCATTGTGATAAGATAACATCCTAGTATATATTGTGCAATGGTATAGAAAGATGTAAAAATGTGTTTTAATAATAAAGGATATTGAGTCCAAGAAACATGGAGCTATTTCTCTTGTATTCCATGCGAGTAATTGCTTGGTAGTAGCAAAGCTATTATGACATCTATTTGCAAAGAAGGCATTAGGTAGACTATTTCATTTATTCAAAGCACTATCTTAGATTGAAATAGAACATGTTCGCTTTTGGTACACTGTAACCAGGGTGCGAATTACCGGGGGGGATGAGGGGGATTTTCCCCCTCAATCACATTTTGTTCCCCCCCAAAGAAGTCAGCTGAAGTATCCCCACCGGGGATGCTCGCTTTCCCCCCTCAAACTATGCTTAGGATAACTCCAAATTTCACTGATTTTTGTTATTTCTTGTAAATTTAATCTTCTAGCTGTATTTCGAAAAGATCGATGTAAACTGTTCAGTTTTGGTCATTTCTACTTACCACCTAATTACCCACTATTTTTCAACGTTGTTTAGTAGAACTATATTATTATGACTACGGTTGTTACTTGCAACTGTACCTTCGTACCCTTCAGTTCGTCATCGTTTGTGAATTTGAATGTACTAATTGCGTATAACAAACCCACATATAGATTTATAAATGTTCTTAGCGGTTGGCCAAGAAGAAGTAAACAAATAGCTTCTTCTACCATACTTGGCGAAGTTCGGATATGTCATATTCATCCTCTATATTTGTATCGATTATCATCTTATTTTAATTTTTGTTATAACATGTTATTTCATTTTCCAGTGTACTCTTTGTTAGCACATGGTCTTCATTCCCTAGTAGGTTGCGTGTATGCAACTCAAAAGTTGCATTTAATTTGTGATAATTAGCATAGTAATCAGTGCTTTTACAGTTTACGGAAATGAACTTTTGAAACTGTACTCAAAATCTGAGATATAGGTATTCTCTCGTAAGTATATGTTAACGTACACGCTGGGGGATACGCTCCTAGTGAGCAGACATGTTAATGAAGGTGATTTTTAGGTGAATAAGCGATTAATTCAAGATTTGTTTCAGCATTTGTTAATACGACTGGTTCTCCGTTTCATTGTCCGTGTCTGTATAAGCATTTCAACTGGAGCGTTTTTTTTTTTTTTTTTTTTTTTTTAAGTTAACCCTTCATTTTTCCATCTTTTCGCTGTACAGTTTGCTGTCCACGCAATTAATGTTGTCTGAAAAACTTCAGTGTAATGTTTTACTTTATTTGAATAACGTAGCCCATAGTGAATCAACTCATCTTCAACCTAACAGTAAAGTAATTTTTAAGTGTTGACTTTCTGTGCCCATCACAGAATCGATATTTGGAGAAAAAAAAAAGTCGTGATGAGCACAGCTTTAGCGGCAAGTAGAAGCACAAGCTCGAAATTTGAATTGAGAGATTTTAAATATTTGGCCTTCGATTTGACCTTGATGTGAGAAATCGGGACCAGCAACAATCCATTTCTTATTTAATAGGCTAATAACTAGATTTTCTTAAGAAAAAAAAATGTCCGGTTTAACTGATAATTTTAGTGGTTTTCACAAGACTGAAGTAGGTTTCTTTTCGCAACCTGTATGTATTAATGCAAAGTGGAAGCTTTCAATATGAGTGGAAAAATTAACATATGCTTGTGATCATGGCTATCGCTCGAGCCAAATTATTAACTAAATAAACCTTGGAGAGCTACGGGGACAAGAGTGAGTACAACATTAAAACACGTTCAGAAAGGTTTAGTGGGGTGTGTGTGTCAGACAATAACTATGCACATATATATTGTCGGTAGATTTATTAAATTAATAAATCTCTTATTTATTACAGATGTCACACACACACACACACACACACATATATATATATATATATATATATATATATATATATATATATATATATATATATATATATATATATATATATATGGGCTGTAAGGCATTTATTGTCTCAGACTATGTCCTTTGGCCTAATTTTATCCCCCCCAATATAGATTATCTAATTCGCACACTGACTGTAACTTATGATTTGCTTTGTGTTTCTGCTCTCTAGGTTTCTGGTTTGAATTTGTCTTCTGATGAAGAAAATTTAGCATTATTGTACCTAGCTACGGTTCAGGCGTTGTCTGTAAGTACATTGATTATTGAATTTTTGTCTTTCAACGTCTGAAAATTAATTTCCTACTGTCAAGTTATGTTGAGTATTTGTCTTTAGTTGCTAGCTATGGAAGTATCGTTTATTGATGTCAAAATCTTTCATATGCATAATATATATCAAACATATTAGCACGAATATCTTACAAAATGGTACAAGCTGCGATCAAAAAATAAGGTGAATGAATTTTTTTAAGCACCAAATGCTGACGCTACAACCATTTGATGTAATTTGTCCGATAGCCTGATCCGTTAAGACAGGCAGCGTCAAGTTGGAACACGTTCTGACTTGTCAGTCAGCGTCCACAGTAGCTAGAGTGACGTTGTGTTTACCGTGTCTGTCACGCATCATGATATTTGAACAACGCATGAACATTAAGTTATGTTTCAAGTTGCCAACAAGTGCCAAAGAAACTCATATGAAATGTTGAAATTGGTGTACGGCGATAATGTTGCGACTCTAAAGACTCTTTACAAATGGTATGAGCGATTTAAAAGCAGAAATTAGTCGGTAGAAGACGAGCAACATTGGGGAGGTCTATTGACCTCAAAAACAGAAGAAAACGTACGAAAAGTGGCAAAAATTGTTCGTTCGAATAGGCGAATAACTATTCGAGAGCATTCCAAAGAATTAAACATCTCGTACGGGGCCGTAGAAAGCATTTTAACCACAGATTCGGAAATGAAAAAAGTGAATGTGAAATTTGTTCTCCAACTTTTGACTGGCGAACAGGAGTTTTTGGCCAAAAAATATTCCTGTCTGTCCACATCTACCGTACTCTACATATATAATATTACGCGTCTTCTGACTCTTCCCAAAAATTAAAACCGTGCTTAAAGGAAAACGTTTGGACACCATTCCTGACATTGAAATGGTCACGACAGAACAGCTGAACGCCCTTTCAAAATAAGCCTTACAGAAACACTTCCAGTCATGAATTCAATGTTGGGATAAGTGCATTGCTACCCAAGGACAGTAATGTTAAGAAGATTAAATCAAATTCCATGTAAGCTTATTACATTATTTCTAATAAATTTATTCACCGTATTTTTTGATCATACCTCACATAATGTTGTGTAGTTTTTCACAATTGAATTATTTTTTATCCACACAAAAGGGAATAAAACTTGTTCGGCTTACTTACAGAGGAAAACATAAATTTTATTCCTTAAAAACTATATGGTTCGGTTAAAAGCCGAGCAACTGGTAAGCTTAATTCTATATAAAGGAGCAACATTCTGATTTTGATCTTACCATAGCATTATACCTAGGTAGATCACAAAAATGGCACATAAATTATTTAAATATTTTGAATTTCTTATTACAAATTCCGTTATGTACGTCTTTTATAACATTTTGTATATGATCATGAAGTCATAAATTAAAACTCATTGTAACCTCCAGGTCTCTTATTGAATATATTCTTAATTATTACAACCAATTTATACATGCACCTTTCATTCCAATTTTAGATATGTACAGTCATGTCCAAAATGAACGTCGCATGTCTATAAATATGTTTTTCTAGGAATATAATTTATTAACAATTTCGCTCAGTATTTCTTATAATGTTAGTATGCATAATCGGTAAAGACATATATGTGGTAAATATCATCTCAAAAGAGCAGTAAATAAGAACAATATAACGAAAAAACCTTTCTTGTCCATTTAGCAACATTTTGTTTTATTCATTCTAATTTTCGTATTTATAATTCTTTTCCTATGAAATTTACCACAAATATACATTTCCCGATTATACACATAGTAACAGTATTAAAAGTACCCTGCAAAATCATTATCAAATTATATTCCCACAACAAGACAGTTATACATATGCGACAATCATTTTGGACATGACTACACTTTAAATAATAACACTTTCTCAAATTCTATAGTTGTTATCTAAACTCCATTTGAATATTTCAGTGGGATTATCCTGTATCAACGTATGTTTGTACCAATTGTAGAAACACGTACTTAGTATCTCATTAGAAGAGGCAATACCTTATAACATTTGCATCTTTAAACCTTTGTTTTAGTATGGGACCAAGCATATTATTGATGTGCTACAAAAAGCTGGCCATAGAATTGAATCAGTTCTTATGTGCGGTGGCCTCAGTAAGAATCCACTGTTTGTCCAGACACAAGCTGATGTTTTAGGAATGCCTGTACTATGCCCAGAAGAGGAAGATTCCGTACTCATTGGAGCAGCAATTCTTGGGGCGTGTGCGGCTCGAGCGTTCGCCAATATGGATACAGCAATTAGGCAAATGGGAGGAAAGGCCAAAGTTATCTATCCACAAAATAAAGAGAAAAAGTAAGTAATTCTTGTGTAGAAGGAAATAACTTATGTATAATACGAGGGATGATCAAAAAGTAAGGTTACAAAGCCTGCAGTGAAACGTATATATATTTTATTTCATACAACCAATACAGCCAACATATGATACATATATTATTAGGTTATTTTTCGACATAGTCTCCATGTCGGTTGAGGCACTTGTCGCATCGTGGGATGAGTTTGAAGATTCTGTGACGATGTGCAGGTCTCTTTCTGTTTACTTCGCTCGTTAAATTCCACATAATGTAGAGAATTGCTCACGCTATTTCTTTAGCGGTCGTCACGAAAGAAATATAATTAAATTACCCCATGATTTTCATGGGAAAAGTGGATTAATCTAGGGGGATGACAACATTATTTATAAAAAGTAAGTTTATTACATAACTAAAATGGTAATATACAACAACATTTAATTGAGTAATTCACAAGACTTATTTGATATCTGATAGTTCATTTGATAGTTTTATACCTTCATATAGATCGATTAACAGGAAAGTTATTCAGATGTTTAAGTTATTGGAGATGGAAGATGCAATACGAATACGCGACAACGGATCTTAATCTTGAAAGTTTTACTGTGGGTAGACAGAACATTTTGAAGTACTACATGACATCTCTAAACTTGAAATTACTGATGCAACAAGTGCTCGTACATACCTTATAGGAGTAGTCTTGTAACTCGTAGAACTTTGACGATAATTGTCAGCTCACAACCTGCGTCTCGAATCTCGATTCTCGTATCTCCGAAGCTCCGAATGAATAATTTGAGACCTTGAGGTCCCTTTTTATTATTTTGCGAGGGACACACCCAAACCTCGTATCAGTCAATTTATCCGTTTGCACCAGATCCACAAATATGAAAACTTATTGCTCTTTTGCCTTCTTATTGGCTCTTAACAAGGGCCGCACCCAGGATACATGGCATGACACACATGTACACACGTGCACTGTCACAGCCGAAAGAATTCAATAGCATGATTTCTAGACTTATCCATAGATTCTTAACTATTTAACCAATTTCCGCACATTAATGCGGCGTCACGTTGTCAAAATCATGGTTATACATCCTGTATGATGACTATGAATAACCTTCGACAAGTAAACTTCCTACAAAATTGCGCAGCGAAAGCAACATCAGTCACATTCAGAAAGTTTTACGTATTTTCTTTTTCTGTTACTAGCTTGTGGCAAGACAAGATAGAAAAATGTCTTTTAAAATGCATATTAATTCAAAATGATCTTTTCAATTCCTTCAATAAAGAGCGATGTAACCATATTTTTGGATTAAGCGTCACAATTCCTTCCTGGTACAAGTCATGTCCTTGCGTCCTCAGCCACGTTGTCATGAAATGTTTCACCTCCTCGTCTGAAGCGAAGCGACGGGCTCCTAGGTAGTCCTTCAAGTGCGGGAACAGATGAAAGTTTCAACGAGGTCCGCACTGTAGTCGATGGTGTCCCAAGCGAAACTGCTTCAACAACGTGGTGGTCTTCTGGGGGCTGTATGCTGGGTTGGCAACTGCGCTCCTCGTCGCTGCACCACTTTGCGACACGCCGAGGAGACATTGCAGTCTCTTCGTAAACTTCTAACAGCAGCCGCTAAATTTCAGCCGCGGTTACATGTTTCGCCCATAGAAATCGAGCGGACTTCTTCGCGAGACCAATTTTCCAACGAGTCACCATTTGTGTTTTACCTACAACTACCGCCGTAGATGGCGGGTGGCTGAAATTTCATAGTTGCCAACTCCATGTATTACAATTGCCGCACAATCCGCCGGCCTTGTAACCTTAGTTTTTGATTCTCCCTCGTACAAATTTTCATTTTTACATACTAATTTTTAATAATAAATAATGTATGTGTGGGTGCAATCACCTTTTCGCATAGAAAGAAGACTCCTAGGGTTACCAGTTTTTGTACAGAGATAAATCTCCACTAGGTCTAATTGCGTACGAAATCCTTTTTTTCGATTTTCGACCTGGGTGGGGGGTGGAAATGTATGCACGTTACTCGCTTTTTCTAAGAACGCTCTGACTGTATGCAATCTATTTTACGTCTCTGTTGTGCTGGCTTACATAACAACAGAGAATAAATATCCTAGATAAGAGTAAGAACATTCTGTTTCGTCTCCTTCTATCCAGGTTCTTAACTAACAAGTAACACATCGCTTGTTTGCACACATATCCTAAAAGACCCAGTCCTAATTAAGATGCATATGGATTCCCAGTGTCAGTCAGTAATGGGTTAACATAGGAATCTATAAAAAAAAATACAATATCTAGTCATTTCCTTGACGTATCTTTCTGTTGACCTGAATATAGTGTAATGCTGTGGACGAAGACTCGTCCAAAGAATCTGCATTTCCCAAAATGATCCGAAGAGTTTGACTGGAATATGTATAGCAGTTACCTTTGGCAGCATATGGAAAAGAGAGAAAAAAATGAAGACATAAAAATAACCTTAAACCCGCAGATGTTGATTTCAAGAAGAGGCTGATTCCTGGAGGATGTACAGGGAAGGTTCAACCATTGGATGTGCGCTTCTTCAAGCAGTAACTACAAGTTATTCATCCCCTGCGTAACTGACACACTGGTGTTGAGTGATGTGAACATCTAGCACCGTGACCGATTCCTGGCATTGTAGTCGTTCACAATCTATAAGTTGAGCGCTCCCGGACTCAGAAACTTGATTTGGTACGCTTTCTACAAAGCTAGTTATTTGGACTAAGCACCGGGAATGTGGATTTCCTCCGACGATTATTCAAGAGTGACACGTGTTCCGAGTGTAATGACTTAGCTTTTGTCAGATGTGGACATTGTGAGCAACCTTTCCTTGCTTCTGATGCTCTTGTTTCTCGATCTACACATTGATTGTTCTCTGTAAATGCTTCCAACATGACTTCAATAACAATCCTTTGGTTTAAACGAAAGTCAGTCTTATTTGTTTGAATACTATCTTCCAGTTGCCTCCCATGCTTTATAGATAGTATGGTCTCTAAGTATTATATTACATAAGGTTAGCAGAAAGAGACATCAAGGAAATGCTGTATTTCATATGAAATCTTATGTTAAATTTACAGCCCCCTAACTCCCGAACCCATTGCTAACTGACGCTGGAATTTTCTATGCATCTTTATTAGGACTGGTTCTTTCGCATATGTGTCGCATTCTGCCATTTCAGATTCAAAGGAGCGAAGTGTTACTTGTAAGACCCGGCAATGACGACAGATAGTTCATAAGCTTATAATAAAATCAAAGTATTTTTATTCTTTTACCTTGTTTGAGTGTGTTGAGGAGCTTGAAGTATGTTAGATATTCTTCTTTCCTTCTGTTTTTTTTTTCCTTTTCTATCTACTAACTTCTATCTTTCGGTGGGAATATATAATTAATAAAGCTGTAGAAACACTAGAAATAATGAAGGTAAACTTGAAAAGCACTGAACTTGAACGTGAATGAAATGAAATGAAATGAAATTTTGAGTTTTACGTCCCACGGTTATGCCGGTTAGGCTAAAGGAGACGGTGATAATGAGTAATGAATGAAATGGTGGAATGAAGAAAGTGGGAGGAAACGGGAGAACCCCGAGAAAACCCACGCACACGGTGTTTGTCCACCACAAAGTTCACTTGGCGGGAGCAGGGTTTGAACCCGAGACCCCTAGCACCAGAGGTGAACGCTCTACCACTGAGCCACCGCGGCCCCAATTGAACGTGAATGAGGTGCCATCTTTTTTTTTTTTCCTAGGATATATAAAGCAATGGGCTGTGTGTTTTTTTTTTTTTTCTAATTTCCTTTACATTTTCGTGAAAAATAAAGATTGCAGACAATTTTCTTTCTTATTTCCTTTTATTTTTCCTACTTTCCTTCATAATTTCATGGAAAAATAAAGATTGCAGGCAATTTATTTATTATTTCCTTTTATTTTTCCCGATTTCCTTCACATTTTTGTGAAACATAAAGATTGCAGGCAATTTCTTTATTGTCTCCCTTTACTTTTCCTAATTTCCTTTACATTTTCATGAAGAATAAAGATTACAGACAATTTCTTTGTTACTTCCTTTCATTTTCCTAATTTCCTTTACATTTTCGTAAAAAAAATAAAGATAGCAGGCAATTACTTTTTTATTTCCTTTTATTTTTCCTAATTTCCTTTACATTTTCGTGAAAAATAAAGATAGCAGGCAATTACTTTGTTATTTCCTTTTATTTTTCATTTCCTTCACATTTTCGTGATAAATAAAGATTGCAGCCAATTTCTTTGTTATTTTCTTGTATTTTTCTTAATTTTCTTTACACTTTCGTGAAAAATAAAGATTGCAGCCAATTTCTTTGTTATTTTGTTTTATTTTTCCTAATTTCCTTTACATTTTCGTGAAAAATAAAGATAGCAGGCAATTATTTTGTTATTTCCTTGTATTTTTCCTAATTTCCTTCACATTTTCGTGATAAATAAAGATTGCAGCCAATTTCTTTGTTATTTCCTTGTATTTTTCCTAATTTCCTTCACATTTTCGTAAAAAATAAAGATTGCAGCCAATTTCTTTGTTATTTCCTTTTATTTTTCCTAATTTCTTTCACATTTTCGTGAAAAATAAAGATAGCAGGCAATTACTTTGTTATTTCCTTTTATTTTTCCTAATTTCCTTCACATTTTCGTGATAAATAAAGATAGCAGGCAATTACTTTATTTCCTTTTATTTTTCCTAATTTCCTTCACATTTTCATAAAAAAAAATAAAGATTGCAGCCAATTTCTTTGTTATTTCCTTTTATTTTTCCTAATTTCCTTCACATTTTCGTGAAAAATAAAGATTGCAGCCAATTTCTTTGTTACTTTGTTTTATTTTTCCTAATTTCCTTTACATTTTCCTGAAAAATAAAGATGACAGCTCATTCATTGTTAAACTTTAGTGTTTTTAAAGTTTAGTTTCAATAGTTTTGCAGCTTCTACCGGTTTCACTAATTATTTATTTCTACGGAGAGGAGATAAGTTTCTTTATTGTACACCAGAAGAAAAAGAAGATTATATAATTAGGAATTAAACCAAAAAGAAAATGGTATAAATAGCAACTAACAGCAGCCAGTCACTGAAATTTTCCAGACTTCAAACATCAGAGTGCAATTAAACAAGATAGTGTACATATCAGTCGGGTTACTATTTCTTATGTCGTTATTCCAATGGTAGATATTGCTTTCAGAACAAATTACAAATATACTATAATCAAAATGCTTTCACTTTTTTTTTTTTTTATTTTCCAGATACCATGATAGAAAGTATAAAGTCTTCTTAAAAATGTTAGAAGATCAGAAAAGCTACAAGAATATAATGTGCGAAGATGATTGAGTACAAAATGCGAATTATTTTAAAATTGAGTCTCATAAATAATTAAAACGAAATACCAAACACCCAATTATACTCAACGATACGGAAGAAGTGTAAACAGCTATATATAAAGTGAATATACTGAATATGTTAGTACTATTGCATGAGGCAAATGTGCCATACTATTAGTTTCTGTATATCATATCCTATATGTGATGTTGTGTCTAACAATTTTGCCTATTTTTGTTAATTATTGCAAATGCTCGTATTGCCATTTTGTATAATCTTTTATTTTGTATAATCTTGTATATTCTGGTTCCGCTCATGCATCAATTATTGAAGACTTTTTTATATCTGTTGTAGAATTTGTTAGTCTTTAAAACTGTAAAAGATGATGCAAACATCATCTTGTTATCAATGTTTGAAGATATTATTTTCAACAAATTTCATAAAGGTTATTTTTATAAAGCTCATAATGAAAGAAAATTTATTTTTAATGTTTATTTTTTCACAAAATACTATTCCTGTATATATATCAAAATAAAATTTGTATTAAAATTGTTTATGTAAGTGAATGTATGATAACATAAACTTCGTGACTATTGAATAATCACATGAATTTAACGTTAGAATTTAGTTCCGGAAATTTACAAGCAAGAACTCAAAAATTCCTGAACTTCAGGAATAGAAACCCTGAAGTACAATATTATAAATTTAAATCTCAGGAATTTAAGTCTACAAAATCAACCCTTGTGATTCCAGGATTCGAAATTCATATCGTGGAATTTTAGGATTAGAAATCCAAACCTTGGAATTTAGTGATTAGACACTCGAACTTCGATTTTGATATTAAGAATTCAAATCGCGAGACTTTAGGGATTATAACTCACATCCACAGGATATCAATATTGGAAAACCAAACCTAGCGATTCCGGGAATCTGAACTGAAATTAGAGGATTGTGGTGTTAGAAACTCAAACCTTGTGATTTTAGGATTAGATACTCAAATATCAATTTGAGGATGGGGAACTTATTTTCGGGGATTTCAGAATTAGAAGTCAATTCCCAGGATTTCGAAACTAGGAAATCAAAACCCTAGGATTTCAGGATTTGGAATGCAAATAATCCTAGGATTTCAGTCTTTAATGGCTTCTACCAGTAATAAGCTGGCTAATGAAAATAATATTTTATTATTTTTTCTTAACATCAAATTTATTATTGTATATACTATTATTAGATGATAACGTAGTCTCGTAATCCCGACACTGTTTAATTTCATAATTCTAACAATTCAACCCTCCGAGTCCTGGCCTGGCATTTGATTTATTACATTAGTGATATTGATAGAAATCTTTGTACTTTGTTTCTATATAAGAAACTTACTCGATCAAAAATATTTCATAAAACTACCACTTCTATGTCCAAAAACATAAAAGAATTTGAATCGTAACATTAGCACATTAAAGTTAGATAAATTTAGAAAAAAAATGATACCAAACATGTTTCAAACTTAAGCTTATCATTGTGTATCTGTATACAGGGTGAGGCAAAAAAATGTTAACATTAAATGCGGGTTTACTCACGTCAAATTACAAGGCAAGGATTTGGTTACAGGGTTTCAGTTTGGCACCCATCCCGCTCAATGTACTTATGGAGTGTGTCCATTGTTGATTGTATGGTCCTTTGGGCCATTTGGACAGGGATAGCAGCGATGACATGAGTGATGCAGTGCTTCAGGTCGTCCAAGTTGCTAGGTTAGCTGGCATACACACCATCGTTGACCATGTCCCAAAAGCACAAATCACATGGCGTTTGGTCGGGGGAACGTGCTGGCCATGGAAGAGGACCACCTCTATCAATCTAACATTTACCGAACGTGTCGTTCAGTTAATCCCGAACTGTTTGACTGTAATTGGCAGGGGCGCCATCTCGCTGAAAGTACCCTCACTGGAGAATGGTAAGTGGCGCGTTCTCCTCCATGAACGTGCTGAGGATTGTAAGGTAATTCTCTCCTCTGACTCTCTCTTCTTCAAAAAACGACGGGTCCAAACACTCCAAATTTGCTCACTGCACATCAAACGTACACCTTGGGGGAATCCCGCATGTTGAACTTCCTGCGGGTGCTCTGTCGCACAGATGACACAGTTGTGTTTGTTCATTCAACCACTAATGTGGAATGTTGCTTCGTCAAAAGACATGAACAGAATGTTCGGCTCTATGCGCACCATTTCCAAGATAATTTGTACAGCATTCACACGTGCTTGCTTGCTTGTCCGCGTTTGTGAGATGCTACACAATCTGCAAGTGGTATGGCTTCATTCCTAAATCATGGTGTAAAATTCTAACCACTGACCTTTGAGAAATATTAGTCTCTAGAGAAAGTCTGCGCGAGGACTTGGTTGGGCTGACTACCATCGCTCTCTGGATGAGGATGATATTCTCTTCAGTTCGGACAGATCTCTTTCTACCACTGTTTCCCTTGCATTCGTTTTGAACGGACTCCGTCCTTACAAACTTCTCGTAGATCCTACGAATTGTCAGGCGCGAAGGTGCGTTCCGTCCGGTCCAAGGCCATGAATTTTTCTTGTACGATGCTTGGGGACTCAAAAATCTCCATCCAGCCAGCTATTTTCCTTCCTTCCTCAGTGGAATATCGGCACGATATGGTTTAATCTAAAAAGAAAAAAGACACCCATTTAATATGAACATCTTTTTGATTCATCAATTATATAAACTAAAATACCCTTTTACTTTTTCTAATGCACTCATGCAAGATTTAGATAATAACATTACGATCAGCAGGGGTATCATTACATAAAATTTTGCATCAATACAACACAAATTTTATTTTAGTTTGCGGTAATCGGTATTAATCGGTATAGCATATCGATTTTGTGAATTTGTGGTAGTGTCAACACAAATTTTGCTTTTTGCGACCGTATTGCATATTGATACAAAAATCGTCGTTTGCGACAGCTAGCTTTGCAAATGTTTTCACTCACCAGGAAAAAAAATTGATAGGCGAAAAATTTCCTTTTGTTGTTTCCTTATTACACATAAATTTACTAAATTCTGCAAAGAAAGGCTAAATAAATTTCCTATTTTTTTTTTAAAGAAAGGCTAAGTAAATTTACTAAATTCTGCAAAGAAAGGCTAAATAAATATATAGAGGCCTCCTAATAAATTACTTTAATTACAGTAAGGCATGCAAACTTAACTTTTGTCATGATTCTTATGTTTTTATATTTCTTTAAATCTATTACGGAGATTTATTGGAAATATTATTTTCCACACATTCCCTCGTCAATGTATTTTTTTATTACAGATCAGGATAATAAGTTTTCATTGGCTATAGGGCACTTTGTCTTGAAGTAAATCCCTCATATGAGTAAACTCCTAAGTTTTGGTCTTTATCATTTAAACTAAATTATAGTCGGCACTTTGATATATATGTATATTGTCCTTCCGTTATGATTACATGGTGTCATTCGATGTGTTTTTGTTACTAGAAGTTTTCAAAAAAAATACGTATCTACTAAAATAAGCATTTTTTTTTTGATGTTTCTAAATTAACTGATGTGTCTCAGTAAAGTAAGATTTATTAATTTTATTTTATGCTATATTTTCTGCACTAAATCCTGATACAACTTCCTGTATTCTCGCATACCATCTTGTATAGTAAATAAAAACTGAAGGCACGGTGGCTCAGTGGTATAGCGTTTACCTCTGCTGCGTGGGATCCCTTTGGTTCGATCCCCGGTCAAGTAACAACATTATGTCCATGAGTTTTCTCGCGGTTCTTCCGTTTCCTACCACATTCTTATTCCGTCCATTATTCCATCATCATTCACTTGCCTTAGTCAACCGTCTCTCTCAGCCTAAAAGGTACATAATCGTTGGGCCTTTAACCGAAGAAATTCCATTTCTCAAAGTAAATAAAAAGTTATAAATGACTCACTTAGCTGGGCTTAGTCAGGGGTGCCCACAAAGGGGGGGCTATGACGCAAAGTGCGTTATTGAAATATTTGGGGGGGTAAAAATCTGTATAAACATGTTTGAAGGGGTGTAAAAATTAATCGAAAAGAAGATTTTTTTCATGGAAGAACACCTACGGATAGACAATTGGGGGGGTGCGTCATGGACATAAGGGGGGGGCACCACTGGCTTAGTTTATTTTCTGGACGATATTTCGGTTACCCTGCTCTAACCATATTCTGGTTCGATTCAGAAGCTGGTTGAATTCAAAATTTCACTTCCTATGTGAAGAAACTGAATTCTAAAACTAAGTTATAATTTCTAAAGTTTCAGGATAGCAGTTTGTGCAGATATGAAGTGAATACTTTGGATTCAAGTAGTGTGTGTGATTGGGACCAACAAATAGTTAGTTATAGCAGAGTAACCGAAACATCTTCCGGAAAATGAACTGAGCTCCACAGGAATTTATGACTGCGAAATCAAACTTTTGAGATTCCGGGATTCGAAATTCAAATCTTGGAATTTCAGGATTAGAAATCCAACCTTCGGAATTTAGCGATTACACATTCAAACTTTGGTTTCGATATTAAGAATTCAAATCCCGAGTTTTCAGGGTTATAACTCAAATTCCCAGGATATCGATACTGAAAAAAACAAACCCAGCGATTCCAGGATTTTGAACTCAAATTAGAGGATTGTGGTGTTAGAAACTCAAACCTTGTGATTTTAGGATTACATACTCAAATATCAATTTGGGGAAGTAAATTAACGAAATTTCGGAGGCATATGACAGAATTCGAGTAAGTTACTGGAACGAAAAATACAAGGAAAAAGGACAAGGACTGTCGTCAAAAATTGAAATATTTAATAACCTTGTAAAGAAGTGTTCCCCGAGTTGAAAATAATTGCACCAATAATATGTTTTCGAAGTAGAACTGGCTATTAAACTGTGTACGTGATTTAAACAAACATATCAGTGAGCCTACTGAACATCAAAACTAAAGAGTACTTGCGTAATTGTTTAGCATACTAAAAGTTAAAATTTGAAATCACAAGCTTTCAAGCCACGAATGCTCATCGTCGAATGGTAGAGAACCATGAAAGAAAAGCAATATCCATCTGTGAAGCTTCTGACTCCTTGATACTGTAGGAAATCAGAATGCTGTATATCAGAGGAATATCAATTGGCATGTACAAATGACCATGTGAAACCACAGTTAAATAGTCCTGTGTACATTGTATCCAAAATCTTAATACTCAACCTGTTTATCTAGTCCAGAACTTTAATTTCCAGCTTGCCATAGCCTTTTCATTATTTAAACAATATGGGAAAAGAACTGGAAATCTGTAAACAATTGCTCAAAAACCTAAGTGTTTCCATAGTGTTTAAAGCTTTCTTTGTATACTATATTCTAACCTAAAAAATCAATTTAAATACTTATTTTGTATGTGTTGATGAACTATAAAAATATTGCTTAAATACGTTATAGCAACAGTGTTAGGTAACACATTTTTGTTTCATAAAAGGACTGCCACCATAAATAGCTTGTTCCAATTTTAAGTAACAAAGATTCTTTTAAAGGATATACAAGGTGGACATAAAGTCTCTCCCTGATAACAAACATTAACAACAAGAAAACAAAGAATTGTAGAAGCATGCGGTCTGAAAACATCGCTACTTTGATACTTCAAAATTTTGCCAAAGCCTGTGTTGCCATCTACTACAGCTGACCGCAGCGCAACAGTCATTTGTTTGAAAGTGGCATCAGCACAGCAGAAAACGCCGTCTGTGTTGTGGTATCATGAAACAAAATCTCCCGTCATAGTTCAACGAACATTCAGGATAGAGTATGGACAGCAGCCATCTATTAAAAGCATAAAGGAATGGTATAGTAAGTTTATCCAAACAGGAAGTGTTTTAAATTGTGATAGAAGCGGTAGACAGAATGTTAGTGAGGAACGTGTGGAAACTGTTCGTTTTACTTTAACCCGAAGCCCACGGAAATCCTTGCCTTGCGCATCACGTGAACTGGACATCCCGAAGTCAACTGTGTTAAAAATTTTACACAAACACTTGAAGTTATACACATATAAGATGCAGATTATTCATGTGTTAACACAAGAAGACCCTCCCCGACGAGCAAGTTTTGCATGTGACATCGCATGGGCAACTAATGGAGCACTGGAGCACATGTGGAAATTCTCTAAATCATGTAAAAACTTTTTGACTTTTCCTATTATTTACCGCAAACATTATGCTTCTATCGGTCTTACTTTTCTTGTTATTAATGTCTGTTATACGGGAGAGACTTTATGTTCACCCTGCATTTAGAATATTCTTTGGATTTAAATGAGTTTATAGTAACATTCTACACTAGACATTCTGTATCTATTGGTATATTGTAGTTCTATCAAGTTTTTATATTGCATACGAATTGTATTATATGTAAATATATTACCTTTTCCTTTAACAAATACATTCCGATTTTTCTTTGATTTTATTGATTTTTTTTTAAATATTCGAGTTTGTTAAAAGTAGAGAGTTTTTCCTCTATGTGAAAAATTTCAGTCGAAACGTGTGTATGTATATATCGTGAATATATTTTTGTATTTGTTATTTTATAACTTTGGGTATGTGAAAGTATAGACTTTGGTGCTAAAAATATTTGCGAGATACAAAACATATTTTGTAAGATTTCTTTTCTCTCAATAAAGGATTAAATGGTTTTATATTTAATTTTCTATTTCTTCTTTTTTTAATAAATACAACTTAAATCATCCCATGTCGGTTGACTCATGTGTTGCTTTTATAGTTTTTACAGGAAAAGAAAAAAAAATGAAATCTTCGAACTTTACGTCCCACGATTATGCCGGTCAGGCTAAAGGAGGCGATGATGATGAGAAATGAATGAGATGGTGCGAAGAAAATGCGAGGAAACGGAAGAACACCGAGGAAACCCACGCACACGGTGTTTGTCCAGCAGCCAGTTCACTTGGCGCGAGCTGGAATCGAACCAGGGGCCCCATGCACCAGAGGTGAACGCTCTACCACTGAGGCACCACGGCCCGGTACAGAAAAAGAGTTGAAATTAATTCTTCTTCTTCTTCATTACGGCCAATCTACATCTCATCATATAATTGCTTATAATAAACTTTTACTGCACATTTAAACATTAGTAATAGCAACAACTTGCAGCTAGTTTACTTTTATTTTCCGTATTTTCAAATATTGTTACACAATGACAATTATTCCTCCATAAAGGGAGATGAAGGAAGCACGATAATTCACAAAGAACATTATAAAGAAATAATCCTGGTTACATTAAATAGTAAAGATTACATTAAGGTAAGTATCGATTCTTTACCAGACATAGTTAGGAAAGTGAACAAAACTATTTAGTAACCATGACTTTTAGATAAAAATACGGCAAAATAAATGAAAAACTATAATAGTTTTTGAATCAATTACTGATATTTGAATCAATAAAAGCTGAATCAATCTAATATTTTGTACAGGAAGAATCTTGTACTCCAGGAGTGAATGAAATTCTCAATCTTCTTAAATGTTGCTTAAAATATAACATTTTCTCATTCGAAGGTCATATCTATCACCAAGTTGAAGGTTTGGCTATGAGAAACCCACTATGACTATTGTTAGCAAATTTAGTACTTAATATGGTTGCAAGTAAGATTCTGAAAAAAAAAAAAAAAAAAAAAAAACTGGAACTTGGTAAAGTACGCTTTTATAGATATGCAGATTACGTACTTTTCTTGTTGAAGGATAATACACAGCTGGATTTTTTTATTGAAAGAATTGAATATCATTTTTTTTTTTTCGCATTCGACCCTAGCCATAGGAACTAAATACACGTTTCTGATTTCTTGGAGTTATCTGTTGGCTCGCCCCCGTAGTACACATATTAATCGAAGTTGGACCACTCGAGTATGACGCAATATCATTCGATATTATCGTGGCGGCAAAGGTAGAATAAAACAAATCCTGTGGGGCTTCTAACCCCCTTCGCTCGCTCAGCTTTGTTTCGTAAGGTAAGTATATCACTCTTTTTTATCAATAAAGTTGTGTGTGCAAAGTGGACTAATTACCAAGTGACATTACGTCACGACCGGATGGTTCAACTTCAATGTAAATTTAACTACATCACAAGGAAGCGTATGCCTATCTTTCCCCCCTCCTGGTGCCTCCGGCATCTTCCCTCTCTAACTCCCACTACCCCTACAACTCCTCGCTTCGCGAGGACCCCACTTCTTATTCTTCTGTAGGTTTATAATGTCATTGTTTATAAGGGCTATCAGAAATCTCTAAGAAAATGGTGGAAAAAGCACAATTTATGCATTATATATTATAAGTACATTATACGAGTATTATTTTCATCTGATTTTAATGATAAAAGTGTTATTTTAATGATTTAAAAAAAGATAATAAAACTTTCCTTACTCCGGGTTTGAACCCACGGCAAAATCGACTTTCATTACTGGCCCGCTTGCTAGCATGCTCGGCTACGAGGACCAACAGTACCTGGTGTTTGATTTGTGCTATATATATGCTATATGGCGAGAAACGGATAACTCCAACCAATCAGAACCGTGTATTTAGCTCCTATGGCTAGGGTCGAGCGTATTTAAAATGTATACAATTGAATAGTATTCACAGCAATTTGAGATTTACTGTTGAGAAAAAAAAAGGAGGGCACACTTACGTATTTAGATCTCAATATAAGAAGATGTAACAATAAACTCATTACCAGTGTCCACTACAAGTCCACAGCCAGTACACAGTACATACATCATAGACCTATACATTCAGCAACTACCAAAGCAAACATTTGGGAGAATTTCATTTTACGTGATATACGATTTACTTCTTTAAAAACAAATTTATAGACTAAGGTTGATTACTTAATGAAGCTGGATAGTTTGAATGGGTACCCACTTTCATTATTAAATAATTGGTATAACCAGGTAAAAAGAAATTTACGTTCCGATAAATCCTGAAACCGATATGAAACACAAAAAGTGGGTGGGATTGCCTATTTTTCTCAGATTGACAACTGCATTAAATAAGATCTATATGGTTTTCGAATAGTCTTTTAAATTGCCCAAAACATTAGAAAAGATCGTTACCCAATTTAAGAGCTATTACATAGATCCCAATGGAAAATCGGGTATTTATGCAATAAAATGCAGTTGCCACGGGAGTTATATAAGCAAAATGAAAAGAAGGATAGGATAGGATTTTAGATTTCTGGGCTTTCGGCATCTAAGGCCATTTAGCCCTTCACGTTTTTGAGGGATGACGTCCCTCGGCGAGCACACAATCCGGGGAAAGGGCAGAAAGAAAGGATTTGGGGAAGGAAGGAAGCGGCCTGGGACCTATAATTTAGGTACCATCTCGGCATTTGCCTGGTGTCAATGAGGAAAACCCAGTAAAACCACATTCAGAGTTGCTGGCCTGAAAAAGCGTTTTATACTTTTTCGACCGAGTGGCCCAACCGGGAAAAAACGAAAAGAAATCTAAAAGTTCGAGTCAAGGAGCACATTAGAGATCCAAAAGCGGAAAACCCGGTGTGAGGTTTATGGAAGCATTTAAAAGAAACACAAGGTAGAAGATTCAAAAATTTTATTTGGAGCTACAAATGTAGTAAAGATACTTGATTTTGAAATTTTATTTATTCATTAAAAAAAAAAAAAAAAAAAAAAAGAATAAAAAGAAATTAAATTTGGACAAGGGATGGTTAAATGACGAATGGGAAGCAGTAATCACAAAATTCTCACAGTATTAGCATGACAACAAAAATAACAATATGAGCTGGCAATCTTTCAGCAAGGAACAAAATAGCGCACAAATTGACTCGGCCATATTCCAGTTTGCATAATCACCATTTGAAGATTACCGATGTACTTAACAACGTGCTTCTGCCAGCACAGCTCTTCCTTTGGTAAATAGGTTCCATTTTATTCCTTGATATTTTAATTCCTTTTCTTCCTGTTTTTATCCTTCGTGACCAAGACTCCAAGGGACAGTCGAAAGCAAGGAAGTTTAAAGGATAGTCAGGAATTACAGGAATCTGGAAGTAGAATGATAGAATAAATAAATAAAAATTGATGATCCAAACTTACCAGTTATTTATGAGATGCTCAAGATACACCAAAACATATACTCATGTGACTATCATCTCAGGAAGGTTTCATTCACCGTACAAATTGGCTCAATGGATAGGACAGGGTTTGACACAAAATACTGCTAAATTCAAGTACGTGCTGAACAATAGTTCAGAGATCTAAAGAAGAAGTATGTTCTTTCGTTAAGTATGCCAATTAAAATTAACTTCAATAGACAATACTTGACACCCTTATTATAAATTTAGCCATCCTATATTTCCAAGAATTGCTCATCTACCTAGGTATATAAATAATAAAAAATAAAAGTGACTACTTTTGTGACTTAATAACTTTTGAATCACCCGACCGATGTCGACCAAATTTTCAACATAGATGAGGTTCGGGCCTGGGAGTGTTTTTATCATTTCACTTTGACGGTAAAACTTAGGGGATGGTGAGGTGATATATATATATTTGTATAATGATCGAAAATGGCCGATATTAGTTTTTGATCCATACTTTTTTGGGGTCACTCAGATAAACAGTGACACTTCCGATGTCGTTTAAATCCAAATTCAGCCCCCATTAATATTCCAAAATGAAACGTCTTCTCCCGATGCGAAGAGTGAGCATTCTGCTAGTATGGAATAAACTGAATGATCTAGAAATTTACGAATTAACCAAAATGTTAGATGTACCGGTATACTTAATTCCTTTAATAATTTCTTTAAATTTGGGGATTATATCTATTGGCAAATAGATGGATTCACTGTAGGAAATCTCTTATCGTCAGTACTCGCGAATATAATGTTGAACCATTTCGAAACTAATATTGTAGAAAACTTTAAACCAAACTACATTAAGTACTTTCGTTTCACAGATGACACAATGGTGGTGTATAGAAATGAAGATTGGTTGAATCATATTCTTGGCAAATTAGAGAGTATTGACACTAGGATAAAATTTACGATTGAAAAGGAAAGTAACAATTCTATTAATTTTTTGAACATTACTCTTTACAGAAAATTCAGTAAATTACAATCTAAAGTATACAAGAAACCTTTAGCAAACAATATATTGCTAAAAATAAATTCGGGGCACTGTTGGCAGACATATTAACATATGGATCAACACGTTTATTAGGGCTGGTTAGGGATTCCGCCAGACACCCCAATGGGGGGTTTCACCCCCTAAACTTCCAGTAACAGCCAGCCCCCAAACTTCTGCCGTGATCCGAGCCTGAATAGGGAATTTTTCACAATTATTTCGTGTTTTGTGCGAAGAAGTCCTGTTTGAATATACAACTCTCAAACGATTGAAAGAAGAACTTTTTTCAAGAGATTTCTAATTGGAACTTTCCTGTGAAGAATATAAATGCATTATATTTCCTAATTTGTCAGCTCTGGCAACAAAACGTGTGCTTCTTCCAATTGGCACCGCTTCAGTGGGGAAATCATCCTCAACAACTAACAGAATTTTACCTTCAGAACGGTGCCGGCTCATTCCAGAACACGTTAATAATTTGATGAAAGTGTCCTTGGAAGGATCTTATTTACCTGATGCTTGAAAATAGAAGTGTTGAGGCTGATTTTGAAAATTTTATAAGTTGTACACTCATGTCCAAAATGATTGTCGCATATCTATAACTGTCTTCTTGTAAGAATATAATTTGATAATGGTTATGCAGGGTACTTTTAATACTGATAGTATGTGTATAATCGGGAAATGTATATTTGTGGTAAATTTCATAGGAAAAGAATTATAAATACGAAAATTAGAATGAGTGAAACAAAATATTGTTAAATGGGCAGGAAAGTTTTATTTTCGTTGTCTTGTTCTTATTTACTGATCTTTTGACATGAAATTTTCCACATAAATGTCTTTGTCGATTATACACATACTAACATTATAAGAAATACCGGGCGAATTCGTTATCAAATTACATTCCTATAACAACATATTTATAGACGCGACAATAATTTTGGACATGAGTGTATATACGAGGAATGGTTGAGAAGTCCTATACGAGTGACATCGGTTCTGTTGCGCCATGAGTGAATCAAAAGAAATGAATTTGCGTTTGAAAGAACATTAAAAAACTTGGAATAGTGATTTTCAATCTTTGTAAGACTGTTCACGGTTCACAAGTATGCTTATAAATGCATTTCCAATACTTTTTTTTCATTAGGAACACAAGAAGCATTTAACTTGACTATTAAACGAACCAGCATGCATAGATTATAAAGTGGTGTTACAATGTGTGAAAATGTGAAGAAACCTAATGACGGTTCAAAGCAAAGTTTATCAAAATATGCATACGGTAGTTATCAAGACTGTTAATACATTCGTGAATATATGAGTCACATTGGTAAAAAAAAATTACAGAACTAGAAAGTACAAAATTACATTGGCTATAAATTTAAATGAATTTGAGTTACTTACTATATTGTGATAAAGGTACAATATCTGCAATTAACAATAAATGTTCTAGTATATCATGTTGTTTTAGCACTTCAGATATCAGATCGAGTTCATCTAACCTGACCTAACCACTGACTGATCTCAGTCGTGAAAAAAATTTCATTTTAGGCAAAGCAAATAGAAATCTAAGAGAAATGATAAATTTAGAAGATCCGACGTTTATTTGTCCATTCACACATTAATTAAAAAACCTACAACGGATTTCAGTTCAACATCAGTCATGTGAATTAATTCGTTAATACTATAACTTACCTTGATTGTAATGAGTATTCACCCAAAATAAAAATAAATAAATAAATAAATAAATAACGAAAAGAAGGTCAATTCAACATTTTTTACTTTGTTGAAGTTAGGGCTGCAGTGGAAAGGTGTCATCTTCTGTGTTATTGCAGAATTCTAGGATGATACGAGAAAGGTAAAAATAATAATATAAGTTTTCTAAAAGTCAAGCACCCACACACCCCTTAAATTTTTGAACACACCCCTGATTTTGAAATCCTGGCGGAAACCCTGCGGCTGGTAACACTTGAGGAAGATCTAGAAGAAGAACTGAATAGAATATTAAATCTAGTGTCTATCATGGGTCTAGTTCTGTTAAGATGGAAACAAAAAGTTATTTTATTTTGAAGAGCGAAAAGATGAGTCAGGAGTGATTCGTAGAGAAGATGGCCTCTTTCCTGTAGGTCTCATTTTCTTGTTATCCGGGAATATCGCACAAACTGAAGAAAATAACGAAACTCTTCTGATCCACGACAACGTCTACCTACGCACAGCGTTGCATACAATTGAAAAAAATTCAGATTTCGACGAGAACTATGCAAACATCTTCCTTATAGATCCGACGTTCCTTCAATGATTTCTTTCTTTTTCTTCATCTGAAAAAAAAAAATTGGTTTACATCGAAGTGTTTCAGCGACAGTGAGGTCCTCAAGACCAACGACGCCGACTTTCCAAAATTTATGTGGGTGCATATCAATGGCGGGTCATATTAGCCTATATATTTACAGGGAAATCTCAATATTTGATTGATTTATTTTTAGTTAAAATCTTTTATGAACACTGTCATAAAGGGCTGTACTGTGATAAAGTAAAATATTCCGGTACTATAAGGATAAGTTGGGGCTGCCCTAGCTCAGTCGGTAACACGTCTGACTTAAAAGCAAGAGAAAAGGGTTCAAACCAGGTCCAAACTAAAAATCCTGTGGTTGCGCCGTACCCACAAGATTATTTGTGTGGGTGCTGGAGCCCGGAGCACCCACGTAGCCCGGCGCGCCGCTCAAGACATCAGTTCTGGTCTGGCTGCACTCTCAGGCGCCAGATTTTCACAGAGGGTATACGGAAGCTTGTGCTACCGTACCAGAAATGTTCAGAGATAATAGTGACTACGATAAAAAAAATAAAAAAAACAAAAAAAAAAAAAACGAGGTATGTACTTGTATATCAATGACAATAAATTTCTTCAGTTATCATGCTTTTTTATTAGCCATTTTCTTTGACACACCCCTCTTATATATAAGGTCACATTTTTGCCATTTTTAAGGACATAAAGCAAGGATGTTATAAAATAGAGGATCTGCCCATACGTATCTTTATCCTATTAAATCAATGAAACCAAAGAACAACTGAGCGTCGGCACGTCTGATTGGCTACTATCGTTTCCTCCATCGTCGGATTGGCTACTTTCGTTTCCGCCATGATTGTTGGCTCAAAACATTGCGATCTTATTGGGTGAATTGGGCAGAGTAGGGGTGGCGGAACTGTGACGTATGGCTTCAAGATTTTGTTGTAAGGGCAGATCCACTATTTTATTACATCCTTGACATAAATCCATTAAGTATTTTCGAAGTTGTTAGGTCGTAAAAATTCGAGGCCTAACCACAACGAGGAGTCTAATGAGGATATATTTCAATATCTGTTTCATCTTGATAACCTCTTAACATGATTCTCCTACAGCATTAATTTTTAAATTTACAAAGAAATTAGTTTTTTTTATTTTCTCAGAAATTACGCATGAGGTTTCCCCCACAAACGGTTATTTTGTTCAGCTTAATCAGATCAATCGATTTTTATTTTATATTATTACTAGTTGAATATACTAATGCTTCGCACGGGGGCTGCATTTGGAAGTCAACGCCTGTGGGAGTATCACCATTTTCTCTCAGCGACCGTGAAAACTATGGATTTGATACTAATATCGGTCATTTTGGGCTATTTTCTACATGTTTCGGTATCCCCCCCACCCACCCTGTTAACTCCCGGCCCGCATACAATTGTAACTAAATTTGCAAGTCATCGCTAATGGAAATGTCACCATTGACTTCAGCGACCGCGAAAACTATGGATTTGACACTAATAACGGTCATTTTGGATTACTTTTATATGTCTCGGTATCTTCTCCCTCCCCCTTCCCCCCGGTGACCCCCGGCCCGGAGCTGAGTAGCGCGAATTTGGAAGTTAATGCGATCGAAGTTTCGCCATTGATTTCAGCGACCGCGAAAACTGTGAATTCGACAGTAACATCGGTCATTTTCTACTACTTTTACATGTCCCGGTAAACGCCCTCCTGAGAACCCCCTGGTTAGAATTTTGACAAAAAAAAAAGAATTAACTCTGGTCTGGAGCCTGGACCAAGGTAGTCGTGACTAAAATTTGGTAACTCTCGGTCAATTTGTCTGGTTCCCAAGCCGGTTCCGGTAAAGCCCCCCTGAGACCCCTTGCTTCTATATTTGAAAAAGGGCTTCGTCTTGATCTGGGGCCTGGGCCAGGGTACCCCTGACCAAAATTTGGTAACTCTCGGTCCACACGTCTGGTCCGCAGGCCACACAAAGAAAGACAGACACACAAACAAACTCTTTATTTTATATTGTTGTTATTATTATTATTATTATTATTATTATTATTATTATTATTATTATTATTATTATTATTATTATTTTACATCTACCCCCCCCCCCGCATTATACGCTAGAAACATTGAGTCACTTTTTCGAAACGGATTCTCGCGACACGACGAACCTGATAAGCAGAAAAAAAATTAACTTTTGCTAATGTCCCACGATTATAAACTGAGACCAGGGTCGCACCCACGTTACGGACCCCTTAAATTTCGTAACTCGACCAACATTTGTAGAGTTTCTTAACAGAAGGGCCGCGGTGGGTCAGTGGTAGGGCATTCACCTCTGGTGCATGGGGTTCTTGGTCCGATCCCAGCTCGCGCCAAGTGATCTTTGTGGTGGACAAACACCGTGTGCGTGCGTTTTGTCGGAGTTCTTCCGTTTTCCTCCGCACTTTCTTCATTCCACCATTTCATTCATTTCTCATCATCACTGTCTTCTTCATCCTCACCTGCATAACCGTGTGACGTAAAACTTAAAGATTTCTTAACACAACCATACTTGTTTAACAGAAAACTGATAGATGTAGGCTAAAGTTTTAATTTTACGCCTCATCTGTACTCTTTGTTTACTTATAAAAATAATCTATTCTATCATTTTTTTTTCTAAAAATATAGGTCGGAGCAGAGATGGTCATCCTCCCTCATTTTGCCCTCATGAGGGCCACCCTCACCCTCACCTCACCCTCATTTTAGTAGTTGAGGGTGAGGGCGATAAAGTAATTGAGGGTGAGTGTGAGGGCGTCAATGGAGGGTGAGTGTGAGGGAGGATGAGGGGAGGGCGTCAATGGAGGGTGAGTGTGAGGGAGGCTGAGGGGAGGGCGTCAATGGAGGATGAGTGTGATGGAGGGTGAGGGTGAGGGGCGTCAATTGAGGGTGAGGTTGAGAGAGGGTTAGGAAAAATGACCATCTCTGGGTCGGAGTAATGAACAGTTACGTATCGTATTTTCGGGTGCAGAATAAGACAGGTTTCATATTGCATAGACGTAATAGACCCCCTGAAAATATTTTGGAACCCTCCCAGCAAACATTTCTGGGTGCTCACCTGAGCGAAGCTAACGGAGGCCGTGATAATGTTAATGAATGCAATAGTGGAATGAACGAAGTAGGAGGATACGAGAAGACTCCGAGAAAATTCACACATATTACGGTGTTTTGTCATAACCACAAAGCCCGTTTGTCAGGAGCTGTGATTGAACCAGGGACCCCACGAAATATTCTACATTTCCAAGCGTAAAATGAATATCTTGCATTTGTTAAAAAGGCATCAAAATGAATATAATGACTTATGCTACAAAAGGGTTTTTACCAATCCTCGTTCTCTATTCTAAAGCAGTGGTTCCCAACCTGGGGAGGGGGAGCGTGAACTGCAAGTGGCACAAGCTCCTGATATTGACCCTAAATTAACGTTTCGTCCTTGTCATGGGAATGAGGGGCAGGGGAGGGTAAAGTAAGCAAGGTTTACGTAAGAGGACGCCAGGTAAAAAAGTGTGGGAATTACTGTTCTCAAGCGTTTCTGGGAACACAACCCCTGATGTGAGGAACACAAAATCCAATTTCTGATTGGAGCCTGACAGCTGTCTTTGAGCCACATTAAAGTAAGTACGTATTAGAGCTTCACTAATTCAATAATCGGGAGATTTCGGGTTCAAAATCCACGTGATATCGGACAAACTAAAAGAGACAGAGAAACGAAACTTTGCACGAAGCAACTAGAGAAAGAACGACATCTGCCCGTGTATTGACGAAGAATACCGGATACACAGTGTTGCCAATCCAAGAGAGAGTTGTGTTTTTGTAAATCAAATGACCTATAGTGGATATAATCATTGGAAGCAACAATAAAACTAAAGACAAAAAAAATGGTAAACGCACATCAGTGTTGCAAACTTTTCGAGAAATAACGTGAAACATGTGTTAAATGCAAAGACTGTTGGCGCTTACAGAGAGTGAGGTACTAACATTTTTTTACACCTTAAATTAAATATTGATAAGAACTGTTCACGCTGACTCTAGAGTAAGTCTAGAAGGGTCAGCTGAACAGTGTTGCCATCGAGACAAGAGAAAAGTTGCGTTTGGAAAAGGTACAATAACTCAGGAAAGGTCACTAGTGCTGCATGGTTTAAAACCTATATTACAAAGCGGTAGAGCATGAGGAGTAGTACCGTGGTTATGTGAGATCGGTAAGTCAAATACTGACAGAGATATTCGGTATCTTGTTAAAGCTGAGAAGTAAGGTTTGTAAAAGATGGCAACGTTTCATAGAGGCGATTTTTTGCTCTTGAGGTCATCATCCTCCTCAGCGACCTCAAAAACAAACGAGGACATAAACCCATGTAAATTGCACGCTGTTTTCATATTTTAACCAGGTTGTTAGGATTCCAACCCGTGGCTTAGTAACGTTTGTTGAAAAGCTAAATTTCCCTACATTTTATCTAATACTCGTAAAATCTTCCTTTTCCGTCTTTAAAAAGTTCTTTGCTAAATCTCCCTACGCCGCGGGAAATTTTCCTCAAACTAGTATCCCTGGCTTGCCTGTGGGAATTTGAAAGTTCAAGAAACCAACACATTTCCAACGGAACAAGGGAGAAATAACGAACACTCCAAGTAGGAGTTCCAAAAGTACTAATGTTGACTCTTGTGGAATTAGCAGTGTATCATGTTTCGCAGCTGGATCATCTGAATTCAGGAATCAGGTACAGTGTCAAACACGTCATTCTTTTTTTTTTTTTTTTTTTAATCTAAAAGAATGTTTTGAAGCTGAAACTAGGTAATAAGGCATTTGTGCAGAGGTTGTATTTTAAGTTAGTGACTGTGAAATTGAGTAAATCTTTCAAATTCATACCTCAAGACATAAATAAATTCTCAGCATGGCCCTTAATGACAATTTAGTTTTATTTTTTCATGGGTCAATATTAAATTACATAGTAATCATCTGTTTGTTATTAATATGTGTCGAGTTGTGCATAGATATTATTATTATTACTATTACTTAGACCTATATATTTAATGTTCAAAGCTTAATGCATATATTCGTTATTAAATAAACTTACGAATGAAAGATTATTCGCATTTTTGCATTTTATTCCAAAATTTTCTTCAGTTTTATTGCTTATATTATTATGTATCAAATCACCCTCCTACTATTCATTTTTAACCCTATCTAGATCAGTGTTCGTAGTGTGAGGGAAATTTCCCTAATCTAGGGAAATTTCGTAGATACATTTAGCAAAAAAGGCGATTTCTCCATAAAACATGAAGATCCAATAATACTCTCGCTCTTTCTGGTGACCAATATAAATGCTTAAAGTTTCTTCATTTTACGGAAATAAACTAATACAATCGCTATAGTTTCTCTGTGTGTGTTTTTTTTTTCAAAAAAAGAGAAGAAAAAGGAAAAAATACAAGCAAAAAGCAAATACATAAAACAAACTTGCTTGGCACTTTTTAAAAAAATATATATATATATATATAGCTAAATCAATCTTATAACATAACTTCTGTCATAGAAGTTGGACACTCAACAAATTTGGGAAAATTTTATAAGAAAAGGCAAAAAATCTGTGTTAGTCGAGGGGAAGAAACCTCCTCCCCCCCATGTTACAGGGCACAGCATCGGAAGTGTTATTATTCATCTCAGCGACTCCGAAAACGATGAATTCGACACTGATATTGGTCATTTCGATTATTTTTATGTATCTCTCCCTCTCCCAAGTTGCAGAGATGAATTTGGATATAAACGGCATCAGAAGTATCACTGTTCATCTCAGCAACCTTGAAATCGGCCTAACATCGATCATTTTAGATTATTTTTACATATTTCTCCCTCCTCCTCTCCCAAGCTGCGGGGCTGAATTCGGATCTAAATGGCATCAGAAGTGTCAGTGTTCATCTCAGCAACCCCGAAAACTATCGATTCAACACTAATATTCATCATTTTTAAATGTCTGTCCCTCTCCCCGTCCCTTAAGTTACACCGTCAAAATGATATGATGAAAACCATCTCAGGTCCGAACCTCATCTATGTTTAAAATTTGATTAAGATCTGTCGGCTGGTTCAAGAGTGATGACGTCACAAAGACAGTCACTTCAATTTTTTTTACATACATATATATATATCTTCTCCTTCCCCCTCCCGTACGTTATACCGTAAAAGTGAAATGACGAAAACATCCCAGGCCCAAACCTTATCTATGTTGAAAGTTTCATCGAGTTCGGTCGGGTGGTTCAAGAGTTATTAAATTTTATTCATTTTCATATGTTTCCCCTCCTCTCCTCCCCCGCCCCTAAGATCTACCGTCAAAATTAAATGATAAAAAAAAAAAACTTCCGAAGTTCGAACTTCATCTACATTGAAAAGTTGATTGAGATCGATCGGGTGCTTCAAGAGTTATTAAAGACTGACTTGGGTGGTTCAAGACTGACGAACATAGTCACTTTTATACATAGTCACTTTTATATATTGATTTTCGTATATCTCCCACTTCTCCCCCTCATCAAAATGCTCCATCAAAATGAAATGACAGAATCATCCCATGTCCGAACCTCATTTATGTTGAAAATTTCATCGAGATCGGTCGGGTGATTCAAGAGATTAAGAGTCACAAATATAGTAACTTTCAGTTTTATAATATAGATTAAAAATACCTAATTAATTTTTACCCATCCAGTATAACAGGCGACAACGTACATACCATATTCAACGAGGATATAACATCACCCTAAACTTTTCGACAGCACAGTTTAGAATAACATGAAGTAAGCAACTTTTGACAGGGGCCTCATTTCAGAATTCACTTGAGAGGGGCAAGAGCACCACTAACATAAGACTTTCACGTTTTGTACTAGTATTTCTCAAACTCTTGGGAAGGGCAATTGCACCCTCCTGCCCCGCCCCCTAAATGACGCCCCTGTTTTGGTATATTAATACGTAAACTATACAACACCAAAATAAAATGAAATCTTTCAGTTAAACGTCCCACGCAGTGACGGATCTAGAAGATAAAAACTGGGGGAGGGGGCACCAAAACCCAGATATGATAAATACCGGTATATAAACCTAATGAATTTATGAAAACCATTTTATTTTGAAATCCTTTTACGCCCTTCGTTAACAGGAATGAAAGGCAACGTTTTTTATAAACTTCCAAAAATGTGTAAATAATACTTTAATTATTTTTGTCACTGAAAAAAAACTGGGGGTTTGGGCCCCCGGCCCCGGGCTAAATCCGCCACTGGTCCCAGAATTATGCCTTTTAGGCTAAGGGAGACGAATGATTAAGGCAAGTGAATGATAATGGAAGAATTGGTGGAATGAGAATGTAGAAGAAACGGGAGTACCCCGAGAAAACCCACAAACACAATGTTGTCAACCATAAACTTACTTTGCCAGGGATCGAATTACGGACCCCACGTACCAGATATAAGTGTTTTATCACTAAGCCACCACGCTCCCTATACAACGTCAAAACGTAATGTTAAGTGTTGCGTCACACCACTTTACTCTAAACTTTAGTTTTAACCAGATCTGTTTTTCGATTAATATTTTCAGTGTTGTCCTATTTCTTGTAAATAAAGCCTAGGCAGTGGCGTATTTAGGGGACTAGCGGGCTTAAGCTTCTCCCCACCGAAATAAATTTGTTAGTTTTTCGCATTCCACGTACAACAATAATCCTTCTTACCATTTCAAAGAATTTCATTGACTTTCCATTTTTTTATGCTATTTGTTCAGAAATTATACTGTATTTGTCAAATTTTATTCCATGTAAGAAATGCGTTCTTTTCTTCTTTCTTTCGTCCATTCTACTCTTCTGTTTCTTTTTCTTAGTTGTTACTTTCTTTCGTTTCTCTTATCATACTTTCGACCGTTGTTAGTTGTGATTCAAGTCGGCCGTCGTCAGTAACACCAAACCTAACAGAAGCTGATAAGCGAAACTGGTGTTCTACACCAACTTGCACGGATATCAACATAACGGGACCTTCGTTATTGTAGCAAAGGAATATTTACATCGTTTAGATATAAAGAAAGATAAGTATTTGAATTTAAAAAAATTAAGAGGGGGGGGGAGGAATAAGTAGCCAGGGAAATTATGGGGCGTTTGCACTTAGTCGATTTGCGTTCGATTCAGTTGAATCGACGTCACTTTCAACTTAATCGACCGTGTAAACGGGACTTCAACTTAATCGCTTGTTGATCGAAGGCGACTAATCGACTGGCAACTGAATTAAAAGATGTTCTATTTTCTGTGGTTGAAATAATTGAACACATCCATCAATCTGATTCGGCCTAGTTGCTTCGATTTAGTGGCAAATGCAGCGAGTCGATTTAGTCGTGCGACTAAATCGACTAAGTGTAAACGCCCCATTAGGGAGACCAAGAGGATGCTTCCTTTTTCTTCTATAAATAGAATAAAAAGTTACATTCACTGCTAAATTTTTGTGTGTATTATATGACATAAAATTCACCAGTCTGAATTCTTGCCATTAAAACTGCAATCAATATATATCTCAACTTCAACTTGTGTCAACATTTTCTTTCAGGTAAAAACATACACAGATAAAACTGAATATTTCCATTTCTTTTTCTTCTAAAATGAAATCAGTTAAGGTGAAATGATATTACAAACATTCAACGTGTGTTTGCAGAAGCGTCATTTCAGATTTTCCGGGGGGGGGAAGGAGGCGCTAAGCTCTCCCAACAACAAACGAGTTTCACGTTTTTTCCTTGTATATGAGTAGACAATCGATTAAAATATAGTTAATTCTCAAACTCAGGTGGGCAATTGCCTCCCCCGTGCTTCTCCAATGACGCCCTTGTGTGTTTTGGTTTTAAAGAGTGAAAAGGAAAAGTATAAGTACTTATTCACATGTTATGCATACCCCCTGAAACAAAATTCTAAATACGCCACTGAAAATGAAAAAAGGGACATTAAAGTAATGAAAAAAGGGACATTAAAGTAATGATAAACGTAGTTCCCTAGTTGCTATTTATAGATAGTTTATGAATGTTTTGGTTTCGTGTCGATAATATTTATTGATTATTTTTGCGTTAACGTTCTGTTTTTTTAATATTAATCTTTTAACCATTTCACGCGATTAATTCGAATTTCAACTAAAACAACAAGCTTAGAATATATAATGTATGTTTCTGTAAATACAAAGGCATACAATATAACTAAGGTTTCAGTGCTTTTAAACGTTGTATTGGAATGTGTTAACTTTTCGTACGGTGCCTATAGGATAACGGAAGTGTGAGTATTGATTTTTCCGCGCCGCGGCCGTCACAGAGCTAAGTTTAGATAGAAGACAGCTTGCCCGCACCGCTCAATTGGGCGACTTTAGCCAGCATGTAGGGAGGAAAACGAAAATTAAAATCAGTGGAATCTCCTATATATATATTCTTTTTTACCCCCTCTAAATATACCCGCATCGTTTTCTTGAGCTTCAGTTAAAAGAGACAGTTAACATCCTGTGCTAGCTAAATCATATCAAAATGTTAGACTTATATATAATGTTTGTTCAGAGTTGCCAAGTTTTTGTTCCGTTATGGAAAACTTTTACGCTAGTTTGTTTTCTTAGAAATGTATACACAGTAATATAAAAATCACTCTTAGTTTAAAGCATATTGTTTTTGTTTATTTTTTTGAAAGTAACTAGCAATCTCAAGTGTTGCCAAGTAAAGGAGTTTGCTTTATATGGCGTGATATGTTCTCAATTAATACTAGAACCAAAAGTTATAGTGGACTTCTGTTACTTTTGGTTGTAGAAGAGGATTAAGGATGGACATCCGGTAACCGGTAAGATAACCGGTTTTCGCAATCTCTTACCGGTTTTGCTCTGTAGCGATCAACGTGGCTATCGGAAGTGGTTGATTTCTACCACTTGGTTTGAATATGACTCGATTTTTCAACTTTCGACCCTCTTCTACATCCTGGACAAAAATATATAAACGAGTTTTGAAATCCTTGGGTAAAATGAAATCTTTCAGTGTAACGTCACACGATTATACCCTTTGGACTAAGGAAAACGATGATTAAAGCAGGGGCGGATCCAGGAGGGGCGATCGGCCCACCAGAAGAAGAAACTTTCTTATTTTATATATAAATAAACCCATCCATTAAAAGTTTGTAGCTCTTAAAAGTAGCTCTAAGACCCCCAGAAGCCCGTCCTGGATCCGCCCCTGGATTAAAGCTAGTGAATGATGATGGAAGAATTAGTGGAATGAGAATCCGGGAGGAAACGGGAGTAACCCGAGCCGGGAAAACTCACGGACAAGATTTGCCCACAAAAAATTTACTTGGCCGGAGTTCGAACCAGGGATTCCACCACTGAAGGTAAGCGCTCTAACACTAAGCCGCGTGGCCCCGTATAACGGAATTTGGTAAGCTAAACTCTTTAAAAATCAAAATTTGTTGTGTATATATATATATATATATATATATATATATAGGGTTCGATTCCCGGTGAGAGAGACAACTTCTGTCAATTCAGCATTTGTGAGATAATCGGAAAATACTGAAATTAAGGGGTGGTGATACCGGATCTAGGAAGCCAGCACATGTAATAACAGCGGAAGCTGATGTGTGCTGACCATTATTTACTGAAAACAAAAAACTGATTAGGTGTCAATGCCCTGCATCAACTGTTAACACTAAGGCAAGACATTTAGATTTATATATTGTACTTGTCACAGCAATTTGTATTTAATTAATCAATGGCGGCTGTTGAGGGAAGTCTCATTGCTAGATCCTACAAATTACACATTTTATTACTACAAACTAAGGTAAGAAAAGACAGTGGTTTACAATCTTCTTTTTTGACTGACGACACACTTTACGGAACTCCATGCCATCGCGACAATTTGTCAATTTTCGTTAATAATAATAATCTAATATAAAATTTAATAGTGAAAGATTGTAAGTTGCTATAAAATTGCGTGACTACGTTGTACTAAGCATTGTTTTGCTGCCACTGATTATGTTGATTGGTACAGTTTGTGCCCAAATTTGATCGGGGGCGGGGGGGGGGCACGATGGCTCAGTGGTAGAGCGCTTACCTCTAGTGCGTAGTGTCCCTGACTCGATCCCCGGCCAAGTAACTTTCTTATGAACAACTTTGTGTCCATGGGCTTTCTCGGCTACCCCTATTTTCACCCACTTTCTCATTCCACCAATTCTACGATCGCCGTTCGTTTGGCTAAATCATTCGTCTCCCTTATCCTAAAGGGCCAATAACGTGTGGCGTTAAACTAAAAGATTTCCTTTCCTTTTTTCATTTGATTTGAGTCATTATAAAATGCTTCGTGATTTTTAACTTCTAAAATATCCCGACTAGGGATGATCACAAAGTTCCAGTTCCTGTGGAACCGGTTCCGCGAGGAACCGGTTCTTGGAGATCCGGTTTTTAGAACCGGTTCTGGAACCGGGTCCGGACCTGGATTCGAAAACCCGGTTTCAGAACCGGATCTTAGGAATCGGTTCCAGACCTGAATCCGAAAAACCGGTTCCGGAACGGGATCCGTTCAGACCCGAAAACCGGTTCCACCAGGAACCAGTTCTGGCCATCCTTAATCCCGACACACTGGTTAAGAATCACTGTCTCCAGGTACAACTTTAATTTTTGTGTACAATCAGTAACAAAAGTTCTTTCCAGCTAAAATTTATTTTGGGAACGGTGGTATGGCCAAACAGAAAATTACATTCTTTTTAATTTACTGAAAACTGTACTTAAATTGTCCTTGCATTCTAAAGTTATTTACGAAACTAATTTCAACAAACGGAAAGAACTTTTGTCGCTGACTGTACAAGCGTAAGTTCATTAGGTAAGTTTTCTTCCCTTAGCTTTAGCGATTAAAATTGTAATTTGTAGCTGTGTGATTTCCCTTAGGAGCCGCCACTATAATTAATACTATCTATCTTAATGTAATATTAAATCTATTAAGTCATATTAAGTCTATCTAGATTCTTAATTATTATTAATAGTTATAACACACTGCGGTATCTTTAGGAAATTTTCTGTCTCGGCTCAAAACGAGACGAGATTCGGGACGAGAAATGTATTCTCATATTCGAGACAAAACGAGTTTTTCCAGTCTTGCAGGCAAGACTTGTTCAACCAAACTTTAGATCTCAAACACTATTTTAGTATTACATGATTCATAATAAAACCAGTTGAGAATACGCCAAGATCATTGCCAGAAGAACTTAAAAAAAAAAAAAAATTAAAAATGGAGGGATGGAGCGGGAAGGAGAACTGTGATTGTTCCTACATGTAAAAGTAGATCTTTTTATCCATACCTTCTTCTGTTTCTCACAAAAATTCGCAAAATATCATCTCTCTATGACTTACGGTTCCCGACAAAAGACTCCTCTAATGTCAAGAAATTCGAACTTTTTGGGACAATATTTGAGGAACGGTGGCCAGTTTGCCAGTAGCCAGTTATCTAGTGGCCACCGGTTAGTATTTGGTGCCAATATGTTCACCATCCTCTTAGGTATTAATCAACACCAATATGATCTCTGTGTGACTTACGGTTCCCGAGATGGCTTCTTAAATCTCCCGAAATCGGAATTATCTTTTGGCCAATATCACGGGAACGGTAAGTCATATAGAGATGGTATTGGTGTTAATCAATCTCTAATAGAATGTGAAACATTTTCGTACCGATATTAATTAATGGCCACTATCCAAGTGGCCACTGGCTAAACTAGCGGCCAGTTGGACAGTGGCCACCGGTTACTATTTGGTACCAAAATATTTACATCCTCTTAGGTATTGATCAGCACCAACATAATCTCTCTTCAGGTAAACACCAAAACACAAAACATACGACATACAAAACAACACACACATAACAAACTCAAACTCAATAAAACAAAAAAACACACAAAATCTCACAAGACTAGAAATGAGAGTAGAGTTAAGCAAATATTAAGTTTAGTTTTTTTTTTTTTTTTTGTTCGTTTAATCTTTTATTTTTTGTCCAATCCCTTGTTTTAGTTTCACGTCCTTTTTTCCTTCCCTTTCCTTCTTCAAAATTATGAAATAAATAAACCCAAAAGAGAAATCATTCGCAATGATGATACTTCGCCGGTTTTGAATGCTCAAGGCACCGGCTGACAGTAACGCGGCTGAGCGAATGAAAAAAAAAATCTCTATGACTTATGGTTCCCGAGATATGGCTCCTTAAATCTCCTAAAATCGGAACTATTTTTTGGCCAATATGTCGGAACCGGTAAGTCAGAGAGATTATGTTGGTGTTAATCAATATATAAGAACATGATAAACATTTTGATGATAATATTCACTGGTGGCCACTGGCCAACTGGCTACTGGCCAAACTAGTGGCCACTTGGACAGTGGCCACCGGTTACTAATTGGTACCAAAATATTTGCATCTTCTTAGGTATTGATCAACACCAACACCATCTCTCTATAACTTATGGTTTCAGAGATATGGATCATTAAATCTCCGCAAATCGGCCATTTTTTGGCCAATATCTCGGGAACGGTAAGAGTGATGAGAAAAATTCCACCAGTTTCTCAGGTAGTTTTTGATGTTCTATTGAATGCGGGGCTCAAAATTGAAAAAATCGCAAATAACAGACAAACGGACAGACAGACAGACACACACACAGAGAATTGAAATGAAATATTTGAGTTTTACGTCCCAAGTTTATGCCGGTTAGGTTAAAGGAGACGGTGATGATGAGTGATGAATGAAATGGGATGAATGGAATGAAGAAAGTGGGAGGAAACGGGAGAACCCCGAGAAAAACCCACGCACACGGTGTTTGTCCACCAGACATAGAGAAATTGAGTAACGAACTTTTTTTAAGTTCGTTGAAAAATAGTAATTTATAAAGTAATTATACGAACGCATTGAAAAGTATTTATCCATGTTTAAAGAGATATGAAAGTCATTACACAATACATTTCAATAACAAATATGTTTTAAATGTTGTTGTATCACACACTTGGTGAACTCTATCGTGGCGAGAAAGGATAAAATTAAGAGAAAAATCGAGGTTATAAATCTTGTACGTAAATTTACAAAAGGAAACAAAATTTTCAGGATCGAGACGAGAATTTGACAAAAATGCACGTACTAAGCCAAAAAAAAAAAAAAACTATTTGTTTCGTCTCGTCTCGTTCGTGACAACATTAATTAGACTAGTATGAAGTGGTGATAGATTACTTATATACGAAACTTTAAGACCTTTGGTAAGATTTCAATCCATGCCTGTCTTAATTGCGTATTCCCATACTTGTAGAGGGGTTTCATGGTAAACCCATGCTTCTAAAACGTGTCCACAAGAATCATTTCGTATCTATTTTAGTGTTTGCGAAATATATTCATTAAAGAAGGTTGCAATTAAGGGTTCACCTACAGGGGAGACCACCGGCTGCAGACCTCTCCCTAAAACTTCCCTAACTCAAACTACATTCGCACACTTTGTTAGTAAAACCATACTTGTTTAACAGGGAAAAGAGTGATGTAGCATGAAAATTTGATCTTGCACTTCATTTGTACTCTTTCTCTTACAAAAACAATCCAGTTCTACCTTTTTTATTCTGAAAATATAGGTGGAAGTATTTTACAATTACTTACCGTCTTATCGGATGCAGAATAATATCCGTTCAATATTACATAGACGCAGTGGCTTGTAGCATTGCCCTCCCCCAAAGCCTGGTCCTCAAAAATTTCTGAGTGCGCGCCATAACTACAGGGAAGACTAGTATATGTAACAATGGCGTACGTAAAGAAATGTTTCAGGCTTAAACCTCTTCAATTAGAAATTATGAAATAATATCTAAAATATGTGATTAATATGTGCAAAATCCCGAAAGGATATGAACTTTGGAGCTTGAACTCTCCTGGGGTCTTTAATGAAATTCTGTGTAATTCACTGCTATGTAGTTATATATATATATATATATATATATATATATATATATATATATATATATATATATATATATATATATATATATATATATATATATATATATATATATATACAGGGGCGGATCCAGGATATGATCAAGGGAGGGGCTAAACCATATTTTGCCGTTTTATCCAGTGTAAAGCAGGATTGAAGCCCATTTTATCCAGTGTATATCTGAGCGTCAAGGGGGGCTATAGCTCCTATAGCTCCCGTGGATCCGCCACTGTATATATATATATATATATATATACAAGGAGTTAATGAACTAAACTGACAAACTGTAAGAGGCGATTCTTCACATCAAAATAACAGAAAAAGTTCATATGGACCTGTGAGGAAAAGTGCATATTTTCAGAGCTACGACTGTCCAAAATCGCTAAAAAGCCGAATTTCAAGAGGTCCTATTTCGAATTCGAGAAACTATAGATGGCTGTCCTTATCAGTGTAAAGGAAGTCAAGGGTATTCCCTTCAGGGTGAAATTCCCAGACATGCCATCAACCGAATTTTGAGAAATGCTCCGACATTAGGCAAACAATAAGCGTTGATAGCAGTGAACACGGAATCCTTTTGCGCGATGTCGGAACTGTTAAGAATAGTCAGCAGCACGGTCTCTCGTACTCGACAAAACGCATGGTGCGATGTTTTCTTTCACGCTTATACGTGAAGAGTACGTGAAATATACCGTGATGAAATAAATCGCATCACATGTTATTCTGAACACAGAAAAACATACAGCTGCCAGTCCCTTCCTACTTCTCTCCAAAGCATTGATGTCCATTGTTGTCAAGGCGTACCTACTAACTACTTTGGACCTTCCTTGAAATCAGGGTAGCTATATCTGAAGGCTCTATTAAGATTATATCTGAGAATTACCCTATAGGGAATACCCTGTACACTTATTGAAAATTAATGAGATATGCACTTTTGGATTGTATATGCATGGCTTTCTTTACGCTGATAACGACCACCACCCACAGTTTCTGGAATTCGAAATAGAGACTCTTGAAATTTAGCTTTTTCGCGATTTTGGACAATCCTAGCTCTGAAACTATGCACTTTTCGCTATAGGTTTATATGAACTTTTACTTCCATTTTGATGTGATGAATCACCTCTTGCAGTTTGTCGGTATAGTTCATTAACACCCTGTATATATATACAAGAACATGTCATTTCTAAGAATAGAAAGTTTAGTTGTTACAGTTCGATATGAAAAACTTTCTCTTTTATCCGCGCGTGTATGTTCATTTTACATCATATATTGACTGTAGGCTTCACAAATTGAAAATAAAACGTCCATATCTCAGGCCGTGTTATAACGTGATTATGTTTTACATTCATATGGATAAGAGCAAGATCATGAAAGTTATGACCGAAATACTAGGGGCAGTCAAGAGGTTCCCGGAATGTTATTTAAGCTCTGTATTACCACAGTATAAGTACACATTTATTTAATCTCCTTCAAAGTAGGCATCTTGGGAACACACACATTTGCTCCACTACTCCTGCAATTGCTGGAAATAGAGACGAAAGGCCTTTTTATGGTATCTTCCAAAGTTCAGCCATCCCGTTGGTTTTGATCTCTTCTATGCAGTGTTCGAAGTGGAAAAAAAAAAAAAACAAAAAACAAAACAGAGGTGCTTTGTTTTATTATGATTTTGACTTGACTTACCGGCTACCTAAATGTTGAAATACAGTGAGGGTATGTTGCCTAAAAGATTGCATTTCTATTTACATAATGACTGAAAACTATTGGAGAGCTTATCTGTAGTAATGTGGGAGGGGGGGGGAGAGATGCATGGAGAAACTTTGATCTCTTCCAACTTCCTGAAAGAAAGAAAAATACGTTGTATTATAGAGAATTATACAGGAAAATGCTCAAAAACCGAATGAGCATATTGATAATTTCCTGCGGCAAAACTCCCTGTCCCCCACTCGACTGTGGGGTATTCCAAAAACCCGGAAGGTCCGCTCTCACAATAGACAACTCCTAAACCATGCTCAAAACAAGGCATTTATATGCATTAAGGCAAGAAAATGCAACAAAGAAACAATTCAATGTGGCACATCTAAATATAAACTAGGTGAACTTCTTTGCAGACACCTCATTTTGAAAACAAAAAAGTAGGAAAAAGGTAAGAAATATGTCGGCATTGTTAAGTTAGAAATTATTTCTACATCAGAAATAAAGCTTTCTACGTGCAAAACTATTCGTCAATTACTGTGTATAAAAATGGATTTAAAAAAGGTCTTTCCACTGACGGTATGTTTTAATCATTGAAAAACCAGAGACGGTATGTCTTCATCACTGAAAAACCAGAGGCGGTATGGCATACCACCGCATACCATCTCACTTCGACCACTGTTTCTAATGGAAGATCCAAATATCCAATGGTGCTAAACTGTTTTTAAGGCTATCAAAATCTCTGAATCAGATTTTCCCCAATTTGCACTTCCCCTCCGTTCAGCTACACTATTCGTACACTGCCTGTTAAGATGCACATATTTACACTCGTCAAATTCAAAACTAGGCAATCTAAGGACTGTATTTTACAAGATTCATCATGGTTGCTTCACAAATGCCAAAACAACAACATTCCGGGAAGTTTTCGACTCCTCCTCGTATTGAACTCGGAACATGGTTTGAATATGCAAACAAGCGCACGCTCTTAACCACAAAGCTACGGGGGAACCTAACAATTTAGATTCGAACTCAGGGCCTTGTGATTTGGATTTGCTTATACCAAAACCCTTTTAGGAACTTCATAACTATTTTCTGTTCCAACTATAGTTTAAAATAAAACGCAAAACAAAGAGAATTTTAAAAGTATTTCTTTCAGTTATAGTATGAGAAAAGAAAATGCAAGAGTGTAATTATATATTTTAAGATTCTAAAACTTTCTGCACTGTAATGAAGTAATAACGTCTGCTTCAAGTTTTGCTGAAGGTGTGCCATCAATACATTAGCTATCATTAAATCAATAAAATAAAGAAAATAAGAGGAATGCGCAAAACCATAGGTAAAAAGGGGGGCTACAGCAAAATCAATAAACTTGTGCAAAATAACTCTGCGTACGGTACAAGTTTACAGCAATTCAAACCATATTTATTTAATAGGCTGTTTGAAACATTACTTTTCCTTTTACTTACTATAAAATATATTATAAAGTAAGTACCATAACCAATCCAAAATATCTGTAGCACGCGGGAAACAAATTTATTGATCTCCAAGATTTGTCAACCGTGTATTGGCGTTTTTACTACGAGGAGTAAAAGTGGCCTGTCTAGGGATGGAGCAAGAGCAGTATTGCCAATTCATATTCGATTGCCGGTAACTTTCAATAATTTCACACGAAAGAAAACTTTTTTTTTTTTTTTAGAGGGCTTGGAAAAGGCTTGTTTTCTTGTAATCCTTCATAACATGTAAGTCACTGGCGTCTATGGAATATAAAATTTGGGGGGGGGGGAGAACATCAAAGAAAGTGATTTAAATGGTACTACCTAGCCCAACTTGTTTATCATCTATAATTCCATTTGTTACCTTTCCTTACCTTCACAGACCCCTAAGTTATATCTAGAACTCTGTTATAATAGTTCCACAGCCTGAATATTATATTGGGAGGACGCCCCCCCGCCAGAGACGCCCATGATGTAAGTAGATATTCATTGGCAGGATTTTAAAAATGAATATACATATATTAAATTTCTTGCAATGATTTCAGCTGGTTTCTTTCATAAAAAAATCTGTTTTGAGGCAGGGGCGGATCCAGGACCAACTTCTGGGAGGGGCAGTGGGTTATCATACTGCTACTTTTAAGGACTCCAAACTTTGGGATATATTTTATTTATATATCTATAAAATAAGAAAGTTTCCTCTTCTGGGGGGGGGCGATTGCTCCGATCGCCCCCCTGGATCCGCCCCTGTTTTGAGGGGTATTTTAGGATACGTGAAGGAGAAGAATGATCGAACTTACTCAGACCTAATTTGTAATGGCCTATAGGGCTTGAAACTCCCCATTCCCCCCTCCCCCCAAATAAGCCAAACTTTTCCATCTAATATGTAATTCTCGGTTGTGGGGCGTCAGTAACCAAGTTTTACGATCACACAATACGATGCGAAGATACTTTTAGTTTCTTAAACATTAGGCACATATATAAAAGATTCTGTTCGGAATAGTAACACGAACTTCCCGCTATAGTAATATACTGTCCATTTCTTCCTTCACTTTATCCGTATTTCTCAGCACCACATCTGAGTTCCAGTGGCGGATGAATCTCGCCCGGGGCCGGGGCTCTAGGCCGTCCAATTTTTTAAGTGACAAAAATAATTTAGGCTATTATTTATATTTTTTGAAAGTTTACAGTAATCTCATGATACACCGATCATAGTCTGGGTTCTGCTGCCCCCCCCCCATGTTTTTATCTTCTAGATCCGCCACTGCTGAGTACGTAGTTACATATATTCACACATTATTATTAATTATTGATTACGATGTTTCCGTGGTTATTGTCTCAGCTTGTTACCACATCCTCCTTATCTATATTCGTTTTTTTAACACCGCTAGAACCATATTCACATTTCTTGTATTGATCATATATCATTTCCTATCAAAAAGTACATCGCTCGCATATGCAAGAACTTATCACTAATGAATTCAGAATAGAAACAGCATTTAATGAAGTATTCTGTAATATAATTACGCTCATGACGGAAATCATATCAGTAAAATTTACAATGTTACCAGTTATCACTACGCGCTAAGGGAAGAAAATTCTAATTTTAATTCTTGTAACGGCAAGTTTTCTTTCTTGATCTTGTAATATAGAATTGTGATTTTACCGATTGGACTTATCTCACGAGTCGGTTGGATCACCACCCGGAAGTCAGTACATATTTTAGCTGATTCCCTTAACTACTGCACAATGAAACGTTACATATTATAAATATTGTACTATAAGATAGAGTAATGTTTCAGCTACAGCACAAGACACTGATTCATTTGGTCGTGTCCCCTGATATTGAAAAATGTAACAAATAAAAGAAAATATTTGATTCCGTTTTACAATGAGAATACAAGACGGCACTTGCTGTTAGATCTTACTAGAAGTGATCCGTTTTATGAAATGTTTATTTGTATGTGTAAAGTATTTTAAAGTAACAACCATATCACGAAATAGATATACTGTATTGTTTCACCGTTTTTCGTGTTATGTTTCACATTTTATTTAAATATTAATTTACATTTAAGGAAATAGAGTTTGAGACGAAACTTGTGCAGAACGCCATAATGCGTTGTTGGCAAATTTGTACGTTTACTATAGTAGTCACAATAAGAAAATTCCTGGATTCTAGGGTAGCAGTTCGAGAAACGGAATTGCGATAAGGGTCGAAAACTAATTTCTCTAGTAAGTACCCAAGCGTAATTCCATGATTACTCCTTCTATTATCTGGCATCAGTAAACACTCGACAATATCTTGCATCGCCGCAGTATTCAAGCAGCGTTTGGCATAGCACCGAGGACACCTAGTGGTCCACCTTAACGACTCATTACTCGCTTCACATTTTTAAAAGCACAAATAGGCCTACCTTTTGTATTAAATCAATTCCAAGATGAAAACAGGCATTAATTTTGTACATTTTCTTTCCTTTTTTAAACATGGTGAATTGAATTTTACCCAGAGTTGTTTTGCGACTAGCTTCCTACAATTCTTCACGCAATACAGCAGTGATGCCAATTCCTTCAGAGCCGTTTTCCCTTCACAAGCTTCAGAATTTCCCTTTTCCGGACAAAATTTCCCTTCATCCAAAACGTTCAAGTACTGTAATTAGTAAACGTATTTTTAATCGTTTTCGCTTCCACCCCTCACCGCAATCTTTTAATCACATACAAGCAGATATCTGACAGCCTTCCTTTGAGCTTACGCAGAATTTGAACTTGATTTGTTGTTTAGGTATCTAAGGCGTCACTATAGAGGAGGGGAAAGGGTATCTAAAGGTGTAGGCCAGGACTTATGTTAAAGGTGCAATCTCTGCATTTGCCTGGTGTGATTGAGGAAAAACCCTATAAATACCTCGGTCAGGAAAAACCCTATAAATACCTAAATAAATCATAAAAAAATATAAAATAAATATTACGTAACTAATTTTTATTATAGATATCACGATAGATTTTAATATTAATGTAACCTAAGGTACAAAGAAATTATTAAGTATATATTTGGTATGTACTTACTTAAGAACAGAACTCCCATATTTACTGAAACGAATACGAACAGTAACAAAGAAAACTCTAGCTGCTACTGTCTTTGACTGTACACGAGGAATGTTCGTAAGCACAATACAAAGTTTAGAGATGCGGAATTCTTAAGAATTTATAATTCTGTGCATACAGTCACCAGAAAATCTGTAAACTTACACAAACACACATACATTAATGACCCAGTATTCGCCCATATATACATATTTACATTCACGACACGCAGATTTTCTTCTCTTACATTGATTAATCCTCTTCAGAATCAATTTTTTGATTGGGAAAAACATCTTCTGATTGGGAAAACCAAACTGTTATAATAGTTGGAGTGATAATTTAATTGAGAAATATTTAATCTTATTGCATTGAATTTATTTCAACAATGGGAAGATTAATTTTTATAAAAGATTTTAAATAAGCATTGTTGTAATGTTTCGAATTTAACTGAATATGTTGATCGATGTGTAATGTTGATAAATATTAACGAATGCAAAGCAAGATAACTTGTGAGAATTTAGGGGCCTATGTGAAATATGTGCAAAGGATTGTGCTTGGAACAAATAGGATGTTGAATTTATACTGAATTTTAATGAGTCATAAATACATTCAATCTATAAATGATTGAAGAGAGGTTCAAATTTCCCTGCAATATTGAGATATTACAAGCAATTTCCCTTTTTCCCTTTTCTCTAAAATTTACTCAAAATTTCCCTGCGCCAAGGGAAATTTCCCTCCAATTGGCATCACTGCAATACAGTGTATTTTCATATATATCGCTCGTTTATCTTTATTTCTTGATTTTCGTTCTTCATCTGTTGAAAAAAAAAAAATGATTCCACCTTCAATGATAAGTAACTTGTTTGTGACAAAGACAAGACTAGTTTTCATATCAAAACTGTGATAACTAACTGAATGGTACAGGTGTTCTCTACTGTTCGAGAATTGAGTTCTTGTATTTGACAACAATCAAACATTTCATGCTGGAATTTGTTTGACCGTTTGTTTTAGCATTGTCCATGTAACCTTAAACTAATGCAACCTAAACATGATTTATAAATGTAGTATTCAAATAGAAGGCCAGTTTAATAAATTTAACTAACATCATTATGAAATCTGTTTCCAGCAAGAAATGTTTATTTTAAATCTATATATATAAAAGAGAACGTACAAAATCCTTTGTCCGCTCATCACGCTAATACGGCTGAACCAATTTCTTTCATTTTTGGGGGGTTGTTAGGATTTGGACCCTAGATGGTTTTTATCATATCACTTTAATTTTCAATTACCAGTGTCTTGAGATAATTGACCATTCAGGTGTCCATACGTACAAATCCTTTGTTATTAGTTCATCATAGGTAAAAATAAACGTATTTATATGCAACCCGCATGACCGTGTGACTCGGCGGGTTAACATAAATGACAGGCGCTATAATGTTAACATTTACTGCACACTTGAAAGCGAAAAAGTAAAAATTATCTAAGTAACAAAGTTTATTGCGTTCCGGGGTGACCGCAGCGAAGCGGGGCGGGTTAACATAAATGAGAGGCGATATAATGTTAACATTTACTGCAATCTTCTATGGTTTTTATCATATCACTTGAAAGCGAAAAAGTAAAAATTATCTAAGTAACAAAGTTTATTGCGTTCCGGGGTGACCGCAGCGAAGCGGGGTGAACGCTGCTAGTCTATATATATAAAAGAGAACGTACAAAATCCTTTGTCCGCTCATCACGCTAATACGGCTGAACCAATTTCTTTCATTTTTAGGGGGTTATTAGGATTTGGACCCTAGATGGTTTTTATCATATCACTTTAATTTTCAATTACCAGTGTCTTGAGATAATTGACCATTCAGGTGTCCACAAATCCTTTGTTAGTTCATCATAGGTAAAAATAAACGTATTTATATGCAACCCGCATGACCGTGTGACTCGGCGGGTTAACATAAATGACAGGCGATGTCCATTGAATTACTATGGGACCGAAATACCATTGTTGCAGCAAAGCGCGAGCGCGTGCAAGTATATCTCATTGTTGCATTGTTGATCATTACGATTCACACATTTCATAATTCTCTCTCTGTTTCAACTTAATTTTTACGTTTTTAGTCACCTAATTGCATGCTTTTCAACCATCTATATATATAAAAGAGAACGTACAAAATCCTTTGTCCGCTCATCACGCTAATACGGCTGAACCAATTTCTTTCATTTTTGGGGGGTTATTAGGATTTGGACCCTAGATGGTTTTTATCATATCACTTTAATTTTCAATTACCAGTGTCTTGAGATAATTGACCAACATAAATGACAGGCGATATAATGTTAACATTTACTAACATTTCTATGGTTTTTATCATATCAATTGAAAGCGAAAAAGTAAAAATTATCTAAGTAACAAAGTTTATTGCGTTCCGGGGTGACCGCAGCGAAGCGGGGTGAACGCTGCTAGTAGAATAATATAGTTATGACAGTTTTTGCCGACCTTCGAAACTTGCTCCCCTGTACAAATGCACGTGTTGCACATATGGTAGAGCCGGTCCTGCGTACACCAAAAGTGGGTGACAGAGAGAGTATTATTTCTACCAGTTGATTATCGTGACACGAATCATATTAACTAAGGTTTTGGAGGCAAACCGGAACATTTTGAGTTCTCAATAATTCCTGAGAAACAAATAATGTAAATCAGGATCTTTCTCCCCACAATTATTAAAGTATATAAATACAATCTAATCACAAAGCTTATCTTCGTATATATAATATAAATGATAAACAGACTAATCCGTGACGAACTTTCAATTTCAACATATTAAAGACTGAGTTAAGGCTTGTGCCTTATCTTCCACTCGGTCTAGTACATAATTATATTATCAACAATTACAAATAAAGAATAAAATAGAAAAGAGAACACATTTTAAAATACAATAAAAAGTACAAAATAAAAAAAATAATAGGACTAATCACCATGTGTTAGATAAAGTACATACCGAAATAAGTATTGATTTAATTAGTTGTGCTGGTAAGTCTGAGATAAGAAGTAATTTTTGAGTTGATTTTTGAACATGGCTATCTAGGATGACTTTCGAATATCTTCTGGGAGGCCATTCCACAATTTTACGGCTGTGACAGTAAATGAGTTTGACACAGTACAAGTTTTATGATTCGGCAGAAAAAGTAATAACGTTTCGTTACTCCTGATGTTGCGTTAATGAGATTCGTACTGATATTGAATAACGCGACCTTGCAAATATAGGAAAAATTTACACATTGCGCACAGAAAGCCCCAGAATGACAATTGTTAGTTTTGCACTGACAGCATGAAAGTACATTGGAGGAAATAAATTAATTGAACTTTACAGAATCATCAGAAATCTAGAATAGGGCATAATTATCTTGAAATCGGTTGGCAATACTGAGGAGAGAAAAAAGCTCGACCGCTTCAAGGCTTCTCCCTCGCTCTGTTGATCGTGTCTCACACCGCGAGAGCAATGGTGCGGTAGGCTACATGTGCGTGTATTTTCGATTTTACATTATTTATATATTCCGTCCTTCAAGGAGCAGAAGAAAATATTGAGAATGAAGAGAAATTCCTCTAAACTGAAAGCATAACTTTTTGTACTGGTTGTTTTTTTGTATGTTATTATAAGAAGGAAAAAAAGAAACATTGTTAAAACGAAAATTGGAGCTTAAGGAACAATGAGTGAAACCGATGATTCAATGGAATGCTCGTCAGCAGAGCTTATAGAGTAAGTAAATTCTTTAAAAATAGCTTTAAGTTGATATTTCCTTGCTTGTATAAAAATATTATTAAGTTAAAACGACGTGTTACTTTCCAGCGTGTAACTCTTACGTATTTTGATAGTGATTTGTTTTCGCTGTGTTGTCCGTCAACCTGTTGCGTTCAATACGAGTTTCATGGTTACGTGTCTGTATACAAAGAAATCAGGTCAAATAATTATGTAAATATTGTTTCTAGCAAACTTGTCAATATAAAATAATAATCATGTGATGCAGGTTGAAGTCTAAAGACACTACAATTTGCATAATTTACGAATAAAGCCGAATATTTGGCGTTGTAATTGAACATTTTTTACGACGATAGAAATAAAATTATATAAGGATAATTGAAATTCAATTAAAAATTACATGTATACCATGGGACAGTAGGGGAATATTCATTATAGCAGATATTAGTTAAGAGGAACTAAGTATGGATATAGTATACGTAAGACCGTCTGAGTTCCAGAAGAAGCTGGACGCTCATACTTTTAGGGATTATTCATTGAGTATCTACGAACTTAGAAAGGGGGTAACAAACCCACTTTCATTTACTTATCCACTGTTACGAAAATAAAAAAGAACGTACCTATTTGCCCTTGTACTTTATATGCTATAGCGCATTACATTATATGCAACAAGGATTTTGGTCTGCATCATGATATAAATTTAAAAATATTTAACATTTTTCGAATCGAAATCAACAAAATTTATTCTAGAAAGTAAAAATAGAATGTTAAGCACATATAATGAAGACAACGCAGTGATTTAATTTGGTAACGTATAAATATATAATATGAAGTATCCTCGCGCACGGAAGACAGGGTGTTCTCATGTATACTATTACCAGTATGGATTGTATTTGCCGAAGTCAACTCTGCGCAAAGTTGTATCCTGTTAACTTTTCTCTTATGAAAAGGTACAACTTCGAGAAGGATTGACGAAGGCATTACTGCTTTATCGCCGGACCACACAAAAATCTTTAAAAAAAAAAAAAAAAAAAAAAATCCTCCAACATATTACGTTGTCATCCTGGCTCACTTGGTAGTGATTATTGTTCGAAATACAGTGTAGACTTATGGCATAAAAACTAGTGCATAAGAAACGAATCAACATGTGCTAGGTGGCTAGCAAAAAGCACGAATACTGTAACCGTGTCAGGCATGAGCGCAGCAGGGGACCCGAGCAGTAATGAAGGGGGGTGTCTGTAGGAAGCAGGCGCGTCAGCGGTGGTGAATATACACATAAACGAGAATAATGCAAAAATTATATGTCAAAAATGCATGGTTTATGCGTTGCACAGGATTTGGGGAAGATATTAGATGCCATCCAAAAAAGAACCGAAACGTACTAAATTAAGTTGGATTCGGCTAGGTTTGGTTACATTTACATATTCCTTTTCTTTTCTGTAGTCTCGATTCGTTATACACTTACGATAAACTCTTCGCCTGCTTAGTAGACCATGCGTTTCACACAATTTCAACTACGGATACTCATATACGCCTATTTATATAACTCGAAAAAATTCAAACACAATATGTTACAGTGTCATTTACGCACCATTTCCACTCTACCTTTCTCATACATCATAGCTCTCCGGTAAATAGTCCCTTCAGCTTTCATATATAGTGCCGCTTACAACACCAAAAGCAACTAACAACAGGTGTCATCTTAACTTCAATTATTCCCTTCACCTGAATTTCTCTCACTCTTCCTTACAAACCAAAATAAATTCTCCAGTTCATCTGGTAAATTTTTTAAAGTTGGTCCGACGATACAGTACTTGACCCAAAGTTCGGTGTATATCATAATGAAATTGTGCATTTTTTTTAGGGCGCAGCAAGCAAGACTGGATAGCATACCACCCAGCACGTTTCGAAGCTCTAACAGGGGTTTAAACCAAAAAACGAAAAATGTTCGTAAAAGTGTGTGTTCGTAAAATCTTGATGAACACACATTTGTGGGTTATCATGTTTCACTCCTGTATATTCGTATTATATTCAGAACTAAATTCCCCATTCATTACTCAAAGAGATTATTCTACAAAAGTAACATTTAAAAAAAAAAAAAAAAAAAAATATGTTTGTGAATGTTTTCTTTTGTGATTTTTTTTATAGTTTGTAATTATTGTTATGCAATTGCAATCAAAGAAAATTGAAAATATTGTTTTGTTTTAATGATGTTTACTGTTGATAAGTACATCGAAATGCCATACTTCTTTTTTTTTGGGGGGGGGGGGGGAATACAAACCGCACCAGAGGCATTATTGAAATCAGAAGTATCTTTGGTATCTACTTATGTATAAATGGATCAGAACCAAAGTGGTCTCAAATAATTCGTATCTTTATTCACTTTTCTTACTGATATGCAAATTAAGTTGTTGTATTTCTTTAACTTGGACTAAATTAGTTCTTCTGTGGTCTGCAGTACTTTGAAATTCTCCATATGTAATTCTGTATAATGGTTTCACTTGTGCAACTGTTTCTTTTTGTCCTTCTGAAATGCCTCTTGACAATTATATTAACAAGTATGTAAAGACTAGTACGACGTATTTTTATCAGAAGTCCTTCGTGAGTGAGTCGGCAGACTCATTGTATTTGTGGCCAATTAGTCCCGGTTTCGAGTTCAAATGGAGGACAATTTCTCTCGGATATAAGCCGAGAAGCGGTTTGGATTCCGCCTTAAGCTTATGTGATCCCTTCCAGCATAACCCGGTTATTGCATAATAACCAAGGCGAAACAAACTTATTTCTGTCCATATGTGATATATATATATATAGAGCATATTATTTAAACCAGAAAAACCGGGTTTAAACAAACAAACATTTTTTTTCTTTTTTCAATAAAAACCATGGTTATTGCCAACCCTGGCCCTATCCCTCTCCGCTATTCCTTTCTTCTGCGTGCGTTCGCGCTTGTACACACGTCCTGGTGGATTGCGAAACAAATATCTACATGCTAGCGCATGTAGGAAAAAATGGAAAATCACTGCTAGCTTTTGAGTCATTAGTTGATGATTTGTGTAAAGGGTATTTTAAGAGCTTTGTGGTGGTTCCGCTCAGCTAGTATAAATGGGAAGTGGGTAATATGATACGTGTTTGTGAGTTATTAAGAGACAGATAGATATGCTGTTCTTCAACTTCACTTGTACACAGTGTTGCCTGATTTAAACCAAGGTGGTTTAAACCAGCTGTTTTTTTCAAATATACCAATTGGTTTAAACAAAAACAAAAACAAAATGCTTTAAATCGTATGAACTGCATTATGCCATTTCCACATATCAAACTATCTGCATTAGTTTTATCTCCTTTCCATTTTTTAATCAAGGTGTCCCATGTTCAATTCTCGAAAGAAGGGTTCGAACCACAACCCTTGTTTCAAGTATAAACCAAGTAGCGGTTCGGATGTCACTAAGCGAAAGTCTTCTTCTTAATAACCTAGGTGTTACATTATTATGTTCAGCCTAAACATACGGAACGAAACCAAATTGTATATTTCTACTTGCCTGAATGCCTGTTGTTTTATAAAGAAAACAAGGTTGCTGAAATATATTGATAGAAATTGGCAAAACTTATCCACTGCCTACGTAGCTTCCAAGATTACCTTGGATTGGCCTCTGTTTTAATTTAATTGAATGATATCTACATACTAAACTTGTAATTTAATACCTCAGTTTTAGCGTACTGATTATGATATGGTGACCATAAAATTTTACATGCCAAGCAATAACAGGCTTTTTCCGTTATTGCTTTACATTTAAAGTAATAACATGATTTTTTACAATGGCTAAGGCGGGAGTTTCCCGATTTATGTATAATTCTGTATAATGGTTTCATTTGTGCAACTGTTTATCTTTTTGTCCTTTTGAAATGACTTGATAATTACATTAACGAGTATGTAAAGATCAGAACAACGTATTTTTTATCAGGAGTCCTTCGTGAGTGAGTCGGCTGACTTATCGCATTTGTGACCAGTTAGTCCCGGTTTCGAGTCCAAATGGAGAACAGTTTCTCTGTTTGGATTCCGCTTTAAGCTTATGTGACCCCTTCCAACACAACCCCGTTGCTGCATAATAACACTAAGGCGAAACAAACTTATTTCTGTCCATACGTAATATTAATACATAGAGCAAATTATTTAAACCAAAAAAACTTTTTTTTTTTTTGTTTTGTTTTTTCAATAAAAACCATGGTTTCTGCCAACCTTGCGTGTACATAATAAGGGTAATGTCATGTAGAGCTTAGTTCGGTACAAATCTTCTGTGATGGGTGAAGAGGTAAAAGTGAACGGATTTCTATTCTTGAATACTGATTTTTAGTGTCGTCTTGGTGCAGATTTAGGCATATTTTTAGATTTGGGAACCCAGAATTTTTTTGAGTTAAAATTTGTTACTTTCTTAATATATTTTCTCTATTTTGTGTTGGTTGAGGTTTGGTTAACTTAACTTAGTACTGGCCCTCCAAATCCAAAACTATACCCAAATTTAATGTAAGGATCCACATATTTGTAAAATTCACAGAACAAGTTTGTAATAATATTTTAATGACTACTGTGTAAATAATCTAAATATGTTGTGCTCTTACCTGTGGGATGTGCCTCTACGTAAAAGTATATGTGGTAACTCATGACGCGCAAGTGTGCGAGAGTTAAGGGATCAACATAATTGTCAAATTTACACTAGTAATGGGTTATGTTCGTACTTTGGTACACAGATATGCAAGCAATGAAAATACGTCGGGATATTACCTATAACGTCTCTTAACGTACAAATGCATAATTTAGCACATAAAGTAATTAATTTTGTGCCATATTCAATGTTTTGTTCTATCCTCGTTGATGTATATACCTACCTTGCTGACGCGCCTGCTCCCTACGGACGCACTCTCTTGCTAACGCTTGGCCGCTCTGCTGTGCTCCTGCCCGGACTCGGTTAGATAGCATTCGTGCTTTTTGGTGGTCACCAAGAACAAGTTGGTTAGTGCCTTTTGCACAATTGTCCTGATCGCGTACATAAACTGAATCCCCCCTATGCACACAGGAATGCAACTCCACACTCCAAACATTATTGGTTAAGATAAGAAAAGTCGACTTACTGAAAAATAAAAATTATATACAAAATGTTTCAAAACAACGCCAACAACGTGTGGAAGGTGATTCCTAACACCACGATAAGACAAAAACTATAGACCAACCTGGATGCACAAGTGCGTCCTTTCGGAGTTATAGGCTGCGGAAAATATGGAAAAATGAACTCTAAAGGTTCATAGCTCCAAAACTATGGGACCTACCGTAGTCGGGTCAATGCTTCACTTACGAACTAGTATGTGCGCTATCCAAGAATGCGTGTTTCAGAATCCTAAGCTACTCACGTAACAAAATTTTGTAGATTGAGTTTGGCTACGGGCATATAATCTGAAGTACTCACCAACTAGCTCTATAAAAATTGTGGTGGAAGTACCGCAGGATTCTGAAACTTGGATACTTGGGTAGGGTACATACTAGTTCCTGAGTGAAGTTTTGACCTGACTACGGTAGATCCCATAATTTTGGAGCTATGGACCGTTAAAGTTCATTTTTCCAGATTTTCGGCAGCCTACAACTCCGAAAGGAAGCATCTATGCACTCAGGTTGGTCTATAGTTTTTGTCTTGTCAGGAATCATCTCCCAAACGTTGTCGGTGTTGTTTTGAATATTATTAATATATATATATATATATATATATATGTAATGAATTTATGTGTAGGTCCGTACAATAAATCTGCACCGTTGTCTTTCAGATTAACCTGCATGAATCGTAAATCTGTTTAGTTATGAGTATCTGTTAATGTTGTACTTGTCAACATAATTATCAATACTGTCGTAAATAGTAAATCGGATTTATAATTATCGGTGAAAAGTAAGATTTAAACGACAAAATGTGCATTACTCTACGTGTTTGTTTGGCTTTGGCCATCATTCGAGCGTTGTAACGGTAAAATACTAATTGATGTGGTCAAGTAAGCTACAACCCTAATTGCCCAGTTTTGTTCATGTGTTGTACAGGGTGTCCGAGAATTATCTATACAACTTTACGACGTTATATTGAAAGAAGTTAATGTGATATTTACATGCGGTTTTTTGCATCCAATACAGAAAGTCTTAAAGTCTTTTTCCTGTTCAGTACACCTCTATGTGGGCACCATGTGTGATACGAAGCACATCCAGACGAAGATCAATTTCAGCCCATGTGCGATGCAGCAAATCATCAGTTACTGTCTGAAAAGCAGCAAGGATACGCTGCTTTAGTTGTTCAAGGTTTGCTACCTTCGTAGCGAAGACGATATCCTTAAGGTACCCCCACAGGAAGAAGTCCAGTGGTGTCAAATCCGGCGATCGCGGAGGCCATGATATCGGACCGTCGCGACCAATCCACCTATTGGGAAACACCTCATTCGGGTACCTCATCCAGCTTCAGCCGTTTATGAAGAACATCATGAACCGTAGCCCTGGGCATCTTCAATTCTCTCGCCGCTATGCGAACAGATTTTGTTGGACTACGCACAAAGGCCTGTTTCACTCTTTCCACATCTTCCTGACTGGTACTTGGTCTTCCAGCTCCTTTCTGGTGCAGAACATTTCCCGTTTCCATGAATTGTTTATACCAAGCTTTAATTGTTGCTCTGGTTGGAGGATCACGTGCATACTTGGTCCTTACATTCCGCTGCACCTGAGTCTCCGACTTCGTTTCTATGTACTAGGCAACACACTGTGCTTTTTCTTGTGGTGTCCACATCTTCATTTATTGTTTGCTAACCTGTAAAAGACAAAAGAAGAACCTATAAGACTTTCTGCATTGAATGCAACAAACCGCATGTAAATATCACCTTAACTTCTTTAAATATAACGTCGTAAATTTGTATAGATAATTCTCGGACACCCTGTATCTCGTCCTGCATTTCCTTAATTTCCCATTTCCATATACTTGTCTGAACAACAGGAAAGGAACTAACCATCCTACCCTTAATTTAGTCGTTATCCTAGTTACATTAGGCAAATGTACTGGAGGCTGTTTTAAGACAGAACATACAGACAAAATCAGAATCTAATTTTTGTTTTAAGTAATAATAGTAGTAATAATAAAAAATATAACAAATATCACCATAATTTTGATTGATATGAAGTTGAATGTGGTTTCCAAACTCGGCTCCCTACATCAAAATAAAAATTGCGAACTGTTTAGTTAGAAGATAGCTATGATAGGTAAGGAATAGAAATATTTGCAAATTAAGCGTAAAGATTGGCATTGAGAGGCACTGTTATTGTGGTTCAGTGATTGAGCGCTTATTTCTAGTACAATAAATCCTGGTTCGACCCCAGTCCGTGAAAGTTTCCCGTGGGCAAAATCTTGTCCGTGTTTTTTTTTTTTGGGGGGGAGGAGGGGGAGGCTCTTCCTTCTCTGCCACATTTTCATTCTAACAATTTCATATAGTATTCAGTTCCGTTAATGATTCCTCCTTTACTCTAGAGCATATAATCAAGAGTTGTAAAACATTTCGTACGATTTCTAATATACCATGTAAAAGACTAATATTGGACTTTAACTGGTGTGCATGATTTCATCATATTATTGTTGAGAAATACAAACAGTTCTTCGCATATTGTTACTGAACAATCTTACTTTTTTGTGAAACGTCTGGAAGAAACCTCACCCCACAGAAGTGGTAGTTCCTTACGTATACAAATGAAAGAATGGTTAGACCATTGTCTTCGTGGTATCTACTAATGAGGAAAAAAGAAATAATAATAATAAAACTGGCTACGGCGTGCTTTGCATCGCAGTGTCATTGTGCCCTGACCAGCCAGGACATTGACTACCTACCTAATAATTAGTATACCGACCTTTGGCCCGCACATCAACAATGCGGTTTGGCATGGAGGTATTGAAATCTTGGTAAGTTGCTGGAAGTATGGCGCACTCCTTCTGCACACGTATGTCACTTAATTCTTTTAAATTCCGTGGAAGGGGATGAGCTCGGATCTGACTTTTCAGTGACAACCCAAAACTGTTCAATTGGATTAAGTTTTGGGGCCCATTGCGGCAATTGAAATTCACCACTTTGCTCCTCGAACCGCTGCAGTACAACGTTGGCTTTGACAAGAATCATTGTCCTGCTGAAAGATACCTTTCCCAGCTGGGAATCTGGTCAACATGAATAGTTGTACGCAGGGCCGTGCCGTGGAAAATCAGCGCCCGGGGCGAGAGTATACGACGGCGCCCCATACATATATTCTAACTAATTTTTCCTATCTTTTTTCCTTTTTACTCCCGAATTTTTCGCCCCCCCCCCCCCCCACGGTACGGCCCTGGTTGTAGGTGATCAGCAATGACCTGCCTATAGCTAGGAGCCGGTATTGTGCCCTCTACATGCACTACTAGGCCTATGGATGGTCATGTGAAGGTTCCCAAAATAATATATGGAGCTATTACCGGCCTGTCGTCATCCTGCTGTACCCTGGAAGGCGACGGATTCTGACCCGACCATCGATGTGATGAAAATCAGTATCGTGATTCATCGGGCCACGCAACATTGTGCCATTTCTCTGCCGATCAATGATGATGGGCACATGCTTATTGTTATGATGCCGCACGGTTAAGATTGGTACACGTGTGGAACGTCGGATGCAGAGACCCATACTAGTGCACGGTGAACTGCATTTGTGCTTTGTCCACTGTTGAAGCCTTATGTTACAGTGTCACTAAATTGAACTTTTAAATACTCAGCAACAAAAGTTAACTCTTTCTGATCACATATAATCAAACTAATGAATGAACATAATTGATAGAATCCAAATTACAATGTGACAGAATTGTCGAATAGCTCATTGTTGACACAAACCTAAGAGGATTCGCCGCTTACACAAAGTTTTAAGACCAATCGACTTGAATATCGAGTAACTGATTGTTGACGTGACAGAAAAATAATGGTAAAGAAGCAGTACAGTGCAAATGTAATCACTAAAGTCTGAAAATTATAGGAGCAAAAGTTTACTTCATATTTCTTTTGAAGCATTTCAAGTTAATTTTCTTTTTTTATTAATTTATTTTTATTATTTATTTAACATCCAAAACTATTATTCATTACCGGCTAAGAGGAAACTGAAAAGAATGTCGACTGGGCTCATTCTTAGGCCAGAGTGAAAGTCCCTTTGGAAGGGTCGGGTCCCCGATTAGATTCCCATAGATGCTAGCATTTAGGGGTGGATGAAAGATTTTTTTTAAAAAAAAAAAAGTGTAGTATGTGAAACAAGACAGCCACAAGCATCTCCTGCAACAGATCTCTCAGGCTGCAGGATCTATGATCAGCCACCCCTGCATCGTAGGGTCCATGGGATTATATGGATCTAGGTCTCGCGCCACATTCCATGCTCACCGATGAGATTGTTGTTCATAAATGTTTTCCCTTGTTCAGTATCCGGAAGCGTGCTTTCGGGTGAACGAAATGATTTTAAAGCAACTTCTGTTGTGAAGTAGATCCAAATGATTATCACATGCATCTTGAAAAGCAAGGGCGACTGGCCATAGCATTGTGACGTGTTTGTAATTTTCTTCAAACCTAGACCTTTCCCGATATATGCTTATTTAACATTTTTTAAATGTGTGCTTTTCATGTAGAATAATCCTCGAAGTACTTGCATTTCTGATGATACACACTGCATAAAACACTCAAAGTATTTGTTGATTTGTTTATATATCATATATATATATCTCATCTATACTAAAGTATAAATAACGTGTATGATATATATAATCTATAGTTGTGAATATACTTATCGAATACGGCTTCCGGAAGTTTTCAGGATACAGGTTTGTAGAAAGAGTTTGTTTCGTTTGAGAGTTCAAATACGAAATTGGTACGAATAATTGAATATAAATTCGAAACTTTATGCAAACCGCAATTAAGAATTTTGTTTTTTGTTATATACATAACCTTTCGATGATAGATAAACGAAATAGAGAATAAGTAGCTATTTGGATTATTTTTAGAAGTGGGTCTCTTCTTACAACTGTTAATATTGATCCTAGATATTTGAAATTATCCACTTTTTCGAAAGTGCTGTTTGATATTTTAACGCACGCATGATTTGCTATATTACGATCCCGACGAACTTTCTTATATTTAGTTTTCTCTGCATTTACTTCTAATTAACAGACAAAAGCTATTGTGAAGACGTATGAATTTGTTATGTATTTACATACATTATGAGCTATTTTATTTCGCACATTGTGACTTTTTTATTTTAAATTGAATTTAATGAAAAGCATCATCGTTTAATCACTGTTGTAGTCGCATTTCTTTCTTTCTTTCTTTTTTTTTTAAGGTCATTTACTTTACAGACAAGGAAGATTTCTTGCTGTCTGTCGTCTTATTCTTACATGTGTAATATCTTGATCAGTAAAACAGCAGATTGTTTCCCTGTGCGCATTCCTGTCATCACCACACCTTTGGTTAATCTATGTAGTGTGCACTTTTCAACGTCACAGAAGAAACTGTCAATGAACTAGGAAGTAACCCAGAAAGAACGTTAAACAAAAGGATTGGAAGAGTTTTGGAAGTGGCGGTCGAGATCGGATATCGAGCCAAGCAAGATGTAACAGCGCGAGCAACGCGTATGAGTTATCTAAAAGTTATACCTTGCTCTAGCTCTACGAGCATTTGTCATCATTAACGTTGTTTAGTTGTTGATAACAATATGTAGAGGCACGAGTTTTTCGCACTGCGCGATAAAACGAAATGCGTCAGAATTAAGTAATTTTCAGTTTCTTGACGTTTTATGATATTCTTTGTGTATTTTCATTGGTTTCCGTTGCGCGATATAACGCGAAATTTTAAAAATACGCTTTCATTACTTTAAAAACGCTAGTTTTCTGCTGACGGAACGGTAGAACGTGGCATGAACTGTCCATTTTGGGTGGTTAGGACACGACTATACGGAACATGTTGCCCGTTAGCTATCACCAATCATGGCAGCTGGATGGGGAGTTCCGAAGTGATGATTGTTTGAAGTTTGGTGTAAATGCACTTACATATATGTGACTTCCAACAAGCCATGCCAATTGTGAGAGATTTTTTCCAAGTATGGACGGATAAGTGACATGTAGAATGCTTATATTTAATGTTTAAATGCAACTTGTGCCTATATTTTCAGAAGACAGCAAAACTCTCCTATTCATAGTAAGTTTAGTTACTGATTTTTCTCAGTTTGATTTGAATATATATATATATATATATATATATATATATATATATATAATTTTCTATAAATAAAATTGACATTGTCAAGTGAAATATTCAATGTATTTGTTTTTAGATAAATAATGGTTTATTTTTATAGTGATCTGTGAAGAAAAGGAACAATTGTAAAAATGTCAGGGAATTATTTTCCATAAGAGCTACAAAAGGCGAAATTTTATTTGGAAAATGCGACAAAACGCGAAATATAAAAAACGAAACGCGATATTTTAAAATTCTTAGTGCGAAAAACTCGTGCCTCTAACAATGTGTTGTTGTTTACAAAGTAAACTTCAATCTTGGTTGCGTCAACCACCGCTAAGACACTGACTTCTTTGTTTGAGTCACGCTACATCTTATTTTCCATCTGCTTCACCGTTCACTTGAAAGGAGAGACCAAGGAAATTTACGAATGAACGAGCACCGACTTACCGAAGAAACCATGAGGGGAAAGAACACCGAAGTCTGTCAGCGGGTACTAGTAGATTAACCGAACCTAATAACTAGGGCCCGGAAGTTGAGGAAAAAGCCTCTTTTTTTACGAGTGCCCGAAGACGAGGCTTAACACAATATATGTTCATTTTGGGTCATTGTATGCCAGAAAATGGTGGATTTTGTTTATCTTTTTTTTTTTTTTTTTTTTGCCTTTTTCGACGTTTTTTTTTTCAAAACTTTTCGTAGGTCTTAACGTCTTTTTTTTTTTTCACTTCATCTTTCGACAATAAATTTATTGGCCATTAACTCGAATCACCGCTACCTATTAATAATCTATTTCTTTAGTAAAGAAAATTCCAAAGATAAAACATTCTTCAACGATTAGAGTGATAAGACCAGATCTGCAACAATTACAAGTCAGATAAGGACGCGTAACAGTCCTCCAGCAAGGGGGGTGGTGAGGTTCGAGAAGTTTTCTTATTTTAGTTTGTACTTCAGTTCGTGGAAGTACAGACCGTTAACCTACCAGAAGCTTCTATTTCTTGAGTATTATATTCATTAAATATGTAATTCTAATTAAATTGGGTCTTATTTTTACGTCCCCTTTTTAGGTCCTTTTTCAGGCAATTTTTAGGTCTTCAGCTTCCGAGCCCTGCTAATAGCTATTTTCCTTCACATCAATTTCAACCCTTTCAACATCACATTCTGTCTCTTTTTGTAAATGTTCAACTTTATTTAAGTGCAACCCAGATCATATCCCACAGTTTGTGTTCTACCGAATACAGAATTTACAAAATCCTGGGCGCAACTTGTCAGTTCTGACATCCCCAAAGTGCGATTCATTTAGACGTTATATGAGCTTTTGAACTGACAAGGGATAGCTGCACATGGCGGAGATGTATTTTTTTCTTGTCCCTTTGTTGAGATTCTTCTAATCGAGCTGAACATAATTAGGATTTATTTTGTATTAATTTGATTCATGAAGAAATTAAATCCAGACTAAAAGCAGGGTATTGTGTTATTATTCAGTTCAAACTCTTTTCTCGTCGCGAATTCTAACGAGGAATTTGAAGCTTAAAATGTATAGAACTATAATCATGATTGTTGTGCTGTATAGTTGCGAAATGTTGTCACTTATTCTGGGGGAAAAACACAGACTGAAAGTATAAAATTCTAAGATGAGTATTCGGACCCAAGACGGGAATGGCGGAAGCTTCGTAACTAGGAACTACATAATTTATACCGTTGACCAATCATTGTTATAAAGTCATCGAGTCTAGGAGGCTCAGGTGGGTAGGTCATGTAGCCAGAATGGAAGAAAGTTGGAATACTTTCAAAGTTTTAACTGGAAATGCAATCAGAAAACCACCATTAGGAAGACCTAGGCGCAGACGGGAGGACAATATTAAGATGGATCTCGCAGAAATAGGAATAGAAAGTAGAAACTGGATCCAATTGGCTAAGGACAGAAGTCAATAAAGAGTTTTCATGAACGCGGCATTGAACCTCCGGGTTCCATAGGTCATAGAGTTAGTTAATTTTAAGACAAATGTATATTAAATTTGTTACAAATTTACAGAAGTTTTAAACTAATCTTTCTTTTTTCTCGCAGCGATGCATGCAGGAGTCATCTCCTAATTCGGCGCTTTATGGATGACGGAGCAGAGGAAGAGCTTTATGAGTGGCTGAAACAGCGAGGTCTGTTACGAAGCAAGGTACGGTGTATGAACATTACATGTCCCGCAGGCAATAGTCTCATGAAATGGGCTAAATGTCGTGTGATCGATAAATATGCTTGGGTATGTGAGAGCAACATGTGTCCACGAGTCCAGATGAGGGACAACTCGTTCTTCAGCAGTCTGAAAGGAGAAGTGAAGCTTTTGGTTGCTGCTATTGTCAAGTGGTGTGAAAAAGCACCCACCATAGTCACCTGTCATGCCACAGGTGAGTATTCGCTGCCAGGTACGTTGAAGATCTGAATTATATCTATATATTAGGTTGGTGCAAAAATAATAGCGTTTTTTTTTAAAAAAATTATTAAACTTTAATGCTTAATTTTTTGAAAAAAACTTTCGTTTAACGGTGTTTATGTAATATGCCATTTTAAAGATCAAAGTTCATTGTACTTGTTATTGCAATTGGTTTGGTTCTATTTGTTTTAGGCTAAGTATTACTGGAAAGAAAGCAAATTCGAGCAATCTTGTTTTACGAGTCCAAATGGGACGTAAAGCTGCAGAAACTGCTAGCAATATCAACAAAGCATTTGACCACCGAGCTATTACTGGACGTATAGCTCAACCCTGGTCCCAAAAGCACCATCAAGGAGACGAGAGTCTTGAAGATGAGGAGGGTCATGGACGTCCTTCTGCGGTTGAGGGTCATTGCTGAAGCAAACTTACGCAAAACAACGCGAAAGATGGCAGAAGAACTGCACGCTGATCTTTCAGCAGTTTGACATTTGCATCAAATGGGGCAATCATAGTAATTCGATAAATTGGTGTCTCACGACTTTTTTTTTTTTTTTTTTTTTTTTTTTTTTTTTTTTTTTTTTTTTTTTTTTAAAACGATATGAAGTCTGCTCTGCGCTTTATCTTCGCAATAAAAATGACCCATTTCCTGGTCGCATTGTAATCTATACAACAACCGACACAATGGCTGGAAATTGATGAGGCACCAAAGCACTTTCCCGAACCGAAGCTGCATCGAAAGGTCATCGTTATTGTTTAGCCCTTTTGGGATCTTGTGTTTTTGGGCTATTTTTTAGACTTTCAGTCAAGCAGCTACTGCATCGTCACTATTTATGCTAGGATCATGGTTCATACCTCATTCTCTTCAGAATAGAGCTGGCTTTCAAATGGTACCACTTGCATGTTCATACCATATACCAAAAGCGGGGAAAAAAATGTCAAAGTGAAAATTTCGGAGGGAAATTTTTTTCTCGAACTTTGGCCCCCCTGGACCCCCCTGTGTGAACGTAGCCATCTAAAAAAAATCTGAGAAATACTACTTGGTATACTGAATGTGTGTGCCAAATTTCAAGTTTTTATCTTGAATACCAAGGACGAGAGAAATTTTATCAGGAATTCCCACCATGCCCCAAATTACCGTAAAACACCATGATCTCAGGTAAAAAATTTCCTGACACATCCCTAATTAACCTAGGGTCATGTTTCGCCCATCATCCTCTTCAGAATAGAACTTCCTTTCAGGCGGTATGACTCACGTGTCTCCATCGTGTATCTAAGGCGGGAAAATGAGGAAAAACGGGATTTTTTGGGTCTAAATATCCTTTTTTCAACTTTTAGCCCCCCTGGACCCCCCTGTCTTAACGCAGAGATCTGAAAAAAAAATCTGGTAAATACTACTCGGTGGGCTGAATGTTTATGCACAATTCCAATTTTCCAGGTGCAAAAGTAAGCCCGCCAAAAAAAAATATACCGACAATGTCCCATATTCCCGTATACAGAGGGAAATTTTTAAACATTCCCTGAGACATCCCTAATTACCCTAGGGTCATGTCTCGCCCATCATTCTCTTCAGAATAAAACTGCCTTTCCGGCAATACCATTCACTTGTCCTCATCATGTATCTAAGGCGGGAAAATCCCGTGAAAGGTATTTTTTGGTAAAAATTTCCCTTTTTCAAGGTTTAGCCCCTCTGTACCCCCCTGTTTTAACGCAGAAATCTGAAAAAAATCTGGTAAATATTACTCGGTGGACTGCATGTTTGTGCAAAATTTCAATCTTCTACGTGCAAAAATAAGCCCGCCAAAAATACTTTACATAAACCCCCTCCCCAAAAAGTATTACACGAAAATATAAATTTTAGACTTATGACGTCATCACCTCCTATGTCTCGACGCAGGAAGGTGTGAAACCATACGTAATGTCTTCTACAATGCCTCTGGACTTAAAAAAACCGGACGAAAAAGCTCAAATAGGAGAGTTATAACGCAATGTACATGAAACACCCCGTATGGTACAAAATGTACCATAAGATCCCCAAGGGGTTAGTGGTCGCAAGCAGAATCACTCATTACGACTTTTTGAACCGTGGCGAAACTATCACATCAGAGAAGTATTGCCAGGAAATCGACAGAAATGCACCGTAAAAACTGCAAAATTTATGGCCAGCTCTGGTCAATCAGAAGGGACCAATTTTTCACGACAATGCCAGGCGACATGTCTTACAAATGAGTGCACAAAAATTGGACTGGGATACGAAACAACCTCACCAAATCTTTCTCCCACCGATTACCACTTTTCCAACCACTTATACACCTTCTGGAAAAGGTCTTCGAGATCCAAGTAGCACACTAAAACGTCTTCGAAAATTTCATCGGTTGTAGAACTTAAGATTTGTATGCTACTGGTATCAACAGACATCTTTCTTGACGAAAATGTATAGGTTCTAATGGCTCTTATTTTGGTGAATAAGCTTAAATCTATGCTGAGATATACTATTTAAACTCGATAGTTCAAAACAGTAAATATTTTTGCAGCAATGTGATATATGAACTGAAGTAATCATAGGTTTGTTACATTACATAAAGACCACTGAACAGATAAATGAACCATATTCCACAAGAAGTTGTTGCAGTAAATAATTGGAAGTATTAAGAAGAAATCAGCAAGTTGATTGGACAAAGTGTATTCGTTAATCAGTTGTCGATCGTTACTGGTTGGAATGTTACCAAAGGGCGTCCATCAGGGGAGCAAGGTGGGGCGCTCGGTCCCCTATTTCAGAAGATTGAAAACCCAATAGATGTTTTAGAATAGTTACCGCAAAATTTGAGACTACATTTGAAATATCGCTTATACTTGCCCCCCATCCCTCCTCCCGTGGAAACCACGACATGAGCGTCCTTGAATGTTACAGAAAATAATGTTGAAGTAATTATGAAGGTTATTTAACTCGTTGGTGAAGAGTTGTACAGGTTATGTATGGTATAGTTTGAGAGAGCTCTATTAGAAGATACAATTAATAAATAAGGAAGAAGATACAGGCTCGGCATTTTTTAGGAGTTAATTCTAATTGCGGGGCCCAATATAAATCATGAAGGTAAATACAACGTAATGTAACCTAACCTAACCAAAATTAGGCTATAGTTATCAAAAAAGTATGAATTCTTAGGGGGGGGGGAAATTCTACCACCCGTGATTAGAATTTATCTTTTTGTAGTAGTTGAGTTAAACAGAAACGTAGTTTTTTTCCTAACAGTATTATGGAATTATTTCCATCACATGATTGAATAGAAGTCTTGGGGTCTGCTTACGAAGAACTTTTTTTTTTTTTAATATAATTTGTGTTCCGTATGCTCTGTAAATAATTATAATACGGACATCACAAATGTGTATCATAAAGTATATCATATCCGTAGACACAGGATTACAGATATTGAAGTATCTTTCAGGTATTAAAGATTCCTGTACTAATAAAGGTCATATAGTGTCTACTGTTGACTTACACCATAGAGCAGCCGTGAATGGACCGCTGGTGTGCCGCGAGGAAGCGAAACAAAATTATTAATTTTATAGCAATCAAATTGCAAAACGTAGGGAAAAATGTATATTTGTATTTCACATTACTATGAACCTCTACTGTGAAACTACAATTTTAAGTTTCATACCGGGTTACTGTTCTGAACATTTCTAATGTTGAAAAAAATGGTTTTCATTATTATGACCATTATTGCTTCTTTATTATTGCAGGGGGGCGCGGTGGCTCAGTGGTAGAGCGTTCACCTCTGGTGCTTGGGGTCTCGGGTTCGATCCCAGCCTCCGCCAAGTGAACGTTGTGGTGGACAAACACCGTGCTCGTGGGTTTTCTCGCGGTTCTCCCGTTTCCTCCCACTTTCTTCATTCCACCATTTCACTCATCTCTCATAATCACCGTCTCCTTTAGCCTAACCGGCATAACCGTGGGACGTAAAACTTAAAGATTTCATTTCATTTCATTTTATTATTGCAGACTATTTCGTAACTTGAAAATTTAAAATATCATTCAATCCTTTCGACAAATTACCTACATTTGTGTTTTAAAAGTAAAAGAGATTTGTTTATTCGTTCGTTATTTAGTGATCTTCCTTCTTAGTAAAAGGTTGGATACAGTTTTTAAAAACGAAGGCGTAATTTCAAAAAACCTGAGTCCAATATTTCATTGCAATTGTTTTCTATTTTAATATTAGAATGAAAAATAAGCATAATGATTTACCACGGGGAAACAACCGTGATAGAACTTTGTTCTCTGTAAGAAGGAGATCAATAATCACAGAAAAATGCCACTTTGTTTTATATTTACAAATAATAATATCTATAAGTATGCCGTGAGAATCCAAGTAACACTCGTAGTGTGTCGCAAGTTGAAAAAGGTTGGGAAACGCTGCCATAGAGAATATTAATACTTATGTGGTGCGTCAAGAGTTATCATTTTCCTACAATATGTATGGATCGTTCAATATATAAAATTCCTGAAGGTGTAAAATATTTATTTTTAAAGGTACATCTGTTGTAAACTATATTTGCATGTGTAGGTAAATCCTTCTTCACATCATCTGTTTCAAAACGTTCACCCTGCACCAGAAAAAGATTGAAGTAACTTGGCGCTAAATTGAGGCTGTATGGTGAGTGGGACAGCCGTTCCTATCGTAATTGTTCAATTTTATGTCTTGTGTGCGTGCTGAGTGCGGGTGGGCGTTATCGTTGAGAAGAGACCTGGTCACTTATGTCGAATTGCATTTCCCTGAAGGAGAAGAGTTCAGGGTTCGTCATAAGCGACTTGGACTCATGTGAACTGGTGATGAAGAAGTAAAGTGGAATGTAAGGAGAATGCTACATAGCCAAAGCTTTTTTTTTTTTTTTTTTTTTTTTTCAAAGAGTTTGGACAAATTGGTGCTACGGTGAGACAAATGTCTGAATCTCAATGGGGCTTATGTGGAGAAGTAAGGAAGGACTCACCTACACTATGTATGTATAGTTGATAAATGTGTCTTAAAAAATATATTTTTTTATATAGCTTAGAGAAACTTGTACAGGGTGTTTCAAAACAACACTGACAACGTTTGGGAGGTGATTCCTGACACCAAGATAAGATAAAAAGTATAGACCAACCTGGGTGCACAAATGCTTCCTTTCGGAGTTATAGGCTGCCGAAAGCGTGAAAAAATGAACTTTAAAGGTCCATAGCTCCAATATTATGAGACCTACCGTAGTTGGGTCAAAATTTTACTAAGGAACTAATATGTGGTCTATCCAAAAATACATGCTTCACAATCCTGCAGTACTTCCGCAACAATTTTTATAGAGGTAGTTAGTGAGTACTTCAGATTATATGCCCGTAACCAAACTGCCTGTACAAAAATTGTTGCGTGAGTACCTTAGGATTCTGAAACATGTATTTTTGGATTGAGCACATATTAGTGCCTAAGTAACGTCTTGACCCGACTACGGTACGTCCCATAGTTTTGGAGCTATGGACCTTTAAAATTCATTTTTTCATGTTTTCGGCAGCCTATAACTCCGAAAGGAAGCATTTGTGCACCCAGGTTAGTCTATACTTTTCATCTTATTTTGGTGTCAAGAATCACCTCCCAAACGTTGTCGGTGTTGTTTTGGAACACCCTGTATATTGAACGACCCACGTATTTTGCAGACCGCACTGTTTGCTTTCATACAGCCCTACAGATTACTTTTTGAACCACTTAATTCATTAATTTGTTCTTTCCGCTTTTTTTCCGTCATGTTTGTGGTAAAAATAATAACTTTAGCACTTAAAGTTGAAATTTAGTAGATAGTATGACTTTACTTTTCCGAGGAATTGGAAAATTGTAACACGGAACTTCTATTTTCCTTGTTGAAGCAAACAGTGTTTCCTTATCCATTAATATTAAGGTAGATGGATGTGTAGCGTAGTCCGCTGAATCGAATGCTCTGGAAATTTTGGTGCAGTGTGTTGAATCAAAGTGTGAAAATTTCGATGCAATGACAGTAGGTAGTATTATTTGCTCTAATATGACACAGTTCCATTTCTTGTCTAAACTATATTCATGCGCATTTAATTTTGAATCCTTGTAGTAGGAGAATATGAGGGCAGAAAGTATCATACGTTTTGATAACAATGAACGAACAAAATTGTATTATATACATTTCAAAGGTACACTCTTAAGCTATTTTTCAACATCATCACCGTACAAATTAAGACACTTATGCTGTGCCACAAGCTTTTCAATGCCGTCGCGGTAGAAATCTGTCGCCTGCGATTTCAACCACTGGCTTACACTGGGATACAGTTATACCGGCGTCAGTATCAAAGCATTGTATAGCGAGCCATATCTTCGTCGATGGTAGTCGCTCGGCACCAAATCCAGGCTGTATGGTGGGTGATCGAAGTTCCCATCCAAAACCATTCAAGAGCTCTCGGGTACGCGTGGCCGTGAATGGACGTGTGTTCACCATTACCTGACTCTAGACCTTTACTTATTATTCCATGTCCGTACACTTTACACACTTGGCGATAAGTTTCAATTAGCTTTTTTTTTTTTTTTTTTTTTCATTTCATCAAAAACCTAATCACAGAACGCATCTCACAAGAGGCAGAATTTTCTATCGCAGCGTACATTCTAACACGTCACGGAAAGCATAGTAAGAGCGTCACAGTCACGCTTCTACAGCTGGATGCGTACTGAGTGTGGCAACGTTCTGATACCAAAATGGCGACTCTAGTCCCGTCCACTGCTGTGACAGGCCAAAACGTCTGGCACTCTGGACAGCCCTCGTAGTAACTCTTTTGACTCACTATACAAGTAAAAATATTCGCTTTTCATATATAAATTAGTGCGTTACTATGCATACGCTGGTGTACTTTACCATAGTACTAAGCCTTTGGTTTCCAGCGGCACAAACTTCTGCATTTTACTTTTATTATCTTTCTACAATGGTGTCTATATACCTTTTAGTACCGCCGTATACTGTTATTGATGAGTCATCTCCCTATTATTATATTGTACACTCTGTACAAATACATATCATAATCTTCACAAATTTATACATAATAAGTAACGAGCGTGTCCATCATATACAGCTTCGCCATACACACCTCTCCATTATTTAAACACAGAAGGACATACTCAAACCTAATGTCCATCCAATTCCCTTTATTTAGGGTACATTAACTCAAACTTTACATTACCCAAAACTACACTACTGTAAACACTCCAAATGGAGAGGTATCTCTAACGTATGTACACTGACTCAGAAAAGCAGTTAAAATACCTGGAAGAAATGGTCCGATGTAATTTCGGAGATGTGCCTACCATTATTAGAGTGACGGCTAAATATACTGTACAACGATATATATATTGCACCGTTCTTTCTGGAGAACTTTTAAAGCACAACTGCAAAATTAAACCTCTAATTGCTGTAAATAAAAATACAATGTTGCGTTAATTAAGTTTCTGTAATTCGGACTTATTTCGGGTTCATTTGATTATCACACGAGCTCGGGCCAGGCTAGGGCCTAAATGCTAAAACATATTTCGGACTCGGGGTCGGGCCTCATATTGTAAATTCACGGTCCGGACCCGGTCCGGGCTAAAAATTCAGGCCCGTGCAGACCTTTACACCAGAATGCATTAGTATTGTCACCATCTGACCGTGTTATCAGGCCTTATAGCGATAACACACACACACAAGAGGCATGCGAAATGTCAGATGGCTGGTGAGCTCTTTGAAGGGTCACGGAGGATAACAGTGCTCGTGTGAGATAACATTACAAGCATTTGACAAGTTTTTGAAAGGGACCTGCATCTGCATCTGGCCGCCTGGTTGAATCGTGCAGTATCCAGGCATGTAGAGTATTTGAGTGTAACATTAGCCTGATGTTGGACTGAATGATAACGTGGCAGAAACCACACGCTTAATTCAGTCAAAAGAACCACACGCGTAATTCCTGTTCTAGTCCAGTATCTACTGAGCTAGTCAAACCAGAGTCTAATGACTGCTAGTGCCAACTGAATTATGGGAACTACTGTTCTATACTAGCTAGTCAAGTAGCTGCTATACTAGCCAAACCAGAGTCTAATTTGCGTGGATTTTTCTCTTTCACATCTGGCAAATGCCGGCATGGTATCTCAAATAATGGTTCCATGCGGAAACATTTCTTCCTCCCCAATTCGCCGGTCAGTTTGATCGCCGAGGGACGTAATCCCTCGTACGTGATGGGCTAACTTGGCCATATATACTGAAAGCCCAGAAATCCAATTCCTAATATTCTAATCTGCGTACTTCACCGATCTCCTTCGTGGCTAAGCGGTTAGCATACGCAGCTTTTGGCGTAGGAGACCCACATTCGATTCCCGGCAGGAGCTCATATGGTTCGGATGTCACGTTAAGCTGCAGGTCTACGTCTCATGTAGTGTCGCTGCTGGAAGGGAGGCAAAACTGAAAATGAAATCGAAATATTGGCCTGAAGTTAACATATCAGTTGTAGACAAATTAAAACTGTAAGTTTTCACCGATAATGTAACTTGATCTTTACATACAATTAAAGATTAATAGTGCTCTTTTTGATGTGAAAATAATGTTTTATTTTTCTCATAGGTCTTAAACAAGTTCTTGTGGAGAAGCTTTATAAGAAATGTATGGATGTTACAAATAGGTACATTGTGCAACACCCCAAAGACTGGATCCTTGGTGATGTGAATAAAGTGGTGGTGGTGGACATTTACCCAGATGGTTATATGCAGCAGGATCTAGATTCTGAAGTGAACTCTGCCACCACTAAGAAGATCCTGTGCATTGCAGATATTAGTACAATGCCTGCGAAAGTGTTGGTTCATTTATTGACGAACAAGCGAGAAGCAACAATCATCGAGTATATCGAACGCCATGTGAGACGAGGGTCGACTCTGGTAGTCAATGAGAAGCTGGGCTGTTCACGCATTCAGATGAAGACTGGGTTGTGTTGCATCCACGTTGAAAGCTTGCAGGGACTTGATTCTCCAGGAAGATCAATAAAGGAGAATTTGAGTAAGTTATCTATTTGAATTGTAGACCTACAAACTGTGCTATGCTTTAAGTATAAAGTTTTCAGAACACCTGTGTCCATCGGGTTTGTCGACAGGTAAATTCTCAGTAAGAATAGCGATTTTATATATTCACGCTCAGGGGGTTTCAGAACTATGGGAACAAACCAGAAGGTAATTCTACAAATGAAAACCAGAAAAATGGTCCCCATCAACTTACGTCTAGCAGTGACTAATTCAGGAGTCAAAGACTCCGAAATCATGGATAATAAATTCTCGAGCTGAATATTTCGAAAATGTGTCCATTATAGATTCGTATCTTGATCTATCCAAACACAAACATTTGAGGAATACACAGTTGCATCATTAGCTCTGTGACATAATACACAATTACATCATTAGCTATGTAACATACAGTTACATCATTAGCTATGTGACAGTACATAGTCACATCATCAGCTATTTCACATAATACATAGTCACATCATTAGCTATGTGACAATACATAGTCATATTAGCTATGTGAAATAAATACAATTACCTCAGCTATGTGGCATACACAGTTACATCATTAGTTATGTGATAATACATAGTCACATCATTACCCATATCACATAATACATAGTCACATCATTAGCTATATGACAATACATAGTCACATTAGCTATGTAAAATAAACAAAATTACATTAGCTATGTGACATAATACATAGTCACATCATTAGTTATGTCACATGATACATAGTCACATCATTATCTATGTAACATAATACATAGTCACATTAGCTATGTGAAATAAACACAATTACATCATTAGCTATGTGACATAATACACAATTACATCATTAGCTATCTGACATAATACTCAGTTACATAATTAACTATGTGACATAATCGACAGCTCACAAACGAATAATCAGTGGTTTCATTCATGCTCATTTACGCCCGTGTATACTTCCCAAAGTTGCCAGGGATCTTCTCCGCCGTATGAGAAAATTACAGGCGCCACAACTGCATATTTCTCATATATTAGGTTATGAATAGATTAGGTCTTTGGATAGATTAGGTTATGCGTGTATAATGGGTAATTTTACTCGAAAATTGATTATTGCATGATTTTAGAAGTCTGTAACTCCTAAACTACTCATTGCTGGACATGAGTGGGTTGATAGTAACTTTTTTCTTGTTTTCACTTCTAGAATCACCTTCCAAACTTTGCCCCATAGTTCGGAAACATCTCGTGTCTATATAGATTCAATGGCCTCCCTTGACCCTCTCAAGCCAGAAATTATAGGAATGTAAAACGAAATCAATAATAGATAGCGAGAAGTTTTTTTTTTCAGTTCTGCAAGAATGGATTCCATCTCTACCCATATCTTTCTACTAAAACCGGAAGCGAGTAGAAAGCCACTACCACTTCCTGGTTCATTATTGATCCTCATACAGCAAAAATTGTAATACGTAAATGAAGATAAGGATGACGATATAAAAGACAGTTTTTACGAAGAAGTGCAACGGATATTTGACCAAGTCCCGCGATACCATATGAAAATTCTGTTAGGGGATCTCAATGCGAAGGTAGGACGAGAGGATATTTTCAAACCGATTATAGGGAACGAAAGTCTGCATAAGGAAAGTAATGACAACGGTGTTAGACACGTGAACTTTGCAACATCCAAAAACCTAATCGTGAAGAATACAAAATTCCCACATCGCGACGTTCATAAATACACTTGGACATCACCAGACGGGAAAACACATAATCAAATTGATCACGTTTTAGTAGATAGAAGAAAGCAATCTAGCATAATTGATGTCCGGTCGTTTAGAGGTGCTGATTGTGACACTGATCACTACTTGGTAGCAGCAATAATACGAGAGAGATTATCGTTGAATAAAGGTAATATTTATTGTCCGAATAGTGGAGAGCTTTTGTGAACGCGGCATTGAACCTCCGGGTTCCGTAGGCCATATAGTTAGTTAGTTAGTTAGCGAGAAGCAGGTTTTTGGTGTCGATCGAGGATCCCAGGAATAGATTTAATCTACTTTTTCACTCTTTATTGAAACCGGAAATGTTAGAAGTCTACTACGACTTATGGTTTCAGTATTGATTCTCATTGAACAAGAATTAAGATACAGCGTGAAACCATTTTTACCGGGCAAAAAACAACAACAAATGTTGAATTAGTCCTTCTGGTTTACGGACGAAATGATCGTGACCAAAGCTCCAGCGCGAGATGAAGTATCGAAGGTATGATACGATATTTTCAAGGAAACGAAATAGAAGCGAGTGCATGATGAGGTTTCTTTGTATCTTGAATTGTGTTCCTTGTTATGAAGCCCCATTGTCTATGAGATTGCCTTTGTTTAAGTTCAATTTTAGATACTTGCCAAGAAAAGGAACTTACGCATTAAGGTATCGCATATTAATTATCTTTTTCATGTACAGTAGGTTTGCTCGCTTTATTTTTTGGATATATCCAATATTGGGTAATTAGATTTTCTTCCTGTCCCTTTCGACTTCGAATTAAACAGGTCAGTGTATATCACAATATATGACATGATAATAATCAGTCTGAATTCCAATATAATGCCACGGGGCGTTTTACAGCTTCCTTTACTTGCTTTTTTCCCTCCAACTTCTTTTCTCGATCTGATGAAGCATGTAGTGAAAGAGCTGATCCTAAGACGCCCTTTTTTTTCGATTTTTTTCCCTCCAAGATCAAGGTGTGTCTTAGATTTGAGTTATGAAAATTTAGGCCAGATTAGATGGAGTTTTCTCAAAAAATTGCTAATCCCGTTAGTCACGATTCTGTAAAAATTGTGAATTTAGACATCAAAAGTAGAAGAATTGGAAAAGATGGTGATGCCGATGAGGAAGCAGATGATGAGCAGTAACGTTGTAGTGCCCTTTCTTTCACCGTTCTGGTACGGCGCAAGCAATACCACAATAAGTGTTATGCTTAACATTAGAGCATCGGACTTCCAAGAGCTGATTCGTTGCCAACGTAGGACAGGCTAACAAGGAAGGAAACAGGACCTTAGCACATCAGGAATAAATACGCAATGCATTCCATAAGATGACAATGGAAATCGAATACAAGTATCGAATATTGACCTGCTTGTATTATCATTAATGTATATAGTACACAAACAGTTGTCCTCTCATCACCTCGGTATAGTCAAAACGTTATGCCAATACAATTATATGTAAACATTCATATATCTCCAAAGTTATCCCCATTAACATCTAGGTTACTTAATAGCATTCCTGTTCTAGATCTGACTCATCCCAATGCACATAATTAATATTTATTAATTGTACATCATCAATTAATTCTTCAAATTATCGCACTTTCATCATATATACTATATATATCAATAAACATTTATATTATATTTATACTAACAGCAGAAGGATGAACACTTAATTACAGGAAGCAAACTGAATCATTTGAGATAGCTAAAACATACACATATAATAACCGATTAAACAAGTATGAATGTGTATAGGCATCTGTTGTCAACTTTGTGATGAACTTAGCAATACATGTACCTTATTCTTCCTGATGCAAAAGACGTTATTTATAAACAGGAGAGAGAATAAACCCAGTTGCGGAATCCTCACGGATTCCAGACTATTTAAACCACTACGACAAATTCATGTTTTCTTCTCTTGATCAACACTACTATATAAAGTTATTTTTTATTTAATCACTAATTGTAAAAAAACAGCAGAAAATATCAATTTACCAGAAGAAAACGAAGATAACTGGCTATAATTTCTTGGCCATTAACGCCAATACACCGGTGGCGCAGATTAATTATAATCCAACATTAACTTATATAGCGAAATAACAAAAATAATAGCATAAATGCAATACTAACAATAACCAATAAAGTTTTGGTAATGGTAAAGATAAACAATAAGGGCATATTAAAAGAAAAATAATCTTATCCTGTAATGGAGACCAAACGGGTCCATTACAACGTGTCGGTGTTGTTTTTGCGAGTGTGAGTGCAAAACAGAAGAAAAGAAACAAGTTTAAATAGTTGTTGATTAATTATTTGTTTGTTTGTTTGATATATATATATATATATATATATATATATATATATATATATATACACAATACTGGTATAATGGATTGCTATAAAACTTACGCAAGCAAGGTTGTACATAATTACATTAGGAAAAAAAGTACCTGCAGATACACATGAATATATACCGTAAATTCCAGCAGTAAGTTCAATGTTTCATTATTTTCCCATAACATTATTTGTTTTCCCATGTTTATTAATTTTTTTTCATTCTTTAAAATCAATGCAGGTTTTTTTTTTTTTTTTTTTTTTTTTTTTTTTTTTTTTTTTTTTTCATTTTTCCCAAGGGCGCGTGCTACATTCGAGGATTTTTTTTTTTTTCAATTTTTGAAGGAAAAATTGGGGGTGCGTCTTACATTTGGGGATGTCAGGTTCGTGTAAATACGGTATATGAAGCAGTACTTTTAAACCTGTTAAATTTCTTTATAAAAGTTGTTTGACTAATCAAAGACTGAGATAAAGTGCTTAACCCCTTGAATCCTAGCCCAATAGATAGAATGCAGAACCTCACGACCATGCTAAGCGGAGCATTGGGCAACAAATAATGCAACCAAATCATCAAGTACGAGCTCTCTCGTGGCTAAGCGTGGTAGACCCGGGTTCGATTCCCGGCGAGAGCTCATGTGGTTCGGATTCCACGTTAATCAGTAGGTTCACGTCTCATATAGCCTCGCTGCTGAATGGAACGTTAAACTCAAAATCAACTCAACTCAAATCATCAACCACATTGGTTGCTAATTCATTCTCCTCTTCCTCCGAAACATAATCTGACGAACTATAACCCTTCTTTTCGTCCATGTTCTACTGGTTTTGTGATACAAGAACAAAAACACGCGTCTCATAAATAGCAGGGGTTCTTACTCTCAGCATCAGATGGCATAACGATCGTTCTTTGCTCATTACTTGCAAAGGTCACGTGCTCTAATGATGCTACAGCAACACGTAGACTTTGGTCCTCCCCGACTAGAATTATTCGTACGTTTTCGTGGCCATTACCATGCAAGAATATTTCCTCTTCAGTTGTTATAACTAGCTACGTACGGGCCGTACATACTGGTAGGGAAGAATGCAGGCTGGACTAACGTACGTAGTGGCAGTCAAGCGGTTAAGCTAGAAACCTAAAATTCGGACAGTACATAGGATTTATAAACGTAAGAAACCATTAAGAATTATTTTAATAAAATCGATGTAGAATTGGAGGAAATGGGGATTGCAGTTACAGTATATCCATATCTCGTAATCCCTTAAGCTTCAAGACATGACATGTGGTATTCAGGGTTTTCATTTGAAAATAATAAAATATGTTTCAACTATATATATATATATATATATATATATATCGGGTGTTCTAAAAATGGCGCCCACGGACCTCAGAACATTACTCTGCAAGTCATAATAAAGCAAAATATATATTTGCATATCTTTCGTGACCTTATCTGAAGACACGAACTGAACAATGTGGCAACGTCGCAAGTAAAGAACCATAGAGTAAATCTACTAATTTATCAAACAGTTGCATCGATTCTTTCCAGATGACAGTTAAAGTCGATATAGATGAATACTAGCGTAATTTTTTATTGTAGGAATCGATTCAACTGCTTGTTATATTCGCAGAATAATGCTAATGCCTGCAAGTTAATTTTTTCGACGCTGCCACATTGTGAAACTTCGATTCCCCATAGCGGATGAAGGAGGCATCGGAAGATAAAACATCATATAACATTTTCGCGTTATTTTGGCCTCTTAAAATAGTGCTCTGTGGTCCGTGGGCGCCATTTTTGGAACACCTGATTGATACATATATAGCCTAAAGGAAAGAAAAAGGGGTGGATGATGCAATTATAATACATCGTCCCACAATTAAGTAATGAGATTGATTTTATTGTGACGAAACAGTGAATGCAATCTGTAAACCAAATATATACGTTCGAAAGAGTAATTCCTCCTCTACAATCTGGCAACACCGCATTATCGCATGTGAAGTATGACGGGAAATGCGACGCCATTACCAGCAGGCTCCGAGAGATCCTGGTCATGCTAGCAGCATAGAGCAGAGAGTGAATATCAAATTCAGTGTTAAACTGGGTAAAAATGCCACAGAGACTGTTAATTTGATGCGGAGAGTGTATGAGGATACGGAGAAACTTAGACTTCAGAGTCAAAAGTGAAGACAGTACTTCTGTTTCTACGAGAGTAAAGTTATCATTCATCATGGATTTGTACCAGAAGGTCATACAGTGAATGCCCAGTTTTATTTAAGTGTTTTGGGACGTTTTATGAAGAGAACTAGTCGTGTTCGGGCTGAATAAGCAGCCCCAGGTATCGGGTTTCTTATCTATGACAAGGCACCCGTTCACCGGGCAGTACATGTTCAGGAATTTTTGGCCAAAAAAAAAAAAAAAAGTGTGTGCTGGAGCACGCCCCTATTCTCCCTGTGGCCATTTTCTGTTCCCTAAATTGGAGTTTCCATTAGAATGACGACTTTTTGACAATGTTGAAGACCATTGGCGTAGGGAAGGGGTGGGCCCAGGGGGGTCGGCCCCCCTCCAAAGGGTTTCGACAATTCACTTTGGTACTTTGATATTTGTAATTTTTTCTCGGAAGAAACAGAAATTGCCTTTCATGTACTCTATTTTAAAACAAAATATGTCACTAAACAGCTCCTAGACAAGCTGTGTTCGCCAACATCGTCTTTGTTCTTTAAAATGTCAGAATTTGGGGTCTTTATTATTATTATTATTAAAATACATTCTGGCTCAACAAACGCATATATATATATAATATGACTCGGAACACGAAGGCCCACCCCAAATAAAAATTCTGGCTACGCTACTGTTGAAGACTCCAAGCAGCTGTGACAACGATATTACAGAACATACCACAAACTGAGTTACAGAGGTCGTTCTACTTTTTGCGTGATCGTGCCACTCGCTGTATTGACGCAGGAGGGATGTACTCTGAATAATAGAGATATTATTACATTATCTTTGTTTGGTTATACAGGGTGTCTACCGGAAATGAAAATGAAATGAAATCTTTGAGTTTTACGTCCCACGGTTATGCCGGTTAGGCTAAAGGAGACGGTGATGAGAGATGAATGGAATGAAGAAAGTGGGAGGAAACGGGAGAACCCCGAGAAAACCCACGCACACGGTGTTTGTCCACCACAAAGTTCTCTTGGCGGGAGCATGGTTTGAACCAGAGACCCCAAGCACCAGAGGTGAACGCTCTACCACTGAGCCACCGCGGCCCCAGGGTGTCTATCGGTCACGAAAGTCATGAAAAAGTCACGAAATCAGAAAACGCTCATGCAAGTCAAGAAAAAGTCACGAAATTTAGCTTTTGGGTCACGAATTTATTTTTTTTTTTTTTTTTATCTGTACAGTATATAAGGACAGAGTGGAAAATTTTGTTTTATAAAACGTAAAAATTCACCACCAAAAATGTCTATGGTCGACTGACTTTTGTAGACGCTACCAAATCGTAAGCAAAGCATGCTACTATCGCATGCATGAAAATTCGGCCTATTCGCACGTGAGAATGTTGCGAAATTTTACGGTTTAGTAAAGAAAAAGTCACGAAAAAGTCACAAAATTTCATTTTGGAATTTTAGTAGACACCGTGTTACAATAAAATCAGTCCCATTACTTAATTGTTAGACGGTGTATGTTAAAACAGTATAGTCTCTTAAGGTTAGAGATATGGTATTTAGGCTTTTCATGTAAAATAATTAAGTGTTTCAACGTTTTCTAATAATTGACCTAAAATGGAAGAAAAAGGACGAAGCGTTCAAATTTTGTCTGAGACTTCAAGTTAAATAAAATAAAAATAATCTTTAATTAATGTCCTACTGTTTCGTAACTTTAAATTAGCAAGATTTTAGTTACTAATTGAATAATGATTATAGAATATTGTTATAGTTATCCTCGGTAGAAGGACAATACTACTTCAGACAGGGGCGGATCCAGGACCGACTTCTGGGGGGGGGGGGCGGTGGGTTGTCATGCTGTTACTTTTAAGGACTCCAAACTTTGGAATGGGTTTTATTTATATATATAAAATAAGAAAGTTTTATTCTTCTGGGGGGGGGGCGATCGCCCCGATCACCCCCCGCTGGATCCGCCCCTGACTTCAGATGCATCTTGATTTTTATTTAAGAAGTTACATAGAGGAAAGGGTTACAAATAATTATAGAATTTATAAATTTTTTACAATATTACGCCTGTCATGGAGGAAGACCTCCATGCACGAACTTCTTATGTATTCTTTCTTAGCATAATTAACGAAGTACTTACAGGAAGATTGGACTGTACAGGCTGAGGTCCATTACTAACAAGGATCCAAAGGTCGATTCACGATGCTCGTTCTGACTGATTCAATGACTGACCAAATAACTCCCTGTTTAGAATTTCTTTAGTTTATATATCCTGTTTTTGTCTTCTCACCTGTATGCAGTTCCGTATTTTGTTTTTGTTTTTTTGACGTTTTCACTTTCAATTTTTAAATTTCACTTCCTTCAAAGTGCATTTACGGAACCTCAGCCTGTTTGTTTCTTTTAATTTTAATCTTAAAATTTTTTAATATATATTGAAGAATTGAAATTACACTATGATTATGCCCGTGAGGCCAAAGGAGACGATGATAAAGCAATTGAATGATGATGGAAGAGTTGGGAAAATGAGAATGTGGAAGGAAACTATAGTACCAGGGGAAAACCCACGGAAACGATGTTGTCCCTCACGAATTGACTTGGCCAGGAATCGATCGAGGGAGCCCACGCACTAGAGATCAATTGATCGATTGAGGGAGCCCACGCACTAGAGATCAATTGATCGATTGAGGGAGCCCACGCACTAGAGATCAATTGATCGATTGAGGGAGCCCACGCACTAGAGATCAATTGATCGATTGAGGGAGCCCACGCACTAGAGATCAATTGATCGATTGAGGGAGCCCACACACTAGAGATCAATTGATCGATTGAGGGAGCCCACACACTAGAGATCAATTGATCGATTGAGGGAGCCCACGCACTAGAGATCAATTGATCGATTGAGGGAGCCCACACACTAGAGATCAATTGATCGATTGAGGGAGCCCACGCACTAGAGATCAATTGCTCTTCCACTGAGCCACCGTACCCCCCTTCCTTCAAGTTAAACAAATTATATATGAAATACGCAGGAGGAGGAGGAAAGTAAAATATTGCCCGCAGTTACATGTGTGTGTGTAGGAGGGGAGAGGGGTTTGCTAGTTTTCAGTGATTCTCTGAAAAATATGCTATGAGATGACTGAAGTTGCTGATTTAAAATTTTCAGGGACCATCTGGAAGAACACAGTGGAAGTATGCAGAGAGGTTCAACACGTGCAGTCGCGAGAGGTTGTATACCATCTCCATGAATATATGTGGAGACAACTGTTTGCCCAGAGTCCTGCTATTGCTATGGATAACATTTTGTGTCACATAGCACAACAGTATCCAGGTCTCGGATGAAAGATTGTGTTACGAAGTTCCTGTTATACATTAATAAAGTAAGTTTATGTTATTTTATTTATGGTATTGGTTTTTCAGAAGAAAACTGTAGTTGAAAATATGGAATAATGGTTAATGCATTGTACTCTTAAAGGTCAGGTTTTCATTATGATAATGAAGAGTAAAGAAATTCTTTGAAAAAATAAACACTATGCTGTGAACTTTACGTATTGATTCGATAGGATACATATTTCATTAATAAATAGGGGACGTACGCAGAAATTTATTTCGGGAGGGGTCCAAACACAATTTCAGGCTATATTGTATTAAAAATTGTATAATTGCCCCTAAAACTAGACTAAATTAGCGAAAAAAAAGTCCGGATTTGGGGGGGGGGTCCGGACCCCCAGGACCCATCCCTTGCGTACGTCCCTGTTTGTGTAATTTCGGTTCTCACTGCAACCTTCATCAGTAACATTTCTAGTTGCTCTTGCCTTACATGTTAATCTTCGAAGAGGATTATCTTTAAGATTTGAAGAACACAAATTTGTCCGAAAAATACAGTTAAGTTGTAATATTACTCGCACTTCTTCACTTACAGAATTCTTCATAAATATTATATAGACAGCATTTTTTTTTTTTTTGTTTCGTTTTTATAATAAAGGTGCCGGTACGCTGGATCTCAGATTCATACTGTTTAAAATGTTGCATACCTTTCAGGGTATTTAATAATAATAATATAATGGATAAACTTTGCAAAAAAGAAAAAAATCTAGGGGATATCACTTAATCCTCTTTTTAATAATGAATAAAAACAATTAATTGGATGCATTAAAATGGGAAGCGAGTAAATGCTCCTCTGCGTAGGAAGTACAGAAATGGAGTCCCAACAGAATTTTTGTACTGGCTTTCAGTTTAGTGGAACTTCAGCGATAAAGAAGGGATTTGTTGAGATTATTTCGTTGTGGAATAGCAGTCTTTTCAGGAGAAAAAAAAAAATCTGGTTTATTCAGAGCCTTTATGGTTTATATTACCGTAGTAAAAAGGAAGGCGCGAGCGAGAGACGGAAGGGTCCCAATATTTCTAGTCCCTGAATCCAATTAATTGACTTCAAGAAGGAACAAGGATTCGCAACTCTTTCTCTAGGAAGAAAAAAAGAAGGAAAACAACAAAAACTGATTTTTCAAGAAAACTGTATATTTAGTATCTTCGAAGTTTCTCGTGAACTTCTTTTTAAGACAGAAGAGGAAATATTATGTTCTCATTAAAAAGATGCCAATATGCCATTCCGTTGCGGACCGCCAAAATATATATATATATATTTTGTTTATTTTGCTTTCTTTCCTTCGTTCTGCTCACGGTTGAATTGTTCGTGTCTAGGAACAGGTTGGTGGAATAACACAGAATAAATTGACGTTAAAATATTTTCCCAGGAAGTATTGATAGTACAATGTTAAGAGTAATTCTCCCTCTCTGCTAGTCTAGTGGCTAGCTCTTGCACCTAGTCGCGGGTTCGATTCCTGGTGGGAGAGCACAAAAAAATTAATATCATAATCATTCACTTTCATCAGTTATCCGTCTCCTTTAGCGTAAAGATCATAACCCTGCGACGTTAAGCTAATATATATATATATATATATATATATATATATATATATATATATATATATATATACGTAAATATTAAACATTAACAACTTACCATATATTTATTGAAAATAAACATCTACAACAAAAAGTAAGTTCTTTTAAGTGTTTAGGTCAACATGTTGAACAAGGAAAAGTTAAAGTTTCTTCTTGTGATAAATTTACGAAAAATTGTTGAGATGGAAGATTACATTTTTTCTTCCATATATTGTGAGTACAGATTAGTTCGGTCAGTTTGTTTCTGTCAAAAATGCCTTTATTTCAGAACAAAATGAACGAACAGATTAATCAAAATAATGTCCATCGCTGGCTACGATGGTACGACTTTTTTCCCACCTCTCAGGCAATTTTCGAATTCCACCTCAAAAGAGTCTTGTCTTTTTGAAGCGATCCAAGTTAGGAGCCAATTTTCGATTTCTGAGAAAGAAGTGAACCGGTGACCTGTCAAATCATGCTACATCTGTCGGAACAACCAGTAATTAGAAGGAACAATGTCCGGCGGATGTGGTAAAATATCCATGATAATTTTGTACGGCTTTTGCGACATGAGACTGATAACTTTGTCATGTCTTTGCTTATATTCCGACCGTTTTTCTCATAATGCATGGCTCAAATGAATCAATTGTAGCCTATACCGATCGCCCGTAATGGAATCGCCAGGTTGTAGCAGCTCATAGTATACAACACCCTTTTGGTCCCACCAGATACACAGTATGACCTTCGAACCATGAATATTCGGTATTGGTGTTGGAGTTGTTGTTGTAGTATATGTATTTCTCATTCCCAGTTACAATCCGATGTATAATAATAATAATAAAAACACCTTTTCTTTGTTGCCGTTAGCTGCTCGCAAGTGAAAAACCACCTTTCAACGTGTGTCTGTTTGAGTTCATAATGCACCTAATTGCCTTGGTTGTACATGATTCCCATGGATTTCAATCTTATGGAAAGTGCTTGTTGCATAACTCCCAATGATTCTGCAAGCTCCTCTTGCGTTTGACTCGGATCTTCATCGAGTAATGCCTCCAATATTTTGTCTTCGAATTTTTTGGGCTGTCCAAGCGTGTCTTGTCTTCAAAGTCACCATTCTTGAAACGTCGAAACTATTTCCTACATGATTCATCAGTTGGAGCAGAGTGACCATAAACTTCTACAAGCATTCGATACGCTTCAGGTGCACTTTTCTTCCAATTAAAGCAGAAAACTCAAACCTCCTGCAAATGCTGCTTAGTTAACACAAAATGTGATATATTTAACACAATAAAAAACAGGGGTTTTGTATGAAACTCAAAGCAACGTAACTTGAATATTATTGACAGATATCTAGCCTCTCTGAAACCATCGAAATCAGCTGTCACTATGAAACATAACAGCCAGAGCCATCGTTTGAAAACGGACCGAACTAATTTGTACTCCCAGTGTATGATAAAATAGTCTTATTTTAGACTATTCCAGCGGAATATAATTGAAATTTCAATATTTGTAAATAAATTCTATAAGTGAAGAAATGTGAGGACTAAGAAGTGACGCTAGAACGTACTGCTTAGTGTCTTCGGACGATCCTCTATTCTTCAGATCTCCCAGATAATCCTCTTCGAAGACAACTATGGAAGGAAACAGTGGCAACTAGAGAAAATGATACTTACAAAGGTTCCAGCAGTATTTATCTTGTGATATTGTTTTAATTAGTTACAATATCCAGAAATACATTGTGGCATTACATCAATGTATTCATATTATTAACGCAATGATATTACCTTGTAGTGCGTCAAGGGTTATTATTTTCCTACCCCACTGTTTGCTTAATCGTGTAGTCCTCCAGATTACTTCTTGAACTAGTGTTTAGTTAATTTGTTTCTTGCACTTAAAGTCGGAATATGGTGGATACTTAGTGAAGAGTGCCAAATCGAATGCTCTAGAAATTTCGGAGCAGTGTGTTGAATAGAATGATGATAACTTCTGGTGCGGTGATTTTGTATTTTCACTATACAAGGTTTTGTATAAGGTATAAGATTTTGTTCTTTACTGTAATTTATAATGTAGTTTCACTGCTTGTCTAAGCTCCCTTTATCCAGGTTTAACTTTCCGTCCTCGATGCTAAAGAAGTGTGACTCATATACGAGGTGTGGCAATTAAATAACGAGACTGCCCACCTTCTGTCGCGCAGGATCGTGGGGGGGAGGGGGTAGTAATGATGTGTTGTTGATCTTGAACCTTCATGAGCAGCCACTGTTTGTTTCATGATTCTGAAAGCTTTTCTTTTCTTTGCACTAAAGTTGAGCAGCACGTTAACATCAAATTTCTGGTGAAATTAAACAAAACACCGACGGAATGTTGTGCAATGTTAAGAGATGTATGATGATAATCGTATGTCACTGTTACATGCTCGAGTTTTCGAATGGCACAAACGATTTTCAGAAGGTAGGGAGGAGGTTGAAGATGATGAACGACCCGGTCGCCCTTTGACTTAAGAACGAACGAAAATGTTTAAAAAATTAATGAACTTGTGCGAAAAGACAGACGTCTGAGAATTCGGATGATTGCTGACATGACGAACATTAACAAAGAGACAGTAAGACAAATTTTGCATGACAAATGTTTGTGCAAAAATTGTCCCGAAAAACCTCTCTCAGGAACAAAGAACATTAGAAATACCATTTGTTGTGATGTCATGGAACGACTCAAAGCAGAACCAGACTTGCTAACACGTATCATCACATGTGATGAAACATGGATTTTCCAGTATGACCCCGAGACTAAGCGCCAATCCATGCACTGGAAGACTCCCACATCGCCAAGAATGAAAAAAAGCACGAATGAGCAAGTCGAAAGTGAAGGCAATACTCATTGCTTTTTTCGATATCAGGGGTATCATCATGACTGAATGGGTGCCTCAGGGTCAAACGGTGAATCATACCTACTACAAAGAAGTCCTAATGAAACTGAGGGAAAGAATAACGAAGAAGAGACCGGATTTGTGGAAGAACGATGCATGGGTTCTCCACCAAGACAATGCGCCTGCTCATAATGCCCTTTCTGTGAAGCAGTTTTTAGCAGCCAAGCGCATTCCTGTGCTCGACCATCCTCCGTATTCCCCAGACCTGGCTTCATGTGACTTTTATCTATTCCCAAAAGTGGAAAGTGCTTTGAAGGGAACACATTTTCAGTCTGTGGAAAAGGTGAAACGAAAAACGGCAGAGTTGTTGAACAGTGTGACATCTGATGACCTACAGCATTGCTTTGAACAATGGAAGGCACGTATGCAGCGATGTATAGATAGGGGAGGGGAATATATTGAAGGAGATAACAGTCAATTGTAACTTTCTTTGCAATACATCACATTTATGACAACAGTCTCGTTATTTAACTGCAACACCTCGTACTTCTCTCTATGAGCGAAGAAGTTTTATGCATAATATTGGTTTGTTTGGTAGATTGTTTAGATTCACTTGGGCGCTTTTATAATACTGTTACCGCTTGAGTCTTGTCTTCAGTGTCTCTAATATGTTATTACTACTACTACTACTACTATTATTATTATTATTATTAATAATATTATTATTTATTTATTTTATTTTATTATTTATTTATTTATTTATTTATTATTTTTTGTAGTTTCAATGTTTCTCTTCGTCATACCTTGATAGGTTTTGTCATAAGTACACGCCTCGTAAATGTCAGTTTTCAGCACACTTCACTAAGCGTTCAGCTAGTTCTATATTAATGGATATGGAAACAGTGTTCTAGCAGGGAAGATGGAAGTTCTTTGTACAGTTTTTCCAATTCTTCACAAAGTACAGTAAAAAGTCATACTATATGACTATATATTCCAAGCGGTGATTATAATGTTAACTACAAATGAAAAGTTTAGTACTCATCGCAGATCAAATGTTCATCTAAGAAGAAGTTTCGGAAATTATCATTTCAATCCTCAGCTTAAGCAGTTCGAAAAAGAAAATTTAAAAATAGTCAAGAAACTAGGATGGGTAAAAAACCAGATTTAAAGAAGTGGTTTACTTCATATTTTAGGATAAGTTTGCTCATCAGATGTTGCCGGAATTATTTGATTTTTTTTTAAAAAAAAAAAAAGTCTATTTCTATTTTTCAAATATTTTATACGCATATATATATATATATATATATATATATATATATATATATATATATATATATATATAATATATGGAATTGCTTATTCGATTAGTGAAAACTACATCGAAATATGACCGACGGTGCCCTATACAATTGCGTACTGCACTACATATATAAGTTAAACTGAGAAGCAAATTCTAACACAAAGAGTGAAAAAGTGACTGACTGGATCAGGACTCGAACCCGGAGGACCTCCGGTTGCCGATGCGTTAGTCACTACGTCACCCAGTCCGCTTCCCAGAACAGCCACTCGACTTTTCTGAAGCGGACCTATAGAATATTTGGTGTGTAAAATAAAAAATCTGTTGTTTTACTCCTTTCATTGGTATACATGAATTAAGAAGCAGTTAAAAAAAAAAAGTAGTCGGGAGAACTAATAATTAAGCAAGCAGTGGGGTTTGCGAAATAAAAATAACCCTTGACCCACCACATAGGTAACGTTGTGACATTGTTTTAAAAAGTTATTAGTTTTAAACAAGTCGTCATAAGTATAAGTTGTTCACTGATTTTTTTTAAATTTATTTTTCAGCTGAGTCATTAAGTTGAGCCCAACCAATAAAAAGCAATTGTATGAATGAATATGGATCAGAATTTAAGGACTGTATCCAGAGCACTCTTGTGTAATAATTATTTTATTATCCCATGGTAGAAGGTAATTTTAAATATGTATGGTGAAAAAATATTTGACTATTTAGTATTTACAAAATATTACATTTATATATAAACATTATATTTATATATTTTTATGGCGAGTTAGTATTTGTTGTTGCTATCTACGTTCTTTTGAATTATATACGAAAGATGAATTATTCTAGAGTGGATTGATGTAATGCATTGTGAAAGCATATATATTATGTATGAGTTACGTGTGTGTGTGTGTGTGTGTGTGCAGAAAACAGAATATGTGTGTGAATGAGCGACAAGATAATATCAAGTCTTCCAATTCTATACAAACATAATAGCAATATATATATATTATATACAGGGTGGGGAAAAGTCCCGGAACGCTCCATTATCTCGCGAAATATACAAATCAGCAAAACAAAGAAAAACATATGTTAAATAGTTTTGAAAAATGCTATCCAATGATACCAAACACAACCTCTTATCCCCACCCCCATCGCGGATACTGGCTTCACGGATGGCGCTTGGAAAAGAGGGGTACCAAAACATTATGAAAAGGTGAATTGTCAGTCCCGTACTCTGTGTCTGTACGGTTAGCGTACTGGACTGCGGAGTCAGAGATCTTGAGATTGATTCCCGCACAGAGTAACATTTTTATGTGTATTTTTTGTACCCAAATAATGAATTCATACATTCTGACTTCGATAAAAATAATGTATTTGTCCATAATTTATTAACTTGCAAGAAAATACAAATTGCGACAAAAATGCTTTGTTTTTGTTGCAAATAACCCTATAAACTCTAACCCTAATAACCCTATTACTAAGAACCACTTTATAAAGCTAGGTTTGCAAAACAATTATCGAAATTTGTAACTTGAGTAAAGTACTAATTGAAGTTAAAACGTATGGATTTATTATTTGGGGATAAAAAAAAAGTCGCCTTGAGAGGGGATTAAACTCAGGACCTATGACTTCGCAGTCCAGTACGCTAACAGTATAGCCACAGAGTACGCGACTGACAATTCGCCTTTTCATAATGTTTTGGTACCCCTCTTTTCTGTGTCTCCCCTGATTCAAGCGCTATCCGTTAAGGCACTGTTCTCAGTTCGGGTTCAAATCACTGTCTCTTTCTCTTGAGAATTCAAATATGCAGTGAGAAATGAGGTTTACCATTTAAAATTTTAAAGTTACGTCGAAAGGGGTGGGGATAGGGGGTTGCATTTGGTATCATTGGATAGCTTTTTTAAAATTATTTAACACGTATTTTTGTTTGTTCTGCTGATCTGTATATATTTCGCGAGATATTGGAGCGTTCCGGGACTTTACTCACCCTGTATATTATATACCTTGTGAATTTCAAATGAATAGTTGATAAGTTTTACACTATTATGTTAGGCGTTTGAGATCTTTATGCATATGTAAATGAATATGTATGTATGTTGGTGTATTTTTCTTCATTATTGACTTATTGTATGTGCTGTTACTTTATTTATGTAAAGTATTTTTAGCTTTGCATTGTCTCTTAACAGATTTGTCAAAGATTTTGTACCATACAAAGCGTACAGGCCTTTATATAATTTTTAAGGCTTTTTGACATAATATTGAGTAATGTAGATGTTATCTATAGGAGCCAGTAATAGATTCTTAGATTACTTAAGAATACTTCATTTTTTTAAAAAAATGTTTTAATGAAAACAGAACTTTACTTTTTATTCTAAGTTTTATGTTACATTTAATGGCCTGATCTTGTCCAACAGCTGTTTTGGCTACATTTCTCTTTAAAATAAACATATGCAATAGTTAAAAGATTCACAGAAACAGTAATTAAGATCTAATTGTACATTAAAATTTGCACTCTCAAAGCGTTGGCACCTCGCCAACCATTGAAGTTGGTATAATAATGATAAACTCAAGTGTAGATGCCATGTTTTGTAAGTTTTCTAATATCCTCGTTCAGTGTGTCGTCGTGGAGTTGTAATTTGCTGTTATAACTATTTCACAAAACATCACTGTTTGCTTCATACAGTAAATAATATTCACTAGGTTTGTTCCCGAACTGATTATTGTTTGTTATGTCTCTTATATACAGGAGAAAGGATTATTTTAGTACTTGAAATCTAAGTTAAGTAGATTTGTACGCATATTCTTTTCTGAGAATTGATTTGATTTGTTTTTCAGCGTTTATCAGCCCTCTTAGCAGCGAGGCTATATGAGACGTTCAGACCGTTGCGAACGATCGTCTTCCACGCGTGTATGTTCTTTCGAGTTCCCAGGTCTGCGACGAACTAACTGTCTGTCGTCTCTTTGGATCGGACATGTTACCTTCCGATCCAAAGAGTTCCGATGGGATCCTTTCACATTTTAGTTGATTTTGATTTTTCTCCCGCAGCAAAAGCTTTCCGTTTATTCATGATGTTACTCTTCGCTGTTTCATTTGACTTTTCAAGTGAGAAACAGGTCAACTATACCCTTCTCAATGAGAAAAATGCCTCGAACTGTTCCACAAATTTAGATTTAGTTTTCAATGCTGGTTCCGCACCTTGTTCCTGATTCTTTACTGGTTGTCCTAGATGACTCTTCGTCATTCTTCTTGTTCTTACATTTTCCAGTATTTCTGGCTTGCTTTGTTTTAAACGTTTCGAACGATCGTCTTCAACACATGAGTGTTCTTTCGAACATCCAGGTCTAGGACGAGGTTTCTGCTCTCTTTTTGGATCGCACATGTTAAGTCGCGTTTTAGTGGAATTTGATTTTTCTCCCGCAGCAACAGCGTTACCTTTATTCATGATCTTCGCTGAGTCGTTTCCGTCTTAAAGTCAGAAACATGTCAAATATACCCTTCTCAATCAGAGAAATGCCGTGAAATGTTCTAGAAGTTGAGGTTAAAGTTTCAATGCTGATTTCGCACCTTGTCTGTGATCTTTCCAATTCTTTTACTGGTTCTAGAAGACTCTCCCTCATTTTTTTGGTTTCGCGTTTTCTAGTGTGTCTGCGTTGGTTTATTTTAAACCTTTTCGAATGATCGTCTTCAACACGTGTATGTTGTTTCGAGCATCCAGGTCTGGGACTGGTAGTCTGCCGTCTCTTTGTGTGCCCGTTATAATTGTCATTTGCTTCTTCAAGTCAGAAACAGGTGGGGGAAAAAAATCTCAATGAAAGAAAAATGCCTCGAAATGTTCCAGATGTTGAGGTAAGGTTGCAATACTGGTTCTGCCTTTTGTTTGGGATTCTTTATTCTTTGTTCAAGTAGAATCTTGCGTCCTTCTTCTTGGTTTTATGTTTTACAGCAGTCTTAGTTGCTTTGTTTCAAACCTTTCTGAATGATCGTCTTCGTCACGTGTATGTTGTTTCGAGTATCCAGGTCTGGGATGAGTTGTCAGGTGTCTCTTTGTGTGCCCATTTTAATTATCATTTGTTTCTTCAAGTCAGAAACAGGTGAAAAAAATCTCAATGAAAAAAATGCCTCGAAATGTTCCAAATGTTAAGGTAAGGTTCCAATGCTGGTTCTGCAATTTGTTTTGGATTCTTTATTGTTTGTTCAAGAAGAAACTTGCGTCATTCTTCTTGGTTTCTTGTTTTACAGCAGTTCTGGGTTGCTTTATTTCAAACCTTTCTGAATGATCGTCTTCGTTGTTTCGAATATCCAGGTCTGGGACGAGTTGTCAGCTGTCTTTTTGTGTGCCCATTTTAATTGTCATTTGTTTCTTCAAGTCAGAAACAGATGAAAAAAATCTCAATGGAAGAAAAATGCCTCGAAATGTTCCAAATGTTGAGGTAAGGTTCCAATGCTGGTTCTGCCTTTTGTTTGGGATTCTTTATTGTTTGTTCAAGAAGAATCTTGCGTCATTCTTCTTGGTTTCTTGTTTTACAGCAGTTCTGGGTTGCTTTATTTCAAACCTTTCTGAATGATCGTCTTCGTTGTTTCGAATATCCAGGTCTAGGACGAGTTGTCAGCTGTCTTTTTGTGTGCCCATTTTAATTGTCATTTGTTTCTTCAAGTCAGAAACAGGTGAAAAAAATCTCAATGAAAGAAAAATGCCTCGAAATGTTCCAAATGTTGAGGTAAGGTTGCAATGCTGGTTCTGCAATTTGTTTGGGATTCTTTATTGTTTGTTCTAGAAGAAACTTGCGTCATTCTTCTTGGTTTTATGTTTTACAGCAGTTCTGGGTTGCTTTGTTTCAAACCTTTCTGAATGATCGTCTTCGTCACGTGTATGTTGTTTCGAGTATCCAGGTCTGGGACGAGCTAACTGCAGTCTTTTTGTGCCGGGTATGTTACCTTCTCTACGACTTTTTCGCGTTTTAATTGAATTTAATTTTTCTCCCACAGCAACAGGTTTGCCTTTATTCGTGATCTCGCTGAGTCGTTTCTTTCTTCTAACAGAAACATGTCAAATATACCCTTCTCAATCAGAGAAATACCTTGAAATGTTCTAGAAGTTGAGGTTTAGATTTCAAAGCTGATTCCGCACTTTGTTTATGATCTTCTTAATTCTTTTACTGGTTGTTCTAGAAGACTCTCTCATTCTTTTTGGTTTCGCGTTTTCTAGTGCGTCTGCGTTGCTTTGTTTCAAACCATTTCGAACAATCGTCTTGAACACGTGTGTGTTCTTTCGAGCGTCCAGGTCTGGGACGAGCTATGTGCTGTCTCTTTGGATCGCACATGTTACCCTCTCTATGCTTTTTCGCGTTTTAATTGATTTTGATTTTTCTTGACAAGCAGCAGATTTGCCTTTATTCATGACTTTATTCTTCGCTGTTTCATTTGACTCTTGAAGTGAGAAACAGGTCAAATATACCCTTCTCAGTGAGAAAATGCCACGAAATGTTCCACAAGTTGAGGTTTAGGTTTCAATGCTGGTTCCGCACCTTGTTTCTCATTCTTTATTGGTTGTCCTAGAAGACTCTCCATCATTCTTTTTAGCTTCACGTTTTCCAGTATTTCTGGCGTGCTTTGTTTTAAACCTTTTGCGAACGATCGTCTTCAACATCTGTATGTTCTTTCGCGTTATTCGTGATGTTATACTCCTTTTCGTTTGCTTGTTCAAGTCAGAAGGAGGTGAAATATACCCTTACCAATGAGAAAATGTCTCGAAATGTTCTAAAAGTTGAGGCTACGCTTTGAGTGCTGGTTCCGCATCTTGTTTGATTTGCTTTCTGTTTTTTTCTGTTTGTCCTAGAAGAGTCTTTTTTTTTCAGGGGGAGTTAATTTCACGTTTGGAGGGGAAGTTGCTGTTACAGACATCCTTCAATAGTTGGATGCAGACATAATTACTACATTGAATCATTTCATCGACTTTACTGTGCACTGTTTTGTTAGCCATTCTAAGTAACCTACGAGCTTCACTCGCCAGGAGCAAACATCTGAATGACAAATTAGCAACACAGCCGATGTCTTTTAGTTCTTTCCGCAAAGTAAAGTGAAGGTTTTCTCTGTAAGAGGGCGGCTGGGTGTGGTCGAAGTATGTTTCCATATTTTCCACTTGAAATAAAAAGGCGTGCGCGTCTTTGATTGAAGAGAACCAGGTTCCATTCCCTGTGGGAACTCGTGTTTCGGATCCCACGTTAAGCTGTAGACCTTATATATATATATCCTCGATGCTGAAAGGGACGGTAAACTGTATAATCAACCAAATAAGAATAGTGCTAACCTTTTTTGTATTTCTAAAAGCTTAACTAGTTCGCATTATTTCGGGTACATAAGAGGGAAACCATTTTCAAGGATCATAGAAGCTTAAAACTTTATTATGGAGTAAAATTTTCACATACTTATAAGTTCAGTATCAGTGGAAAGTTTAATTTCTATATAAAGTAATGTACTTTAATGGAAAATGTATCTTTGTATTCGAACGGGGTTGTGCAACGGATTCCAGAACTTAGAAATATATCATCCTCATGTATTCTTCGTGACAATGTCAACTAAGCTGTTGTTAGTGTATCTTAAGCGAAATTTTGCATCTATTTTATATTCTTACTACAGTTAAGCGCTGAGGAGGGAAGAACATATCTTCCCATCAATCCATGTTCGTTGTACTGTGAAATAACATTATACAATTATAATGACAATCAATATGTGAAATTATTACTAATAATAATAAAATAAAAGAAAAAAAACTGTAATATAGCAAAATCAAAATGGTAAGCAACTTATGGACGTACTGTTGCCTTATTTATTTCGTTTTAATTTGCACTGTGGGCTAATGAAGACTTCATCGACCGGAATCGAATCAGGTCCTAACAGAAATTCATTTTGACCTATTGGTTAATTAGTACCTTTTCTAAATTCCCGTTTGATTTGAGTGTAAACATCTAATTGCCTTACATTTATACACATAGCGTTAGTATTTGGTAATTTTTCAATAGGTTTAAATGGTGCCTTGAAGTGACTATGTGCGAGCGATGTGACAATTTCTTGCACTAGGGTTTGGTAACACTTCAAACAGGGAAGAACTTCTTTATGTAACGAGGAAAGATCGGGCAGGCCATCGACGTCAACCACAAGCTTTAACACCTTCCGCAAACAAAAATCGAATCACTGCCTCATTTTCTCCTTGGTGCAAACAGACAATGGAGCTGCCATGTTTAACGGTCTGTTTCACTCTAACGACTAACGCGAGAATAATGGTGATACGTTGCATAGAAGTGTTGCACACGACGCTAATTCGTCGCTGGGTACTAGCAGTACCAAACCATAGTGCGAGAAATTGCGTCCCTTTAGTTTTTGACTTCTTCTCGTACATTGAATTTAGCAACACAACGCAATAGACACTTTGTTAATACAGAACAGAATCATCTTCCTTACAAACAATTTTCCGGTACATAATATAACATTTCTGCTGCTTCCTGCTGAGGCAGCATTACGATGCATTTGGAATTCGTCATCCTGCATTTGGAACAAAATGTAGGATATTTCTAAACTTCAAGTTAAATAGCGTTAAGCAATTAAAAGTTACGTTGAAATCAGCTAATTAATTTGAGAGTTGACCCGGAAGAAAACGTAGTTTAAAATTTAACCCATTTTTTTTATGTACTGGATACTTGGTGTAAGGCTGTGTTAGGTACAGTTTTGTTAAAGAAAATCTGGTCATCTGCTTCTCTTTGAAAAGCCTTGTTCTTTATCCGTACGTGGAATTAAATCAAGTACAAATCATCTTTGGTCAATTGAGTTCATCTTGCTAGGCAAAATTATTAGTTTTCTAGCCTCGGTTATATATATATATATATAAAAGTAGCCTTTAAAACAGAAATGGATAACCATTTAAAAAAAAATAAGACACAGTAGATTGTTTGTTAATAATCGATTAATATATCTTTGTTAATAATCGATTAATAGATATATGTGAATAATGAAAGTAAATTTAATTCTGTAATTATTTATGTATTGGTATGCATGTAATGTTACTACAGGGTGATTATGATTAAAGCCCCACTTTCAAAATGCTGTAAAAAAAAAAAAAAAATAATAACCACTGGTCAGAATGACTTCACATTTGAACTGAATATACATCAAGAAGGGGAAACAGTATGGCACAGAAAAAAAGTTCCAAATTGTATCAATAGATGGCGCTGGAAGCGGCATAACGGAAGTGGATTCGGCTACAAGTGCCATTTTGAATCGAAATACGACGGCTTTAGCATGAGTTGCACACAAGAGCGCCCTGGGGGGCCTGGGCCTCCCAAAGCTCATGTGGGCCCCGCATTGTATTTATGAATATAAAATTTTGGCATAATTTGAAGGGAATTTGTCTTAAAATCCTCATACATATGCCTTCTGTATCTGAATGGGCCCCCCAAATTTACAGAGAAATCGGTGCCCTTGGTTGCACATTAAACCAACTCTACTCTTTAATGTGCATGATTGTTTCGGTTTTGTGACTGGGAAAATTACATCCAAATCATTCAACAGTAGTGGTACTGTGAGTGAAAAGCCCATCCACCATGCCAAGGTCGTACCACAAAGTCATTTTTACCGGCACAAACCGAAATAATCATCCTCATTGAACAGTACAGTTAGTTTAATGTGCAACTCATGCCAAAACCGTCGTACTTCGAATCAAAATGTCACTTGTAGCCTAATCTACTTTCCTCATGCGCTTACAGCATCATCTGTTGATACACTTTGGAACCTTTTTTTCTTATGCCATACTGTTTCCCCCTTTTACAAATATATTCAGTTCAAATTTGAAGTCATTCTGACCAGTGGTTCCTCTTTTACAGCATTTTGAAAGTGGAACTTTAATAATCTATAATCACCGTGTATATAATTTTGTAAGGAGTAAAAGAATGTTACAAGAAATGTTTTGTAAGGAATGTTACAAGGAGCCAATGTTGAAGGGGAGGAGTAATATTTATATAAAGACAAACGTTCTTTTTTCCTCTATATAGGAAAAACTGCATCACAGTTCATTTCATTAAGATACTCCTTATTTTCAGCTTTCCACCACTAAGAGAAAGTACGCAAATATGCTACTAGATGTCACGGTTTTTACTGTTGTCGTAATTTCACGATATTCCTTGTTTTTCTCTGGTGGTGATTGATTCCTGTAACATAATGATGATTTCCTTTGCTAACTTTGTTTCTCAGACCATTAATTCATATGGGAAAAGTATTCTCTTTGAAACAGACGGGGATTTTAATGATGTTATTTTACTGTTTTCTTCTTCCGATCTATCCCTAGTTTTGACAGAATGGTGTCTCGTTATACAGTGTGTGCCAGTCTAAAACAATAGAGGTTTTCCAAACACTCCTGCCGTTCAGCTTCACAATGGTAAAGGCACTCAATGTTAAACGAAAAAACAACATTGCCAGTTCAAGGGACTTTTGGCCTTGTTCTCTCACCATACCAACAATTCGACATTGTTGAGAAACGAATTCGAGGTATTCTTGGTCCCGTAAAAAATGCATGTTTCCCGTGTCATTTTTACGTGCCCTTACGTTACATTCAAACAATCTGCTGAACGTGTCATTTTTGCGTATCCTTATGTTCCATTCGAACAACGTGCCGAACTTTTCCCGTGTCTTTTTGCGTGCCCTTACGTTCCATTCGAATAACCTCCCGAACGTTTCCCATGTCATTTTTGCGAGCCCTTACTTTCTATTCGAACAACCTGCTGAACGTTTCCCGTGTCATTTTTACGTGCCCTTACGTTTCAGTCGAACAACCTGCTGAACGTTTCGTGTTTGATTTTTGCATTCCCTTACGTTCCATTCGAACAACTTGCAGAACGTTTTTTGTATCATTTTTGTGTGTGCTTACGTTGCATTCGAACAACCTGCTGAACGTTTCCCGTTTCATTTTTACATGCCCTTACGTTCCGTTTGAACAACTTACTGAGCTGGAAACATTTCTAAACACCTCCTCATATAAACAGTGGGATGAAAACAAAGATAGCGGAGAGTATTCAATACCCATAAATACTCTATTGAATTACATTGGTCAAATTTCAACTATAGTATTGTCTTGGATATTCCTGTGAACTTTTATTTTATTTTAAATGACTGTTAAAAAGAAAGAAAATGCTAAGCGAATTAGAGAAATTATTTAATTCTGATTTCTTTACTTGTATGTTCATAATATATTCGACCATTATTTCGGCCTTTTACCTATTCTCTGTACGATAGGATTTTTAATATATAATTTTGTTACCCAGGTGTATATAAACTTTATTGTGTAGAATATTGCTTGCAGATGAGAAGGGGTACAAGACTGCTTCAACAAGCCTAATTTTAAAATGTACCTTAGAATTTTGGATAATTAACAGAGTTGATGATCCTTGAAATGTAAACTCACACCAAAATTAGAACTTTTGGCAACGTCACTATTGCGTATGTGTGTGAGAAAAACAGTGTTTAATCATGGCTGTATGCAAAGAAATAATAAAATTGTATTAATAGATACTGGCTGGCCACTAGTACCTCTTCTGTGCACGTTATCCTCCATATTTATGGGATTAATATAAGCGAATAAATTCTGTATGTTCTGATAGGAAATCTGAACAATGTACTGAGGCCTTTATAGTTAAAGCGTGAAAACAGTTATATATGTAATAATAATAATAATAATAATAATAATAATAATGATTTTGGCAATATTAGTAGGTTGTGCTTGTGTATTTTGTTTGATAATTCATTTTTGTATGTTACTCTACTGAGTTTTATGTTTTGTAAGCTTTTTTTAAAATTATGATTAGTATTATTGATTAACACGAGGCTTCTTTTGAAGCGTGGACCTAAGGTTGATATGTAAAAAATCTCAAAGAGATAGATCTCAGGAATTTGCCTAAGTCAAAGTCAAATGATGTATAACTAGTGCCGTTAGTTATATGGTAATTATGGAGTAAAGAAAACAGTTTGTGCAGCTATGTATGTGTTTGTAATTTTTATGGAATTTGAGTCTAAAATATTTCATACATCGTTATCAGTGTTCAAAAGCACTTCTGGGACCTTTCATAGAAGGTACAAATCTTGTAGAATTTATTGTAAAAGATTTTCTAAAAATAATTACAAATTTTATGGGATGATAAAATTGGAACTGTAAGTGATGAAAACGTGATAGAATTTATAAAATATAATTTAGTTCACACGTAGGTGGCGGGTAACTGAAACTCTGCGCAGTTGCCAACTCCACGTATTACTGCACACTTCTCATTCCTCTGTAACAGAGAAACTCCAGAAGTATCGGCCTTATTATTGGCAATAGTAGCTTTTAAAGGACGTAACTTTAAAACCTAATTGATTTGTTAACGTCTGAAAACCCCACTAAGAAATGGAAGTTTTCACATCTATCAAAATGAAGATGTGAAATAAAGTAGCGAGTACGAAATTAGACTGAAAGTTGAGATGGTAATATTTGTTGAATTAATAGTAGTGTGTTTCTATGACTACGCCAAGATTATCTTTGTTACGTGAATATACCAAGATTGCAAAGAAAAAACATTAAAATTATAGACTGAGTATTGATCTATTGTGAGGTTTTCGTGTTAGTCTGTTAGTTGCACGAAGAGAACGTCTTTGTACCACTATAACATGAGTCCTTCGTTTTGTGTGTTTACCTGTGGAAATCGTCGGTCACACATAGTGATTGACATATTCGCATGTAAATGTTGGAACTGTAAAAAAATTGAGGAAGTTAACAGTATTATAATGTCATCTGCTAAATGTTTCTAGTCTTTTAATAGAATGTTGAATCTAACAACATTCGTAATCACAGTTTTACACGCTTTGTTTGTAGGTAGCTTGATTCTCCTGCAGTTGTGCATTATTGATAATATTCTTCATTAGTTACCGACGAATGCATAATTTAAAGAGACAAAGAAAACCTACCATAACGTCCCCACATTTTTTAAAACTGTGTCAAGGCTTCGCACTCTTCCCGCATGTTTCCGGTGTGTATTATTCAACTGTGCTGCTTAACTTATGACAGTAAAGAAATTTTTCACTTTCCCGTTACTCGAATCAAGTACCTTTTAAAATTAAAACCTGTACTACTGGAGTCCACATTTCTAAATTATGTAGGACAACCCCGTAGACTAGGAGTATGCTCCAGTGATGTCTAAGGTGTAGAAAGTCCAATCACACACATGGTTTTAACCCTTTTAAATTGTCACCTGATAGGGTAGAATCTTAATTATTCGATTTAAAAAGTACCAATAAAGCTTTTTATTTTGTTATTCTTTTTCAAGCTTGTTATTCTTTTTCAAGCCTGGAGACATTGTAGAACACGTTACATGTGCTTTCACGCCTTTCTTCGTCGAAACACAGTGGGGAGGAGAGCCTTTAGAGGGAATTAAAATTTGAAAAAGCAATTTCAGAAAAATCCTAATTTCCCTCAAAATTTCGCGTCTCAGGGACATAAGAAAATGTGAATGGTACCGTTTCAAAGGCTGTTCTATTCTGAAGGGAATGAGGTACAAACCATGATCCTACGATAAATAGGAATGATGATATAGCTGCTTGACCGAAAGTCTGTAATTTACCTTAAAAAGCCGTAATTTAAAAGGGTTAAATATAGTATGTTATTTTACGAATATATGTCAATAACGTAGAACAAACGGTAGGTTTTTTTTTTTTTCAGAAAACATCTGGCAAGTAGCTGCAACATTAGTGCTTCATTTGTTCTGCAACTTGCCAAATGTTTCCTGGGGATGGGAGAAAGATATCTTTGCCTTTTTAATATTATTTGTACAGTACTTGCTGTTCAAGAAAACTACAATGAAACACTCCGCTGTTTCTGTAATTTTCTTAAGTGACGGAGTAATTATAATGCAAAAAACTGATTCTTTGCATTATTGAGTTACACTACATATTTTGTAAAAATACATTATTGCACTTTGCTTCTGTAATCTTGGTCTGTTTCAAGTGTAATTCATAAAAACCATTGTTAGTAATTGTAATGTATCTTTCTAATAATTTGCTATTGTTTGTGTTATGTATGTATAATATTTTGACTTTCATTTAGTTTGTAAGTATTTTGTGGCTAATCATAAAACTAACTCTTTTATTACTGTTTTGTTTCCTTCTGTCAGATGTGTGAAGCATTCCTTATGCTCTCTTCCCCGGACATACATTGGAAAAGTAGCACCATAAAGTTATACCTATTTGTCTATACTAAATGCACAGAAAAGTATACCTTTCAAAGAAAACAGTGGATAATACTTCGAAGAAAACCTTCTTACAGCTAATTTGTTCAAATTGCGTAACACAAGTTTATAAGTATACAACTGAAAAAACCGACCAGCCATGACGTTCACTGTTCAGTAAGCATTCACCGAGTGGACCAGACTCAGTATTGTAATGCATATAAGGATGTCCAACCACAATATTCAGAAAGAGATATCCACAAAACCTCTTCTCTAACAGAAAGGAATGTGTGTGTGTATGTCTCATAATTAGGACACAGAAGCCTAAACTAGATCAACATAATTAGGGTAGCATAATCAACAGTGTAACTTGTAACACCTCTGGGTTCGTTATGGGGCCAAATATAATGGTCCAGGTTCGAGTCCCTGTTCGGGCGCCAATTCTATAACGGGTTTGAGTTAGGAACTCGAACGTACCTATTTAATAGGTAATGCTATAACATACCTTTGGTTTGTATGTGATTGTTTTTATTTAAAGTGGAAGCCAGTTTTATGACATCAGGGATTTAAACCTTGGAATCACTATTTTGTTAAACCATGAACACAACAATGAGTTGGCACTCTAATAAGATAGTGGTTCCAAGGTTCAAATCCGTGTGTCATAAAATTGGCTTCCACTTTAAATAAGAACAATTACATGTGAACTCAAGCTATTTTATAGTATTACCTAATAAACAGGTACGTTCGAGATCCGAATCCAAACCCATTATAAACTCTAAATTTTGTTACTATGAATCCAAATGTTCGAAGGCGTACTTGGAGGAAATGTGAAGTACAATATTGACTCGGTTTCTATTATGAGAGTGCTTGCTGGACAGTGACCGTTCATCGGTTTCTTATTTTTTTTTTAGGTATATGTTTTTTGTTGTATGGTATTTGAGCAAATCAGCTAATGTGTGAAGTTATTTAAAAGTGATTATTCGCTATTTTCTTGTGATAATACTGTAATTTTTCCATGCATTTAATTTGGACAAATAGATATAAGTTCTTAGCGCTATTTTTTTTCAATATACATCGGACCGAAGAAGAAAATGGAAAGAGCTCTTGAAATATCTGACAAAGATGGACAAAACAGGCATAATACAGTTCGTACTTGTATTATTAAGTTAAAAATAATGTGCCAGCCTTTTTATTATTGCATTCTAAGGTTACTTTGTACATGCAAGTAGTTCTGTTAACATATCTTACAGAGTATAATCAGGGTAAAGTTACCTCTAGCAACAGTGTGAAACGTCTTACGTTGAATTTGTTTATATAATGGTTGTATAATAAGCAAAGAGATCTCGGAAATTATGAAGCCGTTCACGTACAACTAGCTTGTTAAATGTGATTTATTTGCATAGAAGCATGATAGCTCCAGGAAGGTGGCAAAGTTTATGCAATCCATAAAATTACGGTAAAAGCTTTATATACTGTTTGAAAGAACTATTGAAGGGGAAGTATATTACCTTGCAAATCCCCAGCCACTTTCTTCCGGCATTCATTCACTTTTGATGCCGATAACCAAGTGATAGCTAGCATTACAGATGGTAATGTTGCAGGTCGGTTTATTGATTGCGCCTCTTGAGTAGCCAGAAGTATTTGACGTGATTGATGAACAGACTAAAAAAGAGAAGCTAGTATGAGAGCTGGGAAAAGTACTTAAAACATTAACGTCATGTAGAAGGTAAACAGACGAGGGCGTTTCTTTTCTCAGCACTCATAATGGAAAGGCAGAGAGTTATTCCCAACACTCAGTGTGGTTCGTGAGTGTGTATTTTGCTGTAAATTAGATCGCTATAAAGCTATATTTTCTAAGTTGGAGTAGTGTGCACGGTCAAAGGTTGAGGCGGCTCGTGGCAGAAATGCGAGGGAATGTGATCCGGGCCTCCAGAAAGCGTATGGCAATGATTTGTTGCCATATTGAACGTGGCCCGTTGTGTAGCAGCGTTCGATAAGGACGGAGAATGTGGGAGATGCACTATGTGCACTGCGTTTTGTTCTCGATGAGCAGTACATGAAGTTGATTCAGTTTCTTCTGGCGGGGATTGGCATCATGCGGAAAGGGAGTTAACGTAGATAGGATGAATGCATACGGGAGTGTTGCATCACGTGGCGTTGGGCTCCTCTCTCACTTGACAGAGGTTCAAAAATTGACGTATTACAATCTTGCAAGAGATCCTTTCGTGCTTTACAACGTTGGAAGGACGCTCGTTTCTGGAACGAATCGTTGCTATGAACGATGCGATTATACGACCAAAAATTGAAATGATACTCTAATAAGTCGCGCAACCCATCTCCCCCTGTGACCAAAGAACTGTGCCAACTGCCTGGGAATCCGAAAGTGATGTTAATAGTAGCATATGGTGTAGAGGGTTTGTTCCTTCATATAGTGAATATGGCGCCATTGCAGGTTCTTGGAACAGCATCGTCCTTCTGCTTTGCACACTCTGCGGTATTTCTAAACACGTCCACCGATTGTATTGCTTGACACTGCACGGTTCCATAATACTACTTTTGTGAACGCTTTACTCCAGCGTTAAGGATCCTTGAACATCACCATTAAGTTCCAGTTTTATTGCTTGAGGATGTAGAGGATAGTTGTATATTTTAAGTTTTTTGAGTTATTTTCGAATATTTTTTGAAATGTATATGCGGTATGTTCATAAGATATAAAACATTAAAACTCATATCAAATGCTGATTGTGCCTTAATAATACTGTCTTTATTTTCATGCAATATGGAATAACTGTATTTGAATTATGTATAAGATAACTTTGTAAACTAAAATTTTTATGGATAGAAAGAACGAAAGAAGTAGATTGAAGTACAAATTGTATGTGTAAATGTGTCTTTATACCTATACAAATATATATACTGTTGTAAAGAATGTTTGAAAATTAACACATATTTTTGTGGAAGTTTATAATGAGCGTTATGGAAATTGTGGCAGTTTTTGTAGTTCCTGAAATTTAAGAAGTCGGAGATATAGCAATAAACCACTGTTTAATATACAGTGTAGGTCTTTTCTTTTTCCTGTGGCCCTGCGTAGCGTAGGTGTTAACGCTCTTGGCTGTGCGTGCGAGCGGTCCCGGGTTCGAGGACACTTGATCGAAAGGGTGTAACAGCCTTTTCAGGCCAGCCATCCAGAGTGAGGTTTTTCCTGGGTTTTCTTCACACCAGCCAAATGCCGGGATGGTACAGTCCGCTGCAAAAAACCTGCAACATGGGCAAATAAATTTATTGTGAAACGACGAAGTCTTTTGCTCCAAAATAAGTGTGCAGGGGAGAACGCCAAGGTTTCTCCTGGTGTGCTTTGTCCACTTAGATGTTATGTTGATTCCCTGGGCTGTTAGGCGTAGTTTCACAATAAACTTACATGTTCATGTTGCAGTTTTTTTTTTTGCTGTGGACTGTACCTAACATAATAGTGTCAGGCCGATTCCAATTGCCCCGGCAGTGTGATCGCCGAGGGATGTCATCCGTCATACGTGACGAGCTAACATGGTCATAGATGCCGAAAGCCCAGAAATCTAATTCCTAATTCTAGTGACGGGCTAATATGGTCATAGATGCCGAAAGCCCAGAAATCTAATTCCTAATCCTAGTGACGGGCTAATATGGTCATAGATGCCGAAAGCCCAGAAATCTAATTCCTAATCCTAGTGACGGGCTAATATGGCCATAGATGCCGAAAGCCCAGAAATCTAATTCCTAATCCTAGTGACGGGCTAATATGGCCATAAATGCCGAAAGCTAAGAAATCTAATTCCTAACCCTAATTCTAGTGAGGGGCTAACATGGTCATAGATGCCGAAAGCCCAGAAATCTAATTCCTAATTCTAGTGACGGGTTAACATGGCCATAGATGCCGAAAGCCCAGAAATCTAATTCCTAATTCTGGGGAGGGGCTAATATGGCCATAGATGCCGAAAGCTAAGAAATCTAATTCCTAATTCTAGTGACGGGCTAATATGGTCATAGATGCCGAAAGCCCAGAAATTAATTCCTAATCCTAGTGACGGGCTAACATGGCCATAAATGCCGAAAACCCAGAAATCTAAATCCTAATTCTAGTGACGGGCTAATATGGCCATAGATGCCGAAAGCCCAGAAATTAATTCCTAACCCTAATCCTAGTGACGGGCTAATATGGCCATAAATGCCGAAAACCCAGAAATCTAATTCCTAATCCTAATTCTAGTGACGGGCTAATATGGCCATAGATGCCGAAAGCCCAGAAATTAATTCCTAATCCTAGTGACGGGCTAATATGACCATAGATGCCGAAAGCTAAGAAATCAATTCCTAATCCTAGTGACGGGCTTACATGGCCATAGATGCCGAAAGCCCAAAAATCTAATTCCTAATCCTAGTGACGGGCTAATATGGCCATAGATGCCGAAAGCCCAGAAATCAACTTCCTAATCATAATCCCTTTTCTTTTTCCTTTTTTAGTGTTTTATCGATAAAAATTAAGTTTTTGATTTCCTATTGGCCTGTTACGATTCGTTCGTCATGACAAGAAAAGGAGCAAAATATAAAGTTCCTTATTTTAAGCCATGCCTTGAAGGGCAATGTGAAGATGGAATTTGATGATTTGTCATATTTCGAATCGAAATAGCTGTTGAAAATTTTCATATTTTGACAAGATTTTCTTTTTAACTCTACGTATACCAAGGGGTTACTGGTAATACCGCACACCAAGCGAGGGTTAAAGGATGTCCAGCACATAAATCATTTTCTGTCTCACAATATATATATATATATATATATATATATATATATATATATATATATATATATATAAATTCTCTATTTTGTGCCTTCATTTGTCTTAGTTTATGGTTGATACAAAATTGAGAAGAACATTAGATTTTCTAGGACAGATAATAATGTGGTGGACAGTTTTTAGCCCTCCCGTGGTGTGCGGTGTTACACGTAACCCCTTGTTGTACGTAGGGTTTGCACTTTTAATACTCATCACTCTGAAAGTAGCAGGTCTTTTCGGTTTAGATGTACAATGCTTTGCGTCAGATGTACTCGTAGTGACGCCTAGTTTCAGAATCTTTAACTGGAAATAACCTCATCTCATGCACATTATGGTAAAACGTTACACCGAGGGGGGTACTTTTATGTTCACCAAGAAAACTTTTTTTCTTTAAATTTTGGATTGTTTTCTAGAAATTACAAGTACTGAATGACAGAAAATTTAAAAAATCGTATTATTTTATACGACATGATACTAAACAAATATCTATAAAAATTCTTTTCCAAATAAAATTGTGGATAATTTTTAAGCCACCTTGGTATACGTAGAATTAATGAATATCTTAATATTTCTTCATATAGCGTGTGTGTCGCAGGGGCGGATCCAGGACCGACTTCTGATGGGGGCTGTGGGTTGTCATAGTGCTACTTTTAAGGGCTCCAAACTTCGGGTTGGGTTTTATTTAAATATTACAAAATAAGACATTTTCCTCTTCGGGAAGGGGGGGGGGCGGCGATCACCCCTGGTGTGTCGTATGCTTAAGCTGAGTCTAACTTCGTTGAATCAAGTGAACATGCATTACCTTCAAGGTTAAGCGCACTTTCCCTCCATATAGAGAATGAGGTTCGTTCTTACCGGATCAATAACAATGGATCGAACCCATCTCCCCGTTATATCTACTGTTGAAGGAAACTTCACTAGCGAGTGGAAGTATAGCAGCATCTCCATTGTTGGCGCTGGAGCATTTTATGGCAAGCTCATTTCCCGTTCGGTGGCAGAAGTCGTTCCAATATTCCCACTGTATGGCAATATGGCAAGGTCCAGTCCATAATCTGGGAATTTTCTGGAAACCAGGGATAGGTTACAATCCCAGCTGCCCCTACCTCAAATCAAGGCTGAGGTATTACTTGAACTGCCAGAACAAATGACTTTGCAATCCGTGTATTTGGGCATAGGATAAACCTCTACTCTCCCGACAGGAAGTCCTCACATTGGATTCAATACCTTACGGAACCTGGAGGTTCACAAAAGCTCTCCACTGACTACTTCCATTAGTCAACTGGATCCAGTTTCTACTTTGTATTCCTATTTATGTGAGATCCATCTTAATACTATCCTCCCATGTGCGTCTAGGTCTTCCTAATGGGCGTTCTCCGACTAATTTCCAGTTACGACTTTGAAAGTGTTCCTACTTGCTTCCATCCTGGGCCTCTCTGGCTTGATGACCCTAACGCTGTTTGGTAAACGGTACAAATTTATGCATTTCCTCGTTATGAAGTGTGCCGACGTCTTGTTAATAAAGTAGACGCCGTTGGTGCAGGGTATAAAACCCACACAAATTATTAATAAAACTTTTCATTACAATGGAATATGGGAAAGTGCATTTGAAAATACAAAAAGCGTGGTGAAGATAGCGATTTTAAACTTTTAATGTTTTTTCCACACAAAATATCACTAAATCCATTAGAACATAAATACGTAGAATTATTATATTCGAATTCACACTTGATTATTAAATAAATGTAGTAACACATATACAGTAAATTCTCGTTATATAATCCACCGATGAATGACGTCAAATACTGTTAAATGTTCCTTCGAGTCTCTAGTAGTGATATTTATTACTACAGAATAAAAATTATTTATGTAGACACTTATGGAATAATTAAATAAAGCTGCACAGGCAATGATATAAATACTTAGTCCATCAAACATCGCCATATAAATTGCAAAGTTAATTCGTAGATAATAGTTAACACCAAAAATGCTCATACAAGTATTCAACTTTAACACCTATTCAACTCCATTTGAATATGTTAGTCACTTTCTAGAAAAATATAACATATACTTATCCAGGCTATATCGGAATATCAGAAATTCACTAAAATTCAACACGTAATATAACAAAGTCTCGGAACTCTCCATGTTTTGCACCATTTACGACTACTATTTGAGAACATGTGCTCTCGTCGTTGCAATCAATTTCCAATGACCACAAGGTGGTCAGTTAACTACCTCTAGAACTATTAGTTCCAATTTTAGCCACTCATCAGAAGTGGCGCTAGTTTTGAAATGATTTTTTTTTTTTTTTATTTATAATCTTACAACATGCTACAGAAGTTTCCGCCATTCCCGTTCCTTTTGAGTGCAAATATTCGTCTTAGGATTCTATTCTTAAATACTTTGTTTGCATTCTTTTCTCAAAGTAAGCGACCATGTTTCGCAGCATACAACACAATAGACATGATTATCGTTTTACATTCACACTCCTTGACAGTATTCGCAACAACAAATAACACGAATTCTCTTGTTTCAGTCGACATTTAATTTCTTCCTGGATATAGTTTTGATCCGTCCCGCTCAGAGGCTTCTGTGAATGTTCCTAAATACGTCCTTTTTTATACAGGATGAGGTTGTTGATGAAAAAAGATAATGCCAACCGTAGGATATGCTTTTACTCCCCAATTATGTGTAACTGCAGAAATTTTCTTCATGATATCACGCGACAGATGGAGCTGTGTGACGCTAACACGAAATTGGGTGAGCTGAGATGGTAACAGATGAACATTCCCACACTTATGTCTTTACTTTAATATGTGTAAGTCGATTAAAGTGTAATATATATATAGTATGGCATTAAATTCGTTGTACAACAATAAACAGGGCAAAAACCTCATCGTTTACGTGTTATAGGCTGCCGAAAACATGAAAAAAATGAATTTTAAAGGTCGATAGCTCCAAAACTATGAGACCTACCGCAGTCGGGTCAAGATTTCACTTAGGAACTAGTATGTGCTCTATCCAAAAAGACATGTTTTAGAATCCTAAGGTACTCACGCAACAATTTTTACGGAGGTAGTCGGAGAGTACTTCATATCGTAGGCCCGTAGTCAAACTCCCTCTATAAAAATTGTTGTGGAAGCACCTCAGGATTCTGAAACACGCATTTTTGGTTAGGGCACATACTAGTTCCTAAGTGAAGTCTTGACCCGACTACGGTAGGTCCCATAGTTTTGGAGTATGAACCTTTTAAATTCAGTTTTTCCTGTTTTTGGCAACTTATAACACGTAAACGATGGGGTTTTCGCCCTATGTTTATTGGAACCTTTTTGTTTGTTTTACTTTCAGGAATCACTCCTTTGCTTTTGTACAACGAATTTAGCGCCATATTTTGTATATATAATATAAACAACGCCCATTGTCAATTGAAGCTCTTATTATTAAAATAATGGTGTAAATCAACGTATGTATAGTTAATATTTTAGAAAGTAAGTCTTAAAAAGTTATTACGTATTTTGAATTTCCGATTTTCATATTTCCTCATACTTTGTCTCTAAGAAATTTAATATTGCGAAGGTGCTTCAGAAAGTAATGCCTCCAAGGTGATACCTTTGTGTTTGACAGAGAGCACCGATACAGGTATCAGTGGAAAGCTTGCAATGTCAGCTACAAATGGTGGTATCGTTTCAACATATTCCCCATTACGGACAACATATTTGCGCCAACGCGAAACAAGGGTTTTCATGCCGTCGGCGAAGAATTGTGGTGGCCCATTGCCGAAATGCTGCTTCCACCTCTGCGTCACAACTGTAGCGTTGGCCCTGAAGGTGATCCTTAACTTTGCGGACGAGCGAAAAGTCGCAGGACGAAGGTCCGGACTATAGGCAGGATGAGGCAGAATGTCAACAACACTGTCAGGAGATGGGACAACTTTGATTTTTCTTTTTCTGGCGGAGGAGAGGATGTGTGTCATTACTGACGCGTCGTAATGATGTATCTACGACTCGTCGCCGGCGATGAATGTTCGTGGGCGCACAACCTTCCGCAGTCAGAAATTTAATGACACCGCAGTGTTTCAACCGGACGTCACTACTGGATGCCATGGATTGCTCCATTACTCTGAAACGAGAAGAGATAGGAAGACGAAACGTGATATTCTATAGCTTAAACATCAGTGCATTAATGATAAACAGTATTATTGGCTAAGTAATGGACTTGGTAGCATTACTTTCTGAATCACCCTCGTGCATGATGTTTTTCCACGAAGTGACACAATTCTCCCAATAAAAACCAATACACTTCCCGGAATCAGACAGCCTTAACTCTTTGTCTCGTTGGTAACCCTACTAAGAGTAAATGAAATCTTTAACGACCTGTTATAGGCTGAAGGAGAGGGAAGATGAAGATAAGGAAAAAAAAGGATGGAATTAGGATGTGATAGAACATTGGAGGGCCTGTAGCAAACCCGCAGACACGGTGGTTTATTTATTTATTTATTTATTTATTTATTTATTTATTTATTTTAGCACAAACTCTTATGGCCTTGGATCAATCCAAGCTACCTCATAGTACTCTTCTATCACTGTGCTCCGCATATGTAACAGTGTAGAAGTAATTGGGTTCTTTTTTACAAATCTATACTTCCTCACCTCACAGGCAAATTCTCTCTATTTCCTGACGTTCATTTTTAAGTGTGTATATTTTTCAGGATGGGGTCAGTGAAACTCCAGTCCGTATTGTCTATTTGTTATACGATATGTTACATCTCGTCACTTTCTATACCAACGACCATGCTGAGGGTCTCAACTCAGGAGTTAAATCATAGTGAGGGCAGAAAATTAAGCTGGCAATGAACTATTAAGATAGGGGGAAATTACAAGTGTATATAAAAAAGTCCAGGGCCACAGGCCAACTGTATCACGAGTAAAGATAACGAAATAAAAATGAAAAAGTCCTGATAAGACGCCCTACGTTCAGTGTTGCTAACCTGAAAGTTTTAAAAATCCCATCTCGAGGCAAAAATTCCCATTTTGCTCTTAAATTTCCCACTGTATTTTTTTAAATTTATAAAATATGAAAAGCTACTGTACGTCACTCAGTTTCTTCAATATATGAGTGAATTCCGACTTTCTATGTTAATCGAACAGTTTATGAATAAGTAATTAAGAGAGAGAATTGAAAATTGTTGATAAAAACAAGTACATTTTGTTGTTAGAGATTAGTATTTACATCACGCATTTGTGTCGTAATCTTCGATAGAACGCACTGGCGCAAATCCCGGAGAGATGAGGGGGACGTCCTCTCCAATCTTGGAACTGAGGGGGTCTGTCCTCTCCCAATAATCCGATTTGAAATGTGTTTTTGGAGAGAAAGTTGGCGATTTTTGTCCCATTGTCACAAAGGAACGTGAGATGAAATTGATGTCCCCCAGAATAAGCCTCAAATCTGCCCGCCTCCCAACGTTGAAGACAACTCTGATCCTCCACAACATTGGACATTGCAATATATATATATAATTTTCTCCATTCTTTCTTGCAGTACAAAAGAACTCCGGGAACGGTCGTTTTTACTTATCCCGCAATGTTGAAGACAGATTTGCGCCGCTGTTAGAACTAAAGAGACTAGATAAGCATCATTCTCCAGTACTTTCGTGTGCAACGTTTTGCAAGGTGGTTGTTTCTCGTTTTTTGTTTTTATTGTAAATACCAAAAAGTAGCGGATTTAGCCGAGGGCCGGGGGATCTAGGCCCCTAGTTTGTTGAGTGACAAAAAAAATTATGCTTTATTTTGAAAGTTTATAGTAAATTCATGATATATCTATCATAGTGTAAGTTCCGGCTGTTCCCACCCCCAGTTTTTTTTCCTTCTAGATCCGCCACTATACCAAAGCTGTTGATAAGTTTCATGGTGTTTACTTTTTGAGATCCTCAAGTCACTGTGTAAATCACTTCCGTACTAGCATGCATTTTCCTGTAACGAAGTTTGACAATTAGCACTGATTAGCGTATCAAGAGCTTTCTAGACCTAGTGATCGTCGCAGTCTTTTATTCACGTGATTCCCCAGTTTTGCCTTATGACACTGAATGGACGTTGAAAATTATGAAGTACGCCCGGGAATTGAGCTCTGTACCACCCGGACATGAGTCCAACGCTCTAACTACTAGACCAGCGGTTCTCAACCGACGTGTCGCGACACACTGGTGTGTCACACAGCCTCCTAACATATGTTCTGAGATTTTAGAATTTAACAGTCATGAGGAATTTAATAATAATTAGTTAAAATCGAGGCAGACTGCACCAGTCATCACCTCCAACGGTAGAAATAATGCTCAGTGCTGTATAGAGTCATTATAAAAACTAATTGGTTTCACTATTACAACAGATATTATTATTATTAATATTATTATTATTATTATTATTATTATTATTATTATTATTATTATTATTATTATTATTATTATTATTATTATTATTATTACTTATAATAAAAATATCAAACAATTGGTCCCAACGTATTGTTCTAGACGTTTAGTAAAGTGTGTCGCCTGTTAAAAAAGGTTGACAACCACTGGTCTAAACTATGGTGTCCCTATTGTAGCCACTGGAAATCCGTATTTCTAGTTTTCAGATTCTTATAACTATGTAATAAGTTAATAACTCTCCAAGCTATGATGAATTCCTTTTACTTTATTTTATTTTTCTTTCTTCCTTTTTCTTGTGTAATTATTTATTTTTTGATGTATATATTCTAGCTATTCATTCTGAAAATTCTCGGAAATACAAATAAAAATGTTTTGAGAAAATATGTTGTTTAATCATTAAAACCCCTGAACCTCTGAAGTCAATGATCCAAGAAAATGTAATTAAAAACTAATTACAGAATGTGTCTATTCCAATTCTGCTTCTTCTTTTTAAAAAAATCTTGTAATTACTTTTAAACTTGTTTTACCTTTAATTATTACAAACTACAGGCCACACATGAAATTATCGTGTATATATATATATATATATATATATATATATATATATATATATATATATATATATATATATATATATATATATATATATAAAATATTAAAATAGCATTTAACGGGGAAAAACAATGTGCAAGGATGAAACATCGAAATCAATCAATATATTTTGCTGGCTGAACCAAATAATATGCATGATTCTAAAACCTCATGCGTAATTTACGAGAAAAACAATTAACCCGTCAACGCCCAATGTCACCTACAAGGTGACACTACTTTAAAGATATCTTCTTGTTCACCAATCGTCCGCCAGAGAGTCCTAGTGAACCACAGTAGCACCAGCTACATACGTATATATGTTGCATCACCATACAAAAAAGTTTCGAAGTTGACTAGGGATGGCCGGATCCGGATCTGGCCGGATCCGAAAATCCGGATCTCGGATCTGGATCCGGATTTCGGATCTGGATCCGGATCTCGGATCTGGATCCGGATCTCGGATCTGGGTCCGGATCTCGGATCTGGATCCGGATCTCCGATTTCGGATCTGGATCCGGATCTCGGATCTGGGTCCGGATCTCGAATCTCGGATCTGGATCCGGCTCTCTAATCTCGAATCTGGATTTGGACCTCGGATCTGGGTTTGAAATTCGGATCTGGATCCGAAATCCGAATCTCAGATTTTGATTCTTATCCAAACCCATATCCCACCCAAATTATGATAAACTTGAATATCTAAAATTCGCCGAAAGTAATTTCACGAAGTCCTCACAGTGAAGAAGAGAATAGAACATTAAGACGAATATTGGCAAGTCTATTTGTTTCCTTCATTCTACTCTAAAGATCAAATGCTTGGCTTACTTAAAAAAAAAAAAAAAAAAAAATCCGGATGAGAGTTCCAATGTCGAATCTAGGTCCACACGGTTGCAGGACCGAGATGAAATACATGCATATATATATATATATATATATATATATATATATATATATATATATATATATATATATATATATATATATATATATATATATATATATATATATATATATATCTTTGAAACCAGACTACAAAACTGGAATATTTAAAATTCCTCAATACGCCTATTTCATTGACATTTAAGAAAATATAAACAGTTAAGACAAGTATTGACTAGTTTTTACGTATATTTATCTTGCTTAGTCTGCTCAAAATATCAAATGTATATTTTCCAATTAGATTTAATAATTATTTAGTAAATCACAATATGAGCACCGAGAATAAACTATGAATTTTGGTGCCCCTTATCTAGATTTGAAATTTCGGATTCAGACATAGAATCAGGCTGAAATATAAATATTTGAAATCTGGAAACCGAAACATATGCTAGTACCAAGATCGTAGCTGTTTGTACCCAGGTAATGCGAGCGGAAGGCACATGCACTTATTCCGCATGTAGTTTGGGGAACACGAGAAACTAAAAACAGATATTCTTTTTCAGGTGTAAGTCGCGCTTTAACATGACTTCATGAGTGTTGTGTTCAAATATGAAAACTCTAATGGCGACTTGTTTGAAATAAAGGCCTTTTCATTTTTAACAATAAAGTTAGGTACTTTCACATTGGGGAAAAATTAGCAAGACACATTCCACTGATTAGGGTGCTGATTCTTATGGAAGCTTTCACTTGAACCGGAAGATTTTCTCATGTGGGTATCGGATTGCCGCAATTCACCTTGCTGAAACACGTGGTTTATCAGGAGGTCGGCCAAGATTCATTTGAACTTAGCCTGTAGACTGCTTCTGGTCTGAATTATTCCCATATAACAAGACTAACTATATATATAGTTGGTTCGAAATGAGTTAAAATATCACTAATTGACCTTAAGGGGATAATCGTGATTTAAATATTCGTAAATCAGAAAAGATGTGAAAGTTAAGCGTTAAAGTAAATCCGATAATTCCGGAATAAAGAGATTTATATGCAACCTAATGATAGCAATAAAACTCTTTATGTAACATTTTCAAAGCTAAGATTAACAGCTATCTTCTTGAAGAGGGCTTACGGAAACATAGAATATTATAAATCCAATAATTATAAGTAGTACGTCTGACAGCCCCGCATTTCACATCACCATCGCCCTTCATCCTGACAAGTGGACAATGACTTTCCAGGCGTTTCAGTGACATCAATATCTCAGTTTGGGTTTGGGATCATGCTTCGGTGAACCTTGACTATCACCATCAGCAGCTACTAGAGAATCAGATCTTATTTCTGTATTAGATAATGTGGGTAACTATGGCTTTTCGTCTATAGAAGTCGGAGAGTGTATGGTATTATCGCAGGAAATATTTGATACATAAGACTTAGATTGTCAGTATTTAGGAGCAACTTTTAAAATAATCAGTTACTTTAAATATACTACAGATTAGCCGATAAAACCCGACAGCCATAGTCGAGTGGTCTGCGGCATTAGGCTGTGGATCGTTTACTGTGAATGTCTTGGATTCAAATCATTAGGGACTTCGGGTGTCGATGCGTTGACTACACCTTCCCACTTTGAACGTAAGTCCGCTGGTAGGAACCAAGGGACTGGGTGCCAAGAATTTAGTTTGTTTTAATTATCATAAATGCCTTCTTTATTATTAAATTTTTCCAATATTTTCTTTTCAACCAGTTTGCGAAATTCAGAGCTAACTACTTGTTTTCTTTTTAATTCATGTTCATAGTTAGCACAACTAATCACAAGGAAAAACAATCTTTTCGATAAAATTCGCCTCGCGTCTTTCGTAGCTCTAAGTTTAGTTATTTTTAGCTTTTTTTTTAAAGCTGAATGGCGTTTTATCACTTTCCCCTTGCTTTCCCTATTTTTTTCTGGTTTTACCTATGTTTCTTTTGCACGGACATTGCGCCTATATGCACATGCTTAGTGTGTTCGTTTACAAGAGCGGGCCATTTTCCTGCCACTATAGAAAGTAAGAGTGCCCTGTATCAGAGAAAATATTAATTGACGTAAGTGAATATATCTGTGATGAAGTCATAATTTATCAGTTTTTGCATCGTACATAGTTTCCTCATCCTCATTAATCTCTTCACCCCCGCTTCCTGAATTCCAGTTCTAGTATTCTTTCTTGATGGGGGACTGATGTCTCATGTAGGCTTATTAACTATAACATCAGCAATAAAGAAAGTGGGGTTTAATTTGCACTAATTTTAGAACATCACGTTAATTAAATAATAATAATAACAATACGGAGCGAGCTCAGGCTACTTGTTGGGATTCTTGCTTCGCAATTGGATAATACCGGGTTTGAATTCGGAGACCAGCCATCCTGACTGAGGATTTTCCAGGGTTGTTCCTCAGTTATACTGGGCAAATGCTAGGTTAGTACCTTGATCTAAGGCTCTGGAGACCTTCCTTCCATTCCTTTTCCAATGTTTTCATCTGTTGATTACTACAGTGTAAAGTGGCCTCTGAGGATGTATCTGGTAGCTTATAGTAAATAAACAATAACGACGTAATATATCTTCACGGAACGTGTGGGTTAATTTAACTACAGCCTTACAGTCCCAATAGATAGCTAAAGTTTTTAATATCAATTTCCTGACTTTTAAATACTATTTTCATATTTTTTCAGCTTTCAATTTTCTCATGTATGTTCCACCGAGAATTAAACCTGAGATCACATGAACAAATGCGAATGTGTTAAATATTTTTTAACACTTTAATATACAAAACACAAAACGCTTCAATGATACGATGCATGGATATGTTTTGGTTACGTCCTGCAATGTATGATTAAAGAAACCTGGAGGGTGAAGAAAAAATAACAGAAATCTCTTTTATATTTACTCCTTCAACAAACTCCTGACCTCAGAAGGGCAAGCCATAAGTTAGGTAATAAAGTCATACAACGAACACTTTTATTAATACTAATAATACTACGCAACCATATCGCTCTTCTGAAATTCTCGTGTGTATGTTTACAAATCTACTGTTGTTCCACGCCAACCAGTCTATATTTTTTGCTGTACCTTCGAAGTGAAAGATATTCATTATTACATTTGTTGATGGTTGGACTCTAGTAAGTCAGAAACTACTATTAATAAAGAGTTTGTTTTGTCCAGTATTCCTGCGATTAGAAGGGTCTATCTAAAAGATATTTCATTTGTATATGAGAAAATAAGAAAGTTTATTTTCTAAGAATAAAATAAATATTTTCAATGTGAAGTTAACATTAAGTTTCGAAGAGGAGCTAAACAGAAGAATTTGTTACCATTTACATCAGTTTTCAGACAATTCAGTATACTCTGAAATGGGAAGAAGGCAAACTTGAAAATATTTTACTAAACAGACTTCGATGTAAATATTGCAAGGTTAAAATAAAATAAAGAACAAAGGTAGCACAAACGTGTTATGGAAACATTTAAAAGCACAGCAACCTACTATATTAGTGAATCTGAAAAAAAGTTTTGACGAATTTTAGATATTCAATTTTATCATCACAATTTCAGATGCAGGTTTGGATACGAATCAAGATCCGAGATCCAGACCCAGATCCGAGATCCGAATTTCGGATCCAGATCCGAGATCCGGACCCAGATCCGAGATCCGAGTTTCGGATCCAGATCCGAGATCCGGACCCAGATCCGAGATCCGAATTTCGGATCCAGATCCGAGATCCGGACTTAGATCCGAGATCCGAGTTTCGGATCCAGATCCGAGATCCGAATTTCGGATCCGGATCCGAGATCCGGATCTAGGTCCGGATCCGGCAAGATTCGGATCCGGATCTCACTGGATCCGGGATATCCGGATCCGAAAAATTTTGGCCATCCCTAAAGTTGACGTGCTGTACCAGGAAGAAGACGCCTTTCAAGTAGTGTCACTTGTAGGTGGCACTGGGCGTTGACGGGTTAACTTGTAAACTTAAAAATGAATGCTGTACAAGAATCATGCTAATTATTGAGGTGAAACATATTGAAATGTACTATATCCTTTAATTTCTTCCTTATGACGTAAGCAAGACGATAGTAGTCCTATACAATATGATTAAAATGAGAGAGAGCCTAAAATTATCAACTCTAAAATTTTAATTTTATTTAATTAAAATATTGTCCATATGTAAGTGTTTATGCTTATGTTCTTAAATGTTCGCGATTTACTTAACTGGTAATGGACTGTCTTCCAACAATGGAAACTTCCAATACTTGTTTTTAGTTTTTATTGTACCTTACTAATTGCTGGTTTTTAACTAACACTTAAAATAAACCACAAAGTACATATAATAACTGCACTGTGTTCATTGCACTTAAATAACAAACTTAACTTCAAAATTATGGAAGAAATGTTCGTGCCTCGTGCCTTATGCACCGTCTCTCTTCAACATTTTCCATCTTGAATAACAAATGAAATCTAAATTTCGTAGAAACAGTGTTTCCAGTTCTTAGAAAATATTACTACATAATATAAGACTTAACAGTAAGATATATATGAGGGTGTAAAAAATTATCCGAATGTAGCTATAACTTTTTTTTTTTTTTACATTGTTCGTACTGACTTCTCTTCTCGTTTATTTTATTGTTATGCTGTTGTTGTCATGCTTCGAAAGTTTGATCCTAATTCCTCCATTTGTCTTCGTGTTGTTGCAGATAGATTATGGCCGCTTCATTATAGTCTGCCAAAATGTCTTGATCCGTGGCAAAAATGCGAACTAAACTCACACCCACGCGTTGAACCAATAAGGCTTCAGCTGTTGGTAAGCGTGAGGGTCTTGTAGCCGTGTGAGTGGAAATCCTTCAGCCGATAACAGCGCTTGTAACAGAAGACTAGGTGTCAAGTAATTTGATATACCTTTAGAAGATTGCACCAAAAAGGAACAACAAGCAGTGATTCGGTTTTTTGTGGTGGGAAGGTGTATCAAGAACCATGACTAATTTCCAGACAAGTGTCACTTTATCAATTGTCTAATAGAACTATGTCACATGCACGCTCCAGATTGTCATCATATGTGGCCATAGATGGTCATCCGACACCTCCCTCGTGCGTAACACATGTGCAACCATCTTTGAATTCTTAAATCCATTCGTAGACACGGTATTGTGCCAAACGTCTTAAATGCATTGTGGCCCCTGATGCACCTTCCGACGACAAAGACCGGATCACTGCTCGTTGTTATTCCTTCAAGGAGCAAACTTCTTAATGGAGCAGCCATGATTTATCTGCAACAAATCATAGTACCCCGATATCGAAAATTAGTCGCCTGTCCTATTTTCCTCCTCCTTCTTCTATATTTGACACTGACCCCTTCGTTCCAATCACCATGGTTTTTGTCTTTGTAGCATTGAGATTACAACGCAAAACAGCGGCAAGTTCAAAAAATGAAATGAAATCTTTAAGTTTTACGTTCCACGCTTATGCCGGTTAAGCTAAAGTAGACGGTGATGTTGAGAGATGAGTGAAATGATGGAATGAAGAAAGTGGGAGGAAACGGGAGAAAACCCACGAGCACGGTGTTTGTCCACCACAAAGCCCACACGGCGCGAGCTGGGATCAATCCAGGGACTCCAAGCACCGGAGGTGAACGCTCTACCACTGAGCCACCGCGTGACCGACGGCAAGTTCAAATTTGAACTTCGATACCAGGGATAGTTTTCGTGCAATTTGAATATTAGCAACTATAGTGGATTTGTGTAACTAGTTGATCATCTTACTTTTGAATTTCTGAAGCTTTCAAACGTTGGTATTACTGTTCAGATAGTGTAGAGTGTTAAATTGAAAGTCTTAGTAAGAAAACACAAATTTCAACAAACGTAAATTGATTTATTATGATTCTTGGTTCACACAAAGCGAGTGTAAATTTATAACCGTAGCATTTTTATGATTTTTTTTTTAATGTTCAGTAAGTAAGTAGTATCAGGACAGTAGTTTAAAAATGTGCAACGGGAAAATTTGGTATTCCGTGAAGACATTTTTACCGCTTCCACGTTCCATATGTACTTTTGTCCCCGACTATGCAAGACAACGTAAAGAAAATCCAAGGAATTATATTTTATTTTCCTTTTATGCTCAAAAGACATAAACGCATTTCCTTTCTGGGCCTATAACTCTTTCAGTGTGTTAGTGAACATTAGTGAGAAACAAAAAATCCTTTTAATTCATCGTAGCCAATAGAACAAAGTATGTTTTCGTTACAGTCCTATTTTTCATTGCACCAGATGTAGCAAAGACGGATAGGAACCAATGAACAATGTTGCTAATAAAAATTTATTTGAACTGAAACAATCTTATGTAAGTTATTTATAAATATTTCGTGGTTTCGTGGTTTAAACATTTCTATATAGCGAGTTAGCATACATGAGAAGCTGTAACCAGTTTATATATATATATATATATATATATATATATATATATATATATATATATATATATATATATATATATATACAGGGTTTGTATGATAAGTAATGAGACCAGGTCTGGAAACATTGTTTTATTGATCTGATCTGTACAGGGACTTAAAAGCTTTCGAAGTACTCTCCTCTTGCGTCGATGCACTTCTGCAATCGATGTTTCCACGCTGCAAACGCCCCCTGGAAGTCAGCAGCCGGCATGTCCTTTAGAAATGTGGTCACGGCTGCTTGGATGGCTGTGACGTCTGCAAAACGGGTTCCTTTCAAGCGTGGCTTCAGCTTCGGGAAGAGGAAGAAGTCGGCCGGGCTCACATCTGGGCTGTAGGGTGGTTGTGGAAGGACTTCCACCCCAATCCGGGTCAAAAAGGAGGTCACTAAGAAGGCGGTGTGGGCAGGGGCATTGTCGTGATGCAACTTCCACCGGCTAGCGATCGCCGGTCTTTTCCGCTTGACGCTCCTGTGCAGTCTCTCAAGGACTTGTTTGTAGAAGGCGGCGTTGACGGCTTGTCCTTGGGGTACAAACTCCTTGTGGACCACCCCCACATTGTCAAAAAAAACAATCAACATTGTTTTCACCTTTGACTTCGACATTCTGGCCTTCTTGGGGCGCGGGGACGCAGGAGTGTGCCACTCCGCGCTTTGACGTTTCGTTTCAGGGTCGTACTGGAACACCCACGACTCGTCACCTGTTATGACGTCATCTTCAAAGTTAGGGTCACTGTTCATGAGGTTCAACAGTTCCTGACAACAATCAACACGTCGTTGCTTTTGTTCGTCAGTCAACACTCGCGGCACCAGTTTCGCACAGATTTTTCTCATTCCCAATTGTTCCGTCACAATCTTGTGCACTGTTGTGTGGTTCATATCGAGTTCATCAGCAATCAATCTCAACGATAATCGACGGTCTGAGTTCAGGAGATCCCTCACTTTTGCCACAGTTTCGTCCGTAGTCACTGTTGTCGGGCGTCCAGCCCTCTCCAGATCCTCAACGCTTTCCCGGCCGTTCCGGAACGCACTGTGCCAACGAAACACCTGGGCTTTGGATAGGGCTTCCTCTTTGTAGGCCTCCATGATGAGAGAAAGCGTCTGAGTAGCCGTTTTCCCCAGGCGAACGCAAAATTTGATCGCATAACGCTGTTCGATGGAACCCTCCATGTTTGTTGATTTTCCGCCGTGACAAGAATGTTCACAAGGGCTTTGTCCAAGGCTTGTCCGCGCTCCACTAAGGCTCGGAGCCAACTGACGCGCGGTGCGTTGCTTTGCTCGGACCCCCCCCTACATCCTCCATCACCGACAAACCCGCTCCAGCGACACGCGCGCCGCGGCGCGGCGAGTCTCATTACTTATCATACAGGTATATACAGATGGTGATCAGAAAAATGGAAACACCTGTAGTTGGCAACCCGTCAGATGTATGGGTTGGCAGTGGTGTCGTGGCGCCCGCAGCGCCGGACCGCTGGTGGTGGTGTGTTAGGTCGGTCTCCATACTACGTCAGGCGCAGTGGAACAGCAGTGTCCAGTAGCTGCTGCAGACGGAGGTAGTGTAAAATGGGAGACACCTCAGATTTTCAAAGAGGGCAAATTGTTGGTGCGCGGTTATGTGGAGTGAGTGTGACGGCAATGGCTACTGTGTTAGGTGTGTCGCATGGGACAGTGTCGAAGGTGATGACGGCCTACACAACACACGGGAAAACCACATCGTGGAAGCGGAACAGTGGGCGGAAGAAAATCATGAGTGACAGGTCACGCCAGGTATTAAAGCGCATTGTCACGCAGAACCGTCGTGCCAGTGCGGAGCAAGTGACGGAGGAACTCAATCAGCACCCCCCCCACCCTGTTTCGACAATCACAGTCCGCCGCGAATTACATGACATGAACTTACGGGGTCGTGTTGCACGGGCCAAACCGCTCATCAGGGACCATAACGCTTTCGCACGCCGCAAATGGTGCCGCGACCATGCAACTTGGACCGTTGAGGACTGGAAACGTGTGATATAGTCGGATGAGTCATCCTTCACCCTATTCCCAACCACGGGCCGTGTTTATGTGTGGAGAACGCCCAAAGAAGCTTATGATCTGCAGTGTCTCCGCCCAACTGTGAAACATGGCGGCGGCTCGGTGATGCTGTGGGCCGCAATATCATGGTTTTCATTAGATCCTGTGGTCACACTTAGCGGACGAATCACTGCCAACGACTATGTCGCAATTTTAGGAGACTACTTGCATCCTATGGTCCGGATGTTGTTCCCGGACAATGACGCCATCTTCCAGGATGATAATGCACCCATTCACACAGCTGGCGTTGTTGCAGCGTGGTTTGAGGAACATCGGGTAGAAGTTCAACACCTCTCCTGGCCCGCCCAATCCCCAGATCTCAACATAATTGAACATCTGTGGTCCGTCTTGGAAACACGACTCCGGCGACGATTTCCACCTCCATCCTCTCTCGCAGAACTGGCCGATGCCCTGCACGAGGAATGGTGTAAAATTCCACTTGCTACCATTCACGACGTCTATGCCTCTATCCCACGTAGCATCAAGGCTGTTCTGAAGGCGAAAGGTGACCCGACACCATATTAATCTGGTAAGTTGCAATTTCGTTCAGGTGTTTCCATTTTTCTGATCACCATCTGCATATATATAACGAAACGCAGTTCTCAAATAAGAAAATTAAACTTTCCAGCACTGAACATTTTACTTGGAGCATATTATTTCACGTATGTCCTACCCAGGCCCGGGCTGGGATAGTAATGAGGGCAGTGGACAAGTCTACCAAAAAGGCACCCTTACAAACGTAGACACATATATTTATGGGCGCCATTTTATACACTAAAATCACTAAAATGTTTTAATAACGTTAATACATAAGCTGTGGAAACCTCTTTACTAGAAAAACATTTTTTAGTTTTGTAACAATTTTTTGTCAAAGAAATGAAGCTAAATATACCAACAAATCGATTTGTAGTTATATTTTGAAAATACAATATACACTGATTATTTGAACACTGCTCTAAAACACAGAGGAACAATCAATATTTGCGAATATGTGGATGCATATTAAGACTGTGTAATCTACGATGCTGTAAAAATCATAAATTGAAACAGTCTACTGTGTCAATGTACACTCATGTCCAAAATTATTGTCGCATGTCCATAATTATGTTTTTGTAGGAATATAATTTGATAACGAATTCGCCCGGTATTTCTTATAATGTTAGTATGTGTATAATCGACAAAGACATGTATTGACAAATTTCATGTGAAAAGAGCAGCACATAAGAACAATAAAACGAAAATAAAACTTTCTTGTCCATTTAGCAACATTTTGTTTTACTCATTCTAATTTTCGTATTTATAATTCTTTTCCTATGAAATTGGCCACAAATATACATTTCCCGATTATACACATAGTATCAGTATTAAAAATACCCTGCAAAATCATTATCAAATTATATTCTGACAAGAAGATAATTATAGATATGCGACAATCATTTTGGACATGAGTGTACGTAGTATTTCATGAATGTATCATACGTTTGATTTGTAAACTATTTTTGATTCCTCATAATAAATTTGAGAAACGATACTGTACCGTCAGAAACGAAATTAGTATTGCACAGATATATTGTAAATATAATTTATAGCATTTGCCAATGCACATTACACAAAGGCAAGTTTTCTAGTGTTTCGTTTTCAATATTTGCTTGTCTGCTAAAGTTTTGTTCTAACTTCATTTTGTGTCTTCAATCAAGTACTGCTAAAAATAGTGTAACTTGAAACTATTGGAATTCGACAGATAAAATAAATCTTGAAATGCATTGTCAATTTGCTGTATATTATTTTTGTATAATTAAATCATTAGTAATGGCTTCATCTCGGAACAAGATTCACATAACCTGTTTATGATCAATTCACTGTCAACTGTATTTAGGATATCATTTTCAATGTTCATCGAAACGAACGCCTCGATATTCTCGTTTACATTTTTTTTTTTTTTTTATCTAAGTTGTTCTTGATTATTTTCACTTTGGAGAGCACTCTTTCAGAAGTAAATTTCGTGAGCGGGATTGCGTCTGTAAATTTTTGTACACTTTAAACAGTTCAATGTACTGGAGAGAGTAAATATTGTAATCTAAGAGCACTTTGAATGCACATTTGATGCAGGTGTTGCATTCCTTTGGATAAGTACATTTCAAGGACTGACTTTTAAAGTTCTCAACATCATCATCATCACTCCAATGAAATCAGGCACGTAGCCAAGGGGGGGGGAGTCCGGACCCCCCCCCCTTCGAGACCAGAAATTGAAAAAAAAATAGGGAAGGATGAAACAAAATGAAATGAGAAAAAGAAGAATCAGCGTTAAAAATTAAAAGCTACAGTAAGCTTTTGGTTACTCTTTCTTATGAGGAAATTTGTATTACTTGCAATACATGGTTGCGAGGTGAGCGAGATATCCTGGAAGAGTCAGAGAATTTGAAGTTTCTACAAAAGTTGCGGAATTCTCAGAATTTCTGGTACTAGTCAGAGAGATTTCAAGCTTCCGAAAGCATAGTGCCATTGTGTAACAGCGTGGACATTTTTTTATCATAATTTTTCCTCATCGCATCCTTGCAATATCAAACATGTTATTTCAAAAACAATTTTCTATTGCTCCCTTAACCTGTTATTTGAAACAGACAGTAGATGAGTAGATGACGGAATAATAAAAACAAAAATATATGTGGAAAGAAAGTTATGTTAACATTTGATTCAACAGAAAAAGGAACGCATATATTGCAAAATATTTTACAAGACATTATTGAGTATGTACTTTTTATAATATAGTGAATATGTACTTTTTATAATAGTTGAGGTCATAATGAAAAGAAAATTGTTATATTTGAATAAACAGAGGAAGGATGTAAATATCATATAATCTTTTTCAATACTTTTTATTTTATTTTACTCGAGATTTCTTTATAGTTTATTAAAATACTTACCAACATATCCTCACAAACCAATATATGTTGATAGTAAAGTAGTTTAGATTGATCGAGCTCCTGGGCCTTCAGAATTTCATGTCACGCAACCCCCTTTCCCCCCGCTACGAAATCCTGGCTAAACGAACCAATATAGAATCATCGAGCCCCTAGTGTGATGACCACAGTATTTCATGTCACGGACAACCCTCCCCCCCCCCCCTTCACGAAATCCTGGCTACGTGCCTGAATGAAATGTTGCATCACTTTCTTCAATACAGTCGTCAGGAATGGATCACTTACTGATCATAAATTGATGTTTTAAGAAGCAAGTGTATTTTTTTTTGGATAATGACAAAAATGGAACTTAGTATGACTCCTATTTGGTAGGTTTAGGAGCAAAAATAAAATCCAGTATTCATAAAACCATCATACAGTTTTGGTATTGGATATTCAACAACATTATTGAGGGAGGCTCGGCGACTCAGTGGTAATAGAGTGTTTATCTCTAATGTGTAAGGTCCCTGGTTCGATCATCGTCCAAGTGAGTTTGTGGTGGACAAGATCGTGTCCGAGGGTTTTCTTGGAGAGTACTCCCGTTTACTCCCACTTTCTCATTCCACCAATTATTCCGTTGTCATTCACTTGCCTTAATCATTCGTTTCCCTTAGCCTAACAGGTATAATCGTGGGACGTTAAACTACAAGATTTCATTTTATGAACAATATTGTTAACATATACCGTAAAAAAAAAAAAAAGTACGATGATGAAACCTATACCGAAATAGTCGATAAATTCCATTGGAATGAACAAAATGATATGTTGAGAGCAAGGGCGCCGATTTCTTTGTAAATTTGGGGGGAGGGACATTCAGATGCAGAAGGTATACATATGAGAATTTTAAGACAAATTGCATTCAAATTATGCCAAATATTGTATATTCGTAAATACAATAGGGGCCCACATCAGCTTTGGGGGGGGGCCTCGGCTTCCCTTGGCGCCCTTGGTTGAGAGTTAATCTTCATGCGTAGTTTACGAGATAATCGTCCTCTTTTTTGTAGATCCAAAAATTGATAGTACACGATACCCACGCCATCTATTAACATGAAACTGAAACTGAAGTATACCCTTGTCAAGTTTGTCATTAGGGCACTATCGAAGACGATAATGCATAGTATGGTTCATGAGATGTAGCCCGAAATTATGATTCACTTATGAAAAACTTCAATCTTTGTTTACCTATAATATTGTCCGAAGATTAAGCATATATCAACGGAAAGAGCACATCGAGATGAACGTACTAGCATGCTTGAAGGGGAATTTTCATGTGTAGTTTCCGAGAAAATAGAAACAATTTTTTTATGGTGTTAAAAAGTATATCGTTCGTTGGCAATCTGATACATTGAATAGTTTTTATTCTCCTGAAATAGTTTCATAATAATAATAATAATAATAATAATAATAATAATAATAATAATAATAATAATATACAAGGTCTGTCCTGAAAGCAATGCCATACATTTTATTGTGAAGCAGGGGCGGATCCAGTACGGACTTCTGGGGGGGGCGGTGGGTTGTAATACTGCTACTTGGAGCTACTTTTAAGAGCTCCAAACTCTGAGATCAGTCTTATTTATATATAAAATTTTAAAAGTTTCCTGTTCTGGGAGGGGGGCAACCGCCCCCCTGGATCCGCCCCTGTTGTGAAGCGACTGTATGTTGCATCACACTTTATCCGTCGGGATCGATGGTGGTGTAAGCAGTGTATGAAGTTGAAAAACGCAGAAGCGGTATGTTTTATTAAGATTTTAACTCGACAAACCGGCTATCAAAATGTTGAAATACAGTGAGGGTACGTTGTCTAAAAGATTGCATTTCTATTTACGTAATGACTGAAAACCACTGGAGAATTTCTCTTTAGTTACGGGGGGGGGGAGGGATGGAGAAACAGATCCCTTGACAAGAATTTTTCTGAAAAAGAATTAAAAATATCCCTTTAGAGAATTATACACGAAAATGCTCAAAAACAGAATTTTTATATTAACAATTCCCTGTGGGAAGGTTCCCTGGTCCCCACTTGACTGAGGGGTATTCCAAGCCACCATCGGAAGAATCGCCCCATACCAAACAATCCCTAAATCCACTCATGCTGAAAACACGACATTTGTATAAATTAAGACAAGACACATATACATATGAAATAAACAATTCAATATGGCACCTCAAAATATAAACTGGATGAACTTCTTTGAAGACATCTTAGTTTAAAAACAAAAGGTAGGAGAAAGATAACAAAAATGTCGGTGTTGTTCAACTTAAAAATTATTTCTACATAAGAAATAAAATCTTTTTACGTGCAAAGCTATTTGTCAATTACCGTTATAAAAATGGATTTATTAAAAAGTATTTACCATCCACTCTCCCGTGACGGTATGTCTTGATCACTAAAAAACCAGAGGCGGCATGGCATACCACCGCATACCGTCTCATTTCGACCATTGGGTGTAAGTTAACTACTGAGCGAGTACTTGCTCAGTTGTCTCCAAGCCAAATTTCGTAGTTTGAAGGAAATTTCCTTAATCTAGGGAAATTTCGTAGGTAAATTTAGCAGAAAGGGAAATTTTTCGATAAAACTTGAAAAATCATTGAGAAATTCCCGCGCTGAACTGGTTGGCCAACATAAATGCTTGAATTTTTCTTTGTTCTTCAGAAGTAAACCAATACAATATCAGTAGTTTGTGTGTGTAATATAGAATATGCACACATAATTTGTACCCATTCTTGATTGGGTGTATTTCTGTGCATTTTTTGTTAAAAAAAAGTAAGGAAAAAGTAAAAAGTAAATAGAAACAAAAAGCAAATGAATGAAACGAACGTCGTTGGCACTTCCTTTATCACATAACTTCTGTCCTAGGAATTGGACACCAGAGGCAGCTCGTGGCTAAATACATGTATGAGGTACAGAACATCTGGTTGTAGTGTTCAGTGGCGGTGAAACTGACTCTCCCCATGGCATTGCAGAATTTTCCCCCTGACTTTTGGGCTGCTAGTAATCTAATAAGCATAGTATGAAACCAATCACTTGAATGGTTAATTAAAGTCGAGGTTTCCCGCGTTGTAGAGATGTTATTGACGCCACTGGCAATGTTATATCTGTAGAAGACAAAGTGGCATTTGTTAATCTAGATTTTCTGATATTTTGTTACAAAAAGAACATTACTTTTAAGATAACGATCATCGAATTAGAATCTTTTTTTTTTTTTTTTTTTTCTTCAACGCTGAATCACTGTTGCTCCTTCCCTTACCTCCTATACGGAAAATAGAGAAAACGTTTAAGTTATGCATTGAATTTCTAACATAAATATTAAAACATGAACTTACCTTACATGTACAGAAGATCGGTATGACCATCGTTTCGTGTTACATATCTTGTAATTACTTCATCATACAGAAATGATCACATCATACGAACTAAAGTCTTCTCTTTCTACATATTAATTCAGCAGAAGATAAACATTCTAATACATGGTCACACTCACGCACAATATCGCTTGAAAACAACGCTTTTCGGTTACCTCCTTTCAGACTGCAAAGAGGAGTGTTTTCGTTGTTAACAGTGCTTCGCTGCTGAGGTGGGCAAATCTGTTTCAGGCCTCAATACAAGGTTGAAAATTTTAAAACAAATTATCATGCCAAAGAATATTCATTTTCGCTTTTGCCTTTAATTTCTATTAAATTTTGTAATTTTTCACAAACATTTTCTACACTTGAGTAAATGAATTTTAAGAAGTCTGTTTTGTGTTATACATTAAATAATTTGAAATAAGTTTTATTTCACAAATTTCACAGAAATGTTGACTTAATTTGAAATTTATTGCAAAAAGTCAGTTTAGTTTTGGTCTCACCTTAGTTTTGGTCAAGGCCCCTGAGAAACAGCTAATGTTGGACACTCAACAAACTATAGAAAATCTGATAAGAAAAGGGAAAATTTTGTGTCAGTTCAGGGAAATTTTCTTAAGGAAACCTACGAACACTGCTTCCAGCTCTTGTAGGTGAACGGTACAGAACAATTGACAACATTACAGCAGCTTGTGAAATGGTTTTAAATGCAATTCCTGAACAGATCTTTTAGGATTCCTTCGCAGATTGGAATTCTCACTGACAAAGATGTATAAAGGCAGGTGGACAATGTTTTGAATAATCTTAATGTACAGGCAAGGGCGCCCATGTTGTGGTTTCCAAGGGGGGGATATAAACGAGGTTTCAAATATAGTTTCAAATTTTGCTATAACTAATGTAAAAATTCTATTGGGCTTTCGATATTCCCAAGTACGATTTCCTCTTAGGGGGCGAGCGCCCCACCTTGCCCCTCTGATGGGTGCCCTTGTGTACAGGTATTATTATTATTATTATTATTATTATTATTACATAAATATATTTTTCATATTTATAGACTTGGCCATACTTCTTTCCGGATAGACTTTGTATGGTCTGTATAAGAAAAACTATGAATCGGTTAGTAGCTGTTGTTTGGTTTACAAATATCAAGTATCTCTCAGTAAGACAACAATTTGTAATTCCGGTAATTTCAGTCTCTTACTAGAGACGTCACTACCCTTTTCTCATTTATGCTTGATAAATTTTGAATCATTATTGTAAGACAAGCGTTTTCGTTATTACGAGGGTGGTTCCGAAATTTATGCCTCCTTTTTTGTGTTGACTTTATATGTCCGTGCCATGTCATTGGTGTAGTACTAATGCTTGAACTTTCCTCTTTTATTTGCAGCTGGTCCCGTTTTTTAGCTGGTGCGGCATTTTTAAGGTGATGAAAAGGGTATTCATGACAAGCCACGGCCCGGTCGACCCTGCACGGCTATCATCCCTCGCAAAGAAGAGCGTCTTGGTCAACTCACCCATGCTGATCGCTGGATAACGACCAGAGAATTGTGAACAAAGCTGAATGTCCGTTGTAATGCCTTGGAAAAAATGATGGAACATCTTGGTTGTCTCAAAGTCTGTGCGAGATGAGTGCCGCGGATGCTTACAGAAGATCAAAAAAAGTCAGCGAATGGAAATTTATCGGGACCTGCTGGACCACCAATACGAAGTTGAACGTGACAATTTTCTGGATAGAATCGTCACTAGAGATGAGACGTGGTGTCGTCACTACGAGCCGGAATCCGAAAGACAGTCCATGTCATGGCGATTTTTACAAGCGCGGCATGCAGGCTCTGGTTCATCGTTGGCAAAAGCGCGTAACGAATTGTGGGAAGTATGTGGAAAAATGACAGTCTATAGCTGAAATATTGCTCTGTTTAGCTGTGCTATTGTTATTTATGTATCTCCATTAGTTTCCATTAAAAAAAGATGCATTACTTTTAGAACGACCCTCGTAGCAATAATATGATACTTAGAATCCCCATATCAAACTAAGCAAGACATATACTCTCTGAAATAATTATAATAGAATAGGAGCTTTCAATTAAAAAAAAAAAAAATGTCAATTCAATTAAACTGTTAGGATGTAAGTTATACAATAATGTTTTATTGGTTTAGTTCTTTCTACCAGTATTACATCAAGACGTTGAAAATACTTCATAACTAAATAGGATGAAAAATGTGTTTTATTTTTCTGTTCACTATAATTTCATACTATGGTAAAAATGTTACAATGTACTCCCTTTGTTGTGTATAAGAATGATCACTTTAAGATTGAATAGAAATTTGTATATCAGATCTTGAAAATTTACACATTTGCGATGTCCAATAAATAAGCCAAAATGCACAACGTTTTACTTTCCTATAGAAATAAAGGACCAAGTTCGATGATCATTCCAAATTTTCCTTTTTCCGAATGGTAATTGTAAATCGTTCAATGTAAGCATTATTAGGTTGAAAACGTTCAGGAACTACATTTCGACTCCATTTGAAGGAATTTTTCACATGGGCAGGATTCACAAACAGATGCTCAACCTCTCCAGCTGCAGAAATATCACTCCACACTTTCCTTACTGTCAGCTCGTACTGGAAGTAATTTGGCCTTGCACCGGCACCCAAGTACTGAACAACAAAATGGCTGACTTTCCTCGAGTTATTATCAACGATGCGGCAGAATTCTCGGAAGTAAAACCAGCCCCATTCTTTAACGGAGCAAATAGAGAAGAAGTCTTCGTGGGGCTCTTGTGGAAGTGTCACACTCCAAGTGACTGAATTTGATTCCAACAATCTCTCACAAATGCTAGCCTTATGGGCTGCCAGTAAGTGTTGGTTGAGAGTCTCTGCTTTAACATTTTGGGTACAATATTCAGCAGGACATCTGAAGCTTGGTATCATTTCTAGGCTAGTTGGTAATTTCGGCTTCTTTTTAAATGGTTTTCTAGTGTTTTCGCCTTTTTCTGTAGGTAAAGCAGGCCCAGTCTCTTGTTCATCAACTTCCATCGTCCCTTCTTTATAGACAATAGACCTGTAAATTGAAAATAATGATTTGAAATATCACTTTAAATCACCACGGTAGTAGGATATACGAGGACAATTCGAAAACAAAACGCCGCGCCGTTTGATTATCAATGACACACTCGCAGACAGGGCCGGATCCAGGATTTTCTGACGCGAGGTGCACCAATAACTACCAGCACATTTGAGTTTTTTTTTTTTTTTTTTTTTTTAATGTGTTCAGGCATCTGTGGTGTGAATGACGAATTGCACTGGAAATACTAAGTGTCTACTTTCACAAGGAACATTCGCGAAGTGTCCCCTCGGGATTCGTGTAAAATTGATTCAAATGCAAAGTTCTCCGCACCTCAATGTGTATTGTACTAATTTTAGCGGACCATACGGGTAATTTGCATATTTATGGGCCTTCATATATCTGGAATTCAATCATACACTATTATAACGCTCGGAAACAAAATTGCTTTTAGTTTCTTTAGATGTAACTGGATATGAATGTCGGCATATGTAAAACAAATTGAATCAAGTACTGCTTCTCTGACACATGCTACCCACCCCGCCCACCATCTTGGGTCCGCCATATTGGATTGAACTTTCGTCTTTCAAATAGGAATAGGTGCATGTGATACATCAAATTGATGTACAATTTTCTCGGAAATTCAATGGTATACAGAATTTTATCGTAGCTTGTATCATTTGGGAGGTATTGCATGTTAAATGTCAGGGGCTTCACGGATATTGAACCAAATGAAAAGTTGTGCAGGGCCCCGTGTGTATATGTAATCTTTTACCTGATTTATCGTTCATGAAATATTCTCTGAAGGTACATACATACAGATACACAGACGTCGATACGGAAATCGTAGGTCTTCACCCAAATCTGGTCTATCTGGATTTACATTAGGTATTTTGAACCTAATACAATACTTCCTTGATTAGTATGATTGTAGTATAACATGGAAATAATAACAATCATTCAAAGAAATGTACTATGATTATGACACCAATGCTGTAAAGACTTTGTTTATACCTACAGTATTTTTTCAGTTAGAAATGTTTCGATTTGTCAACATCAAAAACGTAAGCGTAACTGATATTACTCTGTAATGTCTATTCGCAAAGTGCCTGGAGGGATTTAACATGCAATACCTTCCAAACGGTAAAACTGACAACACCAATGAATTTCCGAGAAAATTGTACATGAATTTGATGTATCGCATGCACCTATTCCCATTTGAAAAACCGAAAGTGGAATCCAATATGGCCGGATCCAAGATGGCGAATGGTATGGGTAACATATGTCAGAGAAGCAATACTTGATCGAATTTGTTTTGCATATGCCCACATTCATGTCCAGTTTCATCTAAAGAAACTAAAAGCAATTTTGTCCAAGCGTTATAATAGTGTATGATTGAATTCCGGATACATGAAGGTCCATAAATATGCATATTGCCCGTATGGGCCGCTAAAATTAGTACAATACAATTGGGGTGCGGAGAACTTTGCATTTGAATAAATTTTACACGAATCGCGAGATGACACTTCGCGAATGCACCTTGTCAATGAATCCTTTTCCTTCAACCTTCAGAATATTGACTTAAACTACTGATTTTGCAAAACTTCGCTTTCTTTTATACCCAAACGGAAACATAACAGCAGAAATTTTCGGAAATTGTTGTTAGTTTTACTGCTATTGTGCTGCCAAAATGTCTTGAGCCGTGGCAAAAATGCGAGCTAAAGCTCACACCCTGACACACCCACGCGCTGAGCCAATAAGGGTTCAGCAGCTGCTAAGCGAGAGAGCCTTAGCGAAAGAGAATGGAATTTCTTCAGCCGATAGCAGCGCCTGAAACGGAAGACTAGGTGTCAAGTCAATGTGGTATATTTATAGTTTCTCACTTTAGGTAGTGTTTATTTACAACGAAGGGGTGGTGGTGGTGCAAGTGCATCTTTGCACATCCCTAAATCCGGCCCTGCTCGCAGATACAGAAATTTTATTATTCATATTAGAAAAGTACAACATTACATTACTTTTCAACATAATCACCATTGAAATTGAGGCACCCATCATAACGTTTTACAGGGCTTGAAAAAATCCTTCCGCAAAAAATCTCCCACCTGGGAATGAAGCCGCCCGCTAGCAGCATTGTGAAGCGCATTGTCAATTGTCGAAGTTGTACGACGCAAGCCACTCTTTCATATGCCTGTAAACGTGCAGCCGAGTTCCTTGCTGACTACAGATGGGCGCCCATTTCTTGCCGCATCGTGCACGTCAGTTCGTCATCTTTAAATATGCAACACCATTCACGTACGACACCTTCACCTCATTATGTGGTTCGGATTTCACGTTAATAAAGTAGGTCCCGTCTCATGTAGCCTCGCTGCTGAAAGGGACGTTAAAACTCAAAATCAACTCAACCTTTACTCACAGGCGTGCGCAACGTGGGTGCCTTGGCATCCCCATTATACAAACTTCTTTTTTATGTAGAATTATTACAAACTGAGAAGAGATTACGTGTACATTATTTCCCGTCTGTATGTGTGCCGTGCGTCGCCGACGCAGCGTCGGGTGCAATAACGCTATCTTTTCTTAGAGGGAAGAGGGGGAGAAGACGCCATTCCATATGGTGGTACTTTATATCTGGCACCCACATTCCCAATGTCCTGCGCACGCTAGTGCCTTTACTCATTGCGTTGGTTCGTAAACACTTCCAGTCCCTGATAAATCGTAGCTACCGAAAGTTTTTTTTTTTTCGCACTTAGAAATCGTGTTATCCAACGCACTTCACATTTGGCCGATTTTTCTATTTGAGTCTTCATTTTTAATTGTTATAGTCGACAACTGAATTGCAACACAACCTTCTCTTTGGACTGCCCACTGTCTAGGTCTACTGAACTACTGCACATAGTGCCACAGGACGCATATTTACGAATCCCAAACGTTTCAAATATCCTCTGATCTGATTGGCCGATACAGATAAGACATCACGAGTCAAGACCTACATATAGCACAAAGTATACGCTACATACTGTTGGCCCTCGTAGTCGAATGAGCTAGCGCAACATGTTAGTAAAGAAACTGATTTTTGGCGTGGGTTCAAACCCTACCTAAGGAAAGTTTTTTTATATTATTTTTAAACATTTTTATAACACTTCTTTCGTTAAAATAAGATTAAAAATAATATTCAAAAAGTGATTTAACGTTTTTTTGAAACTTTCATTAAACTTCTTTCATTAAAATGTTTGCCCTTGTACTACACAGATGCATAGCAAAAGTAGTAGTAGTAGTAGTAGTAGTAGTAGTAGTAGTATTTGCAGTAGTAATAATAATAATAATAATAATAATAATAGTAGTAGTAGTAGTAGTAGTAATAGTAGTAGTAGAAACGGGTTAGAAGCCTCGCAGGGTTTGGTTGGGTTCTGTTCTCGACATCAAATAGGCAAGAATACTGAAACGTTTGGGATCGGCAAAAATGCACATAGGACTGATGTCGCCATTCCCGGCAATTTCTCAGGTATACGCGGAGTTTTTTTTTTTTTTTTTTTTTTTGAATTGCCCTTGTAGCTGTTTCAATTATATATGATATAATTAAATAAATAATCTGACTTGAAAAACACGTGAGCATAGAACAAGCGAATGAAGTTAGAAATCACTAGAGAAGAACCAATAGATAAATACAAAACGTAATCAGCGCCGGATTTACATATAAGCTAAACAAGCTATAGCTTAGGGCCCCACTCTCTTGGAGGCCCCTAAAAATAAAGGAAAAAACTGAATTTACGTTTCCAAAGTATAAGAGAAACAGCAAATAAGATAAAATCTACATATAGCAACAGTGCTTCGTATTGGTAAGTCCTATGACGTAAGTATTGGCCCTCCTTCTGCTAGCTTATTCTTTTTAAAATATCACTACTTTCTTTATTTCTGTATACATAATGCCTATGTTCATCAGGACACATAAAGGGCCCAATTACCTTCAATAGCTTAGGGCCCCACTACATCTAAATCCAGTTCTGAACGTAATACAGTGGGACATCGATAACTCGAAGCTGAAAGGAAAAAGACAAAAAATTCGAGCTATCGAGTAATCAAGGTAACCTCAACAAAAATTCGAGGTATCGAAGTTCCACGATCGTCATTGAAAGTGATTATATAACATCTATAACACGAAGTTATATTCGTTCGACTTCTAGCACTCGAAGTTGTGAAAGTCCCTTAAATTAAACAAGGTGACTAGTAAAAATAAAATACCTGTTGTGTATGTATTGTTTTGGAGGAAAGATTTTTATGTCTAGACATAAGTAAAATACGATTAGAGTATACTTTAGCAACAATGACAATTTACGTAAAAACATAAGAGCTATAACTTCGAGTTATCGAGGTCACATCAAGAGAAATTCGAATTATAGAGGTAACATCGACTTGTAGAGGTTCGCAGATACTAAAGTTCGAATTATCGAGGTTTCTAATTACCGTAAATTGGGTATACTTTGGCCCTTTAAAGGCAACTTTGGCCCAAAGGAAGAGAAAGATTTTATTTCTTTCTACATAGTTATTACGGTTTCTAACAGAAAGAAAAGTTGTGGACCTGGTGTAAGTATTACAAATATTGAGAACACGCAATTGTTAGCAAGTAAACATTTATCATATTTCAAGTTCCACAGCTTTTATTCATTGCATTCAAGTGATAGACCCTAAATGCACAAGTAAGTAGAATATAAAAACATGTTCATTAGCGAATATTAATAAGCTAACGCCTTAAATGTTTGTTCAATTACGCACAAACTATTAAGCGTTTAATTGCGTGGGGTAACATTGGCCCAATTTTGGGGTCAACATTGGCCCATATTTTCTGTGTTGGTAATGACCCAATATTAAAGATGAAATGAAGTACAAATATTGCGATGAAATAAGGAAGATTACCCCCTCCCCTTCTAGCTTCTAAACGAGGATGTTATACAGTGCCTGAATTGCAAGAATTTTCTTCTTACAACTGAGCAGTATGGTACCGATAAAATACTCTACCGTATTTTATTTATTTAATATACAACACAACACAACAGGCTTAGTGCCCAATTATAGTGTTGTGTACATACAGTAAATGTTACATACATAAAATTCCTAATTACTTCTGTAGAAAATTTCTTGTTTTAAATATGATCGGAACCTGTTTTCTGATAAACTAAATACATCCACTTTATCAAACTTATCTACAATGTCATTATATAACGTACACAGCCTCCACGTAGGGGATTTAAATAATATATTGCTTCTAGCTTTCGCACAATAAAATGTACCTGTATTCTCTACTCTGGTTTTGGAAGTGGGAATCCGCAGTGATATTTTCGAGACAAACTCCATACAATCAATTTTATTATTTAATAACTTGTATAAGAATAACAAGTCTAACATCCATTTACACCGTGCTCGTGGGTTTTCTCGGGGTTCTCCCGTTTCCTCCCACTTTCTTCATTCCACCATTTCACTCATCTCTCATCATCACCGTCTCCTTTAGCCTAACCGGCATAACCGTGGGACGTAAAACTTAAAGATTTCACTTTTTTCTAACATCCATTTTCTTTTTTCTAAAGTTTGAAAATTAAAATGAAGAATATGGTGCTCTTATTTTCGGATGTTAAGTATTCATCCACTTTAAAGAGATTTTCATTGAGCGATATTTTTGTTTGCCTGTAAATTGAACAGGTGATTTCACCCCCATGTTTGTAATATTTGTATTTTAAGTTAACTATTCAGAAATTTGTATCGTTCTTTTATAGATGTTTCGTACTTACCCAAGTACAATACAAATATTTTCATCAGACGATATTTCTTCTTTGATTGAAGTTGAGTAAAAACATTGATAATTTTTTCACCAATGTGTTTATAATACTCTGTTCTTCCATTCTGTTTCTTAAATACGAATACAAGAATAATACTTTCTTGTGTTCGTAATTAGTCATTTTGACAAGTGGGGCTAAAGTTACCCCAATCATAAAAATTCTTGCATAGCGTCAAATAATTGGAACTATATTCATCATTCTTGGTCACACTGAGTTTTCACTGCTTTCAAAAAAAAAAAAAAAAAAAAAAAAAAAAAGTCAAAGGATTGCACTTTAAGAAGGAGAAATGTCATTAAATTACCTCCTTAATCTTAGGAAATGTTAGAATGTTTTTTTTTTTTTTTTTGAAAATTCAAAAAAAAAAAAAAAGAGCCAAAGTATACCCAGTTTATGGTATGATTATGAAACCCTCAAAATTCGACTTACCGAGGTTGTGATTTTTAAACATTAGACTTATAAAGAGAGGTTATTTTAACATTGTGTTATGGAGAGTTTAAGGGGATGTGAAAAAAATGAGTTATCAAGGAATTGGAGTTATCGAGATCCAACTGTTATAATAAACTAAAAGAAACATCCAAATGTTGCTAAGCGAAATGTCACACAGGGACTGAGTTCCAACAGGACATTGATTTGCCGGGATGAAATTCTGTTGCATCCCTGGTCCACTCTTTAGGTCTTGCTCTTCTAATCCAAATTATCACGCTAAAATAAATCGCCAATAATTGCCATATGTTCTTAACTTCGTATCATTCAGTTAGAAAATTTGGAAAAATGTTTCGATTTTAAGCTCTGAAAATATAGCAGTCTTAGTCAAGGGCTCCGATTTTGGGGGGCCCATTCTTAAAAAAATACATGTAGCAATACATATAACAATATATATATATATATATATATATATATATATATATATATATATATATATATATATATATATATATATTCATAAAAATACATGGGGCCCACATGAACTTTGCGGGGGCCCGGGCCCCCTCGGCCTCCCCAGGATCGACGCCCTTGGTCTTAGTCGAAATGTTAGATTTGATTTTAATTTGAAACACTGAACTTCGTTTGTTATAATTTGAATGATTTTTGAAGATCTAACATGATTTAAGTATCATTTCTATAAAATGTTTCATACCAGCTGGCTTTGTGTTGTTTGCGACCTGGCTTATACATTTCTACGAAACATTCAACATAACAGTGAACTATACAAATAAAGTAAGCAATGAATATTTTACTTATATAATTTTAGGCATAAAAAATGTAACTTAGATAATAAATTCTTACCAAAATTTCTACGGAGGCCAAATCGCTCTTGGACTGGACTATCAGCCTGGAATAAATTCAATTACCCTGGATACAATAACTATGGAGTGTATACTGTTCTCATTGTTGACAAAGTTTTGTGCTGATTCTGTATTTTTTTTTCTGTTGCAAATATATGTAAAACAACAATACTTACAATGGAATTGTTAGCAGATAATGCTGCCCTATTGGGCCAATTTAGCACACCCTAAATGATGGATGTTTGGACAGGGTGTGGGTGGAACTTGAATTGCAGCCACCTCCTCATGGTGGGTTCTGGGTCATTTCAAGTAGAAAAAAGTTGAGAAATGGTCGAAGAGCTGAAAATCATTATGAAAATAAAATATATAAAGTCACTCACATTAACGAATTATTAACATACATTACCTCACAGAACTAAAATAATGTACCTGGACGCTATAGAAATTTAAAAAGTAATCTATACAGGGTGTTTCAAAACAACAACGACAATATTTGGGAGGAGATTCCTGACACCAAGATAAGGCAAAAAGTATAGACCAACCTGGGTGCACAAATGCTTCCTTTTAAAGTTATAGGGTGCCGAAAGCATGAAAAAAAAAACTGTAAAATTGTTGCGAAAGTACCACACGATTCTGAAACTTGAATATTTGTTTAAGGCACATACTAGTTCCTAAGTGAAGTCTTGACACGAGCACGGTAGATCCCATACATAGTATTGGAGCTATGGACCTTTAATTTTTTTTCATGTTTTCGGCAGCCTATAACTCTGAAAGGAAGCATTTGTGCACCCAAGTTGGTCTATATTTTTTGTCTTATCTTGGTGTCACGAATCACTTCCCAAACGTTGTCGATGTTGTTTTGAGATACCTTGTATATTTCTTGCGGAAAGGTAAATTTTGGTGTTTTTTGTCTTTTTTTTCAAACTTTAGGACGTTTGTGCGAACTGAAGACCCAAACTATGATTACTTTCCTTATTTTCCAATTGATTAGCACGCAAATACGCAACTTTTGAGCCCTACTAGAATTCGATACTCGAAAATCTGATTTATTCACGTAAAGGTAAATTTTGGTGCTTTTGTCATCTTTCTCAAACTTTAAAGGCGTTTGCGCGAACTGAAAATCCATAGTGTGAATTTTTTCGTTACTTTTCCGTTGATTAGTATGCGAATACGCAATTTTTGAGCCCTACTACAATTCGATACTCGATTTTTTTTTTTTTTTGATCCTAATAATCAGAGTTCCCATATTTGGTATTGGTGACGTCGAAGAATGCCTGAAAATTAACATAAATTGTAAATATATTTTGAAATTCATTTAATACTCAAATTATATACAATGTTATGAATTTTACATTTTAGAAATATAAAATTCATAACATATCATATTTTAGAAGCATTTAAAAAGAAAATTGTGATGACACTATGAGAGAATCGCGTCAAGGCAAGACCGCCAATGACATATACTTAAATATAATAACGTGAATAAGAAATCGAAAGTTTTTAGGTTGTCCTTGAAATATTTTATAATGAAACGGTAAATGTATAAAGAGAAAAATAAATGGTAAGAGAATATATTGTCCTTATATGGTAAGAAAATATAACTTGCTAACTCCTCCAAAATGGCGTCAAACTGTCTCCCTTCCTTTCAGCTCGTCTTTGTTTAGATTTATTAGCAGAACAATAACATAAAAAAAAAAGTTGTAAACAGGAGTTACATGGTTGAATTTTGATAAGATACATTATAATAAAAATAAACTTTCTGTCTAATCTTGTTTATTGCATCTCTTAAGAAAACATGAACAAGCCGAGCGTTTTAATAGGCGTAAGCTATTATAGCGTAATTGTTAATATCTTAAATATATCTGCTGTAGAGGAAGCACTTGTAAGGTAAGTGCATTCTTTTGTAACTTTGAGTTCTTGCTTTGTAAGAATTTATTATACAATCCGGTCCCTACTTCTTTATAGCTTCTTTTTGTTTTCGTAAAATCTGACAGAGGTCTATGCCCTACCAGAAAATTGACCTCCACAAGGTTGTTTCCAAGAGCTGCATACTCATTGGTTGTTGCAGTTGGACAGGAAATCTTCTCTTCGATTCCTGAAAGAAGAAGAAGAAAAAAATAAAAAAATCTTACCTCGTTCTTCTCTTCCTACTAGTTTAGCAAGAATTGTTCTTTCTTTCTTTCTTTTTAATCATTTATTCTTTTTGGAAAAAGCATGGCAACACTGCACCCATCAACAATATTTTCGTGGAAGAGATACATACCTTGCTTCGTTTTTGACTTCAATATTACTTAGGCTTACGAAAACGAAGAACTGACATTGTGTTTTGTGGTTGAAAAATTCTTCAAAAACATGGAAAGAAAGTTATTATCATCAACAACATCATTGTACTGGTTTTTTATCACCATGTCATGTTTCATTTTGATCTCCGTTGCCAATTCCGAGCCGGCCGAGGATTATTACGATCAACGACAAAATGGCACCGAGAATTATAACCTGAATTTCGAAGGGGTCAATTTAATACTTGCACCACCAGAGGTGCTGATGCTCATGGGAGCTGAACTTCTCTCGGAATATGAAAATGAAAACGAAAACAATAACAATGAAGCATCGATTCAAAATGAGAATGAATTACTTTTAAGTGAATTGTTGGGGACAAAACCAGAAGTTTCGGATAGTTCGTCGTCATCAACATCATCATCAACATTCCCTCTCTTTACAACAGGCTGTGGCAGTGGATGGAAACGAGACCAACTGGGAAGGTGTCGACAAATTTTGAGTAGAATGAGGTAAGTATTTATTATTATTATTATTATTATTATTATTATTATTATTATTATTATTATTATTATTATTATTATTATTATTATTATTATTATTATTATTATGTTAATATGGTTAACATTAGGTTAGCGTTGAATTTCCCGCATTTTTCGTAATATCTTAAATGCTTCAAAGATAAAGTGGGTGAGCTAATAGAGTACGAAGACCTTTGCTTTTTTTCAGGGGGGATGAAACTGAAACTGGTGGCAGCAAAGGCGCCGATTTCTCTGTAAATTTGGGGGACCCCATCCAGATGCAGAAGATATATATGAGAATTTTAAGACAAATTGCATTCAAATTATGCCAAATATTGTGCATTCATAAATACAATGCGCGGGGGGGCATATGAACTTTGGGGGGCCCGGGCCCCCAGGATCGGCGCATTGGATTGGGTGGTAGTAGATTAAAATAACTAACATTCATCATGGGTAATTACGAGGGCCTATGTTTAGCAGAAGGGGTCCAGCTCTTTTCTCTAAAAAAAAAAAAAAAAAAAAAAAAAACAATTTTGGTAATTTCTGTTCACATTCGGTTAGTTTAGGATAGGTTAGGTTAGTTTATGTTATATTAGTGTAGGGGTCCCGCATAATTTTCCAAAAAAAGAATTTCGCTTATTTCTACTAATATTAGGTTAGTTTAAGTTAGTTCAGGTTAGCTTAGGTTAGTTTATGTTAGGTTAGGTTAGCTTTGGTTACATTATGTTACGTCTAAATACTTCTTGCATCATTCACTTCTCCTGTAAATTTTGTGTTTTTTACGTGTTTCTGGATCCCTTGTACTAAACATACTCCATTACGAGTTTTATGGGATGTCACAAGTACTTCTTCTTCTTCTTCTTCTTCTTCTTCTTCTTCTTCTTCTTATTATTATTATTATTATTATTATTATTATTATTATTATTATTATTATTATTATTATTATTATTATTATTATTATTATTATTTGTTATATTGGACATTTAAAGGTCAAAATTAAGAGTCCATTTAGTGTTATTATCAAATAATATTTTAAAACAATTTTGTTCAATGATTTTCAGTCATTTTTCCGACAAGAATGAAATGAAATTGTTCAGTTTTACATCACAGGTTTATGCCGGCTAGGCTAAAAGAAACGGTGATGATGAGAAATGAATGAAATGTTGGAATGAAGAAACTGGGAAGAAACGGGAGAACCCCGAGAAAACCCATGCACATGGTGTTTGTTCACCACAAAGCTCATTTGACGTGAGTTGGGATGGAACCAAGAACCCCATACATCAGAAGTGAACGATTTGCCACTCTTTCCCGGCAAGAATGTAATCCCGTCAGAATAGAACTTCCGCAGTTTTCTGGTTAAAAAAAAAAAAAAAAATGAGACACGTATATTTAACAAACATCTTTTGAAACTAACATAATATTATTCAGGGAGTTTTGTAGAGACCGAAACAAATGATACACTGACGGTGTCAGCTCCGCGCTATATGGTGGTTACATTAATACGTTAACTGGTACGTGACTCAGGAGTGGGTCACCATAGTTTTGTTCGGGAAGTAGGGTGAACCATCAGCAGGTCACTCGAATTTCACATTTATATCCATGTACACTCATGTCCAAAATGATTCTCGCATATCTATAACTGTCTTCTTGTAAGAATATAATTTGATAATGATTTTGCAGGGTATTTTTAGCATTGAAGCTATGTGTGTAATCAGGAAGTGTATATTTGTGGCAAATTTCATAGGAAAAGAATTATAAAAACGAAAATTAGAATAAATAAAACAAACTGTTGCTAAATGGAGAAGAAAGTTTTATTTTCGTTTTATTGTTCTTATTTACTGCTCTTTTGACATGAAATTTGCCACATACATGCCTTTGCCAATTATACACATACTAACATTATAAGAAATGCCGGGAAAATTCGTTATCAAATTATATTCCTACAACTATATATTTATAGGCATAAGACAATAATTTTGGACATGAGTGTACCGCAGGTGTGCGTTTTTTGGCAGTTTTATATGACAATTTAATATCCACTGGCCTGTAAATCAGTCTTCTCAAAACGGTTTCCGAATTAAACATGTATTTCTTTATTAATCGTAACATAAAGAAACATTCGCGTTCTTGAGTCAAATCATGTAGTACTCAAACGTCGAATTTATATTTGTAGTCGACTTTCTCCAAATATTTTAATACTGTTTGATTAGGGATGTTAGGTCATTGATAATATCATGATTGCTTACATACCGGTCTTGCTATTATTGTCAGAATTTTGTTCCACTTTTTCTGTGATTGGCCGTTCACTGCAAGGAGCATCTTAGAAATTTCCAGAACAAAAGTGACTAAAGCATATTTTGACAGTTTACTTTCATAACATATCTTGTCCATAAACAGTACGAATTAGTTTACCGTCCTACGCATCATTTGCAGCTTTATTGAAATAAAATTGTAAAATGTAGGATAGTTGTGAAGAAAGTTCACTCACCGTCACGGCGCAATACTTTACGTCTGATTATAAGAATTCCACCACTTTTTGTGTACAGCTCACAGATGACGAGAAGAACCCTAGCAGAAGTAGTGTGACGTAGGTATGGTCTCGCCCACTTTTCGCACGGGGGTTTCAAATGATATCACGGAATAGCACACAGATAACTACCCGGAGTAGCAGACGACATCTAAGTATAGATCACACCTCAAAAACCGAAAATGGACTTGACTGTGTCGTTGACCTTTCCCCGCTTCCCCTGTTTTAGGGTTCTTCTCGTCATCTGTGAGCTGTACATCTAGCAGCTTGAACTATCAGCTATCAAATGACGTTAAGTTTGGCCCGCTGCGGCTCATACGCCCTGACATTTAACCAGCGGGACAAATTTGTCTTCAACATTGGGGGCGGGGCGGGTAGGACCGTTCCTATATTTTATGAAAGCGATAGTCAAAATATTTATTAATCTGAAAAACAATTCTGTGGAGGATCAGGGGAGCAGATATTTCTTCAACATTGGATTCGGGCAGATTTGAGGCTTATTCTGGGGGGGGGGGGTCATCAATTTCATCTCATTTTCCTTTGTGGCAATCGGACACAAATCATCAGGTTTCTCCTCGAAAAACACATTTCAAATCGGATTATTGGGGGAACAGTCTCCTCCAGTTCCAAGATTGGAGGGGACATGTCCCTCTCATCCCCCCCGGGATTTGAGCCAGTGCATTTAACACTAGCGTGTTATCATGCGCAAAATGCTAAATACTTTTAGACGACCTGATATTACTTTGGGAAACCGATATTTAGGCGGCTCATGAGGGAATTAACACCGGTTACAGTTTTTCCCACTTGGTACTAAAAGAAAAATACTTTCTAGAAGTGGTAATTGTTCTAAATTTACAACAACTAATATATTAGATAACTTTTATTTTCTAAGTTTCCAGCAACAAACTTTTAATTTTCATTAGTGTGACTTCCGTCTCCTAATGGTCCTCAACACCTTAATGCATAACGTCGACTTACGTCCGGCCGTTGCTCTACACGATAACTCTTGAACAAAAGCGAATTTTTGAATTTTGTTTTCTGCAATAAATAGTTTGAGCGGTTGTCTCGGCCGAATTCATTAATGAAACTTAATCCGTTAACTTAATGGATAACGGTGATTTAACGTCCGTCCGTTACTCTACACGATAACTCTTGAACAAAAGCGAATTTTTGAATTTTGTTTTCTGCAATAAATAGTTTGAGCGGTTGTCTCGGCCGAATTCATTAATGAAACTTAATGGATAACGGTGATTTAACGTCCGTCCGTTACTCTACACGATAACTCTTGAACAAAAGCGAATTTTTGAATTTTGTTTTCTGCAATAAATAGTTTGAGCGGTTGTCTCGCCCGAATTCATTAATGAAACTTAATCCGTTAACTTAATGGATAACGGTGATTTAACGTCCGTCCGTTACTCTACACGATAACTCTTGAACAAAAGCGAATTTTTGAATTTTGTTTTCTGCAATAAATAGTTTGAGCGGTTGTCTCGGCCGAATTCATTAATGAAACTTAATCCGTTAACTTAATGGATAACGGTGATTTAACGTCCGTCCGTTACTCTACACGATAACTCTTGAACAAAAGCGAATTTTTGAATTTTGTTTTCTGCAATAAATAGTTTGAGCGGTTGTCTCGGCCGAATTCATTAATGAAACTTAATGGATAACGGTGATTTAACGTCCGTCCGTTACTCTACACGATAACTCTTGAACAAAAGCGAATTTTTGAATTTTGTTTTCTGCAATAAATAGTTTGAGCGGTTGTCTCGCCCGAATTCATTAATGAAACTTAATCCGTTAACTTAATGGATAACGGTGATTTAACGTCCGTCCGTTACTCTACACGATAACTCTTGAACAAAAGCGAATTTTTGAATTTTGTTTTCTGCAATAAATAGTTTGAGCGGTTGTCTCGGCCGAATTCATTAATGAAACTTAATCCGTTAACTTAATGGATAACGGTGATTTAACGTCCGTCCGTTACTCTACACGATAACTCTTGAACAAAAGGGAATTTTTGAATTTTGTTTTCTGCAATAAATAGTTTGAGCGGTTGTCTCGGCCGAATTCGTTAATGGACTCAATCTGTTAACAACTTAATAGGTAATGGTGACTTACTCTACACGTTAATTCTTGAACAAAAGTGAATTTTTGAATTCTGTTTTTTTTTTTTTTTTTATGTATCAATAGCAAGAACAATTACGTTGGAGAGTTCATTAATGAAGTCAATCTGTCAACATCTTAACAGATAATGCTCATTGTAACTGTTGCTTTCCATATCTTATTTTCTACTAATCAAAAGTAATAGAAGTTACACATTTTGCCGTTACATTGTGGCGAAGATTCTCCTGCGGTCGACATCTACCGCATGAAATTGAAATTTCTAGCACGTGATCCTTTTTTTCTGTCTACCAAAGGTTATTAATCATTATTTTTGTACTATAATTAATTCGTGGTACTAAAAATTGATGAGGGGGCGCGGTGGCTCAGTGGTAGAGCGTTCACCTCCGGTGGTTGAAGTCACTGGTTCGATCCCAGCTCTCGCCGTGTGGACTTTGTGGCGGACAAATACCGTGGTCGTGGGTTTTCTCAGGGTTCTCCCGTTTCCTCCCACTTTCTTCATTCCACCATTTCACTCATCTCTCATCATCACCGTCTCCTTTAGCCTAACCGGCATAAGCATGGGACGTAAAACTAAAGATTTCATTTCATTTTTGAATGATGGTCGATGATGAAGAAACGTCGAATAAATCCAAATATTTATAGTATCCTTGAGAAATATCGTCGATATGAAATCATACTTACCTAAACACATGCCCCTAACCAGAGGGCGGCTAGGGAGGGGTCCTGACCCCTAAACTTTTCGTTGCCATCTAGACTTCAATAGAAAATGCTATTATTATCATAAAATCATAATTTAGATATTTATAAGAGCATTTCTAATGACTTGCACTCCTAACACATCCATGCCCTCCAACCCTCTGTGGCTGGTTTTAGGCCTGTGTAAACCCGCTGTTTTTATTTGGAAATTTAAGATTTTCTCCTTTAGTCTCGTAGTGTAAATTTTTTGAACAAAGCATTTTTCTGCCCTAGCAAAAAAAAAAAAAAAAAAAAAAAAAAAAACGCTTTTTTTTGCTGCGGACTGTACAATGCCCTTAGTATCGTAAAAAAAAAAAAGAAGAACAAAAGCTTGATTTTGGATTTTGACTGGCGCATTTTGTGTGTGTGTGTGTGTGTGTATGTATGTGTGTGTGTGTGTGTAGAGTTAGGAAGCTTCTACTCTGCACTCTGACGTTTTGTGAACGGACCATGTTGAAAAATCCATGTGGCATCCCCAGTAATGATATTCAAGAGGAAGTTAGGGTCCGTATTGGCAATAGCAATCAGTTCTTTGCAGTAAACAACCCTGTCCCTTTGTTGGTCATTTTTTAAGGAATTAGGGACAGAAGGAAACAGACCTTCCCTTCGTTGAGATCGTGGGTTAATATTTGCAGTTTCTTTGTTCACGAGCAACTTCTCAGCAAGGATGTGCAGTGTCGCATTTTGGTCTTCCGTGACCAGTGTCCGAACTTTTTCCACCAATTCCTGTGTTCCTTGCTGGACCTGGATGTTCTCGTCTTCAATTGACTCTTGTCCCTCGCCAGTAGCGGATCGAGGGGGGGGGTTAAACCATAGTTTGTCGCTTTATCCAGTGTAAAGCACGATTGAAGCGCATTTTATCCAGTGTATATCTGAGCGTTCAAGGGGCTATAGCCCCTATAGCCCCCTCCCGCGCGTGGATCCGCGCCTTTCCCTCGCTGAAATGCTTGTACCCTGGAAATACACGCGCATGGGATAAACAAGTAATCCCATATACTTGTTGCAATATTGGATAAGTTTCTGTAGCAGTCTTACCCGGACTAATACAAAACTTGTTCTTTGTGCCATGTTGAGTTCACGGCGCAGCTTAGCAACACCTGTCTATACTTCCTTACCATGCTCACACGTAGACCTAACTGTCAGTCAAAATCAATGCACTCGGTAATAGATTGTTTAGGGAATGTTTGAGTTTTTATAACTTGTTAGGCTCTTTTCTTATTCTTAGACGAAAGCCATTGCATTTTGGAAATTATCAGAAGGTTAGACCAAGGACGTGATATGAATATACAATATTTGGCATAATTTGAATGCAATTTCTCTTAAAATTCTCATATATACCTTCTGCATCTGAATGTCTCCCCCCCCCCCAATTTATAGAGAAATCGGTGCCTTTGGCTTAGACTTTTTCTTTGCAAATAATAAAATAGATTGATTATAATACATATTTTGACCCTTTTAAAAAAGTAGAGCAAAGAAACGATTGTTTATCCCTTGCTTTTGGAAAATGAGGAAGACAAATGTATGTTTGGAAAATAAATTTAAAAAAATGTAGGGGGAAAATGGTTAATGCAAGGCAAATTATAGAAGGAAAATATCCGGGAAGGCCCAGGAGCTCGATCAATCTAAACTACTTTACTATCAACATATATTGATTTGTTAAGACAATACATTAAGGATATGTTGGTAAGTACAGTAGGACGTAGATAATCCGAACATCAAAAATCCGAACACAGTCCCTAGAAGCTTTTTACATTTTGTTTTAGCGTTAGCGATAAAAAAAAAAAAAAAAAAAAAAAAAAAAAAAAATAGGGTTGTCCGTCGGCGTTGTGTGAAGTCAGTGTTTTTACAAAAGCTTATTCATATGTACGTAATTGTTTGTCATATATATATTTTGATTTTTATTTTCCCTTACAAGTTAAGTTTTAAGTGTGAGTTACAAGAACAGTGTAATTTAGTGTACGAGCAGGTTCTTCAGAAACAAGTAGCTTTACATACGGTATTGTATTTACCAGTGGCGTATTTACGATTTTGTTTCGGGAGGGGCTTTGCTAACTTTCGGGGAGGGGCTTTGCCTGGAAATGTGAAAATTTTACAAGATATTTCATTTACTTTACTATACTAAGTAAGATTTCGGGGGGGGGCTTAAGCCCGGAAGCCACCCCCTAAATACGCCACTGGTAATTACTGTATGTACTGTATAACCACTGTATCCATAAAAGAGCATACCGTACAGTATATTTAAGCCTAAATGGCATTTTCTTAGTCATTTCCGAAAATCCGAATAATTTGAAAATCCGAATTACCTATGGCCCCAATTAGTTCGGATTTTCGACTTCCTACTGTATTTTAATAAACTATGAAGAAATCTCGAGTAAACTAATAAAAAAAACGTATTGAAAAAGATTATAGAATATTTACGTCCTTCCTCTGTTTATACAAATATAACAATTTTCCTTTCATTATGACCTCGACTATTATAAAAAGTACATATTCACAATTATAAAAAGTACATACTCAATGATGTCTTGTGAAATATTTTACAATATCTGCATTCCTTTCTCTGTTGAATCAAATGTTAACAGAACTTTCCTTCCACATAAATTTCTGTTTTTATTATTCCGTCAACTACTGTCTCTTCCAAATGACAGGTTAAAGGAGCAGTAGAAGATTGTTTTTGAAATAACTTGTTTGATACTGAAACTTATGATAGAAAAAGTGTCTACGCTGTTACACAACGGCACAACGCTTTCGGAAGCTTGAAATCTCCTTGACTAGTAGCAGAAATTCTGAGAATTTAGTAACTTTTCTAGAAATTTTAAATTCCTTGAGTCTTACAAGATATCTCGCTCACCTCGCCACCCATGTATTGCAAGTAATACAAATCTCCTCACAAGAAAGAGTAACCAAAAGCTTCCTGTAGTTTATTTTTAACGCTGAACCTTCTTTTTTCTCATTTCATTTTGTATCATCCTTCCTTATTTTTTTTTCATTTCTGGTCTTGAAGGGGCGGGGGGATCCGGGCCCCCCATTGGCTACGTACTTGGCACGATTTACCTACCAGAAAATCTCGTGACCTAGGAAGGGTCTTCCTCGCACCAGTGGTAATCGATTTACTATTGATCTTCTTGTACTTTACATATAAAAAAAATCACATATGATCTAAGACAAACAAAAAGAAAAAAAAATCGCTGCCTAAGGCAGTGATGGATCTAGAAGGTAAAAACGGGAGAGGGTAGGAGCCAGAACCTAGATTATATGTATATAGGGTGTTTTAAAACAACACAGACAACGTTTGTGAGGTGATTCCTGAGACCAAGATAACCCGAAAAGTATAGACCAATCTTGGTGCACAAATGCTTCCTTTCAAAGATATAGGCTCCCGAAAACATGGAAAAAATGGACTTTAAAGGTCCATAGCTCTAGAACTATGGGACCTACCGTAGTCGGATCAGGACTTCGCTTAGGAACTATTATGTAACATACTAGTTTCCATACGAACTAACATAGAGGAGGGTTACCAAAGAGCACGCACGCCCTAAGAGCGCGCAATGCCAATTACGCTGAAGTGGTACCACACAGAATTGTTATTGCTACGCTGTTTGATGCGTCTTTGTGTGAGAGTTGATACGAAGAAAAGGGAAGTTAGCGGTTCGCTGCAAACAGAAAATACAGCTAAAAATAACTTTTTTGAATTCTTGATGTAATATTTTAATACTCTTAGTTAAGAAATTATTCTGATATAGCAGCTAACTACAGTACCCTTGTTGCATGATAGGAAACATGAATGCAGATAGAATTGTTTACCATGGCTTTGTTTCGGGGGTCTTGTATGTGTAGCCACATGGATGAATTTTACTCGAGTTGACTGCTGTTTCCCAAAGAGTGCGCGTTAGTGACTTACCAAAGAACGCGCACGTACTCTTTGGGAGAATTTCTTTAATAGTGTGTGTGGGTAGCGACATTCATATTACAGACTGTGGTTATTCTCATCAGTTACTCTCGGAGTGTAATATGATGTTTGAACGGATTGTAGAATTATTTGTAATTGTTTGTCTTCGATTCAAGGACCAACTGTAAATCATAATTATATAAGAAGTATTTTAAATTTACAAAATTTCTTAAATTACAATGATGATGTGGTGTTCTGCCCGAAGGTAGGCCTTTGGTCCATGGTAGTTTGCCATTGCCTTTCATGGTATGATGATGTCGTCCTAAGAAGTGAGGAAATGATCAAAATAAAGATTCTGGAAGTGGTCTGGAGGGAGATGCTGAGTGAAATATGGCTTCGATTATGATTATAATGAAATCGCGAACTAAAGGTGTTGTTCAGGATTTTTTTCCAGTTGGTGGAATAATGTAATGAAACCACGAACTAACAAGTAAACCTTACGTTTGGGTGAATTGAGTTGCTGACTGAGACACATATGAGAAAGTAGTACTAAATGTGGTCAGTATTTCAGTGAAGTTGTAGGTGCGAAGCTCCAGGGGTTTAGGAGATACAGCTACTAGAACATCACATGGAAGTACAGAATAGTCTTCATACATTTGGAGGTAAAATCTCTGTAAGACCTCTTGTAACGACGAAAGGTGAATAACAAATATTAGGTCTATGGTAAGAGTTGCCTTGATGGCGGCCATGTTCAAATCCGCCATTTTGAATCAGACAAAAGTTTTAAACAAAACTCATAACAGTGACACCTTATTAATAGCAAATTTTACCATAATCCAACGGTATAATCATTTTTGCTTCATCATTAACCAGCACAAAATTAAATGGGAATAGAGTAATGCAATAGATGACTTGGGCTAGAAGTTAATCAGAAATACAATGGTGGCGTAACAAATGCTGGTTAATGATAAAGCAAAAATGGTTATACCGTTGGATTTATGGTAAAATTTGCTATTAATAAGGTGTCACTGTTATGAATTTTGTTTAAAACTTTTGTCTGATTCAAAATGGCGGATTTGAACATGGCCGCCATCAAGGCAACTCTTACCATAGACCTAATATTTATCCACCTGCTTTTATTTAATTATTATCACTAACACAAAATTTACAAGGTGGGGTAAAGGACTAATACATATGCTGCAACAATATTTAATTTCCCTGTAACTTTTTACCAATTGCGCGTAAATCAAAATTAACGTCACCATTGTTCTTCTGATTAAATTTGCGCCTTAAATCATGTATCACATGACCCTATTCCTATTTTAGAAACTTAACCTTAATTCAAAATGGCGGATTTCAAGGTGGCCGCCGTCAGGTATACCCTTACTATATGACTTCTCCCTAGTCCTAATATGTACCCACATATTTGTTATTCACCTTTTGTCGTTACAAGAGGTCTTACAGAGCTTTTACCTCCAACTGTATGAAGACTATTCTGTACTTCCATGTGATGTTCTGGTAGCTGTATCTCCTAAACCCCTGCACGCTTCGCACCTACAATTCCACAGAAATACTGACCACATTTAGTACTACTTTCTCATATGTGTCTCAGTCAGCAACTCGATTCACCCAAACGTAAGGTTTACTTGTAAGAATAAAAAATTCATCATTATTTTTACTGATAAAAATCAATTTGTGGGTGAAACTAAACGAAGATTTTCTTTAATGTTTTAAATTTCTGTACGTTCATTTTAAAACCAAATGAACGTGTAATCAAGAAATTGTTGGAAGCAAAAGCAAAATAGTTTAGAATCGCCTGTATACGAACAATTGGAAGCAAACCTTAGGGTAAATTAAAGTTTACGAAGGGGTTTAGGTTTCAAGTATGATAGGTGTTGAGTGCGCCCTCTTAGGGACCGCAAAACGCACTCTTTGGGACACTAGTCCTTAAGAGTACGCATTTGAGTTTTTTAACTTTTTAACGTATATCTCCATTTCTACATCTAGTAGTAAACTTTTCTATTTCTTACAATGTAGCCTAAACTTCAATTAAAATTTTGTACAATTTATATAATTTTTGCTTCATTACTTTCGGAGCTATTTGAAAATGAATATTAAGTGCGTGCTCTTTGGTAACCTTCCTCTGCTAGTTTCTAAGTCAAGTCTTGACCCGACTACGGTAGGTCCCATAGTTTTCGAGCTATGGATCTTTAAAGTTCATTTTTTCACTTTTTGGCAGCCTATAACTTCGAAAGGAAGCATTTGAAAATGCATTGAAATCTTTGAGTTTTACGTCCCACAGTTGTTTCAGTTAGGCTAAAGGAGACGGTGATGATGAGTAATGAACGAAATGGTGGAATGAAGAAAATGGAAGGAAACGGGAGAACCCAGAGAAAAGCCACGCACACGGTGTTTGTCCACTACAAAGTTCACTTGGCGGGGGCTGGGATCGAACCCGGGACCCCAAGCACCAGAGGTGAACGCTCTACCACTGAGCCACCGCGGCCCCAAGGAAGCATTTATGTACCATGGTTGGCCTATACTTTTCCTCTTATCTTGGTGTCAGGAATCACCTCCCAAACGTTGTCGGTGTTGTTTTGAAGCACCCTGTATAATGAGTTTATGCAAATCATATTAATTTAAAATCCATTCAGGCAGGAACTAGGAATGAAAAAAACGAGTCATTCCTTTCACTAGTTACAGTTAGTCGTGAAGTACGAATTAGCAATGAATAATATGTAGGCATTTACAGGTAGGTAGATAAACAGTTTAGTCACAAGACATTGCCCTTTATATGGCAAAATAAATAAATAATAACAATAATTAACATTTAAGTTAAAAATTGTTGCAGAAAACATGTGTTGAATATAAATATACAACTCGTCACTATTAACGTTATCCTAGAAGCGTTCAATAAAGAATAAAAGGTAACGCTTACTATAAACCTTCAAAAATATGTAGGGGAATGCGTTGTACCTGTGAACACCTTTAGAGTCTTCGAAATTTTGATGCTAATATTCAGCACTTTTCCCCCAATTTTTGTCGTACATATGAAGTGTCATCTTTTTGCTATCAGATAGGATGATTTTTAAACGTGTTACATAATTGCAATAGCTTTTATAAGATAAAATAAGAACAAATCCGTTTTGTTTACAGATACATTATGGTTGTGTACCTTTGAACAGACCCTCTTGTACGTTTGAACAGTGATAATTACAATGTTTCTGCGGCAATAATATAAAAAGAAACCACAAATATTAACAGTTATAAATTGCAATAAAATGTTTATCTATAAAAAGCTCCCCAGAATTAAAATTTTATCAATTAAATTAAAAATTGCAGAGAAGTTCTAACAAAAACTTGTGAACAATAAAGTTGAGCATATCCAACTCTTAACATTATGTTATATAATAAGCGAATATATAGAAACTAATTAAAATTATAATTAATAACTTTATATCCTAACCTAACCTATATAAAATACGGTATATCAATTGTTTTAACTACTTGCATTGTGTAGCTTTAAACAGTATTATTTATCGTTCAAAGGTACACGATGCATTAATGTTCATAGGTACAAGAGGGTCACTATCACGAAAAAAAGTTCTCCACTAGCTTAAATATTGAACAGAAGTTAAAACTAAAAATATTACTGTATTCACCAATGATTCTACCCCAAGTTTGTACAAATAAATATCACAAGTTTTGAAAACCGAAGAGCACAAAACTCAAAAGGTAACTACAAAAAATCTTCGTTTTGGGGGTGAAAAAATTAAAAGGAGCATTACTCGACACAACACTCAGTAAACAACAGCCAAACGCGTTTGTAGTGCTTTTTTTCATTTAATCTTTCAAATGAATTTTAATCACTGCACCTAGATAGCTCTGAATTCGAGAAAAGCAAAGGTGTTCAAAGGTACATTGTTTCAAAGGTACAACGCCTTCCCCTATAAATAATAACTTCAAGTTTTTTTGTCACTCAAAAAACTGTCGGGCCTAAGCCTCCCTGGCCACGGGCTAGATGCGCCACTGGCCAAAGGAACGCAAAACGCGTGGGAAAAACAGAAGAAGAACCTTCCTTCCTTTTCTTGATGTTTGGATTTTATTTAATTTTAATTTTGAGTTGTATATAGCAAGGGAAAGTAACATTAATTTTATTAATATAGAACGTTCTTTTTACATTTAAGTGAAATTGAGATACCATATTGTAATGATATTTATAAATATGTAGGCTATATGTTGATATGGACAACAGTCCGTATCGTATGATATTATTTTTCTTTATGGCCAGACCTGAACACTTAACTTGCTAAGTTTTATGGCCAGACATGTATAATCATGTTTTTCTAGACAGTTCTGATATATAGACTAATAGGTAAAGAACCCATTAATAGTGAATGTATTCTCAATTATAAAGAAGGAATTTTATGAAAAATAAAAAGGTAGATGCAAAACATATTTGGAAAAATCATAAGTTTAAATATATTTTATCTATTATTGAACATTTAATGAGTAAACTACGTTTTAATTAGGGTAAATGTGCCAGTCCTCGACCACCTACCTCATTTTCTTATCATCCTTAATCGTTTTTCACTCAATGGAACAACTTAGAAGGATGCAAGTAGCTCACATGTGTTCCTAAAACTATATTTTATCTATACTTTATCCAAAACTGAGATAAGTTACACCATTTATGTAATATTAGTCGGAGAAACACCAGTAACTGATTTCTTTTAGTGTTCGACCATTTTTCGTTAATGTTCGACCGCCTACTGTTTAGTCATCGACCACTACTCAGTTAATGTGCTTTTTAATTACAGTACGAAGGCTAAAGCATAACTTTACCAAACTAATAATAGCATCTGTAGATGTTACATCATTAATTTTTCAGGTATCACTTCGCAGTTTCGCACAATAGTCGCTGAGATTAAGTAATTTTGTGATGGTTTTGTCAAAGGGACCATCAAATTCATTTAAGGTTCAGTGGAATGCAGCACCAAACATGCTTCGTCTTCTCTGGGTTGAAGGGGTATAAACCCTATCTTCTAAATTCGTTTTTAATTACTAATTGTGTTGCTACCTTGTATATCACTCTTTTAATTAGTGGTGCAGAAATAACACGTGTAACATTTTATTCAGTTTCCATGTAGGACTCTCGAAAACGATTTGAACACTGATACGTCGCAGAATTGAAGAATATGTGTGCTGTTTGGTGGAAGGCAGTAGAGTACTGTAGCATGGCTGGAACAAAATTCGGTAACTTCCATTGCCAAGTGAGTCTTGTAGCCGTCGATTAGCAGAAGGACTGGTTTCTTAATAGAGGGATCATTCACCCATTTTAGAAAGCCGTTTGCTATCCATTCGTAGTGTTTCACTTCGCATCCAGCCGCTATCTGACCTGACCTGCCTATGAAAATCTCTGAAGAAACTCCACTGATGACGTCCTTTGAAAGATCTCTTACATACAGGTATATCATCATCGGGGATACAATTTCTCCTGCTGCGGGAAAAGTGCAAAGCAGTGTTAATGTTTCTTTCTCGTTGCCCTTCACCTCGTACATATTTTTCCACGCTTTGGACCCCAACGCCTTTCCTGATTTGTGACACAGTTGAAAGCTGGATTCATCAGCATTAAATATTCGCTCAGAATCATTTAGAATATCAGATTGTCTCGTTTGTTTCAAGTATTTCTCAAGGTTCTAAAACCACAAGCGAATGATTCCTTATCGCGCCTTGTTCAAAGTTTAGGAACACGATTAGTGGGTGTCTCCTCAAGTAAGTGTAGTAGCAGGTTTCACCAGCTTAATTGTCTTTGAACGGCGTTTTGCGTTTTCTGGATCGACAATTTTTAACACTTCAGATGATCGTATTTCTTCTGTAGAAAGCCCTCTTTCTGTGTTAGGTATGGTTCTGGATCTATTTTTGACTTTTTGGGACTTTGAGACCATGGTGACCATGATATTAGCGTTACCCGAAGAATTCCATAGATTACTTATGCCTTTTGTATGAAGCGTTTTTTTTTTTTTTTTTTTTTTTTTTGGTGACAAGCCTCCAGAGTTTTTTGTAGATCCTCATTTGAATAAGCTGGCAGTTTAAGCTTAGGCCTACTCACTCATTATCTCTGAAAGGAACAAAAATTCTTAAGGACATGCAGGGAAAACAGATGTATTCCAGACGTAAGCTGATAGTAGATATTCTGCTAACAATATTTTAATGCGTTCCACGACGAAACGAGAATAGTATAGTTCAGTTATAAACGAATTAGACCAAATATAATAAATTTATTATTCAAATTAAATGTCATACCCTAACAGTGCCGTTAATTTTCCATGAGAATGTTGGGAAACAACATGAATATTCAGTTACTTGAATTTGAATTTATTTTATAGCCTTTAGGCATCTACGGTTCCGACTGGGATAGGGTGGGGGAGAGGATGTTGGAAGTTAGACGGCCAGGGCCTCTTTTGGAGATACCATCCCAGCATTTGCCTGGTGTGACTGAGGAAAAACCCGAAAGAACTCAGTCAAGATAGTCGATCGCTGAGATCGAACCGATGGCCTTCCGAATGCTAAGCCAATACTTTACTATTTTTTTCAAAGTTTGTCTCAGTCGAGACATTAAGCCTGAATGCTCCTCGAGCCAATTGGAGGTAATCCAATCCTGACAGGGACACGAACACAGAAATATCGAGGACAATTAAAAATACCCTTGCTGTTGAGAGGGATTCGAACCCTCACTGGATTGCCTCCACCATTACCACTGAGCCACGGCCATTCGGTGAACATTCATGTATTAACGGTAAGACTCAGCAGATGATTATACAAATGTAAATTGATCACTGAATTAGTGTTTGAATCAAGAAATTCTGCGAGAAAATACAAACGCAAAGCATGGTCGGACACTGAGAAAGAAACAGCTAATCTTCGACCAGTACAAATGTATTACGAAAAGTAGTGGTCGAACACTAGTAAATATTTTCGTATTCCATTATAACTTCAGAATTTGTAACTAGGTGCCCATTTCATGTAGATGAATCGAAAGTTAGTCGTTATTGACATTTCCACAATTTTTCAGTGCTCGACCACCCTCTGTTCGAACACTAGTTAACAAAGAATATTTCATAAGTCATTGTCCGCCCACTACATTTTATTGATTTATTCTTCATACCTGACAGTTGTCACTAAAATTTAATTACTAAAATGTGCTTTACAGTTCCATGTAACAGAATAATATGTGCATTTCTTACCTGGTGAGATAAAACTATGGAAAAGCATGAAAAACGGGGCGCTGTCGTTCCCATTTGCAACAGATTAAAGTTGTCGAAAACTCAGTGCGTCTTCCGTAGGCATACATTTGATTGGCTATTACCGAATGCATGTGCAATATATTTTGACAGTATCTTTGTGATTGGTTCAGTATAAACTGCAATTCAATTACAACGGAAAAGCATGCTTTTTTATCGGAAAATAAGCCTAATGTATGGCTTTAAAGTGAAAAGTGGTCGGCAACTAGGGGGTGGTCGAAGACTGGCACAACCACCCTAGTTCCAGAAATTATAACAAACTTAGGGCAAAATAAATGTTATAATATTCATTCTGAAAGTTAATCTCAAGTTTATGCTTAGAATATTCTTACGAATTCAATGAATAGAATATGCAACGTATATTCTTACAAGTGGTATCTAAAAATATGTGTTTCTTTCTTTCAGAACAAACCCATTGATGCAGCTTTTGCGACCTTTCCTGAGAGCTAATGCGAGGTCAGCGCCATCTGCAAATCGTGAAAGTCGTCAGGAACCCTGAACAAATAAACAATTCGAAGTTTAGTGTGTTATTTGAGATACGCCAGTAAGATACGCTCAAAAAGACAAGTCTTTAATCTTAAGTGGAAATCGATGAAGTACGCTCATCTAAGATGTGTAGATTTCATTTAAAAAAAAACACTGAAATGAGTTCGAGAAACGTAGTCTCATGAAATAAATGTCTTCTAAGGCACTTCGTTTGTACCTTACCAATTCATTATTGTCAATAAATAAATAAATAAATACAAGTTTAAGTGTACAATATTTTCATTTAGCTTTCAGATTAAATTAGTTTTTTTTTTTTTTTTTTTTTTTCAGAAACCTCCATAACTTGGATTTCTATATTCTGGGCTTGAAATAATTTGAATATTTCTCGCTTACCTGAACTTAAATTTTATTTAGTAATACCCAAATTACTTGACAAACTTAGAATTTTAGGTATAGTGAAATGCAACGTGTACAGTCCTGTTAAAAAAAAGTGACCACCTATCCCAAGCCTTGCGATAATGAAAATGAATTTTTAAAAACGCATATCGTTACAATCTCTTTATTATTCAAATTTTCATCATTTATATATATGTATTTATCTATGAGTGATATCTTTATTATGTTAATGTTATCTTCGTCATCAGTGGCGTAGGCAAATTAATTAGAGCAAGTGAATGATAATGGAAGAATTGGTGGAATGAGAATGGGGGTGGAGACGGTAATATCCCGTGAAAACTCACGGAAATGATGTCGACTATCAACTTCCTTGGCCTGGTATTGAACCAGGACCCTATACGCCAGAGAAAAGCACTCCACCACTGACCCACCGTATCTGCCTGTAGCGTACACACAGTATCTCGTCAAGCTTCCAAGTTCATATAATTTCAGGTGTTTATATATATATATATATATATATATATATATATATATATATATATATATATATATATATATATATATATATATATATATATATATATATATATATATAGGATGTTACAAAAGTTTGTCATAATATTTTGGGAATAGATTTCTTACACCAAAATAAGGGGGAAAAAAGTCCATATGGACCTGTGATCGGAAGTGTATAATTTCGTAGTTACAGTGTGCCAAAAACGTGAAAAAATTAACTTTAAACGTCCATAGTTCCACTACTATAGAACAGATCGTAGTCGGATCAAGACATCATTGAGGAACTATAGTATGTGAACTATCCAAATATCCATCTTTTAGAACTTCCGATACTGCACAATCATTTTTAGAGAGGCTGTTTGGGAATACTTGATCACTCTCCACCTACCTCTCTAAAAATTGGTGTGCAACTAATGGAGCATTCTTAAACATGGATATTTGGATAGTTCACATACCCGTTCCTCAGTGATGTCTTGAGCCGACTACGATAAGTCCCATAGTAGTGGAGCTGTGAAACTTCTAAAATTCATTGTGTCATGTTTTCGGCACCCTAAACTCCGGAACTATCCACTTGTGAGCACAGGTCCATAGAAACTTTTTTCTTACTTTGATGTGAGGAACGACCATATACATGCTCCTAAAGTGACACAGATTCTCATAACAGTTGTTTGGTTCCCGATGGGCGCACATGTGGTTTGTATTCCACGTTAAACTTTAGTCCACGTGTCATACATACCGTCGCTCCTAAAAGGAACAGTAATCTCAAATCATCCAACCAAATCCTAATAATGACGCACACATTACTTATTGATTCGACTGCAAGGAGAATCTTCACAGTATATGAAGAATGCAAGAATTGGAGTTCCCTGCAGCAAAAAGTATTCAGCGGATTGAGCTATTTTAGTACACAGATCAAGGATGTCACAAAATAGAGAATCTGCCCATACATATCTTCATCCTATGAACTCCACGAAGCCAGAAAATAACAGAGCATCGTCTGAGCTGACACATTTGATTGGCTACTCTCGTTTCCGCCATTTTTTTTTTTTTTTTTTTTTTTTGCTCGAAACATTGCGATCTTAGTGGCGCGGAGCGGGCAGAGTACGTGTGGTGAAACTGTCGTATTTTGTTGTATGGGCAGATTCCCTATTTTATAACATCGTCGACACAGATTGAAACTAAGTGGTGCCAGGCTGGAAGGATGTTAATGAATATAAGTTAAGGAAGTTGATCAATAAAGAGCAAAATAATAATAACTCATACATAGGTGGCACCACTATTGAAATATTCCACTTTCTTTTACTGAGCTAAACGATACATAGGTTAGTATGGTTCACATCTATTGACTTATATACCGAAGAGAACATGTAGTTTATTCTTATGGATGAATTCATTTTGGACGATTTTCTCAGAAACGATTCAGCTCATTTTGTTCCTGACAATATGGCACAACTTATTTGTCCTGGAAAACTACGAGAGTAACTTTATTCTGGCAGGTGAGTTCTTCCGAAATTTTTTATCAAAAATGAGTCAGGTGACTTTGTTCATATTTCATAAATAAATGTTTTTATTTAATAACTTTAGAAAAAAGTAGGAAGACGACGACAAAATGTTTCTATTCGAACAAAGTGGTGAAAACTAGATGGAACAAGTGCTGAAAAATTTCGGAAGGAAATTACCACATCGCAAGAACTACAGATGAAGGAAGAATAGGTGTCCGTATAAGCTAAATTCTACAAGCAAAAGAAAAAAGGGTTTGTATCTGTTTCTTGGTTCCTGATTCTTTTTTATTATTTGCCAAATTTGAGTTTAGGCAACCAATAAAACATATATCAAGATGTATAACTTTCAGGCACTTTCTAAGCTGGTTAGGCAACCACCATGACTGTTTTGGTATGTTGGGTTACATAACATACACTTCTTGAACACCAATGAAATGCCAGTTCAAAAAAAAGTACTGTACAAATAGACAGCCCTTGGACTGAACACAGAACTCATAAGCAGTGAATGTTGCAAAGGCATTTCTTTAATTGTAGAATCTACTACAGAAAAACAAATGTTGAATTTAAAAGTCATAAAAAATCGAAGAAGCAAAAAAAAATCTGTTTTTATTTTTAAAGAAAGCCGGCTTTTTTGGATCTACTACGGACAGAACGTTTAGCAATTTACTTTCCAAATCTCTGGGCTGTAGTTCGAAACTTGTGTAGTATGTTTTGAAGTCAAATTTTACGTGCGTTCATATACGTTGTTACATTGTTTGAGTGTAAAATGGACATTGATGTGTATCTGAAACATTTGTAAATAAATAAATAAATAAATAAAAGAAGAAGCTTTTATGCAAAATGCTTTGACTTCGTTTGAATTGTCCAAAGTACAACTTCATTTGCATTGTCCAAAGTACAACTTCATTTGCATTGTTCAAAGTACTTCATCTGCATTGTCCAAAGTACAACTTCATTTGCATTGTCCAAAGTACTTCATCTGCATTATCCAAAGTACAACTTCATTTGCATTGTTCAAAGTACAAGTTGCATTGTCCAAAGTACAACTTCATTTGCATTGTCCAAAAGTACTGTGGCGATAAACTTTAAAATATGGTTATCTTTTGCCCTTAATTGAGTAAAGTTGAATTAATGGGTTTATTCAGACACTTTTATTCTCTTGGTTTGCTTCGAGTTAGCAACAAGAGAAGGGAAATATGCAAACGATGAAGACAATTGATATCACAACGACGCAATATTATAGGAAGCTTACTTAGTGAAGATAATTGATAGTACAAAAACAGGATACCTGATATTGAAATATGACTGCAACAACGCAGTAACATAGGAAATTTAGTCAATGCTTACGGATGCTTGGACGCGTGACATTGCATCATGCGTCGGATATTGTACACATGTACACCTTGTCTCAAAAAGGTTGAGCGCATTCTTTATTGGTGTTTTGAGGAAATAATTTTCTAAGTCCAGCTTCGGGTATCTTCGGGAAAAAGTAAGCCAGGTTCGAACCTCCAAGCCAGCCTTTGCAATCGGGAAAAAGTTTGCAGATTTGTTTTTCTTCTTTTAAATATAATAAGACTTGTTACCAAGTGTTTAAAAAAGCAACATTGATTGAAATACTTAATGATACAATATTTCGAAACCTTTTTTATTTTAATGTCAGCACATGCTTGTTTGTCATTTAGCTCTCCATACGTAATGGAACATTTAAATACGTTAAAGAATCTTTCCATATGTAAAAGAATGCTCAAAGTTAAGAAATAGAACATAATTATCGCCTGAGTACTAAAATAAAAGTCAAAATAGAACAGAAACAGCGTTTGTAATGGATATGAATGTCATAATAATCTTGAGATCCGTTATACATCTCTAGAAGCATAATTATAGAAGTCCTTGTGCTAGCTCATTGGTAAGCTGTCGGATTTCAAATCATAAGGTTGAGAGTTCGAATCTCGTTTAGGTTAATCCTTTCTTTTAAATTATATTTTCCGCAATGCATGAAAAATTATATAAAATAATTACATTAGAATACATAAGTTGTGTATATATAACATAATCATTGTAGAACATAGTAATTATTATGTTTAAAATATAACATCTGAGATAATTTTCACAGTAGGTCGGTATTATATATGAGGATGTAAATACAACTTAAGAAACTCGTTCAATAGCAATAAATAAATCATGTAGTGTATTTATTTGCAGCTATTTGTCATATAGAGGGTAATTCTCAACATTCATAATACAGAATGTCATTTATGTTCTTGAAAAGTTATTCGATGCATAAACAGAAGGTATAAACAGAGAATCCAAAGTCGGAACGCTCACAAAAAAATTCATGAACCCCAAAGGTCACTTGAGCAGACTGGAATTGTCCTTATGAAGCATGCCACAGCAGAAAGTCTTTACATAGATTTTCAATTCAATTCCTGATATATGCTTTTGCAATGTGGAAGTGGTGATGCCTTCAGTCGCCCTCTCTCGCTCGCTCGCTCGCTCACTCTCTATTTATACAGAATATAAAAGTGGATTTATGTGTGTATTTCAACATAATTCTGATATATCTAGAGCAATTTTAACTATATTTCTTACAGTCTGGAAAAAGAGTACTGTCGGGATACATATCAAAAATGCTAGAAAAAGTCGAAATTAGTATCGAATCCATAGTTTCGTGGTCGCTTAGGTGAATGGTTCTACTTTCAATTCAAGTCCAACTAAGCTCCCATTAGCACCCAGGGTGGTTACGTAGCGACATAAAGTTATCGAAATCATTCGATATTAGAATCGAATCGTAAGTTTTCAGCGCCGCTAACAGTGCAGCATTTCCCATTAGTCCACAATAGTCCACATTTCACATTAGTCCCATTGCCTAGAGGGCAACATATTTGCAGAGTGCAACGTTTAAAACTTGAATAATATTTTATTTTTTCCGTATGAAAAAGTTATAAATCAAGAGCAAATATACTATTTCACGAACAATCCTCTTTTGCTATTCTAATATGTTTAATAATAGCGTAATAAATCTAATAGTAATTCAGAACATGTTTCACAGTTGTTATTTTTTGTTACATAGTTGTAGCTGTAGCATGTAGTGAGTGGAATTTAACTGTAATAAATTCACTAATTAACCATATTCGAATTAAGTTTTATTTTTAAGTTCGGGATGAAGGGGCGGAGAAATATGTAGTTATTGGGGGCACCGAGCTTTTCTACATTTTACTTTCAAGATCTCCATTTTTATTTTGTCATTTGTTCCTAATAATAACAGTTCAGTCACTTTTGGATTGTCATAGGATAGTAGGAGTTGGATTTTGGGATGCAGCCTGTGAGATTCTAGAGGAGCTAACTGCTTGAAAAAGTATTTTTGAATCATCTGTAACATATGAAATAAGGATATGTATCATAAAAAATTGAAAGTAACTATGTCTGCGTAATCATCACGGTCAAATTGCAAAGTCAAATAAATTGACGTTTGGTATATAATCAGGCTCCAATCCCAACTGGGAAGTTATCATACGCGTGTCACTTTCACTATAATACATATCCTTACGGGGAGTAGAAGTCCGAACTTTGCGAAAAATTGAGTTGAGTTGAGTTTAGTTTAGCGTCCCTTTCAGCAGCGAGGCTATATGAGACGTGGACCTACTGATTAACGTGGAATCCGAACCACATGAGCGAAAAATTTAGTATCTCACAAGCCATTCAACTGAGAGCTGAAATTCAGCATATAACTCTTTATTAAAAATAAAGAGAATATGCCCTGGCATTTTTTAAAATTGTCTTTTATGAGCGGGGGGACGGGGGTGCATTTTCTATATATTGGAAATTGGTAGTGGGTTGATTTGTAAAAATAATCGAAAACGATTGATATTAGTTGAGAAAAAAATTGAGTAATGCAAACTAAAGTTCTTTTTGAATTTTATACCCACTGCTTTCTATTTATAATTGCTGAAGCTGGTGTTTAATATATGGAGCGTTACGAGCAGAAGGCAATCAAGCCATAAAGTTAGAGAAAAATGGCCATAAAATTTGTATTCTAAACTTAATTGCATGGGCATTTTCAATTAGTACGGCATGCTTAATTATATAGAAAATTAGTTTCTCTCTCTCTCTCTCTCTCTCTCTCTCTGTTTTTTTTTTTTTTTTTTACGTTGGTCTACTTTTCCTTGATTTGAAACTTTCAAATTTCACCCTATTTTCTACTGAAATGTGTCTGTAAGGCAACAAAGAAATAATTATATATGATAAATTTAAATTCATTTTAATTTGGAAGATGAGAAACACTTTGCCATTATATATCGTAAAGGTCAGACCCACCAGTATTGTAACAGAGAGGTGCTTGAGCCATTAACGGTAGAAATTCAAACTCCGATAAGTGATAATTTCACAGTCTTGTTTTATTACAAGTGTAACCTCTTTAGCCAATGGAGAGGAGGACGTGGGCCATCGGTCAGAGTTGATGTCGATGGGTTTTGGTGGGTCGGAGTTGGTCACAATAGTTCAGAGTGGTTCATAGTTTGTGGTGGGTCAGAGTGGATCACGATGGTTGATGGATCAGAGTGGGCCAATGGGGCATTTGGGTGGTGGGTGATAGTGGGTCATGGTGGGTCGTGGATCAAATTTTCATTGACCCACACCATCTCTGGTTAAAATTGTACTAAAGATAAGAGGCACCGAAGATGCATGTCGGCTATTATGCTCAAATTTTGCTCATGGATAGTACTCCACCAGGAAGCAATAAATCTGAAACGGTTCACGGTATCACCTTCTAGAACTCGAGATGTAGGGGTTTGTCTGATTGGCTAAATTAAGACGTCAATGATTTATCCTTCAACAACCAAGCTTTTTATGATCGTTTCCGTGGGGAAGTCAGAAGAACACGTGCCTAGTAATCGTAATATTGATAGTTTGCGTCCACCCCGGGTATTTGTTTTGTGTTTTTTGATTCACCTAAATATTAACAAATCACACATATAGGCATTTTGACATATTTTGGGAGAGAAATTTTGGGTTCGTTGGCGTTTCATCGCGTCTCTGCTGCTGGTAGTAAAGTTTTCAAAATGGAACTTGGGCCACCACGGATCGTCGCTGCGGGGCCACCAATTTCTGGCGAGAGGTCAATAGTTGACCATCTGTAGTCCACCGACGCTTACAGCTTAGAGTAATGAACGATGTCTTTGCCTTGTAGAGTTCATGACTACCGACGTCGGCAGTCAACTAGCTTTTAGTATTCCTTTACTAACCATCTATTGTTCATGTTTGTACACGGTGTTGTCATAATAATAATAATAATAATAATAATAATAATAATAATAATAATAATAATAATAATAATAATAATAATAATAATAATAATAATAATAATAATAATAATAATAATTATTATTATTATTATTATTATTATTATTTGTAGTAATAGTAGTATAATTGATGATAGAATAATTATTGTCTATGTATTGTCCAGGTAGGACTACACACAGGATTTTGCTCGTTTTGGTTCGACTTGACTCTAATCCGAGTCGAGTTGGAAGATATTTTTCGCGCCGAGTCCAAGAGTAGACCTCAAAGATGTCTGTTTCGAGTCGAGTTTCAAAGAAAAGTCGTTAGTGCCCATCCCTACTAATGAGAGCTTAATCGGAGTTAAGCGAAATTGAAAGTCTCACTATTTATCTAAGCGACCCCGAAAACTATGAATCTAATATCGATCATTTTCTACCAATCTTTTATATGTATCCCCCTCCCATTCACCATAGGTAACCCGACAGCACTCTTTTCGAAACTATAAGAAATGTGGTTAAAATTACTCTAGACCAGTGGTTCTCAATCTAATTCCTATCACGATCCCCTTTTATCACACGCTCTTGCCAGCGACCCTTTTATAATTTGTTTTATAATAAGCTTGTGTGGGATTTTTAACATACCTATTTCTATAATAGTAGAATCCATTTTTTTGTTTATAGTGAACAGTACCATGGAAAATCAGCGCCCGGGGCGAGAGTATAGTACGATGTCACCGTATATATGAGTGACGTCGACAGACTAGCTACGAAGCGCCACCATGGTTGGCACGAAGCTCAATAACATTTTCAAAATAAACCCTACCTTTCCTTAATTTTGAGCACATTTTATTACGTTTTTCCTTCTGTTTTACACATGTGCACATGCACTTTCCTAACATGAGTAACACACTTCCTCCGAAATGTGTGGCCCCTTTTTTCGGCGCCCGGCACTGACAGTGGATACAGTAACTCTAATATCTATATTCCCAACGACGAAGGTGCTGGTTCAAGATGAATGATAAACTCCTTCATTGAAGAGGCCATTAACGTATCCGATCTAAGCCCACAACTTCTTGACCAAATAATAGAATGATCATGCGACAAGTCTTTGCAACTGGTTTTTTGTAACGAAGACTTGGACAAGTTCTGCCTGATGAGGAGAGAAGAATATCCTGGTCTGGGGATTGCTCCTTTAAAAGTAATAATTCCATTTGCTATATCGTACTTGTGCGAAAGTGTGTTTTTTATGGTAAACATTAAAACAAAGATAAGAAATCGCTTATCAGTTGAAAATGGCTTGATAATGTTCGTCATGAAGATTGAACCGGACATTGCTGAACTAGTGAAATTACACCATGCTTAGGTGTCTCATTAGGTTTTAATTTTAATTGTATTTCAATGTGCAGGTTTTGTTGCATGTGTATTTTTCTAGTATTTCTATATACAGTTCTCATTAGTTTTATATCATACCTCTTTGATTTAAATTCATTTTTAAACAACTCTACTAACTAACTAACTCTATGGCCTATGGAACCCGGAGGTTCAATGCCGCGTTCACAAAAGCTCTACACTGACTTCTATCCTTAGCCAATTGGATCCAGTTTCTACTTTGTATTCGTATCTCAGCGAAATCCATCTTAATATTGTCCTCCCATCTGCGCCTAGGTCTTCCTAATGGTCGTTTTCCGATTGGTCTTCCAGTCAAGATTTTGAAAGCGTTTCTACTTTCTTCCATTCTAGCTACATGACCTGCCCACCTAAGTCTTCTAGACTTGACGACCCTAACAATGTTGGGTAAACCGTATAAATTATGTAGTTCCTCGTTATGAAGTTTCCGCCATTCCCCATTCCCGTTCCTCTTGGGTCCGAATATTCGTCTAAGGATCTTGTTCTCAAATACTTTCAGTCTATGTTCTTCCCTCAAATAAGCGACCATGTTTCGCAACCATACAGAACAACAGGCATGATTATCGTATTGTATATTTTAAGCTTCAAATTTCTCGACAGAATTCGCGACGACAAGACTTTGAACCGAATAGTAACACGAATTCTACACCCTTTGAAAATGTTCAGTAGACTTATTTTTTATTGTTCTTTACAGTGTGTATAAAAAACAAAAGTATGCCTATCAGAACAAAATTAAAAATAATATTTAAAAATAATTTCTGGTATTAGATTCTAACTATATTTATCTCTTCCGCCTATCTTCGCGATCCCCTAGGGGCCGCGACTTCCAGGTTGAGAAACCCTGCCCTAGGCATACATGAGTTATGTTGGAACATACATACATACACTTTTATGTGTATAAATGCAGATAAGAAAGAGTTGAGAGAGAGCGATTAAGGAATTACCGCTCTCAATCTCTTCACTTTACTTTTGCGATTTTTTGTCTTGGACCACAATCCGATTTTCGATATGCTCTACCTAAATGCTGTAATGCGAATATTGAGAAGTTATCTGCGATGAAAGTAGCTGCAAATAAATACATTACATAACTTATTTATTGCTATTACACGATTTTTTTAAATTTGTATTTAATAATCACACATAACACACCGATGTTCTGTCAATACCTCAGATGTTATATTTTAAAGATAAGAATTACTTATGTCGTGAAATGATATGAATATATAGGCCTATATTCAACTGATATATACAACTGATGAATTGTAATGTAACTATTTTACATAATTTTCATGCATTGAGGAAAGTAGAATATCATAAAAGAATTTCACCTGAACGGGTATCGAACTCACGATTTAAACGCTCGGTGGTGTACCACTGAGCTAACATGACCGCTTTTCGGAAGCTGCTTCTGAAATATAACTGAGCTCATACGTAAATGCTCTTTTCCGTATGGAAATCACAATGACGAAACGAGAGTGTGAATACATAGTCTCGAAATATTGTATCATTAAGTATTTCAATGTTACTTTTTTCTACACTTAATACCATTTCAACATGTCTTATTATATTTAACAGAAGGAAAAACATATCTGTACATCGTTTCCCGATTACTAAGGTTGGCTTTGGAGGTTCGAACCAGCAGCTTTAGTTTACTGTTTTCCGAAGATACCCGAAGTTGGACTTCGAAAGAGTTTCTCTCAAAACAGCTATCATCATATCGCTCAATCTGTTTGGTATATGGTATATGTTTTTATACGTGTAAAGTCAGTATAACAATTCATTCTTTAAACAGCTTTTCGTATGTATTAATATTCCTTTATAAAAACTGTTTTTGATATTATTATTACGGCACACCATTTTCAGATTTCTTTCGCGAGTCGTTGACCAAGTCGTTCCCCACCAGCGTTGCCAGACTCGCAGCTCGGAATTATTCCAAAACCTGATCGAACTTATGCTAGATTCGGTCAAATTATGCTAGATCCTCATAATTACTAATTCAGGAGTTTAAAAAAACGAAGTTGAGATACGATAACGTAACTTAAAATACACAGAGAGCAAGAATGCAATACTTCACGCACCAAAATTTTAACTCAGCTAAATTAATGCAGTCGTTGCCAGACTCAATGGCGTATATATCGTATAAATGAATGCAAAGTTTTTGTTTACATATTTTGAAAGAAAATTACTTCGCAGCATAAGGGGAGTTGGGAATCGTCTGCTAGGGGGGGGCGGCGGCAGATTTTTGGTCGGTCTCGGAGCTGTCATTTCAGGAATAAATATGATCATGAAGTCAGAAATAAAGATGGTGAAGTTGTCAAAAAGTTGGGGGGAGAATGGCCCCCATAGCTCCGCCCATGCCTCGGAGTTAAAGGATTAGAAAACCCTGGGTGGAGCCACAAAAAATCCCAAAGACGTTTCGAACTTACTTCGGAAAATAAGACTGCCTGTATGGTTTACCGACTGTATGAATCAATGGAAGAGGATACATTTCTGCCGTTCTTTTTCTTCCCACGACCAACTTCTTTCTCATCTCCAGGTTTTACGGCTTTCTGATAAACTTGCTGAAATTGTGCTAGATTTGGGCAGGATGCTAGATTTGGGAGATGCTAGATGCTAGAGACATGCAAATTATGCTAGATCTAGCATCATTATGCTAGATCTGGCAACGCTGTTCCCCACAATAGGCGTGTCGTGCAAGTAACCAATCACACGTCAGGTACTATCTTTTACCTATTGCTTCCTTCTCACAGCTCAGAACATTGGTAACTATGGATAGACGTACAGCAGTAATTACTTTATGGGAGTTGGAAGGTTATTCTGCAACTGCAGCTAGCAGGCGAGTAGGTGTCCCGGCCTCTATAGGAAGGCGATGGATTCGGAAATATGGTGCTACAGGTCAGACTGATAATTTACGATCTCCTGGTCGTCCGCATGTGTCAACCGAAGCCCAAGATGCGAGATTAGTAAACGAAGCCCGGTTAGACCCACTAAGGACGTCTAGACAGCTAAGGGAAGTTTCTCTCTTTCCTGGTAAAAAGCATACAGCTCTGCGAAGGCTTCGTCATGCTGGGTTACGTGGCCGTGTTGCTGCCGTGAAGGAAAAACTCTCAGACGACCACAAAATTTACCGTCTCGCGTTTGCACAGGCGAATGTGGGTCTCAATTGGGAAAACGTAGTTTTCTCAGATGAATCCATATTCACAACATCAAAGGAGGGACGCCGTTTTGTGTATCGTCCGAGAGGCACCCGATATGACCATGGATATGTGGCTGTTGCAATCGCAGTGGCCATGTATCTATTTTATGTTGGGGTTGGATTTCCAGTCGCGGAGCAGGACAGCTTCATAGAATTGAAGGACATCTGGACAATGCTCAGTACTTAGACATTATCAGTAATATCATGGTGCTATCTGTACGAGTATTTCAGCCTGATGGTGTAATTCAGTTCCAGCAATACCAGTCGCCAATACATACTTCCCGTGTGATTCAGGAATGGTTCGCAGGGCATCCTGAGATTGATTTAATCGACTGGCCGCTCGTGGAGCAGACCTCAATCTCATGGAAAATATGTGGGCAGAAGTGAAGCGTACTCTAAATGAAAGTTGGCCTGAGGCAGATCCACCAAGAACTCAGGATGACCTGTGGCATCTTGTTTCCGAAGCATGGCTGGAGGTAGGGGAAGGAGATAGATTTGTCACCCATGTAATAGATTCCATGCCCAGAAGAATGGAGCGTGTAATAAATTCAGAAGGGTCTTGGACACAATATTAATGTCCCCGCCTTAACTCCCGAAAACAGCCCTTTTCAGGGCTACCTAAACGCTTCTGAAAATATTTCTAGAAGTAAACCACTCCTTGTATCCGATTTCTGTGCAATCCTACTAACAAAAGAATGATTATTAGCTGTAGGCTTTGAACTCAAGACCTCTTTATTGGCAAGTCCGTACTCTACCAGTGAGCTAACATGAACACGCAAACCCAACCTGAAGAAACACGACTTTCAATTTCTGGTATTCGATGACAATGATGCTCATATACTTGGCAAATGTTGTATTCAACTTGGGATATTCCGCAACACACACACACACATAAACAAAGCGAAAGAGAGAGAGAGAGAGCTAGAGAGAGAGATGAATATACAAAAGCATATTCAACGTATTCGAATGAGACTCTAAGTAACGACATTCCGTTCTAAAGAGAGTTTGTGTTTCTTCCCGTGACGTTAAGGGGATCGGGAAAAGTTATGTGTCTTGAAGCAGGATACGACTTTGGATACTCTGTTTATACACTTTCTATATCCGTAGGAATATATTGTATTTCACGAATGTAAATGACATGCTGTAATGAGAATATTGAGAAGTTACATCTGTATGACAAATAGATGCAAATAAATACACTACATAACTTATTTATTGCTATTGAACGAGTTTCTTAAGTTGTATTTACATCCTCATATATAATACCGACCTACTGTGAAAATTATCTCAGATGTTATATTTTAAACATAATAATTACTATGTTCTGCAATGATTATGTTATATATACACAACTTATGTATTCTAATGTAATTATTTTATATAATTTTTCATGCATTGCGGAAAATATAATTTTAAAAAAAGGACTAACCTAGACGGGATTCGAACTCTCAACCTTATGATTTGAAATCCGACAGCTTACCAATGAGCTAACGCAAGGAATTCTAGAATTATGCTTCTAGCGATGTATAACGGGTCTCAAGATAATTATGACATTCATATCCATTACAAACGCTGTTTCTGTTCTACTTTGACTTTTATTTTAGTACTCAGGCGATAATTATGTTCTATTTCTTAACTTTGAGCATTCTTTTACATATGGAAAGATTCTTTAACGTATTTAAATGTTCCATTACGTATGGAGAGCTAAATGACAAACAAGCATGTGCTGACATTAAAAAAAAAGTTTCGAAATATTGTATCATTAAGTATTTCAATCAATGTTGCTTTTTTAAACACTTGGTAACAAGTCTTATTATATTTAAAAGAAGAAAAACAAATCTGCAAACTTTTTCCCGATTGCAAAGGCTGGCTTGGAGGTTCGAACCTGGCTTACTTTTTCCCGAAGATACCCGAAGCTGGACTTAGAAAATTTTTGCCTCAAAACACCAATAAAGAATGCGCTCAACCTTTTTGAGACAAGGTGTACATGTGTCATCTGGGTGCGGTAATTGGTGAGAACCAATGAGAAGGCTAAAAGGGTAATAGGTTTCCATATTTAGGAATCTGACGCAAATTATGGTCTGATCACCACGAGTTTTCGGTGTGACCCGATACACTTTAAAAGTCTTAGGAGCCCCAGCCCTCGGTGATTCAAGAGTCAGCCCTCAGGTGTTCAACAGTCAGTGCGACGACCATCGGAGTATCGACTCACTCAGCTTTACGAGAATTCAGCAAGGTACGTAACAAAGATTCTTATAGAACCATTTTCTTGTACTGGGGATGTCATACCAGACTCAACTATGTTTTGTCTCCCTACGATAAAGCTCTTACGATTAAGAATGACAGTCGTATAATTGCATTTCGCCGTCTATCCTCAGAGAAATGTTGATAGTAAAACTATAGTGAATACCCAATAACAATCAAGGTAATGAGCTGTATGTTGCTTAATCAGTCACGTAAATAAAATTCAATTAATATTAACAAGATCCTTTATTCAAACCCATAGATTTAAGTTCCCATTATTCCCAAGTAACTCTTGGTGTTTACCAATACTTTTCTCTTGTGACGACAGCTAAGTGTTAGCGTGAACAGTTCTCCAAGTATATTGGAAAAACGAGCAAGATGAAACTAGAGAGCTGCCCCATCGTCACAGTACAACTTCATTTACAGAAATTGAGTTATGTCTCTATTATGGCTGATGTTTCGAATCATAAAAAAAAAAAAAAAAAAAAAAAAAAAACATTAAAATATTCCCGTTACCAGTGAAACATTTCTTCCCTAGTGAGGGCGTTCAGGTTAATTTGTTACATCTCAAATCATTAACTGAAGAAACAGCTGAAATTATTACTTCTTTTTAATTATACCAGAAGTTTGAAGGAACTCGAAGTAGAAAGTTAACTTCTAGCCAAATGTACAAATAACACGAACTGTAACTTGTATATATTGTATGATCTCTCAGGAAAGTAAATGTACACCTATTTCTCGAGTCTGGCATTCCTGCGCTCCATCCGTGGAGAGTATGAGAATTAAATCAATCAAATATTTACTGAGGGGCAAAAAGAAAAGTTTAATCTGAATAAGACATTGCAGAAGGACACAAGCTGTGAATACGAATAGTGCATCGTGTAAATAAAGGACGACACCGAAAGAGAAAGCCAGAAACAGCTGTTAAACTTAGAAAAAAGACTAAAAATTGTTGAAGTGGGAACATAAAACACAAATACAACAAATACGCCGAAAACTAAACGTTCACCATGTTATGATGTTGGTGTAGTGGCTAGGGTGCTGGCTTACAAATGCAAAGGTCGCCAGTTCGAATCTTCGGTGAGGACATTTTAAAAAAAATTTGTTTATAATACATGCAGCTCATGAGAGATGGTAAAAGAGATCGTATTTAGTCTTTCGTAGCAATTATTATTGGTAAGGTTTAGTACTGATAATACTTTTTGTCTTTGCGTATTGCTTTTATTCTTTTCTTCATTTCAAAAGAGAAGAATATCCGAACAAATGCCACCAAAATTCTTCATATTTTGAATGTAAACGCCATTTGCAATTAGTAAAGAATAAAAATTGAACGTTCCGATGTAGCTGCAAAAAGTAAAAAGAAAAACATGGAAGTAAACCATACTCATGGTTATTAAAAATACAATTTCTACATGCCTTACACCTCCCGACCACGTTTCTACGTTAGCAAGTAAGAGGTTTGTGTTTAGGTCAGGCTGGTCAATACGTTTTACAAAGGGGCCCTGTTTAGCTCTGACGCACCACAGGTGCGAGAAGGGAGCAAAACACTTTTTCTCTCTCCCTCTGTGTGTCTGTTTATCTATCTATCTATCTATCTATCTATCTATCTATCTATCTATCTATCTATCTATCTATCTATCTATTTGTGAATGCCGTAACCACCCTAATTTTCAGCGGATTGAGATGAAACTTGGCACAAACATTAATTGTTGAAATATCTTCAGTTCGTTAACCAGAATAATCAGACGAAAATGTTCAAAATGGCGGCCCTTTAAACTCTTGAAAACTTCGAAGGGAACCAAATTTCCCCCATAAATGGGTATTCAGAAAGTTTGAATAACTTTTCCTCTTTTACTGAAATATTTGTGTGCAGAGACTTATTGAAATATTGGACCCGATTAATCGCATAAAGAATGTTCACGCCCTTTCGCTACGGTCAGGCTTTTTTTTTTTTTTTTTTTTTTGCAGGAGGGGGTTATTTTCGTATCGGAACAAGATGATTGCTAGTGATGATATGAAATTACACATTGAAAGTGAAGTAACTTGTGAAACGTGTTATTTGAAAGAATAATATAATAAATGTGCTTTCCTCTAACACAGAGAGAGCGTGAATGGCGAGGAGTGTTATTTGGTTTGCTTTTTAGTAACACATTGCATTGCAAATAAAGGTAGGCAACATTAGTGGTAAGTAAAACAATATTAATAATAATAATAATAATAATAATAATAATAATAATAATAATAATAATAATAATAATAATAATAATAGGTGTTGTTTGTGGCAAGGGAATATCTTCCTCAATTCTTCTTCAAACGTAATGATTGTAACGCCATATCTCCCTTACAAACAAAATATTAGCAATTTATATCGAGAGAACGGGACACTGTTGAGTGATGGGAGCAACGTTGGACAGTATGCACTCATAGTACTCAGAAAAATAAGCGACTTCAATGAAAAATGAACGAAGAGTCATTGCCGTGGGTAGTCATGGAGCCAAGCAGATCCCTCATTAGGCAAAATGTCGATAACTTATATCGAGAGAACAGGAGATGATAGTGAGATGGGACCAACGTTGGACACCGTGGACCCATAAGGCGTATCGAAAAACTTAGGGGGGCGGGGGCCAGCCAGCCTTACTTATTTCCACATAATAATATAAAATTATATTGTCGAAATACACACACGAGTTAGCTAGTAATATTTCATATTATTATTATTATTAGTATTAGTATTATTATTATCGACAGCGTCTTTTCATTACGTGTGCATGTTTGACATGAAGCCAAAGAGAAGATCCATCATTCGTAGAAAGAATAAGAATAGCCAGTTACTTTAATTGTGAACGACGGCGAAAAATACGAAAAGAGACAACCTTAGCGAAAAGAAACAATACTTTCTCTCAAATGGATAAACAAATCAAGCCGAGATAGATTCGAACTTGCATGGACGGTGCGAACAGCCAGTTCATTGTCCACTTTTTTTTTTTTTTTTTTTAACTGACTCACCGAATGTGTTTTAGTAACTTACTTATTGCTAATTTTACTTGCTTCACTCCTTTAACTTGCTTTTTCTAAGAACTTATAACAACAGGGACACGAACACAGAAACATCGAGGACAGTTAAAAATCATAAATGCTCTCCCGCCGGGAATCGAACCCGGGACACCATGCACCAAAGGCGCACGTGCTAGCCACTAGACCAGCGGGCAGGGCAATGTTCACTCTCTGTGTCGTTAGGGATTACGACCACTGTATTGCCAGCTATCACTTCTGTGGGTTGTATACTATGATCACATGCTTCTTCTTTGCTGGAAGAGTTAAACCTACATTCTATGTAATACATGAGGTATTTAGACCTACATGCTCTTCATATAATGTAATAAAAGTGTCATGCTGGGAATAAGAAAAAGAACATTCCTTGGACAAAACGGAAACTATTGGCATCAGAAATATTTATCTACGAGGCATGCGCAGTAGTATATTTCAGAATAGTTACTGTTTAGTTCAGTAAACGAAGAAAGGGGTATAAAACAGCAAATATGTCGAGTCAACGAGATCGACCAGAGTTGACAGAGGCGAAGTAGTAATACAACAACTTCGTTAAATTGATAATTGGTTCTTTATTCTGTAGTAGATCGTATCACAACTTTACGGGAGAGCAGAGAAAGACTTACTAACGCTGTCCTATAGTATGCATTAGTAACACGATCATACAGATACAAATGGATGTAACTGTGAGTACTACAACTTGGATTTAACGAAAGCCGTTTAGATATTCAGTGGTTTGCAGGGTTGTATAAGACACAAAAAGTTAAGACACAATACAATTCTTCATACCTCAGCTTCCAGTAACTAGATACATGCAATTTCAGGATAGATACTGAAACTGCTGTCGGATTTTAATACATGACGTATTGCAGGATACAAAATGCTTTGCATTACTTGTTTGTTTGTAGACAGCTACTAGCTTAGTGTTCTGAAAGGTTGTGTATAAACTAGAGATAGCCAATTCCGGAATATTACTTTCCGGACTCCCGAAAGTAAAACCGGACAAATTCCGGAATTCGGAAAATTCCGATTTTGGAATAATTCCGGAATTCGGAAAATTCCGATTTTGGAATAATTCCGGAATTCGGAAAAATCCCGAATTTAGAAATTTCTGATTTCGTTTACATTCCGGAATTCGGAACAATCCGGATTTTTTTCGAAATCCGGAATTTTTCTCAATTCCGGAATTATCTAAATTCCGGATTCTTCCCAAGTTCCGGAATGCTTTTGAATTATGGAGTTTAATTGAATTCCATAATTTTCCGAAATCCGGAAAGTGAAAGTTCCGCTTCCAAAAAATGAATTTATTTTGGTTAATATGAATCATGGTGGAAATAAGTCTTTGACCAGGTAATGGCGACTGCTTTGAAAGAAATAGAGAGTATTAGAATTCAATCTGTCATATTTGTAGTTTCGTGTGGATAAAATACGAACTTGTGAACCAACGGTTTAAGGAAAACTCAAGTTATTAATGTAAATTTTTCGGACATCATAAAAGAAATTCGAAAGACATTTTGAATCGAAGAAATATAACATACAAGTTTGCAAGCGGAGACAAAGAAACCTAACGTAACCAGACTAAAGACGAATCGTTTACCGCGTAGCGATCAAGGTCGAGCTGTTTTCCAGGGCGAGTTTCGAGTTGAGTCGAGTTTGATAATGGCTCGCTCGCTCGTTCAGCTCGTTTTAACTTTTTTAAATAATGGCCTGATTAGACTGGAAAGCGAAAGCCATGAGAAATGTAAGCAGTAATATGGAATACTTTTTAGTGCTGCTCACGACAGGGGTGCGTCTCGTCTCGTAATTTTAGTGCATCTCGTGGGGAAATTTTTGTGTCTCTCGTCTCGTCTAGATAACGAAAAGACAAGGTTTTTTTTTTTATTATTACGAGACAGCCTCAAGTGTCGTAATCACCAATATAAGTATATACTGTTGTTCTTAAAATCAAGGCTGAGACCTGCACTGTCGAATTTTTGAGCCCAAGCAGAAGACCAACTCGGGTAGCGATATCAACCGGCTCTGCTCGTATCAACTGAGCGAACATCTCGAGTCGGCTCGGTTGGGATGAGCCGATGACCCGATCCGGCTCAGTTGGAACGAGCCATCGACTCAGCTCAATTGAGCCGATGGCTCGAGCTTTCTCGGTTGGGATGGGTACCCTACTCGGCTCATGTAAACCGGTTCAAGCAAGCTAAGTTGAAATTAGTCCATCGGCACGTTTCGATTCAGCTCAACTAAGCCGATGGCTCAAATCGGCTCGGTTGGGTGAGCTGTTGGCTCGGCTCACTTCTTGGTTCGGTTCGATAGTGAATGAGCTGTAAGCCGAGCCGCTCGACCCGTTGAGAAGCCTAAACCCGGTCCCAGCTGTTTTGAACATGTTTGGCTGAAGCCTATAACTCTTAACAATTTTTGGCTCGAGCCCGAAAACTTGCCCCTTCGGAACTCAAACCCAGAACGTGACCGATGTCCTTCCCTCCTGAAGATTTCTCGACGACCGAGATCGACAGTCAATTAGCTTTTACTATTCACATACAAACCGTATATCTTTTAAAGATTATACACGGTGTTGATATAATAATAATAATAATAATAATAATAATAATAATAATAATAATAATAATAATAATAATAATAATAATAATAATAATAATAATAATAATAATAAAGGCTTTAAACTTGCCGTTGAAATTTGGCAAAACTTACTTAAAAGTAGAGATTTCGGGGAAAGGGTTCAGTACCTTCAAGACAGTGGCGTAGGGAAGGGGGCCCGGAGGGGCCGGCCCCCCAAAGAGGTCCGATAATGTACTTTGGTACTTTGATGATTGTAATTTTTTTATATATTTTTATGTTTATATATTTTTTGTTTGTAATTTTTCTATATGTGCCTGTAACAGCACTTGCCCCCCCCCCCAAACACACATCCTGGCTACTCTACTGCTTCAAGACACACCTCTGCAACTACCAACATTTTAAACTACAACGTTCCATTGAAGTTTCATGTAGAAAGTATTCTACTGTATGTTTTAAGGAAAATAACTGTAATAAATATAACTGAATATCACGCAACACTAAGACATATAATAAACTAATTTTTAGGATATGCAGAGGTAAATATAAAAGCTTTGCTACAAAATACCTACACATAGCATAATTCAATGAGCTCTGAAATATAATGTAACGAAATAGCCTATGAGATTCAGTCTACAGAGCAATTGTTACTTAAAGAATGGACATACACTATTTCGATAATCGAGACAAGAAGGGAAATGTTTACGATACTTTTCGTCTCGTCTCGATTCTCATCTCCAAAGAGAGACGAAAATTTTGAGTTGGTCTTGACCCGTCTCGAATGTAAAATGTTAATTCTCATGTTATTTTATTTGTTTTAGAAACGAGATGAGAAAGTCCTCTTCTCGTGAGCAACATTAAACCAAACCGAAATATTCTTTCCAAATGTCACGCTTCTGCTTGTAATGGTATGACCTGAGCGATAATTAGCTCCTAGCTTTTAATCTTCTACGAGATAATAATAATAATAATAATAATAATAATAATAATAATAATAATAATAATAATAATAATAATAATAATAATAATAATAATAATAATAATAATTATTATTATTATTATTATTATTATTATTATTATTATTCCTGAAGATTTGATAGTTCAAATATTGCATCCGAGTATTCAAATATCTGAATATAATAAAACATATGTTATCGCTGATCAATCGCCATCAAAATCCTAAAGTAAAAAAAAAACAACATTACAATGTGCATTCGCACAAGCACCTTGACCACTCAACCGCGATCGCTATGCGGTAAAAGATTCGTTTTTAGTTTGATTACGTAAGGTTTCTTTGTCTCCGCTTGCAAACTTGTATGTTATATTTCTTCGGTTCAAAATTTCTTTCGTATTTCTTTTATGAAGTCGGAAAAGTTTACATTAATAACTTGAGTTGTTCTTAAACCGCTGGTTCAAAAGTTTGTTTTTTCTCTACACGAAACTATAAATATGACAGATTAAATTCTCATACCCCATTTCTTTCAAAGAAGTCGCCATTACCTGGTCAAAGACTTATTTCCGCCACGATTCATATTAACCAAAATAATTTCATTTTTCGGAAGCGGAACTTTCACTTTCCGGATTTCGGAAAATTATGAAATTCAGTTAAACATCGGAATTCAGAATAATTTCGGAACTCGGAAACAATCCGGAATTTAGAAAATTCCGGAATTGAGAAAGACTCCGGATTTCGAAAAAAATCGGATGTTTCCGAATTCCGGAATATTAAAGAAATCAGAAATTTCTAAATTCCGGATTTTCCCGAATTCCGGAATTATTCCAAAATCGGAATTTTCCGAATTCCGGAATTTGTCCGGTTTTACTTTCGGGAGTCCGGAAAGTAATAATTCCGGAATTGACTATCCCTAGTTTATACCCAACCTTTCGGAACACTAAGCTAGTAGCTGTCTACAAACAAACAAGTAATGCAAAGCATTTTGTATCCTGCAATACGTCATGTATTAAAATCCGACAGCAGTTTCAGTATCTATCCTGAAATTGCATGTATCTAGTTACTGGAAGCTGAGGTATGAAGAATTGTATTGTGTCTTAACTTTTTGTGTCTTATACAACCCTGCAAACCACTGAATATCTAAACGGCTTTCGTTAAATCCAAGTTGTAGTACTCACAGTTACATCCATTTGTATCTGTATGATCGTGTTACTAATGCATACTATAGGACAGCGTTAGTAAGTCTTTCTCTGCTCTCCCGTAAAGTTGTGATACGATCTACTACAGAATAAAGAACCAATTATCAATTTAACGAAGTTGTTGTATTACTACTTCGCCTCTGTCAACTCTGGTCGATCTCGTTGACTCGACATATTTGCTGTTTTATACCCCTTTCTTCGTTTACTGAACTAAACAGTAACTATTCTGAAATATACTACTGCGCATGCCTCGTAGATAAATATTTCTGATGCCAATAGTTTCCGTTTTGTCCAAGGAATGTTCTTTTTCTTATTCCCAGCATGACACTTTTATTACATTATATGAAGAGCATGTAGGTCTAAATACCTCATGTATTACATAGAATGTAGGTTTAACTCTTCCAGCAAAGAAGAAACATGTGATCATAGTATACAACCCACAGAAGTGATAGCTGGCAATACAGTGGTCGTAATCCCTAACGACACAGAGAGTGAACATTGCCCTGCCCGCTGGTCTAGTGGCTAGCACGTGCGCCTTTGGTGCATGGTGTCCCGGGTTCGATTCCCGGCGGGAGAGCATTTATGATTTTTAACTGTCCTCGATGTTTCTGTGTTCGTGTCCCTGTTGTTATAAGTTCTTAGAAAAAGCAAGTTAAAGGAGTGAAGCAAGTAAAATTAGCAATAAGTAAGTTACTAAAACACATTCGGTGAGTCAGTTAAAAAAAAAAAAAAAAAAAAAAAAAGTGGACAATGAACTGGCTGTTCGCGCCGTCCATGCAAGTTCGAATCTATATCGGCTTGATTTGTTTATCCATTTGAGAGAAAGTATTGTTTCTTTTCGCTAAGATTGTCTCTTTTCGTATTTTTCGCCGTCGTTCACAATTAAAGTAACTGGCTATTCTTATTCTTTCTACGAATGATGGATCTTCTCTTTGGCTTCATGTCAAACATGCACACGTAATGAAAAGACGCTGTCGATAATAATAATACTAATACTAATAATAATAATAATATGAAATATTACTAGCTAACTCGTGTGTGTATTTCGACAATATAATTTTATATTATTATGTGGAAATAAGTAAGGCTGGCTGGCCCCCGCCCCCCTAAGTTTTTCGATACGCCTTATGGGTCCACGGTGTCCAACGTTGGTCCCATCTCACTATCATCTCCTGTTCTCTCGATATAAGTTATCGACATTTTGCCTAAAGAGGGCTCTGCTTGGCTCCATGACTACCCACGGCAATGACTCTTCGTTCATTTTTCGTTGAAGTCGCTTATTTTTCTGAGTACTATGAGTGCATACTGTCCAACGTTGCTCCCATCACTCAACAGTTTCCCGTTCTCTCGATATAAATTGCTAATATTTTGTTTGTAAGGGAGATATGGCGTTACAATCATTACGTTTGAAGAAGAATTGAGGAAGATATTGCCTTGCCTCAAACAACACCTATTATTATTATTATTTTATTATTATTATTATTATTATTATTATTATTATTATTATTATTATTATTATTATTATTATTATTATTATTATTATTGTTTTACTTACTACTAATGTTGCCTACCTTTATTTGCAATGCAATGTGTTACTAAAAAGCAAACCAAATAACACTCCTCGCCATTCACGCTCTCTCTGTGTTAGAGGAAAGCACATTTATTATATTATTCTTTCAAATAACACGTTTCACAAGTTACTTCACTTTCAATGTGTAATTTCACATCATCACTAGCAATCATCTTGTTCCGATACGAAAATAACCCCCTCCTGCAAAAAAAAAAAAAAAAAAAAAAAAAAAAAAGCCTGACCGTAGCGAAAGGGCGTGAACATTCTTTATGCGATTAATCGGGTTCAATATTTCAATAAGTCTCTGCACACAAATATTTCAGTAAAAGAGGAAAAGTTATTCAAACTTTCTGAATACCCATTTATGGGGGAAATTTGGTTCCCTTCGAAGTTTTTAAGAGTTTAAAGGGCCGCCATTTTGAACATTTTCGTCTGATTATTCTGGTTAACGAACTGAAGATATTTCAACAATTAATGTTTGTGCCAAGTTTCATCTCAATCCGCTGAAAATTAGGGTGGTTACGGCATTCACAAATAGATAGATAGATAGATAGATAGATAGATAGATAGATAGATAGATAAACAGACACACAGAGGGAGAGAGAAAAAGTGTTTTGCTCCCTTCTCGCACCTGTGGTGCGTCAGAGCTAAACCGGGCTCCTTTGCAAAACGTATTGACCAGCCTGACCTAAACACAAACCTCTTACTTGCTAACGTAGAAACGTGGTCGGGAGGTGTAAGGCATGTAGAAATTGTATTTTTAATAACCATGAGTATGGTTTACTTCCATGTTTTTCTTTTTACTTTTTGCAGCTACATCGGAACGTTCAATTTTTATTCTTTACTAATTGCAAATAGCGTTTACATTCAAAATATATGAGGAATTTTGGTGGCATTTGTTCGGATATTTTTCTCTTTTGAAATGAAGAAAAGAATAAAAGCAATACGCAAAGACAAAAAGTATTATCAGTACTAAACCTTACCAATAATAATTGCTACGAAAGACTAAATACGATCTCTTTTACCATCTCTCATGAGCTGCATGTATTATAAACAAAATTTTTAAAAATGTCCTCACCGAAGATTCGAACTGGCGACCTTTGCATTTGTAAGCCAGCACCCTAGCCACTACACCAACATCATAGCATGGTGAACGTTTAGTTTTCGGCGTATTTGTTGTATTTGTGTTTTATGTTCCCACTTCAACAATTTTTAGTCTTTTTTCTAAGTTTAACAGCTGTTTCTGGCTTTCTCTTTCGGTGTCGTCCTTTATTTACACGATGCACTATTCGTATTCACAGCTTGTGTCCTTCTGCAATGTCTTATTCAGATTAAACTTTTCTTTTTGCCCCTCAGTAAACATTTGATTGATTTAATTCTCATACTGTCCACGGATGGAGAGCAGGAATGCCAGACTCGAAAAACAGGTGTACATTTACTTTCCTGACAGATCATACCTCAAAGACACTGCAGCGCCCAAAATGCAGAGGAATCAGAGATTTACCCACTCATTCCAGATACATAAATGTCCTGCTTTTTCAAGTTAAAATTATGGTCACCATATAGATAACTAGAGAAAGCCTGAGGGTTCTTTTCCTCTTAGGAGTCACAAATTTGGTGTAGCTTGCATAAAATAACAGATATTCCAGAAAATAATGATTTTCTATTATAGTTAATATGACAACATTAATAATGAAAACTTCAATTTATTTTAAAATGTATAAAAAGTACAAAACAACAAACGTAACGATATAACAAATACATATGTATAAAAACATATAAATGAACATTCTGCAGGGTGTAAAATTTAACAATAAAACATAAAATTTACGAATGAAACATCAAAAAATTTAAACAGCACTCACTCGTGCTTGAAACTATGTATCACCCTTGAAAATTTTATATCTGTGCAGCACAGACAAAACTTAAACAACATATAATGCAGTAACAGAAAATGTACATTAGAATTTCAAACAGAATAATACAAGTATGAATTATGTATTAGGATTTGTTGAATCCAAATTTACATTAATTACTATTTTCATTGTATTGATACGTGTGTGAATAATAGTTTAATATATGTTTATAGTACATTCGTATAATATTTTAACTCTTGTTGCTTATACAAATTACATATTTATTGACTATCTGCGACATCTCTGTTCTTTAGCCCCGGGAAATAATTTTTCCGTTTTCTTTGAAACAAACACGGATTTAATAGGTTGATTTTCTTTTTTACTGATTTCTCTATTTAAATGTTCGTAACTTTTGTTGTAACTAATTAAATTTTGTTGCACATATCGGAAACAAAAGTAAATTAAATAATATTAAATTTATATAATTATAGAGGTGGATCCATGATGCATTCCTGGGGGAGGGGCGGTGAAAGATTATTAGTTTTCTCTCTCAATGGGCAATTTCGACACTGGTGCAGTGTTCGCAGGTTTCCTTAAGAAAATTTCCCTTGACTGACAATTTTTCCCCCTTTTCTCATCAAATTTTCCCTAGTTTGTGGAGTGTCCAATTCCTGTGACAGAAGTAATGTGATAAGATAAATTTAGTTATATTAAAGGAAGTGCTAACCACAATTGTTTTATTCATTTGCTTTTTGCTTGTTGTTTTTTTTAAACTTTTTTCTTCATTTTTTCTAACAAAAAGTAGGCACAAATATACTCAGGCAACAATGGACGCAACACACAAACAATTGTATTATTATTGTATTGGTTTATTTCTGACGAACAAAGGAAAATTTATACATTTATATTGATCAATAGAGCAACCCACATTATGCTTTATTTTTTGTTTAATTATGCTTTATTTTTTGTTTAATTATGCTTTAAATTTTTCAAAATTATGCTTTATTGTTAATTTCAATCATTGTTTAACATAAATCGTGTATAATGTATAATATTTACTATACATTAAATATTCTAAATATCTTGATCTATTTATTAATATTTTATGCAACCAGTTTCTTTCATATTTAATCAACTTTCTACTTAATATACTTGTAAACAGATACACTTTACTCAAGTCAGTTTTTTTTTATCACTTGTGTGAGGCTTAGAGGTGCATATGTGCAGAAAGAGAAAGTAAAAGATGCCACCAAGAGTGCTCAACTTCAAGAGGTATACATGTGGAGTTCCTGTGCACTTTTTGTACATTTCAAATCTTCATACATAACTGCGCAGTTACATTTAGAACAAAACTATGTTTAATCATTGTTGGCGGAAAGTTTTCTTCTTCTTTTCCTTTTTTCTTTTCTCCACTTCAAAGGATAACACCGAAAAGTTTACAGAAATAAAAATAAGCTTTTTATTGTTGCACTGTTATGTTCTCAAAGGTTTTGCACTGTAAATATTGGTTTTAAAAAATATTAATACAGTATGTTAAACTTGCAGTTAAACAGAATTTTCCAAGAATTGTGCTATATATTTTAAATTATGCTTTATACTTTATTTTCCAAAATCATGCTTTATTATGTTTTTAAAATCATTTTTTTCTGGACTCTTAGACAACCACAACCATGTTGAAAGGTATCAACCATATGCGTAAGTTACTCTTATGCTTTTTATGCTTTTGGGTTGCCTTATTGATCAATCAGGGGTTACGAGATTTTCCCTTTTTATCGAAAAAGTTCCCTTTTTAGTAAATTTACCTACGAAATTTCTTTAGATTAGGGAAATTTCCCTCAAACTACGAACACTGCACTGGTAGCTGTGCCACTGGGGAAGAGAGCAAATGGCCAGTGATGCCAACCTAAAACTTTATTAAATCCCATCTCGAAAGGCAAAAATTCCCATTTTAATCTTAAATTTCCTATACGACGTTATACTAATTAAAAACTTTCCAAAATTTATACAATATGAAAATTGAAATTACTGTGCTTATTTACTTTCTTTTAATATTTGAGTGGATCTTTAGTAAATTGTGATTTTCTAAACTCATAATAAGTAGTTTCCCTAATTAAGAGATTATTGAAATTGTTGGAGACGCGGTGGCTCAGTGATAAAGCGCTCACCTACGGTGCTTGGAGTCTCTGGTTCGATCCCAGCTCTCACCGTGTGGACTTTGTGGTGGACAAACACCGTGCTGGTGGGTTTTCTCGGGTACTCCCGTTTGCTCCCACTTTCTTCATTCCACCATTTCATTCATTTCTCATCATCACCGTCTCTTTTAGCCTAACCGGCATAACCGTGGGACGTAAAACTCAGAGTTCATTTATTGAAATTGTCGATGACAATAAAAACATTTTGTTATTAGAATTTAGTATTTCCATCACACTTTTATGTCACGATCTTTAATTGAATGTAATGAAACTAGACAAACTTCATTCTCCAGTTATTTCGTGTGGGATGTTCTAGAAAGTAACAATTTATCGTTGATAATTCACTTTTCTCCGTTTATGATTTTATTTTTTTTATTTTTTTTTAAATTCCAGAGTACAATTTCTGTTTCTTGGTACTTTTTTTTATTTATTTAGATACATAAGTTTTTGCATCAATTATTTTTAGATTAACATGCAGTTTCCAACAACAAAATTTGAGCTTCCTTGTGGCTAAGGGGTTAGCGTATGCGCCTTTGGCGTGGGAGACCCAGGTTTGATTCACGGCGGGAGGTCATGTGGTTCGGATTCCACGTTAATTACTAGGTCCACGTCTCATATAGCCTTGCTGTTGAAAGGGGCGCTAAACTAGAAAATCAATCAAGCAAGCAAGCAACAACAAAATTTAACAATTAGCTCTGATTTCGCATTTATTTAAGCGCCATTAGGCTATTTCATGCTTATAGAGAATTTTGTTGGCGTCGATAAAAATCAAGGTATGAAAAATCCCACACATAAACGTGAAATCAGTGATCAAATTTTGTTGCTGTAAAATTTAAAGAAAGTACCAAACGTTCCACAAGAAATTACTGGAGAAAAAAAAAGTTGTCTTGCGTGCTTTCGTCTTTGTCGTTAGAAATTACGACACACAAGCGTACCGGAAATACGAACAACAAGATTCACTTGTTTTCTTTAACATGTTTAAATTGTGTTTTTTAAATTACTTATTCATAAACGTTTTGACTAACGTGAAAGATCTGAATACACTTACATTAAAGAAACTGAGTGACACATAGTTTCAATTGCCATATTTTACAGATTTTTGTGAGTTTCTAGACCATTGGAAAATTCAGAAGCAAAACTGGAATTTCTACATCTCGAGATGGGATTTTATAACGTTTGAGGCTGGCATCACTGAACTTAATGATCAAAGGAATTTCATGAACATTGGCACAGGTTTCTTAGTGGGAGCATTTACTACCTTAGACAATAGATGTCACTCTGTGGGCTGTTTTAATTTAGTGTTATGTGAGATAAACTTTCTCCAGCTGATCAACACATTTTAATGTTTAATTACATCTAAATACATACGCTTAACTGGCATTTAATATATGTCTTAAATCATACAATGAATTCTGAGAAGAAAAAGAATTATTTAAAAACTAGTTAAAGAAAGTCTTGTTTCTTTCTCTAAGTCAGACCACAATGGAACACTTAAAAATATTCTTTATATCCATCAATGTTACAAGTAATTTAAAGGAGAACTTTATACAAAATTAATTGCTTTGTTTTTTAATGTGAAAAATAAACCAAGATATGTAAAAACTAAAATTTAGCTACATCAATTTCGGTGTCCTTTGATATCGAATGGTGGTACCAATTGGCCGGTTTGAGTGTTGTACCTGAAAAGATATAACGAAAAAATCATAACAGATATAAACACAATATATTTATATGTTCTTCAAAAAGTAACTAAAAGAAAAAAAATACATGAAATCTATAGTTATCGTTCCACGTTTATGCTCTACCGGCTCTACATGCTACTAATCTACATGCGGATGATTAGTAAAAGTCATACAATTTATTTTTATAGAATTGGTTTGATGAGAAATTGTGAAGAAAAGAGAGAACAGCCTAGAAAACCCACGGACAATCCTACGTGTCCTGGAACCGAACCGGGGACCCCTTGCACCAGAGGTGAGAACTTTACAACTCAGCCATCGTGTCTCCCTTACCAAACAATGTCTCAATATGGATTCAGGATTTTTCTCATTTTGAAAACAGGAGGCACGATGGCAGAGGGCTTTTCTCTGGCATGTGGGATCCCTAGCATTGATAAATGGGCTAAAAAAAATAAAGGTCAATACAATTAACTTCATAACTTTACAATTAACTTCTGTTAATAGTTGGAAAGTAAACTTAAAGAATATGAGATAACAATTTCCATAAAAAGCATCCAGTTCATAGCAATGTTGGATTTTGATAGAAGAAGATATGGAAACTGGTTGCTAGAAGTTTATTGATTTATTTAATACTTTGTTTTGTCAGAATTTTTTCCGTATTAGAGGCGGATCTAGATGGTAGAAACTAAGGGGAGGGGGCAACCAGAATTTAGACTATGATAGGTATATGATGAGTATACCATAAACTTTTAAATATATATAAATAATAACTTAAATTATTTACGTTATCCAAAAACTGGTGGGTCCTAGGTGCCCCCAGCCCCAGCCTAGATCCCCTACTGGTTAGTAATAGTTGTTTAATGTTCGTAGCTGGTTCCTAGTAAAATTTATAGAATAATTAATGTTGAAAGGAATTCAAATATTAATTCAGAAAGTAAGGTATGGATAAGAAATTACAAAGAATTAATGTACTTAGCAAATTGTGTAATTTATAGTAGTTATATTGTGTTATATAAGGCCACTATTAGAACCCAATATATAGAATTGGGATCCAAGTTGGATGATAGTTATACTGTAATTTAATTCATTCATAACATTAATTACGAAAGGGCAATCACAGTCGGCAAGGGGGGGTTCGAAACCCTAAAGTTTGCTTGGGCGTATTTGTGTTAAAAATCCTTATTGAAACTTGCATTTTGTTAGTTACATATCTGACAACAGAACTTACATTCCTGAATGACCCTCCGCAACCAAAGTTTTACAGAAATCGGTGCCATTTGAAGGGAATACAACATTGATTAAAGGAACAGGAACAGAAAACGTGTACTTAGTCACGATTATAACAGAGATCCCTTGTGTGACTTTATGGTTAGCACCAGGCCCGTATCCAGGAGGGTCCAAGGGGGGGCCAGGCCCCCCCCTAAATTTTTGCTGGCCCCCTAAAAGTTTTACAGTAGGCTTGCAAAAGAACTATAATATGGTGATGAACTATCATATGGTTGGATCGGGCCCCCCTAACTTCAGCCGGGCTTCCCCTAAGTTTTAGGGCTGGCTACTGGCCTGGTTAGCACCAGTGGCGTATTTACGATTTTGTTTCGGGAGGGGCTTTGCTAACTTTCGGGGGGCTTTGCCTGAAAATATGAAAAATCTGCAAGATATTTAATATACTTTAGTATAGTAAATAGGATTTCGGGGGAGGCTTAAGCCCGGAAGCCCCCCTAAACACGCCACTGGTTAGCACACACGTGCGGAATCCGGGTTCGATTCCGGATTTGAGCTTATTTAACTCAGATCTCACTTTAAGCTATGAGCCCAAGTCTCACGTAGCATTACTGATAAAAAAAAAGATACTACACGCAAAAAAAAGAAAGGTTACTAGTAAACAAGAAAAAGGTGGACAGTAACCAAGTTAGTTTGTCAATATATAGATAACAGAGTCGTGTGTCCCAGCAGCCAAGCCAAAAAGGTTAACGAGAGAAGGTGATCGTAACCTTGCGTTACAGGTTAACATTGCTAGGTTACAGTGTAATAACTCACAGGGGTACGCTAACCGATCACGTAGTTACCACTATCAATCATAGCCTGTAACCGGTAACCTTGTTAGTATGTTGGAATAACCGACTGTTCGGTTAACGAAACAGGGTGCGACAACTTTCTAACCGTGTATTTCGATTAGTATAACTTATTTAATAAATAACAGTAACAGATATTCACTCAGCCACGGGCACATCAAAAAATACAATACTAAAATAGATAATAACTACCTAAATTTATTTTCATTTCTAGTATGTACTTTTTTTTGTCGTCATCCCGTTTAAAGGGTGACGCCCTATTTTTTTTTCATTGCTAGCTGAGGCTAGCTACCTTTGAGAGGGTTACGCCCTCTTTTAGGGAAGTGATGTGAAGGGATTGAGGATTGTGAATCTCTGGTTGGTCTAAGTGCTTTATTGAATTTCTTCCATAGTAGGAATGGACTTAAGGAACTTTGCGTTCCTTAACATTAGGTGAAGAAAGAGACAAATACATATAGACAACATAAACATACATACATAGCTGTTATGAAAGATGAATATGAACAAAGATCAACAGTACAATACATGAGGAACACTATTTAGGTAACATATACAATAAACATAATCAGGAGAATAGAAACTAGGTGATAATAACGCAGTAGTAGAGTAATATAATTAATGAGGATGAAGTATGAGATGAGGTGCAAGCACAGGACAACACATAGGAACATATTAGTGGACGAATGCAGTTATCTTCTTGCCTAGGGGGACTCTAGGCTAGGATGAGAGACATGATGAACCCAAGTTAGTATGAGAAAATTACTGTGCATGAAATGATGGAAAAATGAGAGGTAAATGAACATGAGTGACGTAATCGTTCAGAAGCAAGAGTGAGGGATCATCAGGAGGAAGCGTGTAATGGTATAATGTAAATAGAAGAGATAATGACGTGTGAAGATATCGTGTGGGTGTGGGATGTAGGGCTATGTAGTGCATTGTATCGAAAAGTAGTGGATGTTGGGTTTGGAATCGGCGTCGTATGTAGGAGAGTCGAAGGGACTCAAGATGGTATTGCAAGGTAGGAAAAGTAGTGCGTTGATACAAGTCTTGTGTGGGGCTAGGTAATTCTATGCGAAATGCAATGCGGAGAGCATGACGTTCTAGAATAAGAAGTTTGTTGTAGAATCTGCCTGATGCTGCAATCCAAGCTGTGAAACCATAGGTGAGACTAGGACGGAGAAATACTTTATAGGTGTTTAAGACTGTGTGTGATTTGAGACCCCATGTCGTTCCTACGAGACGTTTAAGTAAGTTCAGACGATTATGCGCTTTGGTCACAACTGTTTTAAGATGTTGCGTCCAGGTAAGGTGTGTGTCGAATGTGATGCCTAGGTAGGTGACTGCCTTAGTAGCCCGTAGTGGAACCTGGTCCACGTGAAGAGATAGGCAACGGCGATTGCGGCGAACCTTAGTTGTTTTCTTTGGCGGTAGAAAGATGATAGCCTGTGTTTTTGTAGCGTTGATGGTGAGTTTCCACTTCCGGCACCAAAAGCTGAAATCTGTGATGGCTGTTTGTAGGATATTATTTATATGCTGGATGGATGTTCCCAGGGCGAGAAAGGCAGTATCATCTGCGTACTGGAAAGAATAGACTTGTTCGGGGAGACGTGGCATGTCAGCAACAAACAGAATGTACAACAGCGGGGAGAGGGCAGAACCCTGTGGAACTCCGGATAGTAAGAATATGGAATGAGAGAGATGTTCGTTGATAGCAACATAAGTAAGACGACCTGAGAGAAAGTTAAAGATAAGCCGGATGTATGGTGTAGGAAGCTGGAGCCTGATTAGTTTATGAATAAGTCCGAGATGCCACACTTTGTCGAACGCTTTCTCGAGATCGAATAGTACGAGACATGATGGTTTCACTCTGTTATAGTGTATGGTGATAAGGCTTGTGAGTCGTAAGAGTTGATCGTTTATAGAGAAAGAAGGACGGAAACCTGCTTCAGTGAGAGGGATGATATTTCTTGTGTTGAGGTAGATATGAAGGCGTTTCACGAGAATGCGTTCAAGGATTTTACTGAATGTGCTTGTGAGTTGGATTGGCCTATAGGAAGAGATCTCATGAGGAGGCTTATGTGGTTTTGGAAACATGAGTGTTTTAGATGTTTTCCAAGACATAGGAAAGTAGCCTGTACGGAGTATAAAGGTGAAGAGATTGGCGATGAGGATGAGTAGTGTAGGGAGACACTCCCTGATCTGACGATAGGTGATATTATCGAAGCCTGGCGCTGTGTTCCGTTTACATTTGATGGTATCTGTGACCTCCTGGACAGTGATGGGTGCAGTAACATGTTGATCGACACTGAGTTCATGCATGGTATTGGGTTGCAAGAATGGAGAAGTGTTAGCTTTGTCTGCAACATGGGGTGTTATTCCAGGGGGTGGTGGTGTGAAAATGTTCTGCAGATGATCTGCAAAGGCATTTGCTTTCTCCGTATCTGTGTGAGCTGCGGAGTTGCCGATCAGAATGGGGTAAGGAGTTTTTGTGAGCTTGCCGCATAAATCGTTGAACTTTTTCCAAAATTTGGTAGGATGACTGGTGGTAGAAAGATTATTACAGGTTTTCACCCAACACCGAAGTTTATAGTCCCTGATGTAGTTGTGCACAGTTCTCTGCAATTGTTGATGATGGTGTAAGGCATCAAGATTTCGTGTGCGAATGTAATCTCGATAAAGTTGGCGAGAACGTGTGATCATAGTCAGGTAATGTGGTGGCAGTCGAGGTTGATATGGAATATTTTTGGTGGTAGGAATGTAAAGAGTGCTAGCTTCCTGTATAGTAGAAGTGAGTGTATCGACAGTGCTGTAGAGGTCGTCTTCGGAAGTGGGCGATGAAAGATGTTGAGTGCGTTTAGTAAGATAAGAGCGATAGGAGTTCCAGTTAGCTTTATCAAAGCGAAAACAGATGCGTGAAGGCAATGGGGGACGAGGTGAAGCAGAAGAATGAAGATTTATTGAGAGTTTAACAGGAGCATGGTCACTTCCCAAGGTATCAAGTACGGAAATAGTGCTATGAGTTATTAGATTGCTAGACGTAATAACGATGTCTGGTGTTGTGTCAGAGATTGGCCGAGTGGGGTTTGGTAACTGATGAATGGTTCCAGTGGTGTGTGTGGTGATGAAAGCTGCGAAATTGGTACGATCGTGATCTGAGCGACTGTGCATGTTAAAATCTGCCATGATGATATAGTGGCTATAGGTGTTTGAAATATGTTGTACAAATTGTATTGGGAGAGGATGGCCAGGCCGGATGTAGATGGTTGCTATGGTAATGATAATAGATTTGAAATATACAGTGGAAATTATATATTCGGGTAATGGTGTATGAGTATAATAGAACTGACGGTAAGGCAAGTAAGGGGAGAAACCAACCGCTACGCCCCCATTAGCGCGCTGTGCGGGCTGTAGATTGTCTGCACGTAAAATGGTGTATCCTGGTAGGCGACATGGAGTTGCTTTGGTTAAGAATGTTTCGTTTAAGAGGAAAACTGTTACATGTTCCTCGAGTAGCAGGGTTTGAAACAAAGGTTTGTTTTTAGTAAAGGACCGGATGTTCAAATAAAGAAAGTTTAGAGCCATGATGAAATTAAATTCAACCGGTTTGAGTTGTTGGAGAAGCATGAAAATGCACTGAGTTTCCAGAGTATGTTGCTGTGAAGTGAATATGAAATGTTGCTTTGGCTGCAAGGGTGATTTGCTGTAAGATGTGTGGCCGGATGAAAGGATGGATATTTTGCAGTGAAAGAGTAAGAAAAGTAAGGAGTTGATTTATTGTGACTGGGGTATCTACTGTGGGCGGAGGGGTGGTAACAAGCGATGTGGTACGCAAGGGTACAACCAGTTCCGGATGTTGCGGCGTTGGGTCCGGTTTTGCTTTACATTTATAGCTATAAGTAGGGTGGCTGTCGTGACATGTAGAACATTTCGCTGGTTGGTGCAAATTAGTGCATAAACGAGTTGAGTGTGGTCCTGCACAGTAACCGCATTTGAAGTCATTCTTACAGTCAGCTGTATTATGCGTATTATATTCTTGGCAGCGTTTGCATCGAACTGGTAAGGGTGCCATTGAACGCGATGGTTCGACTCTATGTTTACGGTTATATATGAAAGCTCCATGTGCAAGCAAATCGTCGATTGTCTCTTGATGGGGCGTGAGGATGCGAATCATGAAAGTGGGCCCACGATCGTTACGAATTCTGAGTACTTTAGAAATGGTGTAGCCTTCGAGTTTTAGTTCATCATGAACTTCCTCGTCTGTGTAAGACGGGTTGACACCTCGGATGACTACAGAAAGAAGCGAGGGTCTCCGTGGTGGAGGGGGTTGCTTGCGTGTCGAATTAGTGAGATTGGTGATTTCGGCTTGTGCTCCGAAAGTATCGATAGGCACTTTGTTTCGAATCGTCGTGTATAGATCAGAGTCAGACGTTTTAAAGATATAACCATTTCTTGTGTGCACTATTTCCCTGATGGCCGCACGTGGAAGATACTTCCTTAGTTGGAGTGCAACAAATTTCTCATTTGAGAACTTCGTGTCGTAATTGCGGAGAAGGATGGCAAAAGATGACTGAACAGATGGAGGAGTAGAATCTACTGGTGGTCCTATATCCATAGCGTCATTGGTCGGGTATTCGGTATGATGCTTTTTCTTCGGCGGTGAGTTTTGAACTCGGGCAGCATAGCTAGTCTTTGATTGAGGCGACCTGGATCGGACTGATGTAGAAGATTCGACAGATGCACAAGAAGTTTGAGAATCTTTCCGTTGGCTAGAGCCAGAAACATTCGTTTGTGTCTTTGATGATCCCTTCCGTGGCCCCACCTTCGTGGGACAAACAGATGGTCCATCGACAACAGTAGGTAGACTCGTATGTCGTCCGCTAGTTCGTTTACCAGGTTTCGTGCCATGATCCGCCATAGTGAAGTCTATCTGGTGGGCAGATGCCCAAATGCTGTGTATAGGATGTGATGTGATGTGATGAGATGATAGCAAGGTTGGACTACCCGTTTGGGTAGTAGTCCAGGTAAGGCAGTTCTCCTACCTGACACTGTACACCCTTGGCTGAGGTAAGTCTGGTGAACAGTGTCCTGAAAAAATGCGGAGAAAAGCCCGGGATCAGGAGTAGGAAGGTTTTTCAAAAACCGTCACCGTTCTAAGTAGGTGGCGCTTCAGAGGCAAACCTCTGGAAAGTATGACGCCCTACTTTTTTTTTTGCCGTCTACCCGGTTAAAGGGTTTTGCCCTTTCTTCGGGGAAGTGATTCATATACATTTTGGACTCAATAATATTATAGTTGGTCTATGGGATTTTTCTTTATTCATTAATAAGGAAATAATTTATACATACATTCAATACTGATAATGGTTAATCAAGCGAACGATAACTAAACAATAACAATATAACAAAAGGTAATAGGTGCACAAAATGAATATATAAGGTGATAGGTGCACAAGGAGTAAATAAGTGAAAAGTAGAACAATATTATATATATGCATATAGGCTAACAAAGGGAAAAAGTGGTAACAAAGTAGAAAACATTATATATATAACTGAAAGGACGGTATGATGAAATGATAATGAATGAATTGCACAGACGCCACATCACAAGGTTTTGTTAATGGACAGATGCAGTTATCTTCTGTTCCTGGGGCCACTCAGGAACTGATGAAGACAGGGGAGGCCCATATTAGTTGGTAATCACTGTGCGTATGATGGATAAACATGAGGTGATAGATGACGTGGATGATATATGGCAAAGATCTCGGGGTCTCTAGTGGCAGGGTCCAATTGGAGGTGATATAGTGTCATATAGTGTTGCAGCGGAGAGTCGATGTATCGTGGTGGTGCATCGTTATCTCTATCGTAGCGTATAATGTCCTGTAGCATTACATGGTGTAACTCAAACCGAAAAGTAATATATCGGATTCGAAGCTGCTCCAAGTGTTGGAGTAAGGACGGAAAATCGATAAGATCGTACAGGAGCTACTTGGATTTGGTAACCTGATTCTATACGCTAACCGTAAGGCATGTCTCTCCATGATACACAATTTTTGATAATATTTGTCAGATGCAGAGACCCAAGCCGTGTGGCCATATGTTAAGGTACTTCGCATGAAGGCTTTGTAGGTATGTAGTACTATAGAGGGTTGTAAGCCCCAGGTTGTACCAACTAGCCTTTTAAGTAAATTGAGTCGATTTTGAGACTGGGTGACAACCTTCTTAAGATGTGGGATCCAAGATAATTTACTGTCAAAGACGATACCAAGGTAAGTCAGAGTCGAATGAACCGGAACTGGTGTATGCTCAACATGAAGGCGTAGTAAAGTCGGGTTACGGTACACTCTGGAGCGTCGTCCTGGTGGTAAAAATACAATTGATTGTGTCTTCGCAGAGTTAATACTCAGTCTCCATATGTTACACCAGTCGACAAATCGATCAATAGCAGGTTGCATAAGGCGATTAATTTGCTGAATAGTACGGGCTGTTGAAAGAAAAGCGGTGTCGTCAGCAAACTGATAAATTTGGATGTTGGCTGGTAATCTGAGATCGGCAACGTATAAGAGATAGAGGAGAGGCGACAAAGACGAACCTTGAGGAACTCCAGAGTGTAAGAATATTGGATGAGAAAGAGTGCTGTTTATGGATATGTATGCCAGACGTCCTGTTAAGAAGGAATTGACCAAGCATGACGCCCTACCCTTATAAGTCACCAATATCACAAGTATTTCACAACTAACAGTGAGAATTTGTTTGGGTGGTACTCTTCCCTATAAGCAAATTCGTAAAAGGATTTTGATATTTGTACTGTAAAGCAACGTAAAACGCATTATGTTTCCTGAACACATTACAAAATTATTGTTATGAGTGTGTGAATTATTTGACGACAATTACATAACTAGTAGTGCTACCATCTAGTGTGGATATTTGTACTAGAAACATGTCACATAACATTTTATTCATTTAAATCTCAGAATATGCATAAACCTCCGTAAATAAACTTTCCTTCACATTTCTCGGCAAATTTTTACTTTGACTCCAACTGTGACTTCTGTTAAGAATTATACTATAAGTACAAGGGCCACAATGTTACTATACGATGTTAAGAATTATACTATAAGTACAAGGGCCACAATGTTACTATACGAAGTTAAGAATTATACTATAAGTACAAGGGCCACAATGTTACTAAACCTATAAGAACCAATTAAAGTCACAGTTGGAGTCAAAGTAAAGACTTGCCCATTTCTCTATTAATTTATGTAGAATCCATATTTTAATAACTGTTTTCCTATTCCTTCGGATGTATTCATAATTCTTAAAACTTTTCGTTCTTAAAATTGCAAATGGCGACCTTGCTGTTTGTACTTCTAGTAATGCAGTGTTACCAGTGAACAAGTTTCGGAGGGTTAAATTTACCTTGTGTGAAAATCGGTTGATAACAACACAGTGTTTTAAATTAAATTAACCTTCTTGAATTGGTTACCTTCTTCTAACCTATTTTATAGGTTAATAGCAACGAAACACTGGATTGTTTCTACACATTTTCTAGTAACCTTTCTTGATTGATTACCGGCGACCTCGTAAAATTAACCTTTTTTGTCTCAGAAGGGTTGTTACAAATTATTAACTGGTTCTAGCTGCTAAATTGTCCATTAACCCCCACTAGGTTACCACTTATTTTTCTCAGTGTAAATTGTGTATAAATAGTATAGTGAGTGAAGTTTTTATTGAACCCAAAACTAATCTGACTTACACACATTTATTCAAACGACTTTATCACCAAATTGTATTGATTATATGATTCTTTGTGGATATGTGGTTAGCGTCAACAACGTATGTAGGAATTGATTTCGGGAGGGGTCCAACTTCAATATGAGGATTAATTATAGTAAAAATTTGTAAAATCATCCGTAAAAATTAAATTTACAGAAAAATCGGGATTGTGGAGAGTAGGGGTTCGGACATCCATCTTCTACGTACGTCCCTGGTAAGAGTACACGCCTTCGGCTCGGGAGACCGACCAGGTTGATTGTGAAACTCATGAGGCATGAATCCCACATTAACTTCACTGGGGATACATGGAGAGGGAGATGGGTATCCACCATCCCCATTACAGGTTACCGTTTTATAGGCCCATGTAAATTATTGAACTTCTTTATTCTGATTTGATGTAAAAATCAGTGTTATCCAGGAGACGATCCGCTCCCTACGAACAACCATTCCCTATCAGCTGGTGGTTAAGCTGTAGGGTCATATTGTCAAAAAGTCCTAAAAAAAAATTAATCTCATTTTATTGAAAATAATTAATATTAAAATATTATGTTAATTCTTAATTCTTAAAGATTATCAACGTTTATTTGCGTTGATAATTAGTTTCATAAAACAAATCTGTAAATGTAACTAATGTCGTAAGTTTTGTGTATAATGATTTCTGTCAATGTAAACATTTTATATTTACATGTTTCAATGTTAACACATAAACATTTCATCAAAACAGCGCAATGTATGGTAAGCTATGGTAAAGTCTAAGCAATAACATTCAGTGGTGCTATTCAACCGGTTCACTAGAAACGGTTGTTAAAATATTTTCAGTTCGCAGAACCTTTTGTTATGCCCAGACATAACAGTAAATTTTACCAATTTATACCCAGGAACAGTAAATTTTAGTTTAACTATCTTTGTTTTTAGAAATTCTTACAGCTACAGGGTTAAACTTACGATCTCTCAGAACAAGGTATAAGCGTCCATTTCTTAATTTCAAATGCTCAGATATCAAGAATGAGAACTGGGATCACATGAGTGTAGTTGTGAAGGTTATTTATGTTTGAAACAGGTACATATTATTATCAATAATTGTTGATCACGATCATCCCCTATTATAAATTTAATAGGGGATGATAGGAGAACAGTAGAAATAAATGCAGAGATCTTATTAAACGCTTGCAGGGACATGGGTTTAGAAGTAAATGCACAGAAAACTAAATACATGGATGTGCGTCGGGACCGTAATACGGCAAATTGTGGAGGCGTTAAAATATTAAATAATACTTTTGATAAAGTGGATAGGATCAATATTAACAGACGAAAATCATATTCACGAAGAAATTAAATATCGACTAAAAGCAGGGAATTCGTGCTATTATTCAGTTCAAAATCTCTTGTCGTCGCGAATTCTGTCGAGAAATTTGAAGCTTAAAATATATAAAACGATAATCATGCCTGTTGTTCTGTATGGTTGCGAAACATGGTCGCTTACTCTGAGGGAAGAACATAGACTGAAAGTATTTGAGAACAGGATCCTGAGAAGAATATTCGGACCCAAGAGGAACGAGAATGGGGAATGGCGGAAGCTTCATAACGAGGAAGTACATAGTTTATACGGTTTACCCAACATTGTTAGGGTCGTCAAGTCTAGGAGGCTTAGGTGGGCAGGTCATGTAGCTAGAATGGAAGAAAGTAGTAGAAACGCTTTCAAAGTCTTGACTGGTAGACCCATAGGAAAACGACCTTAGGAAGACCTAGGCGCAGATGGGAGGATAATATTAAGATGGATCTCGCAGAGATAGGAATACAAAGTAGAAACTGGATCCAATTAGCTAAGGATAGAAGTCAGTGGAGAGCTTTTGTGAACGCGGCATTGAACCTCCGGGTTCCATAGGCCATAGAGTTAGTTAGTTAGTTAGTTTAATTGTTGATCAATTACTAGATTAAAGTCTTTCCAATACTTTTTGAAAACTATCTATCTTGAATAATTCGTTTCCAAGATATTTACAGATTTCGCAGTGCTACCTAAATTCGTCACAGGTCACTACTTGTCACTTATATATATATACCGGTTGCTAAAAAATTAAAATAATGTCACTGATGACATGTGATAACATGATGCTCAGTATAAAAAAGTATTGTTAACTAAAATTTCTCTTAAACGTAAAAATTTGAAGCCGAATTTTAAAAATCACAAACTGCAATATATTGTAAGTACTTTTTTTTTGCGCATAAATATTTCAGTTTAGTTCGTTACAGTATATAAGCCAAAAGTAGGCAGTAAAACAATGTTATAAAAAATCAAAAAGTAAAAAAAATATAAAGCAGTCATAAAAATTTAAAAACAACACATTCACAAGTTCTTCAAATAGACTAAACATGTACATGTATGATGTATATAGACTAAACATGTAGGGTGTTTGTAAACTTCCTAAGTTCAAACAATACCATTATCAACGTAAATTATAAACCAGTTAACCTTTTCTGTTCTATCCTTTAAAAAAATATCAGTCACTCTAAAATAACATAACATATATCAGCTGCATAAACACAGTGATATACACGATAAAGCAAAAACAATATACATGTTAAATATAACTCCATTTCTGTTTCTTTTTTACACACACAATTCTGTTTTGCCGTCTCAAAACAAAAAATACCCCCCCCCCCATTAATATCTCATAACACATATAGGTGCATATTTTCTACATTAACAATAAAAAATTTAAAATGTATCTTAAGCTAATGTTACTAATCTAAAATTACTCCAAATGATCTACAGTAAATAAAACTACATTCAAACTTCAATTTTTAAAAAAAAGTAATAAGCCAGGTTGACATGATGGAGATGCTAAAGATTCTTACGCCTACGAGTATATTACATTTCTCAATTCTCATGTACATACACTGCAAGTGACTCGTTTAAGAGAAGTCAAAGATTCAAACTTTCAAAATTTTCATTTTAAACAAAGTCTTAAAAATATATTATAACATCGTCACTCGTATTACTAATAAGCGTATCTCAAAAATTGCTATTTTTGACTTACCACAGAACTTTACGACTTACCACAGTCATATGATTTTACGAGATCTTACCGATCGCTCCGCCGTCTCATCAACTCGATATTTCAGGAATGAAGACCCCGTTTCCTACGAGTCTTACAGATTCCTACAGCGATCGGTGAATCAGGTAAAATCATGTAACATACCTGTGTCAACTCAAAATATCGCAAGGGGGAACGGTGGCTCACTGGTAGAGTGTTCACCTCCGGTGCTTTTGCTACCTGGTTCGATCTCAGCTCGCGCCGCGTGGACTTCGTGGTGAACACCGTGCTCATGGGTTTTCTCGGGGTTCTCCCGTTTCCTCCCACTTTCTTCATTTCATTCATTTCTCATAATCACCGTCCCCTTTAGCCTAACCGGCATGGAACCGTCGGACGTAAAACTCAAAGATTTCATTTTTTCAAAATATCGCAATTTTTGAGATGCAGCCTCAGTGCTGAAAGGGGCGCTAGACTCGAACTCAACCTAAACGAAATCTCCTGACTACTACTACAATCAAATGAATTTTTATAAAGCAGTAAAATAGACGTATTGCGGAGTCTTTACTTCAGTTCCAGAGATTGACAAATCCTAACCTTTTCTTAATTTTTAATCAATTTAGCAAGATAGTGCTTGAATATACACTTTAAGTAGTTGTTGCGCTGAGGGTCTCAGGTCTGTACATAATAGGTTAAAGTCGTGTTTAATTAAAGGCTCCAATAGGTTAAAATCATGTTTAATTAAGAGCTCCAATGGGTGAAAATCATGCTTAATTAAGAGCCCCAATAGGTTAAAATCATGCTTAATTAAGAGCTCCAATAGGTTAAAGTCATGCTAAATTAAGAGCCCCAATAGGTTAAAATCATGCTTAATTAAGAGCCCCAATAGGTTAAAATCATGCTTAATTAAGAGCTCGACTATGTTAAAATCATGCTTAATTAAGAGCTCGACTATGTTAAAATCATGCTTAATTAAGAGCTTCAACAGGTTAAAATCGTGCTTAATTAAGGGGTGTAATTGTTTACAATTAAGAAATGTATTTATTTTGTAGTTTGTCGATCGACGAGCACGTGGTTACACAAATATTAATTTATAAATCTAAATATCGTTATAGCCCTTGTCCTAATACTAAACAGAAAAGCACTGCTCTTCAGTGTCATCACATCAATTTTTAAGTAAGTAATTTGTAATATTTCAGTAATTAAGTTGTAATAAGAACGTCAAAATATATTACTAAAGAAAAACACTAATATTAATGCTTGAATCATCAAAGCTCTCGTTCTATTGCGAAATATTTAAATTGAAATAATGCGGTTTTTAAGTTGTAACTGGATCGTCAAGCTATAATTTGAAATTTGCAAATTTCCTGCACGATAGTAACATCGATCGCGACCATCTATTGGCGTCAGTTAGCGCTGCTAGCAACATTTATTAGCATGACCTGACATCGGTCACAACTTCTATTGGTGTCAGCCACCGCAGCTAGCAATCTCTATTAGCGTGACCTGATATCGATCCCAACATCTATTGGTTTCAGTCAGCGTGGCTAGCAACCTCTATTAGCGAGACCTGACATTGGTTACAACATCTATTGGCGTCAGTTAACGCGGATAGCAACGTCTTTTAGCGTGACCTGACATTAGTTACAACATCTATTGGTGTCAACCAGTACGGCTACCAACCTCAATTAGCGAGACCTGACATTGGTTACAACATCTATTGGTGTCAACCAGCACGGCTACCAACCTCAATTAGCGAGACCTGACATTGGTTACAACATCTATTGGTGTCAACCAGCACGGCTACCAACCTCAATTAGCGAGACCTGACATTGGTTACAACATCTATTGGTGTCAACCAGTACGGCTACCAACCTCAATTAGCGAGACCTGACATTGGTTACAACATCTATTGGTGTCAACCAGCACGGCTACCAACCTCAATTAGCGAGACCTGACTTCGGTCGCAACAGGTATTGGCGTCAACCAGAGCGGCTAGCAACATTTATTAGATTGACCTGTCTTAATACGAGGGGAATTTAAAAAGTAAAGGCACATTTGCAATTTCTCTTTCCAGGGATTGGCAACACTGCTAATAACCAGTGCTGAGTGAGTGTAGTTGGCAACACTTCGAGACAATGTGTCGCTCGTATTCCTGCATTAGTCCTTGGAGCGTAGCTGACCGTTAAATATGGCAGCTCCATTGTCAATCTGCACCAAGGAGGAGATCAGAGCAGTGATTCGCTTTTTGTATGCGGAAGGTGTGAAACCTGTTGACATTATTCGTCGAATACAAGCACAGAATGGTGACAGCTGTTTATCGTGAAGAAAGATCTACGTATGGATAGAGCGTTTCAAACAGGGAAGAACTTCTTTATGTGACGATGAAAGATCCGGCAGGCCATCAACCTCAACGACTAAGGAACTTGGGTACATCATCCCTAACCGAAAAATAAGGCTGCGAGCATGGTTTGGAAACACTCTTCATCATCACAAGTTGAGAAATTTAAACGTCAACCATCAGCTGGTCATTGATGCGGTGCAAAATTAGTTACAGATGCAACCGGAAAACTTTTTTTTTTGTGTGTGTGTGTGTGTGTGACGGAATCAGAAAACTTAGGAAACGTTGGGAAAAGTGCGTTGAAGTCCAGTAGAAAAATAAGGCGTGTTTCAGTTTTCTATCATTAGAATAAGTACAGTTTTCTTCAAATGCGCCTTTACTTTTTGAATTTTCCCTCGCATTAGAAATGAGCGAAACACACTGACTTTTTTTTGGTAAGTGGGATAGGAGTACAACAGCATTTTTACGTAAGTTAACTATACGTCAGTGCAGCTAAATACGCCAAATGTTCAGTGCTGGGACGTTTCCAACGAAATCCGATAGAATGTACTTCTAATATGTGCCACGGTCTTAGACAAGTCCGATTTGACGAATACTCCGGGAAACAGCGCTGAGACTGCACTACTGTTTGCTTCGGGAAGGTTCCGTAGAAGGGTGTTATTATTTCAATAGAAGTAAGAACCCGTTATTAGTACCGTGCTAACTCAGAACATTGCCGATTGTTTACAGCAATGCATGCCTTATTTCGTGTCCGCCTAGGAACAATTTGTTTTCTAAATGTAACTTCAGTATTTGTGATTCCATGGCTAGTTAATCCAGCGTTTCCCAACCGGTGTCCCGCGAATGAGTCGATGGTGTGCCGCGACGAAATCGAAACAAATGCAAGACAAAAATGTACATGAAGAAAATTATAAAAATATGTAAATTTTATATTTGTGTTTCACAGTACTATGAACCTCTACAATGGAAAAAATTACTGTAATTGGAATTTATTATTTTACATACATTACGGTACTGTGTAGCTGCTAAAGCTGTGTAGAAAATAAAAAAAAATGTCATTGTTAAGACCATTATTGTTTCTTTATTGTTGCCGACTGTTTCGTAAGTTGAAATTATAAAATATCATTCAATCCTTTCGACAAAGCAAACATGCATACAAATTACCTACATTCATGTTTTAGAAGTGCAAGAGATTCGTTTGTTCGTTCGTTATTTAATGATCTTCGTTCCTAGTAAAAGATTGGATACAGTTTTCGAAAAAAGTGTATTTTTAAAAACTTGAGTTCTATATTTCATTGCAATTGTTTTTATTTTTAAATTAGAATATATATATATAAAATAAGCGTAATGATTTACCACGGGGAAAAATCCGTGATCGAGTTTTCTTCTTTGTAAGAAGATCAGTAATCACAGAAAAATACCACGGTAATAACTATGAGTGTGAAGCCAGAATTCAAGTTACACCTGTAGTAACTTGTTACACCTGTAGTGTGTAACTTGTTACACCTGTAGCAAGTTCAAAAAGGTTGGAAAACGCTGAGTTAATCAATACCAAGCATGGTGCAACAAACTACGCCAGGGTTTGTGCAGGACTGACTGCAGAAAACAAAGATGTATCACTTGTCCCACATATTCCATGTAATATCGCTGTAGTTTTCTTTAGAGTCGCAGTGCAGTGACACTGTTTGTTTATCTTCTTATGGACTAAAACTTTTTAGTTTGGAAATTCATTTTAAGTTTGGAGATAGTCGTTTTTACATTTTATCTTTTTGTCTTCATCTTGCACTTTGGTGGTTATTATTATTATTATTATTATTATTATTATTATTATTATTATTATTATTATTATTATTATTATTATTATTATTATTATTATGCTTCAGTCATGTTGTGTAGTAACATTTGAGTTCGTATAATGCAGATGATGTAATCAGTTGCAAGATTTATTACAAGATTTCTAGTAGTATCCTAGACTTGGCGTAATTACCTGCACGTGTTGGTAAATACGCCATTTTGTAACATTTTTTTCTTTCTTTTACCTTGGGTACAAAATAGAAGGGAGTCCCACCATTGCCACACTTTTTTCTACACGCGGAAAATACTACTCTATAACGCACATGTGTTGTTCTTTTGTGTTTCATGAAAATTAAGGCCATAAAAAATCCAACACCCTTAACATGGCGTATTTACCTGCACCTACCTTATATCAGCAGTAGAGTTACTAATTGAGTAAAATGACCTAATAAAAATAAACAATTAAAGTTGTATCTTTGTGCATAAGTTAATGATTCAGACACTTTACACGTAAAAGCATACCGCACCTTTATGGTATACTTTCACTTTTGGAAGTTATGTTGAGCTCCATCGTGTCTAAGTGGTTAGCGTACATGCCTTTGGCGTACAAGACCAGAGTTCGATTCCCGGTAGAAGCTCATATGGTTTGGATCCCACGTTGAGCTGTAGGAGTACGTCTAACATAGCCTCGCTGTTGAACGGGACTCTGCGTTGACCACATATTGTCCAGTTAAAAATGCACTACCCAGCCGACCATAAACTACCATAGATTATATACACTCATGTCCAAAATTATTGACGAATGTTGTAGAAACATAATGTTGTTGTAGAAACATAATTTGATAACGAATTCGCCGGTACTTCTTATAATGTTAGCATGTGTATAATCGGCAAAGACATGTATGTGGAAAATTTCATGTCAAAACAGCAGTAAATAAGAAGAATAAAACGAAACTAAAATTTTCTTATCCATTTAGCAACATTTTGTTTTACTCATGCTAATTTTCGTATTTATAATTCTTTTCCTATGAAATTTACCACAAATATACACTGCTCCACAAAACTTAAGCAACCCGAGAAAACGTGGTATAAGTGACGTGTAGGGCCCATTCAACACTGGTTAGTGGCAAGCACATACACAAAGATACACAGGCAAGGCGAGCACCCACTCTATCGCATAAGTGGTACCGTTGCAAGCGCGGTGAACGACTTATGCCATGAGGCGTACACCACAGCCCAGTAGTGTCCGAGGCTCCAGGCATTGAGTTAGTGGTTCTTGTGTGGGGTACACACCTTGCAACGGCTGGTAGACGACATTTGAGTGACTTTTACCGCGGGCAAATAATTGGGCGGTTGTAATTGGGGCGATCGCAAGTGGAATTGGTGCAGGAATTCAACGTGAACAAAAGTGTTGTTTCGAGGCTGTGGAGTCGCTTCCAAAATGGAGGTGAAGTCAGTAGACGTCATGGAGGAGGCCGTCCGAAGAAGACGTCGGCCGTCGAGAACCGATTTCTCACAATTTCTGCCAAACGTAACCGTCAAACTTCATGCTCTCAACTGGCCAATGAATTGTTTCAGGCTACAGGACAACGCGTGAGTCGTGAAACTGTTCGTCGATGGCTCAATAGAGCAGGACTGTATGCAAGAAGGCCTGTGCTGTGTGTGCCATTGAAACTGGAGAACAAACGTGCGCGTTATACATGGTGTCAGGAAAATGTTACACGTGGGAAACACCAGTGGGCGCGTGTCATGTTCTCCGATGAGTCGAGATTCAGCCTGTCGTCATATTCTGGTCGGACTTTAGTGTGGAGAGAGCCGGGAACACGCTATCATCCAAACTTCATTGCTAAACGGCCGTCCTATGGCGGTGGTTCCATTATGGTGTGGGGTGGAATTATGCTGGACGGGAAAACGGACCTCCATATTGTGCAGCGTGGCACTTTGACACAACGGTACCGGGATGAAATTCTCAATACACATGTGCGCAATATCCGAGGAGCATTTGGCCCAGACTCCCTGTTCATGGATGACAATGCATGCCCACACTGTGCACATCTTGTGTCCGAGTATCTGGAGAGCGGAGACATTACGCGTATTGCATGGCCTGCATATTCGAAGGACTTGAATCCCATCAAGCATGTGTGGGATGCCCTTGTGCGGCGAATAGCGCAGCGCAGTCCACCAGCACGCACTCTCCCTGACCTGCAAACAGTTCTCCAAGAGGAGTGGCGCCATCTGCCGCAAGACTTGATCAACACTCTGATTTGCAGCATGGAGGCCAGATGCCGTGCCTGTATAGCTGTTCGTGGTGGTCACACGCCATATTGACTGCCTATGCCCTCGCACAATCCAGCTTCGCCTGTTGAGGTATCGTTGTGCTGAACTTTTTGGTCACTCTGTACATCCTAACTGTATTGTTCGTCTTCACTTGTGTTGCATTTTGCATCTGGACCGTCTGTTTGTTCATTATACTTGGTGCAGTGATCGTGTCGTTTTATTTTCTGCCACTTTCTTCGAGTTGCTTAAGTTTTGTGGAGCAGTGTACATTTCCCGATTATACACATAATTAGTATCAGTATTAAAAGTATCCTGTAAAATCATTATCAAATTATATTCTTACAAGAAGACAGTTATAGATATGTGACAATCATTTTGGACATGAATGTACTTTCAGAAAATAATTGGAAGTCTGATTTTTAGGTCATGACTAGGATTTTATGATGTCCTCGTTTAGCCAGATCAATTTTGAATTTTGAATTATATTGATTTGAATCTGATAATTCAGCAAGGGGTAAGTTAATAACATTAATATACTGTAAATTTTCATAGATTGTTCCAGCTTTTTCAAAAGTTTATAAATCTGCGAGTCCAAATTCTGAGCCTTCTGAACCCTGGAAAACAAAACCTGATTACCGTAGTACAACATTGTTTGTATATGGACAATAGTGTATAACTACATCTAAATTATGTAATTGATGTTCGGAACAGATGAATCCCATTAAATCAAAGAAAATTATGGACCCTATTTCAGAAATTTAGTCTGTGAAAACATACGTTCATCTATACGTCTGTGAAAATATCTAATAAACATATGTTATTGTGAGACATGCACTACCAAAGGTTAACTTTCAAATTTTAGTTTCCAGGTAATGTTTCTATACTAAACGCAATGTTAACTTGAGAGCCGCATCACAAGCGCATTAATACATGTCGGCGCGCGAACCTTTTCACAGGGAAGTCTTTGTATGTATGTGTGTGTGTTTTGGTTTGGCTCTCAATCGCCAGGGTTTCAACTGGCGCTGTTCTGAGTTTCAGCTGATATGCGCGGAGCAATGATTTCTCGTCCTTTTCCTGCCGCTTACGAAAAATATGTTTCTTGGTTTATTTGTTTTAATAATTCATGAAGACACGACAATAGTAATAAATGTATTGGAAATTCGCACGTCATGTATTTGCAATCCTCAAAATTAAAACCCGAGAGCATGAAAACTATTTTGCTTATTCATTTCAATTGATTAAGGTAAGAAAGGATAAGAAATGAAGTTATTCTCATATATCTACCTGGAAATGGTCAATCATAAACAGAAACATACGAGCAGCCACCCTCCCACACAATAAATTAAAAATACAATTTTTTTTTTCTAAAAGCACAGCAACTCTACATTGACACTGAGTGAACCACAGCGAACCGGCAACAATCATATTAACAATTTCTTCAATAGTTGTGTCTGCATATTTTTCTCTTAGTCGAGCGTACAAATTGTTGGCAATTTACTTTGTTTGACTTTAAAGAGGTTTCCCTTCCTCGTGTTTGCGATAATACTGAGAAGATGATAATTCGGATTCATTCATGATTTCAATTTCGCGCTTAATACTGTCCATGGTTTCAGTTTCACTACACCCACGTACCCACACTAACGCACGCACGAAGACGATATTTGGCAGAGCAGTGTTACTCTCTGCACAAAAGTTACAGAAGTTACATGTGAGTCCCGTTCTTTGTTTTGTTTCATTTATCAGCAGGCATAGAAGTTTCTTATGGGGTAGCAACTCTAATTCATATATCATATAAAAATAATAAGCCATTTCCTATCCATTGTGGACGATTTCTAACATTGATCAATTAACTAATTTTACTGGTCCTCTGCTTTTGTTATAAGATTTTTCAAGTTTATAATCATGCAACACTTGCAAGAGACTCGCATCTTAGCTGCCGGCTTTTCACTCCTTTCTTTCCTTCTCTCTTTCCGATTCTGAGTCGTGACGTCATTTTCATAACCCTTTACTAATAAATGTAGTATCATTTATTTTAAATATTGTTTCTGTATTGACATTTTTATATACTTGAACTCAATTAGCTCTTTGAATTGCTCTCCTAAGTAATGTTTTACTTGTGTAACGGGAGGAACTATGTAATGTGCGCGGAGTCGCCTGAATTGAAGCTGCGTATCTCGGCTATCAGGATAAGGTCGCGGCAAGTATACTTCCTGCAGCTAACAGTCAGAAGCGAGCTGTTAAGGAAAAGTCGGAAAGTTGATGTTTCCTTCGTTGACCACCTCGTTCCCCCGACTTAACTCCATGTGATTTCGTCATACGAAGTTTAAAAAAAAAAAGATCATGATTACGTACCACCATTTCCAACAACAATTGATGACCTACGTGCCCGTATCACAGCAACCATTGTTGATATTGACCACAGCATCGCTACAAAAAGGTTTAGGCAGGAGATATACAGTACTATTGACTTGAGGTGTGCCGTGTTACGCGAGGTGCTCACACAGAACACTTGTGATCAGGGGTAAAAATGAGGGGGAACGCAAGGTGACCTGACGTCCCGTTTTAGCCGGGACAGTCCCTTATTTTCAACCGCTGTCCCGTTTTTTTTCTGATTCACAAACGGGACGCCTAAATGTCCCGTGTTTAAGCAAACATAGCCTAGGTGTCCCGTAATTATTATTCAAAATATAAATGGTCAATGCTAATTCTACACTCTTCCGTACCAACACTCATTGGGAGAGGGGCAGATCCAGAAGGGGGCGATCTCCCCCCCCCCCAGAAGAGGAAACTTTTTAATTTTATATATATAAATAAAACCCATCCCCAAATTTGGAGCCCTTAAAAGTAGCAATATGACATAGCACCGCCCCTCCACAAGTCGGTCCTGGATCCGCCCCTGCATTGGGAAGGTTCAGCCGTGCCTAGAACTTCTGAATATTCAAATGAGAATTGAGTATTCTGTGGTTCAAGTGGGAATTGAGTGGGAATTCTGAGTGTTGAAGTAGTTAAAAGTATTGTTGGGTAGTACTTAAGTTAGAAACGCTGTATTATCATTCTTACTTGTGTATTTTGTAAATTGAAAACACTGCTGAGTCTCAAAATGCAATGTGGAAGTCACCCCTCCCCATCGCTGATTCGTATGTGCCCCGTTTTTTGAAGTAAAAGTTCTGGTTACCTTGGGGGGAACGTGGGGGGCAGCGGTCCCCCAACTTCAAAAAATATGTACGGAGTCCTCCCAGTTCCTAAAAAAATTACAATGGGCAAAGGTAGGCAGGGAGACGGCATGACGTCATACCACTACCTACCACCCCCCTACCTTTTCATATCCACTTTTACCCCAGCTTGTGATATGTTTGAAGGAAACTTTGACACTTTACCTTTCTTAGTGCGTGTATCACAATAACATATGGTTATTAGATTTTAGAGAATACATTTCTGAAATCAGGTCCATCATTTTGACTTGCACTGTACCTGTGTGTATATTCGCTTCTAGTTTCTACATTTTAAATGTTAACAACAGAGAAAGGTAATTTCAAAATAATGTCTCGAGGTGGTGCTCAAACTAATTAAAATACTTTTCTCTTGTTTTTTAGCGTAATAATGTCTACGAGCGTACCAAAGATAGTTGTATACTTTACTTTTTTCCTCCTCAGAATACTGTATATCCTCGGGACACATTTATGTAACAAAAAATTACAAAAGTATTTTCCATAAAATAACTTTCTCATCAACTTAGTCTACTTTTTGTGGTTTAGTATTTCTCTTAATGTTAGCATGGTAGATCTGTACACTTCGCCGATTAAACTGTTGGAAATCCTGTAAAAAACAATTTTAATGAAACTAAAGATTATTCACAAGGGAAGATACACAAAGGAGTTTAGCTTCACACTACGGTAGACTTCCAAAGTATGTAAATCTTCAGTTTAACGTCGCACGTTTATGTCAATTATACTAAGGGAGACAGATGATTTAAGACAAGTGAATTATGATGGAAAAAATCATGGAATGGGAATGTGGGAAGAAACAGGAGCACCCCGAGAAAACCCACGGACACGGTGTTGTCCACCACCAACTTACTTGGCCGGGGAACGAACCAGGTATTCTACGCTCCAGAGGGACTTAGTAGAGGTCTGTACGGGCCGAAATTTTTAGCCCGGGCCCGGCCATTTATAATGTGAGCCCGACCCGAGTCCGAAATATGTTTTAGTATTTAGGCCCGAGCTTGTGTGATAATCAAATGAGCCCGAAATAAGCTCGAATTACAGACACTTAATAATTAAGGCAAAATTGTATTTTTATTTACAGCAATTAGAGGTTTAATTTTGGAGTTGTGCTTTAAAAGTTCTCCAGAAAGAACGGTCCAAACGTCCAATAAATATCGTTGTACAGTACATTTACAAAGTTAGGCCCGAGAAATATGATTGTATATTTAAAAATTTATGGTCCGGGGCCGAAGTGATATATGCTTTGTAGGCCCGAATCCGGCCCGCGGACACCCATTATCAAAAAACAATTCCTTATTGCCTCTTACAACTATTAATATCCAGAAATCAATGCTGCAACCGAAAGTTGTACTATTTTTTGCTACTTCTGATTTCAGTAGAAAAATAAAGCTAATATGGAATTTATTCTTCGGATACTGAACCCATATACGAGGGTCATCCAAAACATAAAGACTGTTTATTTATCCAAAATGAAATACACAATATATATATATATATATATATATATATATATATATATATATATATATATATATATATATATATATATATATATATATATATATATATATATCGTCGACAGCGTCACAAACTGTCGTATCTCAGTTTTCTAAACTTTTCAGGAGAGCGATTTTTAGGTTTTCACACAACTTTGAACAGCCATAACTCAAAATCTATTTTACCGAAAGGAGAGAAAATTTACCAAGTTATAACTTAAAGCATAAGAAATCAGTGGAAAAAGTTTTATGGAAATTGCCTGTAAAAGCTTGTGGAAAATTTGGCGGGAAAAAGATACGATAGTTTGTGACGATGGTAATCCTCTCTTGTATGAAAGATACGACGCATATTTTTTTATACTGAGAACTACATTAACAATCGGAATATATTGCACTTTTATTGAAAAACTTCGTGTTTATTACACAAAATAATTTAACAAATGCTTCCTGAGATTCTTGAGGGTAAAACGAAATTCCTGAGAACACACAAGAAACACAATATTAAGAGCATACTAACCATAACATAAAATAATGCTATCAAGTTGTCGTTGCCAGAATATAAAATCTTACAAAGTAATTTGCAAATTGCATGCTTTGATATTGCACTTGAGAAGGATGGCTAATGTGGTAAGTTTCTGTAAAATTGAACATGTTCTCGAATGATTGGAGTTGGGCCCGGACACAATGATAACGAGTCCTCTTAGGCGTGGGAGACCAGGGTTCGATTCCCGGCGGAAGCTCATGTGGTTCGGATTCCACGTTAATCAGTAGGTCTACGTCTCATATAGCCTTGCTGCTGAAAGGGACGTTAAAAATCAATCAATCAAAACGAGTCCTCGTACTTCTCTGGAGTGATAATTTTTCACAAGTATGCAAAGTAGGAACTTCTATATGGTGAATTCAATTTGCGTTCTTTTCAGGGAAATAGTTATGTAAGTGTCCTCAAAATGACTTGTCTTAAACTGAATGCAGTTTGGATAGTCTTTGTTCACTTTCACTTCGAGCATTTCCGTCCGATTGATTGGATCTCCATTTTCGTCACGTCTGACAGAATACAAAGACATTGGGACAGAGATCTAATCTCATACATCGCTTCTGTCAATACAATGAACGGTATATGGGTTCTTTTTCCTTGCCAGTTTAATAATCGGTTCAAGTTCCGAGGGTACAAAATTACTGCCACAGTGCTTAATAGATGTACTTATAGCACTGTGGACTGAATCTCCCTTATTTTGTCCATGCCTAGATTCAAAGAATCGGAGAGAAATTTCTCTGATGTTCTTACGTGTTTGCACCGCATACCCCATCATAGCAACCAACCTAAACTCCTACTAGATCCATCCTGTATTTCTCCAACTCATTCATTACGGATTTTAACGCGCCTCCCTATAAAGAATTCTAATATTCCATGTTCCAAATCTCATATCCATTTTCTTTTGCTGATGTCGTGCCAAGTTATCAGTCTTGGTCCGAGGCTTTTGTGATTGTTTCTGAAAAAGTGTCTTTTTTCTATTACAGGATGAGTTTGTTAGGCTCACCCAAACCCCCAAGCTGGAGGGCCACTCCTTGTCTGCCCGCGACTGCTTATTCAGTATCTTCGCAGCTAACCTCTATATCTAAAGGCCTTCTCCTCGATCCGCAACCTGGGGCCGTGGTGGCTCAGTGGTAGAGCGTTCACCTCTGGTTCATGGGGTCGCGGATTTCAACCCTGCTCCCGCCAAGTGAACTTTGTGGTGGACAAATAGCGTATGCGTGGGTTTCCTCGGGGTTCTCTCGTTTCCTCCCACTTTCTTCATTCCATCATTTCATTCATTTCTCATAATCACCATTTCCTTTAGCCTAACCGGCATAACCGTGGGACGTAAAACTCAAAAATGTCATGTCATGTCGATCCGCAACCTGAGGACGCCCCATGCCGTGTAAATATATATGTATACAGCCCCGCATTGATCAAGTATAACATTCTAGCTTATAAGTTTATTTGCTTCGGCTGTTCCGAGCTTAAGATATAAGTAAAAATATATTAAGCACAAATGATAAAGAAACTAAGTCTACTTGATGGATAACAATAAGAAATGATATAAAAAGGAATGAGTTTATCAGTACGGGACTGTATACCTACTTTTGGGCCACTTTGTATATATAAACAAATTGCTTTGAACATAGACGTATCTGTCCAGTTGCGAAAGATCTGTTGCTCACAAACTGTCGTAACTCAAGATACGACTGTTTGTGAAAATGGTTTATATGCTTCATCTTAAGATACGACACAGTGACGTCATCACCACCGTCAAAACAACGCACATTACAGATGTGTCGCTTTGGGAAATTGTAAAAGTCAGTGTATACAACTACATAGTAAAATATCTCAATTTTCGATTTTTTTGAGATACGACACTTTGTGACGCTGTCGACGATATATGTGGGTTCCTGTCACCACGGCATGGCGCGTCCTCAGGTTGCGGATCGAGGAGAAGGCCTCTAGATATAGAGGTTAGCTGCGAATATACTGAATAAGCAGTCGCGGACAGACGACTAGGAGTGGTCCTCCAGCTTGGGGGTTTGGGTAAGGCTAACACCCTCATCCTGTAAAAAAAGGTACTTGTTCAGAAACATTCACAAAAGCCTCGGACAAGGACTGATAACTTGGCACGACATCAGCAAAAGAAAATGGACATGAGATTTGGAACTTGGAATATTAGAAGTCTTTATAGGGCAGGCGCGTTAAAATCTGTAACTAGTGAGTTAGAGAAATACAGGATGGACTTAGTAGGAGTTCAGGAAGTTAGGTGGGAAGGAAATGGATCTGAGAATTCCGGAAATTTTACGTTCTTTTACGGGGAAGGAAATAAAAATCACCAGTTAGGAACAGGATTTTTCGTTCACAAACGAATATTACCAGCAATTAAACGGGTTGAATTTGTTACTGACAGACTTTCTTTTATTACTCTTAAGGGACGGTGGTGTGATATTATTGTTTTAAATGTACATGCTCCAACTGAAGATAAGGGTGACGATATAAAAGATAGTTTTTACGAAAAGTGGAACGGATATTTGACCAACTCCCGCGATACCATATGAAGGTTCTATTAGGGGATTTCAATGCGAAGGTAGGACGAGAGGATATTTTCAAACCGATTATAGGGAACGAAAGTCTGCATAAGGAAAGTAATGACAACGGTGTTAGACTCGTGAACTTTGCAACATCCAAAAACCTAATCGTGAAGAGTACAAAATTCCCACATCGCGACGTTCATAAATACACTTGGACATCACCAGACGGAAAAACACATAATCAAATTGATCACGTTTTAGTAGATAGAAGAAGACAATCTAGCATAATTGACGTCCGGTCGTTTAGAGGGGCTGATTGTGACACTGATCACTACCTGGTAGTAGCGATAATACGGGAGAGATTATCGTTGAATAAAGGTAATATTCAATGTCCGAAAACGGAGAGATTTAATTTAAAGAAATTAGAAGAGAGCCAGGTAAGAGAGGAATACCAGATTGAAGTTTCGAATAGATTCGCGGTTTTAGAAGACTCGGAGTGCACTAGTGTTGAGGATACTTGGATTGAAATTAGAGATAGCATTAAAAGTTCAGCAATAGAAAAATTGGGACACGCGGAAATACGTAGGAACAAACCATGGTTCGACCAAGAATGCATTAAACTAGCAGAGAAGAGAAAACAGGCAAAATTACGGTGGCTACAAAATCCGAATGAAACAACTACACAAAATTTCGCAGATATCAGGCGGAAAACTTCCAAAACTTTTAGAACAAAGAAACGGGATTTTTTGAAAGCTAAAATTAAGGAACTTGAAGATAATAGTAAAAATAAAAATATTCGGGACATGTATAAGGGGATCAGCGAATTTAAGAAAGGCTATCAACCTCGTGCTTATATATTAAAGAAATCTGACGGAACAGTTCTCACCGATACGGATAGCCTCTTAAATAGATGGAAAGATTTCTTTGACGATTTGCTGAACACGCAGCCAAAAACTAATGTGCGTGGAGAAAAGGAGATACACACCGCAGAACCGTATATTCCAGAACCCAATCGAATAGAAGTGGAAGCCGCTATAAAGAAATTGAAGAAACACAAATCTCCGGGTGTAGATGAAATTCCGGCTGAGTTAATTTTAGCTGGAGGCGAAAAATTGTGGAACAAGATGCACAAACTCATTCTCCTTATCTGGAACAAGGAAGAATTGCCACAAGAGTGGAAAGAATCAATCATTGTTCCAATTCACAAGAAAGGCGACAAAACTGACTGTAATAATTATCGAGGCATTTCTCTTCTGTCAACATCCTATAAAATCCTTTCAAATATTCTGTTAGCAAGACTGACCCCATACGCAGATGAAATTATTGGAGATTATCAGTGCGGATTTAGACGAAATCGATCAACTATCGACCAAATATTTACCATTCGCCAAATACTCGAAAAGAAGTGGGAATACAATACCCCGGTACATCAACTATTTATTGATTTTAGAAAGGCTTACGACTCGGTTAGGAGAGAAACATTATACAACGTTCTTACAGAACTTGGAATACCGAGAAAGCTAATTAGATTAATTAAGGTATGTTTAAGTGAATCCCAAAGTAAAGTCCGGGTAGGAAAATTTTTGTCCACGAGCTTCCACATCGAAAATGGCCTGAAACAAGGAGATGCGTTGTCGCCATTATTATTTAACTTTGTGCTGGAATACGCTATAAGGAAAATCAAAGATAGCAACCAGGGCCTAGAGTTGAACGGCATTCACCAGGTTATGGCATATGCTGATGATGTAAATTTAATAGGGGATGATAGGAGAACAGTAGAAATAAATGCAGAGATCTTATTAAACGCTTGCAGGGACATGGGTTTAGAAGTAAATGCACAGAAAACTAAATACATGGATGTGCGTCGGGACCGTAATACGGCAAATTGTGGAGGCGTTAAAATATTAAATAATGCTTTTGATAAAGTGGATACTTTCAAATATTTAGGATCAATATTAACAGACGAAAATCATATTCACGAAGAAATTAAATGTCGACTAAAAATAGGGAATTCGTGTTACTATTCGGTTCAAAATCTCTTGTCGTCGCGAATTCTGTCGAGGAATTTGAAGCTTAAAATATATAAAACGATAATCATGCCTGTTGTTCTGTATGGTTGTGAAACATGGTCGCTTACTCTGAGGGAAGAACATAGACTGAAAGTATTTGAGAACAGGATCCTGAGAAGAATATTCGGACCCAAGAGGAACGAGAATGGGGAATGGCGGAAGCTTCATAACGAGGAACTACATAGTTTATACGGTTTACCCAACATTGTTAGGGTCGTCAAGTCTAGAAGGCTTAGGTGGGCAGGTCATGTAGCTAGAATGGAAGAAAGTAGAAACGCTTTCAAAGTCTTGACTGGTAGACCCATAGGAAGACGACCATTAGGAAGACCTAGGCGCAGATGGGAGGACAATATTAAGATGGATCTCGCAGAGATTGGAATACAAAGTAGAAACTGGATGCAATTAGCTAAGGATAGAAGTCAGTGGAGAGCTTTTGTGAACGCGGCACTGAACCTCCGGGTTCCATAGGCCATAGAGTTAGTTAGTTAGTTAGTTAGGGATGGCCAAAAATTTTCGGATCCGGATATCCCGGACCCAATGTAATCCGGATCTCGGATCTGGATCCAAAATTCGGATTTCGGATCTGGATCCGGATCTCGGATCCGAAATTCGAATCTCAGATCTTGATTCGTATCCAAACCTACATCTGAAATTGTGATGATAAAATTGAATATCTAAAATTCGTCAAAACTTTTTTCGGATTCACTAATATAGTAGGTTGCTGTGTTTTTAAATGTTTCCAAAACACGTTTGTGCTACCTTTGTTCTTTATTTTATTTTAACCTTGCAATATTTACATGTTGCACTTTCTGCTGAAGTCTCTTTAGTAAAATGTTTCTAAGTTTGACTTCTTCCCATTTCAGAGTATAGTGAACTGTCTGAAAACTGATGTAAAGGGTAACAAATTCTTCTGTTTAGTTCCGCTTCAAAACTTAATGTTAGCTCTACATTGAAAATATTTATTTTATTCTTAGAAAATAAACTTTACTATTTTCTCATATACAAATGAAATATCTTTTAGATAAGGCCCTTCTAATTGCAGGAATACTAGACAAAACAAACTCTTTATTAATTGTAGTTTCTGACTCACTAGAGTCCAAACTCAACAAATGTAATAAAGGCAATAATGTCCGGTCCAAACTCAAACTCAACAAATATATTTCACTTCGAAGATATATACAACAAAAAATATAGACTGGTTGGCATGGCACAACAGTAGATTTTTAAACATACACACGAGAATTTCAGCAGAGCGATATGATTGTGTATTATTATTATTAATAATAAAAGTGTTCATTGTATGACTTTATCACCTAACTTATGGTTTGCTCATCTGAGGTCGGGGTTTGTTGAAGGAGTAAATAAAAAAGAGATTTCTGTTTTTTTTCTTCTCCCTCCAGGTTTCTTTAAACATACATTGCAGAACGTAACCAAAACATATTCATGCATCATATCATTGAAGCGTTTTGTGTTTTGTATATTAAAGTGTTCAAAAATATTTAACATATTCGCATGTGATATTAGGATTTGTTCATGTGATATTAGGATCAATTCTCGGTGGGAACATACATGAGCCAATTGAAAGCTAAAATAATATGAAAATAATAGTTAAAAGTCAGGAAATTGATAATAAAACGTAAGCTATCTGTTGAGACTGTAAGGCTGTGGTTAAATTAACCCACACATTTCGTGAAGATATATCGTTATTGTTTATTTACTATAAGCTACCAGATACATCCTCAGAGGCCACTTTACACTGTAGTAATCAACAGATGAAAACATTGGAAAAGAAATGGAAGGAAGTTCTCCACAACCTTAGATTAATGTACTAACCTAGCATTTGCCCAGTATAACTGAGGAACAACCCTGGAAAATCCTCCGTCAGGATGGCTGGTCTCCGAATTCGAATCCGGTATTACCCAATTGCGAAGCAAGAATCCTAACAACTAGCCTAAGCTCGCTCCGTATTATTATTATTATTATTATTATTATTATTATTATTATTATTATTATTATTATTATTATTTAGCTAATAATTAACATAATGTTCTAAAATTGATGCAAAATTAAACCCTTCTTTCTTTATTGCTGATGTTATAGTTAAAAGGCCTACATGAGACATCGGTCTCCCATTAAATGGACCTTGTTCAAGAAAGAATACTAGAACTGGAATTCAGGAAGCGGGGGTGAAGAGATTAATGAAGATGAGGAAACTATGTACGATGCAAAAACTGAGTAATTATGACTTCATTACAGATATATTCATTTACATACGTCAATTAATATTTCTCTGACACAGGGCACCCTTACTTTCTATTGTGGCAAAGAAACATAGGTAAAACTAGAAAAAAATTAGGGAAAACGAGGGGAAAATGATAAAACGCCCTTCAACTTAAAAAAAAAAGCTAAAAATAACTAAACTTAGAGCCACGGAAGACGCGAAACGAATTTTATTGAAAAGTTTGCTTTTTCTTAGTGACTAGTTGTGCTGACTATGAACATGAATTACAAAGAAAACAAGTAGCTAGCTCTGAGTTTCGCAAACCAGTTGAAAAGAAAATATTGGATAAAATTTAATAATAAAGAAAGCATTTATGATAATTAAAAGAAACTAAATTCTTGGTACGACAGTCCTTTGGTTCCTACCAGCGGGCTTACGTTCAAAGTCGGGATGTGTAGTCAACGCATCGACAACCGAAGTCCCTAACACCGGCTTTTTAGACTGGAGTCCGCTACCTCTTACTTCAGAGAACTCTCCAATTGTCCTCACGATGCTGGGTCAGCACCAAATTGTTGAGTGCCTCTCCGGAAATTGAACCCATGACCACGGGCACCGAAGGCACTCGCTAACCACTGTTATATATATATATATATATATATATATATATATATATATATATATATATATATATATATACATATATATATGTGTGTGTGTGAAAAGGTAACAGCTTTTTATCAAATTATTTTACCTGCTGAACGCTTTGCACGGATTACACTGTAACCATTACGACACCACACAGGCATAGAAGTAAACGAGGACAGTTAAAAACACCTATGCCCGAAGCGGGATTCGAACCCAAGCCATTGACAGCAAACGATCCACAGCCTAATGCCGCAGACCACCCGACTATGGTTGTTGGGTATTCTCGGCTAAGCGGTAGCACATTTAAGGTAACTGATTATTTTAAAAGTTGGTCCTAAATATTGACAATCTACGTCTTAAGTATCAAATATTTCCTGCGATAATACCATACACTCTATACAGACGAAAACCTATAGTTACCCATATTATCTAGTACAGAAATAAGTTCTGATTCTCTAATAGCTGTTGATGGTGATAGTCAAGGTTCACTGAAGCATGATCCCCAAACCCAAACTGAGATATTGATGTTACTGGAACGGCTGAAAAGTCATTGTGGGTAAGTGAATTGCCCACTTGTCAGGATGAAGGGCGCTTGTGATGTGAAATGCGGGGCTGTCAGAGGTACTACTTATAATAATTGGATTTATAATTTTCTATGCTGCCGTAAACCCTCTTCAAGAAGATAACCGTTAATTTTAGCTTTGAAAATGTTACATAAGGAGTTTTATTGCTATCTTTAGGTTGCATATAAATCTCTTCATTCCGGAATTATCGGATTAATTTTAACGCTTAATCTTCACATCTCTTTTGATTTACGCATATTTAAGTGGGGATTATCCCCTTAAGGTCAATTAGTGATATTTTAACTCATTTCGAATCAACTATATATGGTTAGTCTTGTTATATGGGAATAATTGAGACCGGAAGCAGTCTACAGGCTAAGTCCAAAAGAATCTTGCCGACCTACAGATAAACCACGTTTTTCAGCAAGGTGAATTGTGGCAATCCGATACCCACATAAGGAAATCTTCCCGTTCAAGTGAAAGCTTCCATAAGAATCAGCACCCTAATCGGTGGAATGTGTCTTGCTAATTTTTCCCCAATTTGAAAGTACCTAACTTTATTGTTAAAAATGAAAAGGCCTTTATTTCAAACAAGTCGCCATTACAGTTTTCGTATTTGAACACAATACTCATGAATAGTGTTCTCAAATGGGTCGGGTCAGGTTAACTCGGGTCGGGTTGTCGGGTCAGGCTACTCGGGTCGGGTTGTCGGGTCGGGTTGTCTGGTCAGCTCGGGTCGGGTCGGGTCAGTCGGATCGGGTTGTCGGGTCGGGTCAGTCGGGTCAGTTCACTTTGGTCAACTGAGTTTAGGTTGAGCTTAAACTCGGCTGGAGTCGAAAGCTGCTGTTTTTCACTACCTGCCTAATTAAAAATAGCAATTTTTAATTGATTTTATAGAAACCATAAATCTATTTTGAACACTTGCAGCTAGTGTTTTTATCGTAAATGCTTATTTTTGTACTTGTGTGTACTTTAATTTTTAAATGTGGAAGATTGATTTTACCAATCGACTGTAATATTAATATCTACGCCAATATGGAGTCTGGATTTAGAACAAAACTAGAAGTTGTTTAAGCAAGGCCAAAAGAAAGATTGGATATGGACGACCAAGCCCAAGCAGGGCCGCGGTAGCTCAGTGGTAGAGTATTCATCTCTGGTGCATGGTGTCCATGGTTCGATCCCAGCTTGCGCTAAGTGGGCTTTGTGGTGTAGTGGTGTAGGGAAGGGGGGCCCAGAGGGCCCCCCCAAAGAGGTCCGACAATGTACTTTGGTACTTTGATGTTTGTAATTTTTTTTATATATTTTTATGTTTATATATTTTTTTGTTTGTAATTTTTCTATATGTACCTATAACAGCACTTGGGCCTCCCCAAACACACATCCTGGCTACGCTACTGTCTCGGGGTGAATTTTCTCCGATATGTTTTCCGAAAACTTGCTATTATTACTAGCTAAATCTATGGCCTATCCTGGAGTTTCAATTAGGGTGGCTAGATGTCCTGCTTTTGGCCGGACAGTCGGGCTTTTGGAGGCCCTGCCCCGTGTTCGGCTTAGTAGTAGAGCCGGATGTTCAATTTGTCCTGCTTTTCAGTTGTCTTATTAGATAAATGTTTAACTTTCCATTCTTCTGAAGACTCAATGGCACCAGTCTCAGACATGTCAGAATTCGCAAATTATTATCAGTACATTTTTGTAAGTTGTGAAGTAAGAAAAGTTCGGAATTCCAAAATTTGATATAGGAAAACCATTAGATTGGCAAGCCTCACCAGGCCATATTAATTATTTAATATGCTGCTTGGACAGAAGAACGCAACCGATTTAATATCTCTACAGCTAAGGCTGAACTTTCAAGTTTGTTTCAACTTTGAAGGGAAAAGTGTGAATGGAACGTGCAGTGACATATTTAAAGAATTCTTGCAGAACGTCTACTGAAAGTCGCTCGAATGGCAAAGAAATATCAATGAGGTAAGAATTTTAACATGTAAATATAGCTTAAGCCAAAGATGCCTAAACGCAATTAATGAATTGAATGTCATTTCTGGGGAAAAGGTTTATAAATTCATAAAGTCGGGTGTCCGGCTGTTTAGTCATTGTCTTCTGGCCACCCTAGTGTCTATGCCGCGTTCAGAAAAGCTCGCCATTTATTCCTATCATTACTCAACTGGATCCAGTTTCTGCTTTGTATTCCTATTTTGGCGAGATCCATCTTAATATTGTCCTCCCATCTACGCCTAGGCCTTCCTAATGGCCGTTTTCCTAGTTGATTAGATTTCCAGTTGAAACTTTGAAAAAACCTCCCTACTTTCTTCCATTTTGGCTACATGACTTGGCTTCCTGAGCCTCCTAAATTTGATGATTCTAACAATGTCTGGTAAACAGTAAAAATTATGCATATAAAGTTCCTGCCATTTTCCATTCCCGTTCCTCTTGAGTCCGAATACTCGTCTCAAGATTTTATTCTCAAATACTTTCAGTTTGCGTTCTTTCCTCAGTGTAGGGACGTAGCCAGGATTTCGTAATAGAGGGGGTCCGTGACATGAAATACTGTGGTCATGACAATAGGGCTCGATCATTCCAAACTATTATACTGGTAACATGTATTGGTTCGTTTAGTCAGGTTTTCGTAAGGGAGGGAGAGTGTAACATGAAATATTGCAGTTATCACACCAGGGATTTGATCAATCTAAACTATTTTACTAGCAACATATACTGGTTTGTTAGGACAATAAAATGAGAATATGTTAGTAAGTATTTTAATAACAAACTATGAAGAAATCTCGAATAAAAGAATATTTTAAAAAGTATTGAAAAATATTTTACAATATCCACGTTCTTTATTCTATTCATTCAAATGTAACAATTTTTGCTTTCAGTATGACCCAGGGGCTTGTCATACTGCTACTTTTAAGGGCTCCAAACTTTGGAATGGGTTTTATTTATATATATAAAATAAGAAAGTTTATTCTTTGGGGGGCAATCGCCCCGATCCCCCCTGGATCCATCCCTGGTATGACCTCAACTATTATAAAAAGTACATATCTACTATTATAAAAAATACATATCCAATAATGTCATAAAATATTTTATAATATCTGCGTTCGTTGAATCAAATGTTAACAGAACTTTCCACATAACTTTTTGTTTTTATTATTCCGTCAACTACTTCTGTTCCAAATAACAAATTAAGGGAGCAGTAAAAAAAACTTCTGAAATAACATGTTTGATACTACAGGGAAGGGATGACAAAATTATTTTTATTTTTAGCTTCTTTCTATTTTTAACGTTGATTCTACTTTTTTCTCGTTTCTTTTTGTATCATCCTTCCTTATTTTTTTTTATTTCTGGTCTCGAGGGAAGGGGAGTCCAAACCCCCCGGACCCCCACCCTTGGCTACGTGCCTGCTCAGAGTAAGCGATCATGATTCGCAACCAAAGAGAAGAACAGTTATGATTATAGTTTTATATATTTTAAACTCAAATTCCTCGACAGAAGTCGCGAAGACAGAAGATTTTGAACAGAATAATAAGAAAAATTTCCTACTTTCAGTCGACATTTAATTTCTTCGTGAATATGGTTTTGGTCTCTTAATATTGATCCTAGATATTTGAAAGTATCCACTTTGTTGAAAGTATTATTTGATATTTTGACGCATCCATAATTTGCGGTATTATAATCCCAGAAAACTTCCATGTATTTAGTTTACTCTGCATTTGCTTCGAAACCCATATCCCTGCAAGCGTTTTATAAGACCTCTGTATTTCTTTCTACTGCTATTATAACTTCATTTACATTTTATAAATAAATGTTTCCGTAATAGCAACAGCACATATTATGATTCAGTTTAAGAAGTGAGAGTGTGAAAGATTAGTGCGGTGAGCCCGTACCCTTTATATTGTTCGAAATGAGTGATGATCTTAAAAAAATTGAATTTACTACTTTTTTCTTCTAATCCAGTTGAGTGTTCTAATCCATTTAAATATGAAATTTAAGTTCTGTAATACGGAACTTTTATTATTTATAATTAAAATTTAATTTTAAATAATATTAAATCTCATACGCATTTACGTAATGTTTCTTATTTTATCATTAAAATTTAATTAATATTAAATTTGTACGCTCTAAATAAAAATTTCGTACGTTATTTTCATTATTCATAATCAAAGTACGAATGCTAATGTAATTGGCGCAAACTGCTTACGCTTAGATTCATTTCGAATTGCGCTTTCTATACTAATTTGAGATGTTGAATTTTATTTAAATGAAGCAATTTTTAAACTTATTCGTCCATGGGAAAAATGAAATGATGAAATGAAATCTTTGAGTTTAATGTCCTACGTTTATACTAGGCCCGTATTCAGGGGGTCTAGGTGGGCCGGCCTCCCCTAAAATTAGCACGGTATGCTTGCAAATGAACTATCATATGGTTGGATCGGCCCCCCTAACTTCAGCCTGGTCCCCCTACATTTTTGGGCTGGCTACGGGCCTGGTTTATGCCCGTTAGGCTAAGGTAGACGATGATTAAAGTAAGTGAATTGTGCAAGAATTGGTGGAATGAGAAAGTGGGAGGAAACGGGAATACCTTAAGAAAACCCATGAATACGATGTTGTCTACCAGGCCCGTATCCAGAGGGGGTCTAGGGGTCCGGGCCCTCCCTAAATTTTTGCTGGCCCCATAAAATATTCACGGTAGGCTTGCAAATGAACTATAATATGGTGAAGAACTATCATATGGTTGGATTGCCCCCCCCCCTACATTTTTGGGCTGGCTACGGGCCTGTTGTCCTCCACAAACTTACTTGGCCTGGGATCGAATTAAGGACCCCACGCACCAGAGATAAGCATTCTACCACTCAACCACCTTGCTCCCTATTTGTTCATGGAGTCAAAAAAAAAAAAAAAAAATACGTTCGGCTACCGCTTATACCAATGGTATTTGGATACTTTTCTAATAGCGCTTATAGTATGTACTAAGTCGTTTAGACGTATGATTAGCGTTATACTAAACGCCTGACTACTGCAGAAAACATATGTTAGTCACTCTTTAGTATAGCACTAATCACGCGTCAGGACGACTGCATAAGGCCCACTGAATCCAATAGAATATTTTAAAAACGCATCCGTACATAAGGGTCACGAGAAAAATAACTTCGGAGTTGGGGTATTTATGTTTATTTTTTAATTCCAAATTGGACATCATTTTGCTCGTGATCCTATGAACGGACATATTTAGGGATATTCCATTGGATTTGGCATCACCATATTGTTACAAAAAAGCACCAAAGTTACAATTAAAAGTAAGTTACAATTAGATACTTATCAAACAATGAAAGTTAATTTCTACGAAACAATGTAGACACTTGAAGAAGGAATCATTATAAACATACCAGAATAAATCCCACGCATTTCCAAGAAAAAAAAAATAATAAACGTTTCCTCATATAAAATAATTGATGGGTTAAAAAGAAGATGGCGCAAGTTTAAGAAAATAAACTTGTCATGAGGGAGGCAATAAAAATTGAACACAGTGAGTAATTAACAAGTGTACTCACCTTTTATTGGATTTAACCAGTTCTTTACATCTTCCGGAGCCATCGTAGATAGCCGCAGGACCACATTTCACGTTCTTCAACCGAAAAATAGATGCCGGGGGAATTCCAGACCGTGATTCGTTATTATTTTCGTCCACTGTAACACGCTGAGAATGGGCGTCATGCAAACTCTTCCTCAAGGCCAATCCCTGTCCATCATTCATCGCCATAGGTGCTCCGATGCAAAATTTAAAAACAAGAAATATGGCAAAAGACACAATTAACACAACAAAGAAAGAACGATCGGGCATTATTTTACCACGTGTTCCGGTTGGTTATTATGTTCCTTAGGGTTTCGTTTGGATAAAAATAATAAAAAAAGGAACAAAGTTTAAAAAGTCTTGTTGAGTAACTATAGTGTTGTTCACCCAAACAGGACAATAACCGAGAACAACAGTTCTTCTTCCGTGCTTCCAGCAGATGAACAAGTACTTCCTAGAATATTTTAAAACAATTTTTTTGGGGTACTTGAACAAGTTCTTTTTGAACTATCCTTAGTCTTCGTTGTAGAGTAGCGTTAACAAAAATAAAGGAATACCAAAGTCCGGTTACCACTAATATTGAAATTTAAGAATTTATCGTCACCGTAGAAGCTGTAATAGCCACTAAAAGTTGAGGAACCATTAGACAATGTCTTGAAATGCGGAACCTCCAAAGACTTCTGTTGTACTATAAGGCAATGACCTTAAAAGTGTGAAGCTAGGTCACCTCTTGTGGAAGAACCAATGGCGATGAAGAAAGAATTGAGGGTGCATGGTTGATGGTAAAAAAGAGAGAGAGAGAGAAAGAAAAATAAATCAAATGAACAAGCAAGCTAACGTACAAAACATCTAAAGAGGGAACAAGATATCTGAGTAATGAGGACTCATTCAAATGCTTACACAAGGTACATTTCCTTCGAAGCACGCTTGTATGAACAAACGTGCTTTTTAATCTTTCAGGTACATTCGTATTTGAAAGTGTAAATTGCCTACGGGTAAACAGAGGAAATATCTTTTGTCAGGCGATTAAGCTAGACGGAACTCTTAAAGAGATACTTTTGTTTCTTTAGCTCTAGTTTCTAGGAAACACAGGGCCTTATGCAGAGTCGTTTTGACATATGATTAGCGTCATACTAAAAGACTGACTACTGCAGGGAATATATGTTAGTCGAACTCTTTAGTATGGCACTAATCGCGCGTCAGAACAGCTCTGCATAAGGCCCAGAGATTCTATGTTGGTAAATTTGTTAATATAGGTATCTTTTCTGCAGTGTTCTTGGGTTCGATTACCAGTGAAGCCAGAGTTATCGATATTGATCCAGAATCGATTTGATTTGAGTTGAGTTTAGCGTCCCTTTCGGCAGCAAGACTATTAGATCTACAGCTTAACATAGGATCCGAACCACATGAACTTTCACCGGGAATCGAACCTAGGTCATCCGCGCCAAAGACGCGTACAGTAACCGCTTAGCCACAAGAAATCTCTATTGTAATTAGGAAGAGACAAACTCAGTCTAGGAAGCAAGAAATAATCACGACTGGAGCTAACCCTAGGGCAATGCGATATTCGGATTTGGATATCGAAAAGCGATATGACTAAGTATCAAAATTTGATCGATGTATCGAAACAACGGAAAGTACAGAAATATCGAAAGAATTGAAATATTGATATATGAGGAAAATTTCGATATTTGAAAATATCGATCGATGGATTCAAATATCGAAATATTTTACAGCCGTAGCTGACCCTTCATCCCCAATTGAATGTCATGTACCGGTCCATTCCCGTCTTCTTCTTCTTCTTCTTCTTCTTCTTTATTATTATTATTATTATTATTATTATTATTATTAAGCATGCTGACTTTTGACAGGTCCTCGTACTAATGAGCTTTTTTTTTTTTTTTAATGTTATGTTTGAGCCTGTAAGTGTTTATTTCTGAATTTCTCTATCTTCAACTTCTTCTTTTAACTCTCAATATCATTATCTATTTTTGAAATCATCGATCAGTTGTGTTCTTCTTCTTCCTATTCCTTGTTTTCCTTCCATCTTTCCTTCTATGGCAATATAAAGAAGACAATTTCTTCGCAAGATGTATCCAATTCAATTGGCTTTCCTACGTAGAATGCTAGCTAGAAGTGTCCTCTCCTATCCATTTTAAAACATCTTTCCTTGTTGCTCTCTCTGTCCATTTTATCTTCTCCATCTTCCTCCAACACCACATTTCGAAGCTCTCTAAATATTTTTTCTCTAACTTCCGTAATATCCAAGTCTCTGAACCATACAGTCCAATGCTCCATATATAGCACTTGATCAACTTCTTCTTAAGTTCAATATTGAGCCTGCTAGTTAGGAGTGATATTTTCGTGTTGAATGCTTATTTGGAATGGATATTCTTGATCTAATCTCAGGGCCGGATTTCCCAATAGGTATGGGTATGGGCGCAAGCTCCCAGGGGGCGCACGGAGGAGAGAAAAAAATTTAAAATGTCTAGAAATAAAAATAAATAGCCATAACTTAACATATTTTTTGAATTGATTTAAAAAATCAGGCTAATAAAGCATTCTGATTATGAAGTTCATTGGAACAAATAATTGTTGGTAAAGTTAAACTATTTTTCAACATTATGCATCAACTTCGTTACAACATTGATCTCAAACAAGGGAGAACTGGCTATTTTTTTTTACTTATTTACTTTTTTTTTACTACAGTTTTTTTTTTATTTATGTGCCCAAATGGCTAAATTGAACAAAACCAAAGTTATTCACCAATCTTTTGTTAATACATTAACGGTATTTTGTTAAGCCCAGAACCAAGTAAATTCCTCAAAAAACTTGCAATGATAAAATTGCATTGAGGAGTGGTGTTTAAGCAATTAACATATAGGCCTGATATAATTTTTTAATAAAGGTTTTTAGGATAGTAACTTTAACCAGACTAGGGGCGGAAAACATTATTGGGCCTAGGGGCGCCAAAATGCTAAATCCGGCCCTGGGTACAGCAAGCGTTTCTCGTCAAAATACTTCGCAGATGCTTGAAATTATCGATCTCTTCACGTTCTCTTTGGTCTACTCTGATCCGTAAAGCCGTGACTCCACGGGATATTCTCATGACTTTCGATTTTTCCTATATATGCTTCACTGACATAAACACAATTAATTCCACATAGTTTCAAATTGCATAAACATGAAAATCTTCTATATCGCGATTTTGAAGGACGTAAGTTTTGTTAGAATGTGGGTTCAATCATTACGCATATTTAAGAACTGACGAAAAGATTTGACCCTTCAATTTTTTTAGAAAAAAAAAATAACCCAACAAAATTAGTTAATAACACTATAGATGGGAATATTGCATTAAGTCTAGTCGAGTATTCGCTTGTAATTCGAAGATAACTGCAATTGAATAACGGGGGTACTATGGCTCTATGGTAGAAGGATCACTTCTGGTGCGAAAGGGCGCTACTTCGATTCCCAGCTAAGGAAGTTTGTAGTGGCGAACATTGTATCCCTGGGTTGTCGAGGTTCTCCCTTTCCGTTATATCTATTCTCATTTCATCCATGGGGCCGCGGTGGCTCAGTGATAGAGCTTTCACCTCTGGTATGGTTCATGGGGTCCTGGGTTCAAACCCAGATGCCGCCAAGTGAACATTGTGGTGGACAAACACCGTGCTTGTGGGTCTTCTCAGGGTTCTCCTGTTTCCTCCCACTATCTTCATTCCACCATTTCATTCATTACTGAGGGACGCGGTGGCTCAGTGGTAGAGCGTTCACCTCCGGTGCTTGGGGTCCCTGGTTCGATTCCAGCTCGCACCGTGTGGACTTTGTAGTGGACAAACACCATGCTCGTGGGTTTCCGTTTCCTCCCACTTTCTTCATTCCACCATTTCACTCATCTCTCATCATCACCGTCTCCTTTAGCCTAACCGGCATAACCGTGGGACGTAAAAATAAAAAAAAAATCATTTCATCCATTTCGTTTGTGGTGGACAACATCGTGCCCGTGGGTTTTCTTGAGGTACTTCCGTTAAATCCCACATTTTCAATCTACCAATTCTACAATCATCTTTGACTTGCCTTAATCATCCATGTCCCTTAGCGTTAAGGGCATAGTCGTGGGATGTTAAACTAAAAGCTTTCATTTCTATTATTTCATCAATTTGTTTTCATAATGATTCACTTTCTTTAAGCATTATCCGTCTCCTTTAGTTAACAGAGCTGAAAGTAGGGTTATGTACAAGATGAGACGAGACAGAACTCTTGCAATAGAAATAGATACATTTAGGAGACGAGACATCAGTTTTACCACACATTTTCGAGACTGGGAAATCTCAAAAACCTTGCCTGAAATATTTTATTTTTCGTTTACAATTAAAGAAATACGCTCTGTATGTATTTTTAACACGATTCTTTTCTTTTACAACTTTTGTATGTTTAAAAGGATTTTCTGTATCATTTAGTTCAGTTCGCAAAATTTCAGTCAGATGCACTCGCCAATCCGGAAATGATGGTTGCCAGTATCTTTCATGTACAAATTATGAGTTCCCCCCTCCCCCCACGGTCTTTGATTTGACAGAAAGATATGGACCATTTCGACTAATGGTGGGAAAGGAGGAAAGAATTACAGCGTTGTGAAAACTTCAATTTCCATATCCACTGTGAAGACTTCACATTCCGTATTTTCTCTCACTCAGTGACAATAATTTTCGTGCGAAACAGAAAATGCGCAGCCCTGTGAGTTTAGGCAGAAACCACTCCTAGTGAAAACAGGTCACCAGCTGTAAATATCTAGTCGCCAATGGCGAACTGGCATCGGAAATTTTGCGCCCTGATTTAGTTTATATATATATATATATATATATATATATATATATATATATATATATATTTAGAATTTTGAAACTTATTATTCTAATTTTTTGTGATGAGCAAGTTTAATTAAAACCCAATGTAAACAGACATCGAACAATGCAGTTTTCGAAACCAGTTACCAGCTTTATAAAAAATAATATTACTGTATTTATATGCAATAACTAGAGACACGATTTTTTGGTGACACGCGATAACGCGAAACGTTATCAGTTTTGTGCGAAAACGTTGTGTACCTAAAATATATACTTTTTCACCATTTGTTAGGTCATATATCGCTCGCGATTAAACGCGAAATTCTGTCGATGTAGTGAAATTTGCAACAAATCTCGATATTCCACGAAATTTACTCAAAAGTGACAATTTTTCAATGCAATGTGATGAAAATTCTCATTTTTGAGAAAACAGACCACCATGAATTTTTGAAATTTTACATGCAAGCTCCAAACGGTATCTACGGGTGAAATGAATAGTGTGGAAAGAGTGTTGCGCGGTACGTTAAATGAGCATTCAGAAATCGCTGGAAAGTGTCTCCAACTAATGTAAACTCCTGTCCAAAATTATTGTCGCATGTCTATAAATATGTTGTTGTAGGAATATAATTTGATAACGAATTTCCCCCTATTTCTTACATTTTTAGTATGTGTATAATCGGCAAAGACATGTATGTGACACATTTCATGTTAAAAGAGCAGTAAATAAGAACAATAAAACGAAAATAAAACTTTCTTGTCCATTTAGCAACATTTTGTTTCACTCATACTAATTTTCGTATTTATAATTCTTTCCCTATGAAATTTACCACAAATATTCATTTCCCGATTATACACATAGTATCAGTATTAAAAGTGTCCTACAAAGGCATTATCAAATGTCTTACAAGATGTACATATCAGTTTCGAATGTTGATGTGGAGTGGGCTCTCTCTTCTTACAATGACATACTTACCGACAAAAGAACAAATTTAACACCAGAAAACATTGAAACAAAGCTTAAGTGTTATTTATATAAGTAAACTGTGAACACTAAAGTTACTTTTTTCTACTAATGTTCTCTCTCTGTCTGTTTTTACTTTAAATAATACTTTTATTCAGTGAGGATGCTTAGTGTTATTTTTCGAAAACTCAAATATTATTTGATATAGTCATGCATAAGCTCATACTATTATGGTGATTGATGAGTGGAAATTAAGGTGAAATAAAAGGTACCTAATTGTAATTGCCAAGGAAAATAGTGTTCTTACATTGAATTTTTATTCACGATTTTATCCCGTTTAACGCGTATTTTTTTTTAATAACGAAATTGCGAATTTTTATTTACCACAAAATCGTGTCTCTAGCAATAAGGAATTACATTAATGCTTCGTGTGAAGTATTGTACTTTACTGGCGAAAACATAAATATTACGCAAATATGATGAAAAACAACTGAAAGCTTTCGAAATGTGGGTGTGGAGAAGAATGGAGAGAATTGGTTGGATCGAGCGGAAAACGAATGAGAGGGTGTTAGAAATGGTGAGGGAGAAAAAAAAAACAATTTTAGATATTATTAAGAAGAGGAAGAGAAACTAGTTGGGACATTGGCTAAGAAGAAATTGTACCATGAAGGACGTGCTAGAGGGTATGGTGGCGGGAATGAGAGAATGCTTTTTTATGTGTATATATTTTTTTTGCTCAGCAAATAGTTTGTTTGTGTTTAAGGAATGAGAGGGAGAGGGCGGAGAAGACTACAGTTAATGGACGATATCATAACAGAAAAGTCATAGTGAAGACGAAGAGGTTAGGGGAAGACTGTGGTGCATGGAAGCTTCTCAGCTGCGGCAAGTGACCTGCCAGTAAGTGCAGAAAACCTATGATGATGATGATGATGATGAATATGTGTGTGTTCTGTATGTAATATAGCCAGTAGCACTTTTAACATTTCATAGCGGACCCTTGCGCTTCTTACGTAATTAGAGGCATTGGATTATCATTCTAGAAATTTGTTATTAACCTTTTTCGTCGACCTTCACCCTGCAAGTAAAGCGCATAGACCAGTTGAGCCAACACTGGTCACTCCAACTGCCCAGTGATAAAATTAATCTCTGCAGCTCTGAACGTTTGACCTTCAGAACTCTTGATCAAATGGCAAAGAAGGCGCTGCGCTGACTGGGAATTGCAAACTGATTGAATGGAAAGGTACAAATTGAAGGTCTAGTCTAAGGAGATGTAGGAATAAAAATTGAGAAAGGATATATAGAGAGAGCTACAGCTGAATCTAATAATAATAATAATAATAATAATAATAATAATAATAATAATAATAATAATAATAATAATAATAATAATAATAATAATAAAGAAAAGGATATTGAGGTGAAAATAAAGCAACAAGTATAATATAAACAAACCAAACGCACAAAATTTAACAATGATATCACCAATCTCTTGTTGTTGCAACAGCTTATGATATATCTAAGCTTAATTGTTTAGTCAAAGAAAAAATGTTACATACCTTCCGCACGCAGAGGTCCGTTTTAACATAAAATTTTATCAAAATCATTTCAGCCATTTTGACATAAGCAGCTCGACCAGATTCTCAAACTGACAAAGCCTCATTTCGTACTAGTCTTCAAAAAATTTTCAGAACGCAATGAAACGCAAAACATGAAAAATTAATTATAATTTCTATACCAATTATCGCAAACTAGAAGGCAAGTTTTGCAGTGCGTACACGCAAACCTGAACGGAATCAGACTAAAGGACTGATTACTGCAGGAAACACATGTTAGTCGAACTCTTTAGTATGACACTAATCACGCCTCAAAACGACTCTGCATAAGGCCCATTATGTCATTTGCGGTTATATTTCGTTACTGTTTGCGTCAACGCAGCGAAAAATTTGCGACTTAGCTTGGGATAATCGGCATGGTAGTTATCGTGACGTGACGTTTCGTATTTTTTGCTTAGCGTTGTTGTACGTAAAATTTTGTGAAAGTGATACGGAATGACCCCCATGGTTAGATTTAAATTATATCCTCTAAACACTAATTAATAAATACGCTATATTAATAAATACACTTATGTGTTAATAAAACTTAACATTTTGGAAAACAAGGATTTAGTTAGTGTAACATGCAAATAAATTAATGTACAGCATTTAACTTATCTATATTTGTTAATTTAATGCAAATGTAAATTTCAAATTAAGGTTTTTTAGCTTACAATTTTTTCATAAGACTAAATTTGAATTAATCGTTTGGGTAACTTAGCTTGCCTATAAATCTTTATTTTCGGTAAAATGAAAAAAAAAAAAATGTTCGCTGCTTTGTATTTCTCGACTTTAAGTAATTTGAGCTTCTGAAAAGAAGGCTATATAAGTCAGTAGCGTAGCCAGAATATTTTTCAGGGGGGCAACGAAGGGCCCAAGAAAATTTTGAGGGGGCCATCTCCAATGATATATATATATATATATACAGATGGTGATCAGAAAAATGGAAACACCTGAACGAAATTGCAACTTATCAGATTAATATGGTGTCGGGCCATCTTTCGCCTTCAGTACAGCCTTGATGCGACGTGGGATGGAGGCATAGAGGTCGTGAATGGTAGCAAGTGGAATTTTACACCATTCCTCGTGCAGGGCATCGGTCAGTTCTGTGAGAGAGGATGAAGATGGAAATCGTCGCCGGAGTCGTGTTTCCAAGACGGACCACGGATGTTTAATTATGTTGAGATCTGGGGATTGGGCGGGCCAGGGGAGGTGTTGAACTTCATCCCGATGTTCCTCAAACCACGCTACAACAACGCCAGCTGTGTGAAAGGGTGCATTATCATCCTAGAAGATGGCGTCATTGTCCGGGAACAACATCCGGACCATAGGATGCATGTGGTCTCCTAAAATTGCGACATAATCGTTGGCAGTGATTCGTCCGCTAAGTGTGACCACAGGACCCAATGAAAACCATGATATAGCGGCCCACAGCATCACCGAGCCACCGCCATGTTTCACAGTTGGGCGGAGACACTACAGATCATAAGCTTCTTTGGGCGTTCTCCACACATAAACACGGCCCGTGGTTGGAAATAGGGTGAAGGATGACTCATCCGACCATATCACACGTTTCCAGTCCTCAACGGTCCAAGTTGCATGGTCGCGGCACCATTTGCGGCGTGCGAAAGCGTTATGGTCCCTGATGAGCGGTTTGGCCCGTGCAACACGACCCCGTAAGTTCATGTCATGTAATTTGCGGCGGACTATGATTGTCGAAACAGGGTGGGGGAGGTGCTGATTGAGTTCCTCCGTCACTTGCTCCGCAGTGGCACGACGGTTCTGCGTCACAATGCGCTTTAATACCCGGCGTGACCTGTCACTCATGATTCTCTTCCGCCCACTGCTCCGCTTCCCCGATGTGGTTTTCCCGTGTGTTGTGTAAGCCGTCATCACCTTCTATATTGTCCCACGCGACACACCTAACACAGTAGCCACTGCCGTCACACTCACTCCACATAACCGCGCACCAACAATTTGCCCTCTTTGAAAATCTGAGAGGTCTCCCATTTTACACTACCTCCGTCTGCTGCAGCCACTGGGCACTGCTGTTCCATTGCGCCTGACGTAGTATGGAGACCGACCTAACACACAACCATCAGCGGTCTGGCGCTGCGGGCGCCACGACACCACTGCCAACCCATACATCTGACGTGTTGCCAAGTACAGGTATTTCCATTTTTCTGATCACCATCTGTATATATATATATATATATATATATATATGTGTGTGTGTGTGTGTGTGTGTGTTCAAGATGAATGTTTCCATCTTTGTTGTTCATGATTTTACTGTTTTCAAAACACCGAAAATATAAGAATTTACTACCTCAAATAACTAGGGCGCATTTATACAATTGATTCCCATTCTAATATAAGTAGTTACTTAATCACGGCGTTTACAATATGATGGCTGATTAATTTCGGTGGAACGTAGAAGCAGAGAAGTATATACATACACACACTCAAAATCAAAAGAGAACAAAGTGCCTCGTTGAAATTTGCATTTATATAATGATCCTAGTTATTTTAGGAATTTGCTTATTATATACGAAGGCAGAGCTACCAGAGCTTTAGCTATACTTTCGAATCAAGCTGATATGCATACTGCTATGTTAGGTTTTCACAAACAGACTACTAGAAATTCCATTAACACTGAACTTATTCTATTTATTGTAATGATTTCCCTCATTCTCACAACAAAGAAAAACATTAAATATAACACTTCAAACACTTGTATAAACTATACACTTCTATTGCCTTTCTAAAACTTTTAATAAACAAGTATTATTACATGACTAGGCAAATTATTTTGTTGTGTTAAACGGTAGAACGGACAGTATTATTTCAGAAAAAGTGGAAGATTATAAATTTCAAAAACAGCGCTTCGTCTATATTGTCTTGTTAAAATAGCTAATTTCACTTGTGTGCTTGACAGCTGTAACACATAGAGGCATTAATCAATACCAGTTTGTAACAGTTTACATTAAAAAAAAAAAAAAAGTATGTAGTTTACTTAGGTAGTTAATAAAACTGCATATGAATACAAAAACAAAAGTATGATCAACCATGTGCATTTGAGTTTAGCGGTATTACAATGACTTCAGATTCGGAAGATGATGTGATCGATCCGTGGGCAAATATTTCGACTTAGTAGTTTACCAAGATTCTTCCTTAGTTCACTAGCGAAATGTTTATGGCCCAATTGACTCATTTCCCTCATTTGTATTCTCTGAGCCTTGGGTGTTTCAAAGCCTTAAAATAAAATAAAATGAAATGAAATTATTGAGTTTTACGTCCCACGGTTCGCAGACTATTGCAACATACGGTATTCTGCAGTTGGTAATTCTGTTGTGGAGAGACGTTTTGGTAGTAGTTTCACTTGTAGTAACGACCCACTCATCGTTTGTTGATCTATAGCAATATCACTGTGTAGGGGGGCCACTAGGGGGCCAAGAATTTGAGCAAGGGGCCTGCCCCCCCTTGGCCCTCCCATAGCTTCGCCACTGACAAGAAAGTGTGTCTTCAATGAAATAATCCTAAATATGGACCTGGCTACATTTTGGACAAACGTTGTCGATAGATGGCAGCATAACTACATCTCTCGTTGATTTCACAGAAGAAGAAACTAGGTGAACGTCGTTTTCTTAACGAAACCACAATCTTATTTGTAATTAAATTTTCGTTGAAATAACTGGATTAAAACACTAACACTTCATAACATTGTTAAGCACTTAATAACTAGCTAAAACACCTGCTTGTGAAAGTTTTGAAATAGCTAGTTAGGGTGAGATCGGTCGCTCTCGATGAACCATTCCTCGGTCATCGGTGTAGAGAATATGTATTATATACTTACACTTTTTTAGAAAAGCAGTAATGGGTAATTTATGCCCCTGCTTTGTTGAATAAATTTCATGAAAAGACTTTTTGTTTTAATGTCCTATTCTTACGTTCTTTAGGATAAGAGACAATGATTAAAGCAAGTCCGTATCGTAGCCAGGATGTGTGTTTGGGGGGCCAAGTGCTGTTATAGGTACACAGAAAAATTACTAACAAAAAATATATAAACATAAAAATATATGTAAAAAAATACGAACATAAAAGTACCAAAGTACATTGTCGGACTCTTTGGGGGGGCGGCCCCCCTTCCCTACGCCACTGATATAAGTCTTTTGATTTGATTAAAACTTTTGTTTTTGCTGTAATCTACATTCCTTTGTGTTTCATTCCTTTGTCGAATTTCTCCTGATTATGATGAAACTAAATTTCCATGAACAATGTTTTGTATTATATTAGCAGATACATTATGGCGAATTATAGTTTAAAATTAAAATAAACAAGGTTGAGAATCAGGGGCATCATTTTTGGTGGGCAGGACGAGCAATTAGCCTCCCTGAGTTTCAGAAATACATGTTTTTTTTTTAATGAATTATATACTATTATATTAATTAAAACGTGAGTCTTATGTTGGTGGTCATTCTTGTTTCCCCCTGGCAAAACCTGTAATGACACCACTGTTTTGAATTCATGCATGACTTTATGTAGAGACTTTTATAGTGAGTTTGTATCATTGCCATTATATTCGCATAACGTTTCTCTTTTGTTAAAAAAAACAGTGTGTGTGTGTGAGTGTCAGCAAGTTGAGCACCAGGAGATCCATACAAGACGGTCCTCCGGAATTCGTACAAAAAATGCAATATAACAGTAAGTTGTAAGTATTCAGTTGTTGTGTAGTTAGTGCAAATAAACATGTATTCATTTATCACAATTAAGTTTTTTTGTGAACATTTATTCATCAAAAGACAGAAACATTGGTTCTCCGGGCCGGATCACAGTGAACTAGCGTTTGATACAAACTGTGAATGTGTATGTGAACAATTGTTACATTGCTCTTTGTTTAGTTCTGTTCATGTGCGCAGTGACATTTATTAATTCTTCTGGAAACTATGTGAATAGACATAAGTGAGAACACGTTCATCAGTGTGGACTTGTGTGTGGACTATGGTTTATTAGTTAGTGTGGACTTACAATATTTTTCAAGATGGAGGACTCAGAAAGAAGCAAGTTAGTGAAACAACGTGGTGTGTGCAAAAGTCAACTGACAAGAATTCAAAACTACGTAAGTAATATTAATTCAACAACTACAATTAGTCAGGTGAAAGTACGTAAGACTGCGATGATTGAGTTGTATAAAAAGTTCGATGAAGTACAATCACAGTTAGAAATAAATTACGAACAAGTAGAGGACGATGCATATAGGGAGGAGTTTGAAACCAGTTACTATGATGTATTAGCGCAACTAGAGGATTTTATTATTCAGCGTAGCCAGGAATCTCATTCAAACAATTCCTCGAAAAATGAGAATCAGGTGCCAAATGATCAATTAAAATTGCCTCGTGTTGAATTGCCATCATTTGAAGGACGATACGAAAATTGGCTTTCATTTTCAGACAATTTTAAAGTTATGATTCATAATAACGATAACGTGTCAGTGTTGCAAAAGTTCCATTACCTTAGGAGTGCATTGAGAGGGGAAGCGTATGATTTAATAGCGAATCTGCAAGTTACAGAAGCTAATTATAAAATTGCATGGCAATTATTGAAAGACAGGTATGAAAATAAACGTTTGATTGCAGCTACTCATGTCCGTAATTTGTTACATATTAAATGTATCACAAAGGAAACTACATCAGAATTAAGAGAATTTATTAATACAGCTACTAGTAACTTGAATGCATTACGAGCTTTAGATTTGCAGACACCACTAGAAGAGGTTTTGTTAGTTCAACATTTCGTTTCACAATTAGACAGTAACACTAGGCGTGCGTGGGAGTTACAAATCACAGATCATTCTTTCCCTCACTTATCAGAGTTCTTTGCTTTCTTGGAACGTAGGTGTCAAGCATTTGAAACTATAAAAAAATACACCATCGCAGGAAGCAGTGTCAAGGTCAAGGGGCGATAAAAATAGACAGAGTGCTGAACCAAAACAAAAAGAAAAAACAACCAAATCATACGTGACAACTCAGTCTTTCTGTAACTTTTGTAAACAAAACCTAATACATCAGTTGTTTAAATGTCCTGCATTTTTAAACGCTGAAGCAAAAGAAAGACAAGACTATGTTCGAGATAATTTATTGTGTTTCAACTGCCTCAAAAAAGAATGTAAAGTAAAAACGTGCAGATCAGGTGGCTGTAAACGATGCTCCAAAAGGCATAATACCTTGCTGCATTATGACGTAATGTCAAAATCAGATGAGAACACCAGTGTTGCTAATTCACAATCAAGAAATTTTTCGAGTCATTCTAATACGAATAGGGAAAATATGACACAAGGTTCTTATTGCATTTTTAAGGGAAAACCAAATGTTACTGTTATGTTATCTACTGCTATAGTAAATGTACGAGATGCAAATGGTAAATTACATCCGTGTAGAGTATTATTAGATTCTGGCAGTCAAAGTAATTTTGTAACTGAAGATTTAGTTCAAAGGTTGCGTCTACCTAAAAATAAACACCGAGTTCCAATTCAAGGTATTAATAGTGTGATTAGTGAAACAAAGTATTGTGTAGATGTACATATAGAATCAAGAATTCGTGAATTTGCAATTGATGTAAACTGTTTAGTTTTGCTCAAAATAACAGACAACATTCCAAGTAGGCCAATAGATCATGCTGATTGGAACTTGCCGACAGACATAGTGTATGCAGATCCAAACTTTCACCAACCAGATACTATTGACATTTTGTTAGGCGCGGAAGTGTTTCTGGACATTTTGCGATCACATAAACTAACTAGACCAGGGAATTATCCAGTAGTACAAGAGACTGAATTTGGGTACATTTTAGCGGGTAAAGTTCCTACAACAAGAGATTCTAGTATACCTCAAGTGTCATTTTTTGTGCAAGAAAGTAGCCTTGATAGACAGTTACAGACATTTTGGGAGCTCGAAACTATACATTCAACAGTCATGACTCAAGAAGAAAGGCAATGTGAACGACACTTTGAGGAAAACACAACCAGAGATAGCAGTGGTCGATTCGTTGTACGTCTGCCAATTAAGCCAAGCCATAAACCATTAGGAGAATCATATAATTTAGCTCTTCGTAGATTTTACCAGCTAGAAAGACGGTTGCAGCAGTGTCCAGAAATTAACGAACAGTACTGTAACTTTATGAGGGAATATGAAGAAATAGATCATATGAAACCAGTGAAAGAAGAACATGAAGATAATGGTATGAAATGTTATCTGCCACATCATGCAGTATTGAAACCATCCAGTACCACAACAAAGCTAAGAGTGGTGTTCGACGCTTCTGCAAAGACTTCAACGGGAGTTTCATTAAACGACATACTTATGACAGGACCAACAATCCAGCAAGATTTACATTCAATTGTCACGAGATTTCGAACCTTTCCTATTGCTTTTACGGCGGATATTCAGTCAATGTATCGAATGATTAAAGTTCATGAAGATGACATTGGACTTCAAAAAATTCTGTGGAGATATTCATCAGTGGAACCAGTCAAGATTTATGAGTTGCAGCGGGTCACATATGGTGAAGCATCATCACCATATTTGGCGACGGCGTGTCTTCGAAGGTTAGCGGAAGAAGAAAGAAGTAAATATCCTCAAGCAGCGACAGTATTGGAACGTGATTTTTATATGGATGATGTAAGCTCAGGATGTCATAACGTTGAACTGGCGTTAAAACTTCAGAAAGAACTTATTCAATTATTGCAAAGCGGTGGGTTTACTTTAAGAAAATGGTGTTCGAACGAACCAGCATTGTTGGAAGCAGTGCCAGAAGAACATAGGGAAATTCACTTACCGTTTGAATTTGAGTCCGAGTCAGGTGTTTCAACATTGGGTTTATCGTGGAATCCTGCATCAGATAAGCTTCTCATCACCAACAAGTCAGTTAAAGAATGTCTCACGACCAACATACCAACCAAACGTCAAGTGACTTCGACAATAGCAAAAATATTTGATCCTTTAGGACTTATAAGCCCTGTAGTTACTCCGTTCAAGATTTTCTTACAACAAATGTGGATCCATAAGATCAATTGGGATGATCAAATACCATCAGAGCTCTATCAGCAATGGTTAGACCTGTGTCATCATCTTCCAAGTGTTAACGAAATACAAATTGATAGTAGTGTAGTATTGAAGAATTATGTTCATGTCGAGATGCCTGGGTTTGCTGACAGCAGTCAACTTGCGTATGGCTTTTGCATTTATGTTAAAACTGTGGACATTTCAGGCTAAACTACTGTTAAACTTTTGGGTTCTAAATCGAAAATAGCTCCTATTAAAAAGGTAACGTTACCAAGACTTGAACTTTGTGCGGCAGTACTTTTGAACAGGCTGTATCGGAAAATAATTCCGATATTAAACATTTCAGTGAATAGTACTTACTTCTGGACCGATTCAAAAATAGTGCTTGCATGGATATCATCTCCAGCTGCCAGATGGAAGGAGTTCGTGGCAAACAGGGTTGCAGAGATACAGGAGATCACATCAGTCAACCAGTGGCATCATGTGTCGTCAATGGACAATCCAGCCGACATTATTACACGGGGAATGGATCCGAAACAGTTGAAGGAAACAGATATTTGGTGGCATGGACCCGCATGGCTTGAATCATCTGCATGGCCCGAACAATCAGAAGTGGTAGACGAAGATGTTCCAGAAGAAAGGAAAGTAACGAGCATATCTTTAGTCAGTTATGAAGGTGGCATAAGCTTTCTGGAAAAATTTTAATCATTGTGGAAACTATTGCGAGTTATTTGTTTGTGTCGTCGTTTTATTTATAATTGTAAAAATCGCAACGAGAAGAAAGTAGGAACTATTTCCACTACTGAAATTAGTGATACTTTACAACAATGCATTAAGCTAATCCAACAGGTTAGTTATTCGCAAGAATTCAAGGACTTAGCTTCGTCAGGTCAAGTTTCATCCCAAAGTGAACTTAAATCTTTGTATCCATTTGTAGATAACGAACAGTTGCTACGAGTGGGAGGACGGCTAAAAAACTCTGACTTGCCGTATGATAGCCGACATCAGATCATCTTACCACCTAAAGAGCATCTCACCAAATTGATAATTGAAGCGGAACATAGAAGATTGTTACATGCTGGACCGCAGTTATTGATTTCATCATTGAGGCAAAAATATTGGATCCCACGAGCTAAACAAGTCGTTCGATCTATCATTCATCAGTGTCTAGTTTGTTTTAAATTGAAAGCGTCAGCCTCAGAACAACTCATGGGTCAATTACCATCAGCACGAGTACAGCCAGCTCGAGCTTTTATTCACGTAGGGGTGGATTTCGCCGGTCCCCTAATGATTAAGCAAGGAACTAGATCTCGTAAAGTGACAAAGGCGTATGTTGCAATATTCGTGTGCTTAGCAACCAAAGCGATTCATATGGAGTTAGTGAGTGATTTGAGTAGTCAAGCATTTTTAGCAGCTCTTCGAAGATTTGTATCCAGAAGAGGCAAATTTTCGAACATCTATAGTGACAACGGAACCAATTTCATTGGAGCTCAGCGAGAACTTAAGGAGCTTCAACAAGTACTCAGTTCACAACAATTTCAAAACTCAGTTCAAGATGTTGCAGTGCAAGAAGGATTTACATGGCATTTCATTCCACCCAGAGCAAGTCATTTTGCAGGCATTTGGGAAAGTGCAGTGAAGTCATTTAAGTTTCATTTAAGAAGGATAGTAGGTTGCACGATTTTGACATTTGAAGAACTCAACACAGTTATAACACAAATAGAAGCCTGTTTGAATTCAAGACCAATCACCGTTCTATCCAATGATCCCGATGATCCTTCATTTTTGTCGCCAGGACATTTCCTTATTGGTGAACCTTTGATGAGCATTCCTGAACCAGATCTAGTGGACATTCCGACCAACAGATTATCAAGATGGAATCACCTTCAGAAGATGAAGCAGCATTTTTGGAAAAGATGGTTTCAGGATTATCTACATGAACTACAGCAGAGAAGAAAATGGACAACAAAACAACCTAATATTTCTATTGGAGATGTGGTTCTAATCAAAGAAGACCATACTCCTCCATTCTCATGGAAATTAGGTGTCATTCAACAAGTGTTTCCGGGAAAAGATGGACTAGTGATAGTAGTGAGTGTAAAGTGTAAGACAGGGACTGTTAAGAGACCAATTACTAAAATTGTACCTTTACCTAAAAGTGAGAATGTGGATTATGTGTAAGTTGATTGACTTGGTTCAATCAAGAGAGGGGAGAATGTAGAGACTTTTATTGTGAGTTTGTATCATTGTCATTATATTCGCATAACGTTTCTCTTTTGTTAAAAAAAACAGTGTGTGTGTGTGAGTGTCAGCAAGTTGAGCACCAGGAGATCCATACAAGACGGTCCTCCGGAATTCGCACAAAAAATGCAATATAACAGTAAGTTGTAAGTATTCAGTTGTTGTGTAGTTAGTGCAAATAAACATGTATTCATTTATCACAATTAAGTTTTTTTGTGAACATTTATTCATCAAAAGACAGAAACACTTTATTAAATATGAAGGAGCCAAACATGACTTAAAATTTTGACAAAATTCTATCTAATATAAAGAGGAATCAGTGTGTTTCATCTTAGTTTCCTTTCTTTATGAATTCTGAAATTTCATGTGAAGTCACAGGCAGGGACGTACGCAGGGGGGGTCACGGGGGTCCGGACCCCCCGAAATTTCGACTTTTTAAAAATTTAGCCTAGTTTTAGGGGCAATTTTAGGAATTTTAATATAAAATACCTTCATACTTAGTTTGGACCCCCCCCCCGAAATAAATTCCTGGGTACGCTACTGGTCACAGGCCAAAAGAAAATATTCTTCCAGAATCGTTACACACGCTTTGTCGCTGGTAAATACTGGTTCGTCTTCTGCAAATCTTATATATATAGACTATATATATATATATATATATATATATATATATATATATATATATATATATATATATATATATTTCAATTTTGATTGGAATCTTACCAGATGGACAGGACGCAGTTATCGGAAGGTACACGTTTGCCAGACCATTTTAACACCTATTCAACATTCACCACCAATACTTTAACACCTAAAGTTTTAATGAGATAGCACTTTAAAAAAAAAAATATATACAGTATGTTAATGAAATATAAGAACAAATTTTAAGAGATGATTCCTCACATCAAAATAAAAAAAAAAAGAAGTTCATGTGGGTATGTGCAGAAAAGTGCATATATTCGGAATTATTTCCGTCCAAAGTATAAAAAATACATCCATATCATGCATTAGTTCGTACACCATAGAACTAGTTATTCCTAATACTTTTGACTTCTCGTCAATGCATTTTGTGTTTACTGTCAAAGCTTGCTTTTTGTCTACTTTGAAATCATCTTTAAGTCCGTGCATATCTGGGAATTCTGTTGGGAAAATGTCTGGGAATTATGACCTGTGGGAAAACCCTTGCACGCCATTGCCGTCATTCCATGGTTCCTCGTGTTCTAAATAACGCCTGTTACGATTTATATATTGCACACTTTTGGACAGTCCTACCTCTGAAACTATGCACTTTTCAGCATCTTTTAAAGATTGTGGCTGTGGTTCATTAATACCCTGTATATTAAATCTTTTGTAAGAAGATTGAACCTTGAATTCTTCTACGGAATGATCTTATTTCCCAGTTATTTTCTTTTTCCATTTCTCCATGACACTTTCTGCGTTGGTGTTGTGTACTCGGCGAAAGTACATGTAGCATAATCTTCTTTTAACTCGTCTCTCTCTGTCTCTAAGCTGTTAGTTTTATTTCTTCTTCTAATTTTCTCTCATTTACACCATTATTCACGGCCAGAATTTTTCTTTCCTGGTCGTCTGATATGTGAAGAAAAGACGAGCTATCACTTTTCGAAAGACTACAAGAAAGAAAGAAAGAAAGAAAAAAAGAACACTTTAATGTTTATGACGAGTCTTTGAGTTGTAGTCGCCGAGAAATGGCTTAACCTACAAACCTTAATATTTCTTTACCTACCGCCAGCACCGGACAACAGCAAAAAAAGTAAATAAAAGATTGAAGCTTCTGGCGAGAGGATTGAAGAGAGGGAGTGAAGGTGCTAAGAAATTAAGAGAGTCTTGGAATCGTATGATCCTTTCACTTTGACATTTCGTCCTATAATTGCACAGGGTGTACTAAAAGTAAAGTGAAAAATATTTTAATGTTTCACAAACTTGGTTTAGCCGTAGTAGCAGAAATGGAAACTTCACGTATTCTTGTCCCCGCAGAATCTATTAGGATTAGAATTAGGAATTATATTTCTGAGCTTTCGGCAATCCATGGCCATGTAAGCCAATCACACATACATGAGGCATGACGTAACTCTGCGATCACACTATTCGGGGAAATGGAGAGGTAGAAAAATCATGGGGAAGGAAGTGACCTGGGAATGTTATGTTAAGTATCATCCCGGCATTTGCCTGGTGTGAATGCGAAAAATCCAGGAAAAACCTCGCTCAGGATAGCTGAGCTGAAAAAGGTATTACATCTTTTCTATCGAGTGTCCCCACCGGGAATCGAATCCGGGACCGCTTGCACCGCAAAGGCGAGAGCGTTAGCCACTACACTACGCACGGATAACTAACTAACTAGCTCTATGGCCTACGGAACGCGGAGGTTCAATGCCGCGTTCACAAAAGCTCTTCACTGACTTCTATCCTTAGCTTATTAGATCCAGTTTCTACTTTGTATTCCTACTTCTGCGAGATCCATCTTAATATTGTCCTCCCATCTGCACCTAGGTTTTTCCTAATGGTCGTTTTCCGATTGATCTTCCAGTCAAGACTGAAAGCGTTTCTACTTTCTTCCATCCTAGCTACATGACCTGCCCACCTAAGCCTCCTAGACTTGACGACCCTAACAATCGGTAAACCATATAAATTATGTAGTTCCTCGTTATGAAGTATCCGCCATTCCCCATTCCCGTTCCTCTTGGGTCCGAATATTAGTCTCAGGATGTTGTTCTCAAATACTTTCAGTCTATGTTCTTCCCTCAGAGTAAGCGACCATGTTTCGCAACCATACAGAACAACAGTAACGATTATCGTTTTATATATCTTAAACTTGAAATTCCTCGACAGACTTCGCGACTACAAGAGATTTTGAACCGAATAAAACACGAATTCCCTGCTTTTAGTCGACATTTAATTTCTTCGTGAATATGATTTTCGTCTGTTAATATTGAACCTAGATATTTGAAAGTATCCACTTTACCACAAGTATTATTCGATATTCTAACGCATCCATAATTTGCTGTATTACGGTCCCGACGCACTTCTATGTATTTAGTTTTCTCTGCATTTACTTCTAAACCCATGTCCCTGCAAGCGTTTAATAAGATCTCTGCATTTCTTTCTATTATTCTCCTATCATCACCTATTAAATTTACATCATCAGCATATGGCATAACTTGGTGAACACCATTCAACTTTAGACCCTGGTTGCTATCTTTGATTTTCTTTATAGCGTATTCCAGGACAAAGTTAAATAATAATGGCAGTAGCGTAGCCAGGATGTGTGTTTGTGGGAGACCCAAGTGCTGTTATAGGTACATATAGAAAAATTACAAACAAAAAAATACATAAACATAAAAGTATATAAAAAATTACAAACATCAAAGTACCAAAGTACATTGTCGGACCTCTTTGGGGGGGAGCGGCCCCTCCGGGCCCCCCCTTCTGTACGCCACTGAATAATGGTAACAACGCATCTCCTTGTTTCAGGCCATTTTCAACGTGAAAGCTCGTGGACAAAAATTTTCCTATCCGGACTTTACTTAAGGGCTTCATTTAAACAGATCTTAATTATCTACACAGGGCTGCTCACCACAAAACCGAAAATGAGACCTCAGATAATGCTATAATACTTGATTTCTGTAGTAGATAAATTGATTTTGAGTACAACATACTCAGCCTACTCGTAAAAGGCTTAAGGTGGATCACTAGGTGTTCTCGGTGCTATGGTAAACGCTGCTTGAATAGTGCGGCATTGCTAGATAGTGTCGAGTGGTTACTGATGCCATATAATAAAGGGAGTAATCATGGAATTCAGCTTAGATACTTACTGGAGAACTTAATTTTCGACCTTTACCGTGATTCCGCTTCTCGAACTGCAACGCTAGAACCCAGGAATTTTCTTATTGTGACTACTACGGTAAACGTACAAATTTGGCAACAACGCATAATGGCGTTCGCCGCAAGTTTCGTCTCAAAATCTATTTCCTTAAATGTAAATTAATATTTAAATAAAATATGAAACATAACACGAAAATCGGTTAAACAATATATCTCTTTCGTAATAAGATTGCTACCTTAAAATACTTTACACATACAAATGAACATTTCATAAAACGGAGCACATCTAGTAAGATCTACCAGCAAGTGCCATCTTGTGTGCTCATTGTAAAACGAATCAAATATTTTCTTTTATTTGTTACATTTTTCGATATCAGGAGAGACAACCAAATGAATCAGTGTCTTGTGCTATAGCTGAAACAATACTCTATCTTATAGTACAATATTTATAATATGTAACGTTTCATTGCGCAGTAGTTAAGGCAATGAGCTAAAATATGTACTGACATCCGGGTGGTGATCCACCTTAATATTGAGTTTGATTTCAGGAAAATGTCCGAAACGTCGCTTCAAAGCTTGAGTAATGAGTAGGATCCAGTGTTGCTCACGAAACGAGAAACAAAGCATGGAGATGCTATGGCACTTGTGGCGGAATCTGAAAAGAATATCAACAAGATGTTATAAAACTTGACAAAGAACTGTGAAGAATATGACAAAGAAAGACAAAAGCCATAGTGATTGGAACAAAGCGGTCGGCGTCAAATATAGAAATAGGAGGAGAGAAAATAGAAAAGATGTGTAGTAATTGATATTTGAGTAGTTGAGTTGAGTTGATTATTGAGTTTAACGTCCCTTTTCAGCAGCGAGGCTATATGAGACGTGCACCTACTGATTAACGGGGAATCCGGACCACATGAACTCCCGCCGGGAATTGAACCCGGGTCTCCCACGCCAAAGGTCTGAGTATTATTATTGATGATATCAAGTGTGAACGTGAAATAAAAGCAAGAATAGGAATGACGAAAGAAACATTTTGTAGGCGAAAAGTCTACTTTGTGGGACTTTAAATAAAGAGTTGAGAAAAATACTCATAAAATTGTTCGTATGAGTATTGTACTGTTCGGGGCAGAAACATGGAAAATACTGCGAAGTAACTGTGAAGTAACAGCGATGTGACTGTTTCAATTTTGAAGTGACTGTTTCAAATGTTTCAATTTTGAGAATGACTAGTTGTGGGAAAGGAGAGAGACAGAGAGAGAAAGAAAGTTTCAAACTATGAAACAAAGGATGAGCACTAGCCTGATATTCCAATGAGACTGGCGTCGTCCTGGTCATCTAGGATGATGTATGACTTTCTCTGGAGGAACCTGGAAGCGCTGGTATCAGTCAACAACTGGATCTCAATCCTGTTGAACTGCTAGGGGCGTCGAGTTCTCTCTTTACGATGCGTCTTCTACAATGTTCTCCTACATATCCATTCCACTAGTCACATGTTAAGCTCAAACGAATCTGTGGCGATGAACCAACAGAATAGCATTCCTAAGACGTGGAGTTGGTCGTTCTCCAATGGTGCGATGTGCTTCTCACGACGATCTTGCATCTTCCCAAACCGTGTGGCGAATATCCTTTGTCGATGTGTCCTCCCGTGGTTTTGCTTAATCGAGAAACGATGACTTCATTCAATCGACTAGGAAGGGTCAGGGAACGCGGAAAAGCAAGAAGGAAACTAACCGTGTTTATTGACAATTTCAGAAACGACAATTAACAAATACATGCTTATTCAAGCTGTCTAGAAATGTACATCACTAATAAAAGTTTTGTTCTGTTGAAATTTAAGAGTTCATGATACTGTAGAAGATAATCGTAAAAAATAATAAAATAAAATTTAACAAATTAAATCAATAGTTCACAGTCATCTCACAGTCACATCACTGTTACTTCACAGTTACTTCACAATACACACAACTAATGAAAAACGAGTGGAAGGTTTGAAAATGTGGATGTGGAGAAGAACTGAGATAATTATCTGGGTCGAGCGGAGGACGAAAGAGAGGGTGTTAGAAATGGTGAGAGAAAAAAGAACAATTATTGAAGAGACGAAGAGAAACTGGTTGGGACATTGGCTAAGAAGGAATTGTATCATGAGAGACGTGCCAGAGGATGTGATGGTAAGAAAAAGAGGGAGAGGCAAAGAAGACTACAATTGATGTACAGTAGCAAAGCACAAAAGAGCTTCCTCGTGATTAAGCGGTTAGCGTACGCGCCTTTGACGTGGGAGATCCAGGTTCGATTCCCGGCGGGAGCTCATGTTTCGGATCACACGTTAAAACTGTAGGTCCACGTCTCATATTGCCTTGCTGCTGAACGGCACGCTATACTCAAAATCAAACCAAATAAAAGCAGTAAAATCGTACTGGAAGCCAAAGAGATTAGTAAAGACCGTGGTGCATGGAAGTTTCTCCGTTACGGTAAGTAACCTGCCAATAATGACAATACCTATGGTCAGTGGCGTATTTACGATTTGGTTTCGGAAGGGGCTTTTCCTCTTTCGGGGGGGGGCTTTGCCTGAAAATGTGAAAATTCTGCAACATATTTCATATACTTTACTATAGTAAGTAAGATTTCGGGGGGGGGGGGGTAAATCGGGAAGCCCCTCCCCTAAATACGCCACTGCCTATGGTAATGATAAGGTATTGTAGTTTTCTGTCGTTTCGGGTGAATATTTCATTCGCACGTAAGATTGCCCATCTGTGTATCGACATATAATGAATGTCCTGTCTGTCAGCTATTAGACTCGACAACAATGACCTGATGCCTGAGACGCTTCGCGAATGTTAATGTTTTAATTTAACTGCGAAAATGTAAATAGCAGCGTGGTATTGTAATTGCTAAAATCATACTGCTACTGAAAAAGGCGTGTCTGTTATAGTTCGACAAACGCAGTACGATTTATATGTTTGTCGAGTTCCGTCAGAAATGTCACATACACTATTCTTCATTTTATCTCATTCTGTATCACAAAGGATATGAAGTCACCTATCTTGGTATGCAGAACACAATAATAACCTTCAAATTCATTGAATAAATAAGATTTCTTTGTTCATCTCACAGAATAAAACTTCAGTTAATTTGTTTAATTCAGTGAAGTATTCTTTCAAGGTATAGCATGAAAATAAACATACACCTTCAATACCTGTTCGTTTTACTGTAGGATTTGATGGTGCTATTCTTCTGTTAATTTAATTGTGTGGAGTTCGTTCACACTTCTGAGTTCAATGTAAAGGATTTTTACAGTCTCCCCCTCCCCCTAAAAGGTATAAGCAACAGAGGTGGATCTAGAAGATGAAAACTGAGGGTGAGAGCCAGAATCCAGACCATAGTAGGTGTATCATGAGATACTATACACTTTCAAAATATATAAACAATAGCTTAAATTAGACCTATTTCCACCCCTAAAAATTGGGGGGCTTGATCCGCCACTGATAAGCAAGAAGGGAAAGGAACTTAATATTTCCGTAATTAGTATTGTAAAATTTAGTTGTACCAATCGTGGTTTCTCGTTATGTTATTCACAGACTAGTTGCCTAATACAGTGGGACTTCGATAACTTGAAGCTGTAAGCAATAGGGGGAAAAAATTCGAATTATAGGGCCTTATGCAGAGTCGTTTTGAGGTCTGATTAATGCCCTACTATGGGTTTGACTAACGAATGGTTATCAAAAGTGTATTCAGAGACTCTGATTAGAACGTAGTAGTTGACGAAGTTAATCACATAAGACTAATTAATCTAGAGCAGAGGGTTCCCTTTTAGTCACGGTTTAGCTTGTGAGACACAACATTTCGGATTTCGGATTTCATATATTTTGATGTTTACAAACTACGCATGCGCACATCTACTTTTCCGTAGTTGCCACATTTATTTTTCTCACCCGATGCATTGGGGTTATATGAGTTAATCATACCGAAATCATCATTTTAGTTGTACTCAAAGTAGACTCTGAATACCAAAAAGTGCACCTTCCTTAGTAAAGAGTTAGTATGCTACTAACTAGTCTGTTACTAAGACTCGATTAACGAATTCTCTCTGAATACCGCCCATAGAGTTTTTCGAGTAATCAAGGTTCGCGTTATCAAGGTGGCTGCAACAAAAAATTCGAGATATCGAGGTTTCTCGTTCCTCATTAAAAGTGACTATATAACCTCTATAGCTCGAAGTTCTGAAAGTTAATTAAATTAAATAATATGACTAGTAAAAATAAGATAATGTACATCAAGGTGACCAGACGTCCCGTTTTAGCCGGGACAGCCCATTATTTTCAACCGTTGTCCCGTTTTATTTTCTGATTCTCAAACGGGACACCTAAATGTCCCGTTTTTAAGCAAAAATGACCCAGGTGTTCCGTAATTATTATTCAAAATATGAATGGCCAATGCAAATTCTACACTCTTCCGTACCAACACTCATTGGGAAGGTTCAGCTGTGTCTGGGACCTCTGAATATTCAAATGGGAATTGAGTGTTCTGTGCTTAAGTTAGAAACGCTGTGTTATCATTTTTACTTGTGTATTTTGTAAATTAAAAACACTGCTGAGTCCCAAAATGCAATGTGGAATGCCCCCCTCTCCGTCGCCGTTTCGTATGCGTCCCGTTTTTTGAAAGCAAAAGCTCTGGTCACCTTGATGTACATGCATTGTTTTTTTTTGGGGGGGGGGCTTTGATGTCTAGAGATGAGTAAAACACAATTACAATGCACATTAGCAACAATGACAATTACATAAGAGAATAGAGTTATAGCTTCGATTCTCTATTGAGGTCCAACTGTATTAATATTTTGTGAAATCTAAAAATGTCCTTTCTTCTTTTCTCAAAATGTCTGTCACATGGTAACGTAAGGAACTGTAGTTACTTTAGCGCCATCTATATTCCTCTTTGGAACGTTTCGAATGAGGAGCGTAGCTTTATATTTCATATATACGAGGATAATCTCAAAAGTAAGAATTCCAAAATGTTGGGGACACAACAAAACTGTTCGTGGGGCTGTTGGCAACTCTGATGTGTTTTTGTTTCTCCATTGATTCCCAAAACAAAGTCTGCGCGAACCTTAATCAGATGCTCAGTTTTGGACTATGTAACAGCCATTTGTAAAACAGTTCCCGCTTTGGCGCTACCGCCAAGTGTAAAGTTCGCTCAGATATTCGGTTTTTGAACGTCAAAAGCGTTAAACTAGTTTAAATTCATCACCAATTGACGGAAGTGTATGAGAAGCCAAAAATCCTCATGTCAAAAAATTGTCAAAAAAAAAAAAATCCTCAAGTGCTGTAGGGAGTTTATAGCTGGTCGTATTGAACACGACAAAGAGAAAAGCAGCGGGGGGCTATCAATTTTTGACAAGACAGTTGCGAAGGTTGAGCAACCAGTGACTAGGACCTGTTTGCTAAGTTGAAAGGACATTTGCCTGGAAAGCGCTTGAGCAACGACGACTGTGAATGAATAAGTTAATGCTTCTCAAACAGATGCTAGCGAGCTGATATGACATGGACATACAAAAAAAAAAAAAAAAAAAAAATGCCTACAAATATACGCCGACCAAGATGGTGATTATGTAGAGAAGTTGACAAATGTACACACTTAAATATGATGTATACACTAGTCAGGCCCGTAGCCAGCCCAAAAATTTAGTGGGGCGGTAGAAGTTAGGGGGCTCGACCCAATCATATTATACTTCATCACCATATGCATTTGCAAGCCTACCGTGAAATTTTATGGCAGCCAGCCAAGGTTTAGGGCGGGGCCCGGCCCCCTTGCCCCCCCGTGGATACGGGCCTGACACTAATGGAAAAAAGTTTCTTTGTATTTCTAAAAAAAAAAAAAATAGATTTTACTTTGGGGATTACCCTCGCACTAGTGTACTTAGGTAAAAAAGGTGTATTGGTTAATCAATAAAACTTGAATAAAATATCTATAAATTTATACATAAAAATGTTTTTAATTTACCATAAGCTTATTGTAAATAATATTAATTATATTGATTTTTTCTTATTGGAACAGTTCAATACTTTGTAAATTGAAGCTTTAATCTTTGAGGTCGAGCCTATCTGTTGGCTGGAGAAAGGCCAAACCGTAATGCAGGTAGAAGTTGTGACAGTTGTTGTCCATTGTACCTGAAAAGACAGAAAAGAAAATATGTGAGTCATTATATACAGGGCTTTTCTTAACTTCATTTCTCTAACAAACTTCCAAAAACAGTCTTCGAGTCAAATTTACACTACAAAGAACAAGAATACGTATGGAAATGGAAGAGAGTCGGGTAGAGCCTATATTTAAAGATAGGCTTACTATTAAACATTCATCTGATGTAGGTGAAGAAAAATTCGGTGAGGATTTGAGACCGGGATCTCCGGATTCTGAGACAAGAACGTTAATTACTTTATTTTTTTTAAAAAAAATCAACTCTTATACTCGTAATTTTGAATTTCTATTAGCATAGGCTTTCTCACAGAAAATTTTGTCCGGGAGGACAAGGGCGAGCAAGGTTAGTGTAAAGTAGGGTGACCAACCGTCCCGTAAAAACGGGATTGTCCCGTATTTTCACTACTATTCCCGGTGTCCCGAAAAATTCTACCGGGACGCTAAAATGTCCCGTATTTACGTACATTCGGTACAAAAAACCTTTTGAATCGCTAAAATTTCCTAATTTATATTATTTTTTCTAAGCAATGTGATTATATTGGAATATGTCTAATTACTGAGCAACGTCATTACGACGTTTGCAATATTGGATGTGGTGGCTGCACTGTTTTCCCTCCTAGGCCTCCCCACTCCGAAGACAACAGTGCAAGGGGCTGAAAGTCTTATGGGGAACAAATGTAACCTGTTTTTACTCTCAGTTTGGGTGCATTGAGGCGCTGTCATCAGTACAGTACAGTGTTTCCGTGACTTGACTAATACCCCTCTAAGATGTAACACTACGAAAGGAGAACAGAGGTATAGAACTATAAAAGTACAAGTAAAAATAAAATAAAATAAATAAATAAAATCAGTTGTAAGTGAAATAATGTTTAAAAGTAAGAAAATTCAAATAAAAGGAGTTGGAATCCGATGCTGAGAGTAATTATAAATCCTGTCGATGACAGATTTGAGCGCTCATATATTTTTAGTAATGTTTTCAAATATTTCATTTTCTGTTAGCTGCTGATAGTTACTTATGTAATTAATTCCACGACCTTTTCAATAGGTTTTAAAACGAAAAAGTGTAAATTTGCCCTTTTTGTGAGATACAAAGAGAGAGAGAGAGAACGGAGAGGCTAAAAAAATATATTTAGGGGAGCAATCTATCCAGAAATAAAAGGTGTCCCGTTTTTTCTAGTTGACGATTTGGTCACCCTAGTGTAAAGGGACAAGTTTTGCCGATAGATGGCACTACAATCTTCGTATCTCTCCCATATATTTTTTATCTTTCACGAAAATTTTACAATTTCTCTTACAAATTTCAACCTAGAGACTTCAAATTTTTAGGAAAGGAACTTCATAACAATCCGTGCCGATTTTTTTTTATCTAGAATTTTCTTCATTGTTGAAATGGCTTGATTGTTGAAATGAATACCCAAACCTTTAACATTGGAACTGTTTCAACAGTGAAGAAAATCCTAAATAAAAAATCGGCACGGATTGTTCCCTTTAATAGGTTATGAAGTTCCTTTTCTAAAAATTTGAAGTCTCTAGGTTGAAATTTGTAAGAGAAATTGTAAATTTTCGTGAAAGGTGAAAAATACATGGGAGAGATACGAAGACTGTAGCGACATCTATCGGCAAAAACTTGTCCCTTTACACTAACCTTAAGGGTGTACTCAGGACCGGGTGCTCCATCATATATATGTAACACATATATTTGCACTGGGAGCCAAGTTTCGAGGGGGCGGCAAGATCTGTTATAACAATATTATTTAAAATAAATATTTCTGGTTGAAATCAGACTTCATGATGATGGTAGTTAAATTTACTAAGCTGACTTTCTATTTGAATACTACCTTCATAAATCATGTTTAGGTCGCATTAGTTTAAGGTCACATGGACAGTACTAAAGCAAACGATCAAACAAATCCCAGCATGAATTGCTTGATTGTTGTCAAATATAAGAACTCAAATCTCGAACGGTAGCAAACACCTGCTCCATTTAGTTAGTTATCACAGTTTTGATAATAAAAACTAGTCTTGTCTTTGTCACAAACAGGTTTCTTATCATTGAAGGTGGATTTTTTTTTTTTTTAAATTTAACAGATGTAGAAGGAAAATCAAGAAATCAAGATAAAAGAGCAAGTTGGACTAGAATTGCAAACTGATATATTGAGATTGAAGCTCGATATTGAATTCGATAAAAACGATTGATATCTTTCCTCTGTAGGTGTTTGCTTCATTCTTCACTAACATAAAAAGAAAAAACCGGACACAAGAAAACTGTATTTGTAGAGTTTAGACCTTTCTGAGTGCGAGCCCTCCCCCTTCGTTGTTCATGATGGAATACTTAAAGTCGTTGCTTTTGAGATTTGTTTTTTCTGGAGAAAGGAGGTCGGCAAATGGCGCCGTTGCACGGGACGGCAAAGTGCCTAGGACCGGCCCTGGGTGTACTGGACCATTATTTGCTACAAGAGGTATCGTGCACACAAGTGACACATATAATCGCAATTTCATTTTCCTCAGTTTTGGGGAGGGTCGGTTGCCTAATTCCAGATGGGTGAAGTCCTCCCGAGAGATTTCCTGGAAGAAACTGTACCGATCTGAACAGGGCCAGAGAAACAGAAATATCGAAGGCAGTTATCGAAGGCAGTTGCATGCTTTTCAGAGGGACTGGAGCCCCTGATAGGTATTTGTCTCATGATCTTCAGCTTAATTCCTTAGATAGCTCGACTACACCGGCAATCCTTAGTCTGTGACTTCTCTGTACCTATTTTAATATCGTGCCCTTTTAGGCTAAAACAATGATTAAGCTTTAAACGCCTATTGACACACATCTGCGTCATGGCTTTCTACCTTCATAGCTCAGCCACTAATTAAGGCACGAAGATAATTTTGGTATCAATGTGTTCACGAAGGATGAAGCTCTCCAACGACATGCATTTTATGTTTGTGAAGAGTGCCACGGCAGAGGGAGGGAAGGGTAAAATCGAATTTTTATTGTTTTTTCATCAGTATTATGGGGGCATCCTCCCTCCCCCCTTGGGAGTACAGTCATAATTTTTTTTTATGCAAAACAATAAAGTAGTCCCCTATACGATAATACCTCGCAAAAGTACTTATTGGTTATGTGTGTGGAATAGGGGAGATTCAAAGTTGACCAATTTTGGGTGTTCAAGGCCTCCCAAATTCTTTTTTTTTTAATATATTTTTTCCGGATTTTTCTCTGTCTTCTTCATCGTCTTCTTCTACGAATAAAGTGTGAATTGCATAAGCGTCACCTCGTTGGTATCTGTGATCCATAAGCTTTCCAACAATGTATGAATCATGATTCAGTGATAACTAGGGGGAGGGGGTCACCAGGCCTGAATCCGTGAAGGTCTTCAACCGCCCTTCGAAAATGATATACCTAGCGTTTTTAATTAGACATTTGGTTCTGAACTTTTTTCTCGCCTTGTATTGTAGCAATGACTACTACGTTTTCATACTATTGTCAAAAGAGTGTTGCCTACACATGAGCTTCATTTTGTCAGCGTAAGGTAATTATAAGGGTTGCCAGGGCTTCCCAAATTCTACTTTTAAAATATTTTTTATTTTTCTATTTCTTCTTCTTTTTCCTCTACGAATAAAGCGTGAATTGCACAAGTGTTATTTCGTAGGAATCTGTGATCCATAGGCTTTCCAACAATGTATGAATCATGACTCTGTGATAATTATGGGGATCACTACGGCCCCTAATGTGAGTGTTTACGATTTCGTTGAAATCCCGGTCAGCGTTTAAAGGTTAAAGCAACTGAATGATAATGTATGAATTGATGGAATGAGAGAGTGGGACGGAAACGGGAGTACGTACCCCGAGAAAATCCACAGACAAGATGTTGTCCACCACAAACTTACTTGGCCTAGGATCGAACCAGGGACCCCACGCACTAGAGATAAATGCTGTACCACTGAGCCACCGTGCCTGCCGTTGCGTAAGAACTTCTACAGTAGGAACAATTTTGTTTTTGCACTAGTTACACTAGTTCATTAAAGAAATCTACCGAAAAGGTTCATTACAGGAATGTACTTAACAAGTTGTTCTGGCGGAAGGGAAGGGGGGGTTCAGGACGAAATTCTACACACAAAATTAATCGTTTGAAAATTGCATCTAGCGGAATGTTGCTAGCGAACACACTAATATATATGGTTTGGGTACAAAACCTCGCGGCCAGAACCTCGCGGCGACAACCTCGCGGACCAAAACCTCGCCTGGCCAAAACCTCGCGGCCCAAAATCTCGCCAGGCCGAAACCTCGCCTGGTCAAAACCTCGCCACCCAAAACCTCGCGGGACAAAATCTCGCCGGGGCAAAACCCCGCCTGGCCAAAACCTCGCCGCCCAAAACGTCGCGGGGCCAAAACCTCGCCACCCAAAACCTCGCGGGCCAAAATCTCGCCGGGCCGAAACCTCGCGCCCCAAAATATCGCCATACCCAAAATCTCGCCTGACCAAAATGTAAATGTTCCAACAGATGATAAGGATGACGGTATAAAAGACGCTGTTTCAGAAGAAGTATCACGGGTATTTGACCAAGACCCGCGATACCATATGGAAATTCTATTTCTGTATTAGGGGATTTCAATGTGAATGTAGGGCGACAGGATGTTTTTAAACTGGTTATAGGGAAAGAAAGTCTGCATAAGGAAAGTAATGACAACTAACGGGGTTAGTTTCGTGAACTTTGGAACATCCAAAAACTTAAAATTTTAACAAAAATCTAATAATATTTATGAAAGTATGAAATAATATATGCGTTTTTACGACGTCCCTTGATGTCCTATAGGTTAAAGGAGACGTAGATGACCAGGATGAAGGAAATGATCGAATAAAGAAAGTGGGAGGAAACGGAAATAACCCAAGAAAGCCCACGCACACGATGTTTTGTATCTTCTTCTTCTTCTTCTTCTTATTATTATTATTATTATTTGTAATGTGGAATTGCATATTAAGAAACACATTGGGTAAATTTTAAAGAAAAGTCTCATTCGCGGCGAGGTTTTGGCCCGGCGAGATTTTGGGTGGCGAGGTTTTGGCCCGGCGAGATTTTGGGCGGCGAGGTTTTGGCCCGGCGAGATTTTGTCCCACGAGGTTTTGGGCGGCGAGGTTTTGGCCACGCGAGGTTTTGGGCGGCGAGGTTTTGGCCACGCGAGGTTTTGGCTCGGCGAGATTTTGTCCCGCGAGGTTTTGGGCGGCGAGGTTTTGGCCCGGCGAGATTTTGTCCCGCGAGGTTTTGGCCGGCGAGATTTTGGGCGGCGATGTTTCGGCCGCGAGATTTTGTCCGTATCCCTATATATATATATATATATATATATATATATATATATATATATATATATATATATATATATATGTAAAATCACCTACAAGCAAAGTCACCCGAAGAGAAGGGTAAGTTGGGGCCCAGCCTTCCTTGACTGACGAAAATGTAAACATAATATAGCAAACCACGTATATTAAACGTTCGCTACCGACACACACAAAATAATATACTTCCAAAATGTACGAACGTCTCATATTTGGGACGCATTGGTGTTCACCAAGGACCAGCGTCCCATATGTGAGACGCTCGGGCTCGTCTGTGGGTAAGGTAATTTTCTTATGACCGGTCTATAGTGGCGGTTTATGTCTATGAATCGGTCCCTCATAAAATCCGCTGTGTCCCATATATGGGACGTTGGTAGCCAACGTGTTAAATACCAGAAATACTAGAAGTAATATAGGAACCATTGAGATGTCCGCCCTAGAAAATTTTCTTCGGGCGCTACTGCCTACAAGAATGAGTTAATCTTAAAATTTCAGATTTCCAATGTAGCGAGAGTGAAATTGTACTACCTCTTATACTGCGGTTTGGAACTTTGAAGTCAATTTTATGTAAACAATTTTCATTGTAAGATATATTTTCAAGTACCTTTTCTATAAAAACCATATTATAATTTTTTCTTCTGTTTGTAAGTTCCTCTAAACCCTATTATTATTATTATTATTATTATTATTATTATTATTATTATTATTATTATTATTATTATTATTATTATTATTATTATTATTATTAATAATAATAATAATAATAATAGTAGTAGTAGTAGTAGTAGTGCAAACAGATGCAACCTGAAAGGAGACATCGTTAACAATTGCTTAGCACGACAACGTGGTGAAGCAGCAGGGGGGCCAGGTATGCCATCTGGTGACAGCAAACAAAGGCCGATCAGAGAGCCACAGTTCAATGATAGGCAAAGGTTGATGTAACATGAATTTGCTTATAAGTTCAAAAGATGTCTCATCAACGAATGGGGTAGTCCTTCCAGCAGGTTTCGGCCGTCGATCGCGGATGAATACTGTTGTATCCTGAATATGGTTTATCCTTCCGCGACATTGGTACTCGTATTGTAAGGAAAACGGCCACAATGCAGCCCAAGAGCATGATTGACCCACAAAGGCATTACGCAGCCATACACCCGATTCGAACGAGCGCGTCATACAACGGACTGCAAGGATAAACGACTGGTGTGCATATCTCTGGCGTATCTACGGCCACCTCCTGCACACTGGTGTAAGCAACGGAGGTTGTTGCACAGCGCCCAGTGTTCTCATGAACAATTATATTTCTTGTGGCATATTTATACGGCGTCAAGTGACTGCACACTATAGGGATGGGAGACTACAATGGTGTCGTGAACGTCACTCATTGAGAAACAAATTGCAGAAAATCTTATTTCCAGACAAATCTCGCTACAGCATCATGATGGTCGTATACGTATCTGGCGCTACCGTAACACGCGACTGGGCGAAGCGACACCTGTATTTTGCATCACTAAGTCAGTCTTGCACTAGATGTAATGGTGTGGGGTGCCATTGGACCGTGTGCCCGTTCGTATCTTTTACACACTGAAGGACACTTGATCAGGACCAACTATAATATGGTTGGATTGCCCCCCCCCCTACATTTTGGGGCTGGCTACAGGCGTGCCACTATTGTTACATTCCTGGGTTTATGATCATTTTCTGTCAGTAGAGGACGCTGTTTTGGCCACATCCAATCAAAATGACGAACTCCGATTGCACTCATATATTTTATATCCAGGCCAATCACTTTGTTTAAAAGAATAATTTCTAACTCGTTGCCATTGGACAGCATAGTCTGCTTCTCACTTTCGTAGTATATGGAGCAGGCAGAGCAACTTGACAACTGTCGAAGCAGTTTTGGCAGGTTAACAAGAATACTAATAACTACTGTTCTAGTGGTGTTAATGAACACTAATAACTTCTCGCAACTGATGTGGTGACTAGCGCTTGCGCTTTTGGTGCACAGGGTCCCAGGTTTGAGCTCCGATGGGAGAGCTTTGACATTTGAACGCACTACGGTGCTTCGGACCCCATCTTAAACTGTTGGTCCAAGTAACGTACAACCACGATGATTCTGAAAAGAGACGCTAAACTCGAACCTACCAAACAATGAACACTAATTAGAAACAGATGCAACATGCAACGAAATCACGGATAGTACAACATTTGAGTGTGCCAAGCTTACGATACGACATAAATCATTGCTATTGGAAAAATCTTGATGGAGAAATTTACTGAATAGTAGTTTGGGTCTATGATTTGAGTAGAGATGCAAGGGCTCGAGCAGGGGCGGATCCAGGATGGACTTCTGGGGGGAGGGTCGGTCAGTAGTAATGCTGCTATTTAGAGCTAGTTTCAAGAACTGCAAACTTTTTATGGATGGGTTTATTTATATATAAAATAAGAAAGTTTCCTCTTCTTCGCCCCGATCGCCCCCCCTGGGCTGGAGAGAGAAAATGGAATTTGGATTAGGATTAGGGATTAGAAACGGCTTTCGGCATCTATGGCCATGTTAGCCGGTCACGTACGAGGGATGACATCCTTGGGAGATTACATTATACGAGGAATTGGAGAGGAAGAAAGAAATGTGAAGGAAAGAAACGGCCTGGGACCTATGTTAGGTACCATCCCGGTATTTGCTTGGTGTGAATGAGGAAAATCTCATTCAGCATGGCTGGCTTGAACAAAAAACTTACACTTTTATGACGTGCTCCCACCGGGAATCGAACCCGGGAACGACAGAGAGAGAAAAAAGTCCTTCTATAGAAAAAAGCCGAAGTTCTTTCCACGAGATTTTTACCTTAGGAAATTTTGGGCTTTTCTGAGCATTTCAACTTTTATATATATATATATATATATATATATATATATATATATATATATATATATATATATATATATATATATATATATATATATATAATAATTTATTTGTACTTAACACCCGAAGGCAATTACAAAGCACAAATTGTTAATTTTATAATGGTGCAGAATGTGCTACATGTAAAGTAATTCTAACAACTAGCCATTACTCTTGTTTTGTTCACGTACAGTCAATAACTACCAGATATAATAACAATCTTTACACTTTATTAAGTAACATTTGGAGGCATTTTTGTTTAAATATTGAGCATCTTAATTGAAATATGTCCAGTCCCATAGAATGTATTTTATTGCCTCTATCACATATCCTATACAACGGAGAGTTTTTTGCTAAATTTGTTTTGTTGTCAGGCATATAAAACATTTGTCTGAATCTCAGGTTTTGACGTGGGCAATAGAATGGTAATTTACCTAAGAAAGACATATTATCCTCTTGGTTATCAATACGTTTTTTCAAGTACAATACACATTGAATAAACCTTCTATCCTCCAGTGACAAAAACTGAAACCTCCTGAGAAGTATATTGTAAGATACATAACGACTTGGTATATTATCAGTTTTATAACTAATATATTTTAACATTTTCTTTTGTACCTTTTCTATTTGTTGCTTTGGTTTTTGGTAGTATGGTTCCCAAATTATAGAAGCGTACTCTAATTTTGTTCTTACAAAAGAGTTATATAAAGTTAATATTGTTTTTATGTTTTTAAAATGACAGCACGATCGTTTAATAAATCCAAGCATTTTAAACGCCTCATTTGTTTTGATATCCAAATGATATGTAAACTTTAGATTTGCATCAAACCATACTCCCAGATCCCTGACAACTTCTTTCCTCTCCAGTACTTGATTCCCTATAATATATTTAAATATAACAGGTTTCTTTGTGATTGAAAATGTTACAACATTGCATTTTGAAATATTGAGTTCAAATTTGTTTCTTTGACACCATTCACTCAACCTCACCAGATCTCTCTGTAATTTTTCACAATCATCTCTTGTAGAAATTTGTTTGTATAATTTAGTATCATCAGCAAACATTAGACACGAAAAATATTGGAACTCTTCAGGTAAATCGTTTATCATAATTAAAAATAGCAAAGGCCCTAAATTGGATCCTTGTGGTACTCCAGAATATACAGAATATTGTTTAGATTTACAATTATTATATGTTACATATTGGATTCTGTTGCTTAAATATGACTTAAATAGTCGGATTAATTCATTTGAAATACCAAATCCTTTAATCTTTTTAAGAAGTATTTCGTGATTAATCAAATCAAAGGCTCGCTTAAAATCTGTATACACTACATCAATTTGAGACCTTACGGTAAGAGCTTCACTAATTGCTTGACTTATATTCAACAAATTTGTTACTGTTGATCTATTATGTCTAAAACCGTATTGGGAATCAGAGAGATATCGTGAGATGTGATTAAACAGGTGTTTACAGATTACTGATTCGAATATTTTAGCTGGAGAAGAAATCAAACTTATCGGCCTATGGTCTTGTATTAATTTTACAGGATTATATATATATATATATAATTTTATATATATATATATATATATATATATATATATAATTACAGTGCTTTCTACTTTTCTTTATCGCACTATAACACGAGATAACATAAGAAAAAAAAACACGAAACATTCAAGAATTAAAGAAATATTGGTTACTTGATAGAAAGAAAAAGAATGGTAAATGAGCGAAATGAAATGAGATTTCTTAATTTAACGTCCTACGATAATGCTCTTTACCTTAAAGAAACAGATGATTAAGACAAGACAATGATTATGGAAGAATTGGTGGAATGAGAATATGGGAGGAAACGGGAGTAAACCCGTAAACTTACTTGGCCGGGGATCGAAACATGAACCTCAGGCACCAGAGGTAAGCGCTTTACCACTGAACTTCCGTACTAGCCTCCCCGGCAAATGAGGGGACGCAGTGGGTTTTCTAATTCTAACAAATTGCTTGTAGAGCTTTTGAGAGTAATTTTCAACTACTAAAAAAATGTTTTAGTAAATATTTTAATAATATTAGTAATACGTAATCTGAAAATGTAGTGGTTAGATTTCTTTTATCAGCAGTATTGTTTAAAATTTTTGCATTATCTAAAACTTTAATTAATCACATTTCACGAATCAAAGATACATGTTATGAAGATTATAGGCAACAAATTTATCAATTTGTATTCATAACATTTATTGAGGTCGTTAAAATTCAACAGGAATACAGTTAGGAAATGAACATACTCAATTGCCTCTTTCCAGCATCATCACATGATATAAAACAGAAAATATGAAATCTTTTAGTTTAACGTCCCACGATTATATCCTTTACGCTAAGGGGGACGATGATTAAGGCAAGTGAGTGGTGATGCAAAAATTGGTGGAACGAGAAAGTGAGAGAAAACGGGAGTACCCCGAGAAAACCCACGGGCACGATGTTGTCCACCACAAACTTAGTTGACCGGGTTTCGAACCGTTACCACCATTAATCTTACATCATTCCCAAAACTGCCGTTAATATCTTTAATTTCGTAATCTGAACTTTTATTATTCTAGATTCTAATAGAATATTTGAAACTCACAATAGTGTTTTTAGACGGAGAACAAAATCGAAGCGAAATTTTATACCAAAGCTGAAATGGTATTGTATCTATTTCTTTGTTTATGATATCCGTTTCTTCCCTCCCAGTTTGAAAAAAAATGAAATCTTTGAGTTTTACGTCCCATGCTTATGCTGGTTAAGCTAGCCTCGAGAAAACCCATGAGCACGGTGTTTGTCCACCACAAGGTCTCCACGGCGCGAACTGGGATCGAACCAGGGACCCCAAGCACCGGAGGTGAACGCCACCGCGCACCCAACTCTCCCAGTTTGAATTTAAGCAACCTGTAAAAGACATATGGCAAGTTATGTATAACTTGAAGACACTAGAGGGGCCGCGGTGGCTCAGCGGTAGAGCGTTCACCTCTGGTGTATGGAGTCCGTGGTTTGATCCCAGCTCGCACTAAGTGAACTTTGTGGTGGACAAATACTGTGCGCGTAGGTTTTCTCGAGGTTTTCCCGTTTCCTTCCACTTCTTCATTCCACCATTTTATTCATTTCTCATCATCGCCGTCTCCTTTAGCCTAGCCGGTATAAACTGGGACGTAAAACTTAAAGATTTCATTTCATTTCATTTTATTGAAGACACTGGATTAGGTACTTAGGCAACCCAACTGACACAATGTGTATGTTAGGTTGCATACTTTACACTTTCTGGTATCCGAAGAAATGTCAGTTTGAAAATCAATCTAGCAAGCCATGACGGAATCTTGTGAATCACAATTAATGAATGTTGTCAAGACAATTCTTTTTACTTGTAGAATGCACTACGAGGAAACAATTGCGATACTTAAATTTAAAAAGTTACAAAAACCGAAAATTAAGGCATTTTCCTGAAGAGAAGCCGGCTTTTTATGGGAAAAGAACCTCCATTCCAAAATAACGGATTCTTTCGATCTCTAGGTTTCAATCTAATGATGAGTGATGAGTTTCTTCTAAATTGCACAAGTAACTTTTTTAATAAATACTTTTTTAATTATCAATTCAAAATCTGGCATAATCTATATCTTTCTAAAGAAGTTTGAAGATGTTGCTTTGAGTCTATTTGAATTTAGTTCACATCTCTTCAGTGTAGAATATTACTTAATTTAATGTAAGAAAATGTGGCGAGAAAATTTAGGAATACAGGTGGAATTTTTTAAAAAATGTAATTGATGTCATTTTAATTTACAACTATGTTATAGCATATAAATATTTTTAGTTATATTTGAAGAATTGAGTTATAAATATGTTTTTGATGCCTACAGTGGCTCTGTGGTAGAACGCTCGTTTGTAGTGTGAAAGGATTCTGGTTTGATTCGAGACTATGTGAGTTTATGGTGAGATGACATCCCGACTGTAGGTTTTCAAGCGATTCTCCTCCTTCCTCCCACGTTTTCATCCCACCAATTTGTTCATTATTATTCAGTTCAGTAACCATCCGTCTCTTTTAGCCTAAAGGGCATAAGCGCTGGACGTTAAATTCAAAGATTAATATCCTAATTATAAAAGGGAAACATGTCAGTCTGTCCGTCTTGGTATCCTGGAATGTTATACAACTTTCTTTAACAGATTTGATATGCTGGTTGCAGAAAAAACAATATGCACAATAAGAATTCCATACAGTAAACGGCAAATACGTGTCTTAGTGCGTTACGGAAATTTCTAATAGTAAAGAACCACGCTAAAAGATGGCGTTATGTGCGCTATCACTTGCCTGTCTGACGCTAATAGATGTCGCTATTTGAGGGATTGTTGTATATAACAGAGTTCGTAAATAATTGCATAAAACATATGGTATCTAGCTTTTAGCGTGGTTGGTGCGATAATTCAGAACTTTACTTTTTACAATGTTGTACCTACATTTAAACAGCTGGATATTTTAATTAAGATCGATTTTAACCTACTGTGTACAGTGAGCTGAAATCTTGTACGCAATACTAGTTAATATAATAATAATAATAATAATAATAATAATAATAATAATAATAATAATAATAATAATAATAATAATAATAATAATAATAATTATTATTATTATTATTATTATTATTATTATTATTATTATTATTATTATTATTATTATTATTATTTGTAAAGATCACTGTCACTTAACAACGAACGAAATAGTGACAGAATAGTTGAGTGTTGTTCGTTAAAAATTTACTCGAATGTTTTTATACGATAAAATAGTTTTTTTTTTTTTTTAAAGAATCCTAATATGTTTTACATTAAATTTTACTCGAAAGTTCAAATTAATGATAGGCAATTAAGATTGTTGTATTCTTTGCACATTTACCTTAGAAAATCTTTTGAATTTTACGTCTCACGTTTATGCCGGTTAGGTTAAAGGAGACGGTGATCATGAGTAATGAATGAAATGGTGGAATGAAGAAAGTGGAAGGAAACGGGAGAATCCCGAAGAAACTCACGCACACGGTGTTTGTCCATCACAAAGTCCACTTGGCGGGGGCTGAGTTCGAACCCAGAACCCCAAGCACAAGAGGTGAACGCTCTACCACTGAGCCACCGCGGCTCCACATTTACCTTATAATTACAATCTTTAAGAAAATAACGTTTAACTTATCTCAGAGGTTTGTTGCAGAATCTCATAATGGTTGCTAAACAGATATTGATTTTTTGATGTGATAAAACATATCAAGGCATAGATATGGCTTCTTTAACGTTCTTCATCATCACGTGAGATCAGAGGTGTACGCATGGGGTGGATTCTGGGGTTTGTACCTCCCGAAATTACGATTTTCTAGTAAATTTACTCTAATTTTGGAGCTGATTTTACAAATTTTAATATAATTTAACCTCATATTGAATTTGGACCCACGAAATTATTTGGACTCCTCACGAAATAAATTCCTGCGTACGTGCCTCTCTAAGAGATCTCGATCGAATTCCAATGGAAACTACAAGTGCTCATATCATATTGTTTGAAATGATACAACAATTGAAATTTTCATTGTCATGTTCTTTGTTTCTTTTCTTTTAAACAAAAATTAAACAATTTGTTCTTTCTTCAATATTAAAAGCATGACAAATATCACTCAAACAACTACTGTACCAGATATTTTCAGGACGATGGAGTATACATATCAAGAAAATAAATTATTCTATTAAAGTCTAAGGAGAGCAAGATGGTCCAATGGTGGAATAATGAGTTTTAGGTCTTTTGCAATTCTTAGCGTCTTAATTGGTCTACACACGGAATTTCAACTTGTACAAATGAAGAAATCAAAATTTATGGGGGTCAAAGTTTTGCCGAAAATAAACATAGTTTTAAGCATTTTAATTTTTGTCTTCGAATTTAATGTTAGTCCCAATCTACAAGTCTTAATTAGTCTATAAACAAAATTTCAACTTGCACAAAGAGTCTAAACTTAAGGGGGAGTCAAAGGTTTGACGAATATATTACATAGTTTTAGAGCTTGTCAATTGTTTGAGTTCGAATTTGATATTCGATTCTAAACATCTTAATTAGTCTGAACACTAAATTTCAACTTTGCGCAAACTAAGGGATCAAATAGTATAGGCCAAAATTTTTCCCAAAGATATAAAAACTTTCAGGTTTTTTCATTTTTAAAAGTAGGTTTTAATTTGAACGGATTATTTATTTAGTTCACATATGAAATTTCGACATGAGCAAGTCAAGGGATCCAAGATAATGGAAGGTAAATGTTTTCAAAATGTTATAGATTGCGTCCAGTAGTTTCAATGGAAAATGGGGAACATTTTGTAACTTCAACTAATATGCTGTAGAAACAAAATGTACTGTCTCAGAACCGATCAAATGTATTATTTCTAATCAAGGTGGATCACCACCCGGAAGCCAGTACGTATTTTAGCTCATTCCCTTAACTACTGTGCAATGAAACATTACATATTATAAATATTGTAGTATAAGATAGAGTTACAGTATGTTTCAGCTACAACATAAGACACTGATTCATTTTGTTGTGTCTTCTGATATCGAAAAAGGTAATAAATAAGAGAAAATATTTTATTCGTTTTATAATGAGCACACAAGATGTCACTTGCTGTTAGATCTTAATAGAATTGCTCAGTTTTATGAAACGTTTATTTGTATGTGTACGATATTTTAAATTGATGATCTTATTACGAAATAGATATATTGTTTTTCGTGCTATATTTTACATTTTATTTAAATGTTAATTTACTTTTAAGGAAATAGATTTTGAGAAGAAACTTGCGCAGAACGCCATAATGTGTTGTTGCCAAATTTGTACGTTTACTGTTGTAGTTACAATAAGAAAAATTTTGGATTCTAGCGTCGCAGTTCAAGAAGCGGAACTTAGCTGTGAATTGCGGTGAGGGTCGAAAACTAATTTCTCCAGTAAGTATCCAAGCAGAATGCCTAATTACTTCCTTTATTATCTGGCATCAGTATACACTCGACATTATCTGGCAACACCGCACTATTCAAGCAGCGTTTAGCATAGCATCGAGAACACCTAGTGATCCACCTTAAGATAACATGTCTCAAATTACAGGCATTCCACTCTCACAATTCTTTTTCTTGTTTTTAAGATTTCGAGACTTAATTTTTTAAAATTGTATTCAAACTCTTAAGAATCCTTAGAATCGAACAATGACTATTTAAGGATTTTAATTAAATCTCTATATAGAGTATGATTTGCCTAATATAAAATGGTCAATCCACCTCAATTAAATTTGATAAGGGTTCAAGAGGTTGAATAATATTAAATGGTACCCCATGCGACCTCAAATTTTGAATCCATTTACACTATACAACATCAAGCAAAGATAATTTGTAAGTTTGAAAGGACAATTCTAAGTTAATAAACATACGCGTATATGATGAAGCTAATTGGTATTAAGTGATTAAGCAGGGGTGCCCACAAGGAGGGGCTATGACGCAAACTGCGTCATTGAAATATTTGGGGTGGGGGTTAAAAATCTATATAAATATGTTTGAGGAGGTGTAAAAATTAATCGAAATAATTTTTTTTTTCATGGAAGAACACCTACGGATGGACAATTGAGGGGGATGCGTCATGGACATGAGGGTGGGTGGGCACCACTGGATTAAGTGGTATTAAGTGGATATAACATTATGTGTTTGGGGTGAAAAGTCACCCCAAAACGAAATGCCACATGGCGTCTTAGAATTCTTCTGTATTAGAAATTTTGAACCTGAATCCAAGATGGTGGACTTTAACATGGCCGCCATGACGGTACGATACAATAATAAATATGATTATATGTATCTTCATTGTCCTGATACAAGATATGCGTCACTGCCTCTAGCCGTCTCAAACTTACAAGGTACACCTGTCTCATGTTTTATAATGTAAATTTAAAACTTGGAGCACCATTTAATATTATTGAATTGAGTTTTTTTTTCCCCTCATGAGTTACTTTGGTCTGATATGGAATCATTTTAGAGGGTAAGAAAAAAAAACCCGTCGAGGTCGAGAAACATATACATATGTAGGCCTATATATGAGATCCATCTTGACTAAGCGGTAGCAGACGTCTCTCTAGTGTTGGAAACACGAGTTAAATTTTCGGTGGGACTTCATGTGGTTCGAGATCCCACGTTAAGCTGTAGGACCACGTCTCATATAGCCTTGCTGTTGAACGGGACGCTAAACTCATATCAAATTATATATAATTAAATTTTAAAGATTTTTTTATCATTCGTGACAACCTAATGCAATGATTACAAATTGCTCGTGTTGAAGTAAACACACTTTTTTTTTTTTTTTTTTGAGTCGCTACACAATTGAGGTTGCATGCATGTCTTTCTTTTTCACACTTCGTCCGTTGCTCAGTGAAAACTTGTCGTTCATTATTGGATAAAAAATAGGTCCGTTACCCCCCTCCCCCACATTCAAATAGTAGAATATTTTGTAGTCAGCTGTTATGTGCGTCTTATGTGCGCTTATGTGCGCCGAGTTTCAGCTTATGTGCGCACATATTTACACACGAAAAGGGTGATAGAAAAGCGCACTCCAGGGAAACGAGTGAGTGCGACATTCGAATCCAGACTTCAAACTTCTGTGCCAAGTAGTATTCCATATGTGCGCTTATGTGCGCATAAAATTTCCATTTGTGCGCGCACAGGAACGAAGAAAATCGATAGACAAAAATGTACAGAAAATTCATGACTTGCTCTAAATTAAAGAATAACAACTTGAGATTTCTGCAATAAGTAATACTCCATATGTGCGCCTAAGTGCACATAATATTTTTAGTGTGCACTCAAACAAACGCAAGATGTACCGTATTGAAAAATGTAAATCAATGAAGTTCAAAGAGTGCATTTAAAGCAATGAAATAAGATATAAACTCAGAACAACATTTGTTCTTTTGTGCGTCATATTTGCCCTTATGTGCGCTCAATATCATTTTGTGTGCGCACATACTAACACATGAAAACAATGATAAAAGTTCACTCCACAGAGAAACCCATAAGTATGATATTACGACTTCATGTTTAGTTGTGAAGTAGTATTCCATATTTGCGCTTATGTGGGCATAAAATTAACATTTGTGCGCGCATAGGAACGAAGAAAATCGATAGACAAAAATGTACAGAAAATTCATGACTTGCTCTAAATCAAAGAATAACAACTTGAAATTTCTGCAGCAAGTAATACTCAGTATGTGCGCCTAAGTGCGCACTTAAAGCAATGAAATAAGATACAAACTTAGAACAACATTCGTTCTTTTGTGGATCATATTTGCCCATATGTGCGCTCAATATCATTTTCTGTGCGCACATACTAACACATGAAAACGAATATAAATGTGCACTCTATCAGGGAAACGCCTAAGAATGATATTTGAATTAGGACTTCATATTTATTTGTCAAGTAGTATTTTATACATGCGCTTATGTGCGCATAAAATTTCCATTTGTGCGCGCATAGGAACGAAGAAAATCGATAGACAAAAATGTACAGAAAATTCAAGACTTTCTCTAAATTAAAGAATAACAACTTGAGATTTCTGCAGCAAGTAATACTCCATATGTGCGTCTAAGTGCACATAATATTTTTAGTGTGCGCACAAACAAACGCAAGATGTAGCGTATTGACAATCGTAAATCAGTGAAGTTCAAAGAGCACACTTAAAGCAATGAAGTAAGATAGAAACTTAGAACAACATTTGTTCATTTTTGCGTCATATTTGCCCTTATGTACGCTCAATATCATTTTCTGTGCGCATATACTAACACATGAAAACGATGATAAAAGAGCACTCCAGTAGGGAAACGCCTAAGTATGATATTTGAATTAGGACTTCATAGGCCTATTTAGTTGTGAAGTAGTATTCTATATGTGCGCTTATGTACGCATAAAATTTCCATTTGTGCGCGCATAGGAACGAAGGAAATCGATAGACAAAAATGTATAGAAAATTCAAGACTTTCTCTAAATCAAAGAATAACAACTTGAGATTTCTGCAGCAAGTAATACTCCATATGTTCGTTTAGGTGCACATAATAATTTTAGTGTGCGCACAAAGAAACGCAAGATGTATCGTATTGAAAAATGTAAATCAGTGATGTTAAAAGAGCGCACTTAAAGCAATGAAATAAGATAGAAGCTTATAGATAGAAATAGATAGACTCTTTGCTAACGAAATAGATGAAATCTTAATATACGAAATCTTGCGGTCAAGCATTATTTTTGGCCTTTGCACTCGAGTAGAAAAGCAGGGATATAGAAAGACAAAAGCATGCTGTACAAGTGCGAGAAACCTGAGATTTCATTAAACAAAACGTCTTAGCGACATGTCTTGATATAAAAGGCTCTTTAAGGGTGGAGAGAGGGTGTGTTATCAAGAAGGAAACCAACAACTATCATCTGCATCACAATTATTGGCGCCGTTCTGCAGCATGTTTATGCAACTCGTAAGTTCGCATTTCAGAAAATTATATATATTGGCTAGTTCTGGTCTTGTAGTTGTCTGCTCTGCTACACAATAAGTCTAAAAACATAAGTTATTCCAAGATAAAAATCCCATTGCTGTCGAAAATTTTGTTGTTCCTGTGTTTGAATTGTAACAACTTATTTCACTCGACTTTCATTTACCGTACAAAGGTGCTACTTTATTTTATATGAGGTAAGTAGACTCTTCATTTTATATATTTTTTATTGCCTTAACCCTTACGAGACCGATCTGGCGCGCATTTAATCCTCTCCTGTGTGAACATTAATTAAGATACCGGGAAGATTGTTTCTATGTCAAATATGGTTGAACCAAAGCATAGGCGGCGACTCCATGGGTGCCCGAGATTCCTCCAATGTTAATGATGAGTACTGAGCCACCCCAATCTTACAGATATGGGAGCAGAGCCCTCCAAATAACTTTGCTTAAAATAATCTAATGAGTTATTTCTTTTGTCTTTTGAAGTTTACTCTGAATTGTACAACATTAACTTAACTTGAAATGCGTATTTGAAATGTTTTATTTAGACAATCAACTTTGGGGAACTAAAGACTGTTACCAATGACGTAGCCAGGGGGAGGGTCCGGGGGATCTGGACCTCCTCGAAACTTTCAAAGTTGTTAAAATAAGGATTAAATTGCATATCCAATCTACTTATTGCCAAAAAAAAAAAAAAAAAGGCAGTATCCAAGGACCCCCGAATTCGTAAGGATCGTTAAAATATAGCAAAAAACTGCGTTTCCAGTTACACATTGCCAAATATTTTCTTGGAAGGGGCCTGGACCCTCCCAGAAATGAAATCCTGGTTACACCTCTGACTGTTACATCATAAACATTTTTCGAGCGGAGGATCGGGGACAGGAAAAGTTTTGATAATGACGTTAGTACCTATTTAGAATTATACCAGTATGCTTTTTAATCAATTCTGAAGCTTCCGAGGTCGTCAACACGAGGCCAGTGTTCCGCAACCGGTGAGCAGCATACACTAATGTGCTTCAGCCATGAGCGGATCCAGAGGGGGCAATTGCCCCGATCGCCCCTCCCAGAATAGGTTACTTTTTATTTTTCAAATAAAATAAATCCTCTTGATTTCTTGAACTTTGTATTATAAATGTAAATCAGTCGGGTAAATAGTCTTTGAGCTATCATTCTTTAACTTAAAGTCGACGAAAACGTGAAAAAAAGGCTGGTCTCGAAAGGGTTAATAATAGTAATTATAAGTTATTTTTTGGCGACATATTAAAAAATCTTAGAGCTCCTGCGAGTGTTCTATTCATCTATCGGTCCCCCTAAAAAGCTTTTGAACCAAAAGCCGGATCAACATACGGAAACCCAGGTCTCCGAGTAGACTAGACACCGGATATTCGTGGTAGTTGTTAGGTGCAATAAAAGATTGTGAGTACCACTTTTGGCGTTATTTTTACCCACAATGATAAAACCTACTTGACTCAGCCGGGTTGGACTGAACTTATTAGACGTCAGACAGACTGGAACAACTGAACCTCAAGCATCCTGCATTCTTCGTAACTTTGAGATTTTAGGAACTGACCAGGTGCAGACGGCCTCTGAATCTTGTGTATTAAATTATGTCAAGTTCAGGTGAATCGAGAGGGTGTTGCGACAAATCTTCCTATTAGAATTTGGTATTGTGTATTCAGGCCACATCCTACAGATGTCTGACTTTTTACTTGTGAAGCGACTTCCGTGGATTGGATGTGTTTGAACTTAGGTACTGAGACGTGCTTCCTTATTTCTTTAAGCTAGTATTTAAACTTTGTTCGAATAACAAAATATAAATTTTACATTATTATTCAATTGGCGATAAGAAATGAAAATCTATTCATAAGTATTTACGAAACAGTCATTTTTGCTTAAAAGTGAAATTGGTGACGCATTAAGATTTTATTCCTTATACAGTACTGTAGAAACCCCGATTTTAGTAGGAGTTGGCATACAGGCACAGTATCCAGAAGAAATTACACATCTAAAATTTTATGCAGTACAACAAATGACTTAGAACCTATAGATAAGTAAAAGATATAACAGGTGACGAAAAACTTTTCTTTTCTTTTTTTTCTTTTTTTTTTCTTTTGCAAAGGAATAAAGCAATAGATACAAAGTTTCTCTGGATAGATAATGGATAGAATTCACCACCTGCGAGAAGGTACTTCATCATGACCGCCATCTTGAAAGCTGTTATTTTGAATCTTCGACGAGATTTATAAATGAGAACTGGGCCATATAATTTATCAGTTCGGACTGGAATATTTCTAGAAATCCATTGGTGAAGTTAGTTCTTCTCTAACTCTATTCCTGTAAGACATAAATATGAAATTGGCTTTTGTCCCCTATGTATGGTTTACTTATTACCTACGATTTTTCGCCATCCTGTTGTTATTCGTTGGCTTTGCAACTACAATTTTGTCTATACGGTTTCCTGTAGATATTAGGAAAGCATACCAAGTTTCATCAAAATAGGACTTCCACTCACTGTGAGTTCTTTTAGCTAGGTTTAAGAATTTATAATATTTTCAATCGTTGCATGATCTAGTTTATGAATGGGATCGAGACGGTAGGAAGGCGAGCTCTGAGTATAAAGACAAGGATTTCGTTGTGTAGATCACTCCAACGTAAAAGCAGTCTGACAGAATTCGAGATTTAGTGTGTGAAAATCGGAATCCTGAATAATTTTAGATCCCGAGAACATTATTTTCATTACCTCTGAAAATCGTTAGTGAATACTTTCGAATTGAAACCTGGCAACTCCAAAATACCAGCAAGCGCCCTAATTTATAGGGTACAAGACTTGAATCGTAGGGTTTCCGATTCGACTCTATTTTAACCTCTATTGAAACACTTTGTTTAACAACCATGCACGGTCTATTTTAATTAGAGACTACCTGCTTTCAGAACTTCAAATTCTTAGGTTAACTGATCTTCCTGATCAGCAGGATTTTTTTTTTTTTTTACAACTTTTCTTAAGCAAAGCTGAAATCCAATCACTCTAACAGATCCGGTATTCCGGTCTCACACCGCACCTGCTGAGATACGGAAACCGTGATTAATTTTTGTATATGACTCACGTTTATGTAAAACCGAAAATGATTTTAAAATGTATTATGCATAGTGATATCAATTATGCAGAAAAATTATATTGATAACCAGGTACGTAGCCAGTTCTGAGATGGGTGGGGGGGCATATTTACAAATGGTATAGCTCATATTATATATAATATACAATGGCGGATCCAGGATATGATCAAGGGTAAACCATAGTTTGCCGCTTATTCCAGTGTAAAGCAGGATTGAAGCCCACTTTATCCAGCATATACCTGAGCGTCAAGGGGGGCTATAGCCCCTAAAGCTACCCTGGGATTCGCGCCTCTCTCTATATATATATATTGAGAGAGTATGAAGAAACTTCAGTGATTTACAACATTCAATACGATACATCTTGCGTTTGTTTGTGCGCACACTAAAAGTATTATCTGCACTTAGGCGCACATATAGAGTATTACTTGCTGCAGAAATCTCAAGCTGTTATTCCTTGATTTAGAGCAAGTCATGAATTTTCTGTACATTTCCGTCTATCGATTTTTTTTTGTTCTTGCGCGCGCACAAATGTTAATTTTATTCGCACATAAGCGCACATACGGAATACTACTTTACAACTAAATATGAAGTTGTAATTCTAATATCATACTTAGGCGTTTCCCTGACGGAGTGCAATTTTATCATTGTTTTCATATGTTAGTATGTGCGTACATAAAATGATATTGAGCGAACATAAGGGCAAATATGACGCACATAAGAAGAAATGTTGTTCGAAGTTTGTATCTCACTTCATTGCTTTAAGTGAGCCCTTTGAAATTCACTGATTTACATTTTTCAATACACTACATCTTGCGTTTGTTTGTGCGCACGCTAAAAATATTATGTGCATTTAGGCGCACATATGGAGTACTACTTGCTGCAGAAATCTCAAGTTGTTATTCTTTGATTTAGAGCAAGTCATGAATTTTCTGTACATTTTTGTCTATCGATTTTCTTCGTTCCTGTGCGCGCACAAATGAAATTTTTATATGCTCATAAGCGCACATACGGAATACTACTTGACAAATAAATATGAAGTCCTAATTCAAATATCATGCTAAGGCGTTTCGCTGATTGAGTGCACATTTAACATCGCTTTCATGTGTTAGTATATGCGCACAGAAAATAATATTGAGCGCACATAAGGTCAAACATGACGCACATAAGAACAAATGTTGTTTTAAGTTTTTATCTTATTTCATTGCATTAAGTGCGCCCTTTGAACTTCACTGATTTACATTTTTCAATACGATACATTTTGCGTTTGTTTATGCGCACACTAAAAATATTATGTGCATTTACGCGCACGTATGGAGTACTACTTGCTGCAGAAATCTGAAGCTGTTATTCTTTGATTTAGATCAAGTCATGAATTTTCTGTACATTTTCGTCTATCGATTTTCTTCCTTCCTGTGCGCGTACAAATGAAAATGTTATACGCACATATGGAATACAACGTAACAACTAAATATTAAGTCCTAATTCAAATATCATACCTAGGCGTTTCCCTGATGGAGTGCACATTTATCATTGTTTTCATGTGTTAGTATGTGCGCCAAGAAAATGTTATTGATATCACATAAGTGCAAATTTGACGCACAAAAGAACATATGTTGTTTCAAGTTTCTATCTTATTTCATTGCTTTCAGTGCGCTCTTTGAACTTGACTAATTTACATTTTTCAATACGCTACATCTTGCGTTTGTTTGTGCGCACACTAAAAATATAATTTGCGCCTAGGCGCACACATGGAGTATTACTTGCTGCAGAAATTTCAAGTTGTTATTCTCTGATTTAGAGCAAATCATGAATTTTCTGTACATTTTTGTCTATCGATTTTCTTCTTTCTATGCGCACACAAATGTTAACTATATGCGCACATAAGAACAAATATGGAATACTACTTCACAACTAAACATGAAGTCGTAATATCATACTTATGGGTTTCTCTGATGGAGTGCACTTTTATCATCGTTTTCATGTGTTAGTATGTGCGCACAGAAAATGATATTGAGCGCACATAAGGGCAAATATGACGCAAAAAAGAACAAATGTTGTTCTGAGTTTGTATCTTATTTCATTGCTTTAAGTGCGCTCTTTGAACTTCTCTGATTTACATTTTTCAATACGATACATCTTGCGTTTGTTCGAGCGCACACTAAAAATATTATGTGCACTTAGGCGCACATATGGAGTATTATTTGCTGCAGAAATCTCAAGTTGTTATTCTTTGATTTAGAGCAAGTCATGAATTTTCTGTACATTTTTGTCTATCGATTTTCTTCGCTCCTGTGCGCGCACAAATGGAAATTTTATGCGCACATAAGCGCACATATGGAATACTACTTGGCACAAAAATTTGAAGTCTGGATTCGAATGTCGCACTCAGGCGTTACCCTGGAGTGCGCTTTTCTATCACCCTTTTCTTGTGTAAATATGTGCGCACATAAGCTGAAACTCGGCGCACATAAGCGCACATAAGACGCACATAACAGCTGACTACAAAATATTCTACTATTTGAATGTGGGGGAGGGGGGTAACGGACCTATAAAAAATACCCTCAAGATTTATTAGTTTTCTGGAAGGGTGGTTTTAGGAATTTAATTTTCGGTAGACCTGCTCCCTCTCTCATATATACGTACATACACAAAATATTTTCTTCAATAATGATGGTAGGAAATATTGGTTGATATTTTGGATATATATAAACCACTGAGAATTACACAGAGTTTGGAAATTAACCACTCTCAGAACCGGAAAGGGCACTTGGCCTTTGCTGTCTACCATTTTGCTTTACTTCGTTGATTATTTTTGCAGTAATAATTAACGTTATAATCATGCAGCATTATTATACGACTAATTATATATCTATATCTATATCTATATATCTATATCTATCTATCTATCTATCTATCTATCTATCTATCTATCTATCTATCTATCTATCTATCTATCTATCTATCTATCTATCTATCTATCTATATACTGAATTTGTTTCTCTGCACTAAAAATATATTTTTTACCTTTTTGACATTTATATTTTTCCTAACCTTTGGATAGACTTCTGCCTTTGACTACCCGCTAAAGTCACCAATGATTTTCTGCAGATCTGGTTTATATTTTCTTTCAAACTTTTTATTTTTCTATCCAAACTCTTCCCTGGGCACATGCTGACTCCAGTGACACAACGCTCACCTCTGGTGCGAAGGTCCTTTTCGATTCCAGTTCCAGTTTACATCATGTCTCTCAGTTTTCTCACGATTCTCCCGTTTCTTCCAATATTCTCATTTCATTAATTCCGTTAATAATTCACTCATTAGGGACCGCGGTGGCACAGTGGTAGAGCTTTCTCCTCTGGTGCATGGGATCCTTGGTTCAATCCCAGCTCGCTCCAAGTGAAACTTGTGGTGGACAAACACCGTGTGTATGGGTTTTCTCGAGGTTCTCCCGTTTCCTCCCACTTTATTCACTCCACTATTTCATTCATTTCTTATCATCACTGTCTTCTTTAGCATAGCCGACATAACCGTGGGACGTGTAACTTAAAGAGTTCATTTCATTTTCATTAATCACCCGTCTCCTCTATCTTATAGGACATAATCGTAGGATATAACACTTAATAATAATACATATTGTGCCCTGGGTTTTTCTCGGGGTTCTCCCGTTTGCTCCTATATTTAATTTAATCAATTCATTTCATAAATAATTCAATTGCATTAATCATCCGTCTCCTATGTCCTAAATGACATTTTCGTGGGTCGTTAAACTAGGTTTTTAGAAATTTCATTTGTTTTGTTTCCAAAGCCTTCACAGCTAGAACTCAGTGCTACAAAATATATTTCGAAGACAAACATTCGAAAACAAACAGTAACAAGTTATGTAATTCAAAAATGTTGATTTTGGGTAAGTATTTCCACCACCTGCATTCCGAAAATATTTTTTTTATATTACTAATATATCCATTGCAAAATCGATTAATACCTGGTATATTTCCAAAATAATAAATAAATAGCATTGTAGTGGACTTACCTCCTCTTTGGTTTTTCAATTTCTTTGCAATTTCCTGCAGCGTCTCGTACTTCTCCAGGTTTACATTCCTCTAATCCAGCGGCCAATTTAGCTGCTAAATCTTCAGATACCTGATTGGGTGCAGGCGAAGATGATGGTGATACTTCATTCTTCTTCACATCAGTCTCGGGGGTGTAACGTTGTTCATCCGCCGGGGGCACAATGTCCTCATATTGCGGTTGTTGTCCAATTATAATAGCATTGCCGTCTGCAAGAGGCCTTTTGTTCTTGAAGGAATTTCTGATTCCGAAGAACGGGCTGCCCAGATCGAGTAAACTAAAGCCTCCTGTGGGCACAAGAATTATCAGAAAGTTTTCCAAATGGGCTTGCACATTCCATTCACCTTCTTGGCGTTGATCATATGTCACGGGAAGCGATGCACAATTGTTGAACAACAGAACTGGTAATAACAAAATGGCTGATGACAGGATCAACATGGCTGAAATTTTTCCTTCACGGTGAATGGAAAAGGATTAGCACCAATAATAACAAAAAAAGAAAGAGTTATTACTTAACCGAACAAGCACTGGAATTAGTACTCTTATGGATAATAAAACAGAATGTAATAACGTAACCCAGATAAATCCAGATGGTTGCTAGTCTGGTCTCTGCGCAAAGTCTTTGAAAGCAAAAGTGATATTACGTTTCCAAGTGGGTTTGGAAATGTCGAAGGTAAGTACGTACAGCAGTGACTACAACAGAGTGGAGAACAAAAAAAAAAAAAAAAAAAAAAAAAAAAAAAAAAGTACGAATTAAAGAGGAAAAAACTAAAAGGAAAAAAAAGTTTCTTGTTTGGACCTCTTTTGTAGCCAACGGGAAGGTCAACCTCTATAGTCAGACCAGCAGCAGTGCCTGGTTAGTCCCCCCAGGGCAACCGACCTCAACCGATGTCTACAACAAGCAACAACCATTTACAATTCACGTTTCCTGTATGCTTGCTTTTTTCTTTTCGTCTATTTTCTAAGCTTCATTTTTTACTTTTCTTTTAGCGTCCTCTATAACAGAACTCTCATCCATCAAGATTCTTGTATAATTTGTTTTAGTACCGTGCCCTTCCACCTATGGCGCTGTTGGACAGATAATCTTGTATTCTTTCCTTGTACTTCTTCCACTCCCTTCTTATCCGTTTCTTGTTTATTATCAGTTGGAACACGTGGGCTTTACTTGTTGTCGTTGTTGTATTCGCAAGCCATATATATAAATTTTTAAAACGCTAATGTATGCATCTTAGATTTCCAAGATTCGTCCAGGTGTTCCACCAAAGCTGGGAACTGGTTGGTGTCTCCTATATCAGGGGTCAGAGTACTTTTTTGTTTGGCTTTGTCACGACGTATCTAAGCTATTAAATTACTACCAACAATCTTTTTGGCAAAGGAAAAAGCTATCTTTAAGGAAATACTTGTTTCAGATAAGGTTACTGAACCTCGATGACATACCAGCGTTTCCTCTTACGTCTCCGTGATGTTCCAACATCCTCAAGTTAAAAAAAATGTTAAAACACAAACCAATCAGCACTAAAAACTAATGTACTTGTGTATTTTCTTTAAAAAAAAATATATAAAAACAATTGTAAGAAATTGTTTGGGGGTTTTCTTCCTTCCTTCACAATAAGGAAAATCCAACATCACTCGCAGTTACTTGTGGTTTGTTGATTTTTTTTCTTTCTTTTTAAGAGTATATTCTTGGAATGCTGCTATTATGAACTAACATTGACGAACATAGAATCATCATTCCTCCAAAGTTTAAGGGAAATTAGTTTTTGCCAAAGTCAAACAAAAATTGTCATTATAACTGTTTGCTTTTCGTCGAAAACGATTTACCAACCTTTATTTCATTTTTAAGTTTGTACTTTTAAGAAAAAGAAGCTCGGGAATTTTTAGTTGTTTTTTGTCTTTTTTTTTTTTTTACGGAGCTTATCCTTAGCGCTTCTTTTCAGTAGTGACGCCAGCTTTAATTTATGGCACGGGGCGAAGAAATAAAGATTTCTTTTTGTGGAAAGCGGGAGCATTTTTTTTTTTTTTTTTTTTTGTATATGAAAAAGAATAGTTTTCTGTTTATTGACTTACATTACAATACAAGGTGTCTTGTGGGACACTCAAGGGACAGGTTTAACACCGGAGGGGTACTGGTCCAGCTTGCTCCTCTAGCGTCCTCACTGAGTTGAGTTGATTTTGATTTTAACGTTCCGTTCAGGAGCCAAGCTATATGAGACGCGGACCTACTGATTAACGTGGAATTGGAACCACGCCAAAGACGCGTACACTACCGCTTAACCACAAAGGAACTCGAGCTAGAGGTCTGTACGGGCCGGAATTTTTAGCCCTGTGAATGTATAGTGTGAGGCCCTACCCGAGTCCGAAATATGTTTTAACCTTTAGGCCCGAGCCCGATCCGACCTCGTGTGATAATCAAATGAGCCCGACATAAGCCCGAATTGTAGAAACGCAAAATTCTATTTTTATTACAACAATTAGAATATTTATTTTGCAACTTAAAAGCTTATATCATTCAGAGAGAATAGCGAAAAAAAGGTGGTCGTTTACATTTACTATTGTGCTGCCAAAATGTCTTGAGCCGTGGCAAAAATGCGAACTAAAGCTCACACCCACGCGTGGAGCCAATAAGGGTTCAGCTGTTGCTAAGCAAGAGAAAGCGAGTGGAATTCCTTCAGCCGATAGCAGCGCTTGCAACGGAAGATTAGGGAACAAGTCAATGTGGCATATCTTTAACTATATGAATTCTCTGAAGAAAATGGTCATTTATATAAATTCCGACTCCCTTAGCCTCGGTGCATAATTGTGGGACGTTAAACTAAATATTTCATTTCATTTATATAAATTCTTATGAAATGGAGACATGAATATTCCAAATATTTAAAACAAAATGTCAATGTGTACAAATTCTCTGGAAATGGATGTGTACTGAATTTATACTCAGATACTCCTCAAAGCAGTCATTGTCGAGTCCTGTGAAGAGAAAGAATGGAATCCACACTGGTCGCTCAAACTTTCATTCACAGACAAGCTAAACATGTTTATTTCTGTTACTTTTAGTTTTTCTCTCCACTATACAGTTAGCTTTACTCTCAATTCCACAATGATAATCAGATTTTTAATGTAGGCGTCTAAAGTTACAAAATTTAGATACGCTTTAAAAGTTCTCCAGAAAGAACGGTCCGATAAATGTCGTTGCACAGTATATTTAAAAGTTAGGCCCGAAAAGGCCCGAGAAATATGGTTATATATTTAAAAAAAAAATGTACGGTCTGAGCTCTATTCAAGCCCGAAGTGGTCCATGCTTTGTAGGCCCGAACCCACAGACCTCCAGCTTGAGCGTCCTCACTGAAACCGTCTCACAGCATGGTGTGTCGTCTGAAGTAAATGAGTCCCTGTTGGGAATCAAACTTGTGTCTCCCGTACAAAAAAGGAGGACCTCTTCCATCATCTAACCACATTTTCATTAAAAAAAAACTAATTAACTATATTTTATCATCTCATATATGAAATCACACTACTCAATGGTACCTTAATCTCATTTGGTCTTGAATTTATTTTATTGAAAAAAGAGAGAAAAGATCCAGGTATGGAATCGCAAAGCAGTATATATATATTTTAAGATTGTATGTTTGTGTTACAGTTTCGGCTATGTAACATAGCCTTCCTCAGACACGTTATGAGAGAAATATCCCATTTTCACAGCTTATATACAATCTGAAGATTAATAATGATATTCAAAATAATTTAATAAAATTTGAGAGACGAATATAGGTAGTAGAACAAGTAAGTTAAATCCAATAGATAAAATGTTGTTATTAGATTAATATGAGACAAATTGAAGAGATGAATGTTGGGTGTTCACAATGAGTCAGTGAAATTCGAGAGATGACTATTGAATTTTAATATTTAGAAATGATTCACTGAACATACAATCATTAATATAAGTCAATTTACAGTTCAGTCAGTAAAATTTAAAAAAAAAAAAAAATCATTTACAAAATATAGGGAAAAGTTGCCGGGAGGATAATGAGAACTCTTAGATAGAATTTTGCAGTTAATTTCTTATTTAGATTTATCAAATAAATAAATGTTCAGAAACTGTCAGACTCTTCCTGCCCAAACTTAAATTTCACGAAACGATTAATGCCCTGGACAACAGACGCGTTTTCAGTGCGAGTGACCACCATTGTTCCTTCCTAGTGATGGGTAAATTTCCGAGAAAATATTTTTCAGGAATATTCCCTGGAAAGATTCCTAAAAATGGGAATATTCCGGGAATTTATGTATTACAAACAAAGAAATTGCATACTGTTGCTATATTATGATTTCAAAATTCGTTTTTATCACAGTATACTTATTACTGTTGTCTCCAGAGGATTCTTGAAAATGTATTTATATATTCTTAACGGTATTATATTATTTTATTATTCGGTCTATTTTATGCCATTTAGAGACTACGCATAAATTATGTTTATTTACAATATGTTTTATGCGAGTAAATATGTAGGAAATTTTTTATATACCTTTACACCGCTAAACAGTTTAAATTTATATGTAAGTGAATTTTCTAAACTTGACCCTACTACTAATGTATTTTAATCATATTAAATTTTTAAATTTTATAAACAAATTAGGTTGGTAACTGCCAGAAAACTTACGTTGTTTCTCAAAAAAAATTATAAGGTTGCCAGTGTGTGGGATGGCATATATACAGAGTGATGATTTGAGGTAAACTATGTTTTGTTATTCTGTTCTTAGTGTGTTCTATTAACTCTCTAATTCAAGAGGATAGGCTATTTCAAACAATATACAAGGTGTTATAAAACTTCGCCAACAAAGTTTGGTACATGGATACACACGTAAAAAGAAGCAAACAAATCCTAATTAACACAGGTCCGGTCTGGAAACACCGCTACTAATGAAACATCCTGAGAAGCAACCTTAATTTTGATATGAAAACATTACATTTTAAAAGTATATGGGCCTTATGCAGAGACGTTCTGACGTGTGATTAGTGCCATACTAAAGAGTTCGACTAACATAAGTTTGCTGCAGTAGTCAAGCCTTTAATATGACGCTAGTCTTACGTCAAAACGACTCTGCATAAGGCAGTATGTATTTAAGAATACAGAGATTTCTTTATTCAATATCTTTTTCTTTCTAAGAGAGCGAAATTCGAATCAAAGACAGCAGACAGACAGACATCTATTACTGACGGTGATTCGGGGTGTATTGATAGTACTTCACCTCTATCTCTACATAATTTCTAGATTGCTTTACAAACTAGCTCCTTTTCATAATTTATAAATTAGTACTTTGCTACTTTCTAGTGCAAATGGAAATGGAAATTAAAAAAAAAAATCATATTATTAATTAGTTGTATAAAGTACAGTCAACGAATTTCATTTTTTTCAAACCTCTAAATTATTTAAAACCTAGAAGTAAATGATAATAAATGAAAATAAACTAATTAGTCATATGGTTCTTATAATTTGGAAGATAAAGTAAAAAAAATGGAAATAAATTCCTTCTCGGAAATTTATATGCGAGGAAAAAGCTCGGGAATATTCCCATTTTTTTATTTTCCTTTCCACCGGGAATATTCCCACTGCCCATCACTATTCCTTCCAGGTGTACTTTCGAGGGGTTTGTGCCCCTGCCTCCCGGAGTTGGTCAAGCGTCCCCCCCACACACACAGCCAAGAAAAATTAAATAGATAGGGCCTTATGCAGAGTCGTTTTGACGTTATACTAAAGACTTGACTACTGCAGGAAACATATGTTAGTCAAACTCTTTAGTATGGCACTAATCACGCGTCAGAACGACGCTGCATAAGGTATCTAGTGTCAATATACCAAAATTGTTTAACAATACAGATCCCTCACATTTTGATTTTGCGTCCCCCTCAACGAACAAAATTTTGTAGAAGATCAGGAGTTTGATTTCCAACAACTTTACAAGTAAATTCCTCTTTAAGCAGTCATTACATTACGATCTGACTTAAGGTTAGGTGCTGAAAGCCAATCATTGAAACAATCAGAAAATTCGAGCGTCTATATATTCTGCGTATTCTAGATAGTTTGAGAGTACCCACGTTTGGCGTGGGAGACCCAGTTCGATTCCCGGCGGGTGTTCATCTGGGTCGGATTCCACGTTAATCAGTAGATCCACGTCTCATATAACCTCGCTGCTGAACAGGATGTTAAACTCAAAATCAATTCATCAACTCTAGCTAGTTTGAGGTTAACGTCTCATCGAGTATCAAGGCTATCTTAACGATACGTCAAACTGTATTTAGATCTCGCGATAGAAATAAATTAGTGAAATATTTGTAAAGTAACCAATAATAATACGTTCAACTATCAAAATATGTATATTTAATTTTAAAATAATTGAAAATTTAATTCCTAAGTTCACTGAGAAAAAAAAAAAAAAAAAAAACGTGTTTTGTGAGTTCCCAAGAGAATGTTGTGAGGAAATGCACTTCGTTCCGGGCAATCTTTATTTTTAAAAAAAAAAAAATTAGAAAAGTGAAGGAAGAAATAATTACAGAGATGCCCTATCAGAAATGTCGGCGAATAACAGTAATGATTTATAAACAAAAACTGCATCAAAAATATGAATTCATTCGCTAATTAGTGCAATTTGTTGCTCATCATATCTCGAACTTCTTTTGTTTCTAAAATCTGGTTCCAAGGTTACCTTTCCAGTCATTTTAACTTTAAAAAAAATCCTTAAACATGTTTATAATCTGTGATTATAGTGAAAAAAAATAAATAAAAACGCGATACCTGATTCCAACCAATAGTCGCTAAGGTCTTGAAGTTGGCAGTGAAAAAAAATGTCAGGTGCTGCATGCGAATCATAATTTGATTCGCGATTCTTTTTTCTTATTTTGTTGGTGATTGAGACATCCGGTCATGACTCAAGGTTAATTGGAGCGAACATTTTTACCACTTGAATGGGTGGGCTCCACATATTCTTTGCTTCAGGTGTATGCTGAATGAACACATTTCTTCTCACAGTCTGGCTTATTTGATTTATACCGTACACTTCAAAATCGATAGTGTCAACCTTACTCGATTTAATTATCCATATTTCAAATAGCCAGCATCGAAGTTAGTCCATTTACTAGTACACATTTAATATCTTCCGAGTAGAGTAGCAGTTGATTTATTGATCCACACTTAAAATAGGCACAGTAGACTTTAGTTGATTTAATAATTCCCACTTAAAATTGGCACAGTAGACTTTAATTGATTTAATGATTCCCACTTAAAATCGGCAGAGTAGAATTGTTTAATAATTCCCTATTAAAATAGATTGAGTAGACTTTAGTTGATTTATTGATTCACATTTAAAATCGGAAGAGTAGATTTTAGTTGATTTCATGATTCATACTTAGAATCGACATAGTAGATTTTATTTCATTTAACAATTCACACTTAAAATCGACAGAGTAGACTTTAATTGGTTTAATGATTCATACTTAAAATTGGCAGAGTAGACTTTAGTTGATTTATTGATTTAAACTTAAAATCGGCAGAGTAGATTGATTTAATGATTCATACTTAAAATCGGCACAGTAGTCTTCAATTGCTTTAATGATTGACACTTAAAATCCTCAGAATAGAATGATTTAACAATTCCCGCTTAAAATCGGCAGAGTAGACATTGGTTGATTGAATGATTCACACTTAAAATCGGCAGAGCAAACTTTGGTTTATTTAATAATTCACACTTAAAATCGGCAGAGTAGATTGATTTAACGATTCACATTTAAAATCGGCAGAGCAGACTTTAGTTGATTTAATGATTTACATTTAAAATCGGCAGAGTAGACTTTAGTTAATTTAACGATTCACACTTAAAATCGGCAGAGTAGACTTTAGTTGATTTAATGATTCTCACGTAAAATCAGCAGAGTAGACTTTACTTGATTTAATGATTCACATTAAAAGAAAATAATAATATGCATCATGCAGAGACAGAGAAAGCATGGAAAGAGATAAACAAGAGGAAAAAAGGGAAAGAAAAGAACAGAAGACATGGTAATAAATGAAAATTTAACCCTTAAGAATAAACAATCTGTTTCTTTCCTCCTTCTCTCTGTCTTGGACCGTTCTCTCTTTATGGGATAAATCTCTTTCAGTAACAATCGTGAACATCATTTACAATGCTTAATTCCTTAAGAAAAATAACTGTAAATTCAGGCTAGGAATTGAACCAAGAACCTTTAGATTGAGAGTCTCACACGCTACACACTTAGCAACACAAATCATAACAGGCGTGTTGTTAAAGATTGGCAATTAATCTGAACCCAAAGTTTTAGTACTGGGACGGATAAAGGGTTGAGTTAGGTTGATTTTGAGTGTAACGTCCCGTTCAGCAGCGAGGCTATATGAGACCAGTGTTTCTTTCAGACATAATGTTCCGGGGGGGCACTGCTGGTACTATTCTGTTTATTATTAGTGGCTGTGGTAGCTCAGTGTTAGAACGTTCACCTCTGGTGCTTGGGGTTTCGGGTTCGATGAACTTTGTGGTGGACAAACACCTTGTGCGTGGGTTTCCTCGGGGTTCTCCCGTTTTCTCCCACTTTCTTCATTCCACCATATCATTCGTTTCTCATCATCACCGTCTCCTTTAACCTAACCGGCATAACCGTGGGACGTACAACTTAAATATTTCATTTCATTTTCTGTTTATTATCATATTATAAACGTATTATTTTGGTCTTTTCCTGGGGGGCACTCTCAGAGCTCCGGGGAGAGGACAGTGCCCCCAAAAACATGTCGATAAGAAACACTGTATGAGACGTGGACCTACTGATTAACGTGGAGTCCGAACCACATGAGCTCCCGCCGGGAATCGAACCCGGGCCTCCCACGGGTAAAGGGTCCGCACCGACTTATCGGTTTTTATAATAATATTCAATTGCTACTTGGTATTTGAATCCTATTTAACATGAACATATAGCCATATTACCGTTTAATGCGAAAGATATTATTTTAAATAATATTTTAATTACCTAAGACACTACTTATATTTGAATTGAGTATATATTGTAATGTACTATTCATTGTAATTAGCAATGAATTCATATTTCTGCTGCAGTTTTTGTTTATAAATCATTACTATTACTGGCCGACATTTCTGCTAGGATTTCTCTCTAATTATTTCATCGTCTACCTTTTTATTATTTATTAAATAAAGAATGGCCGGAACTGAGTGCAAAATCCTGAAAACATTTGCTGGCAAACTGACAAAAGACTTTTTCTCACTAAACTTAGGAGTTAAGTTTTCCATTATTTTAAAATTATACACATTTTGGTAGTTGAACATATTTTATTATTATTATTATTATTATTATTATTATTATTATTATTATTATTATTATTATTATTATTATTATTATTATTATTATTATTATTTGTTACTACTGGCGCAAATCCCGGGGGCTGTGGGGGATATGTCCCCTCCAATATCGGAACTGGGGGACTGTCCCCCCAATAATCCGATTTGAAATGTGTTTTCTGGGGGAAAAAATGTGATGATTTGTGTCCGATTGTCACAAAGGAAAGTTAGATGAAATTGATGTACCCCAGAATAAGCCTCAAATCTACCCGCCTCCTAATGTTGAAGACGACACTGCTTCCTGATCATCCACAAGACTGTTTTCAACTTCACAAATATTTTGAGCATCGCTTAACAAAAAAAAAAAAAAAAGAAAAAAAAAGAAAAAAAAAAGAAAAGAAAAATGAAAAGAAAGAAAGAAAAGGAAAACGGTCTTACTTGTCCCCCCAATATTGAAGACTGATTTGAGCCGCTGTTTGTTACTTTACCAATCTTTCACTGATTCCTTTCTAACGGGAGGTCGATTAAATATTGTTTTTTGAGGTCTGATTAGGATAGCCTTGACACTAGATGAGACGTTAAGCTCAAAGAAACAAGCTAGAATAAAACAGAATGCCTAGACGTTCGAATTTTCTGATTGTTTTAACGATTGGTTAGAGTTTTATGCCATCTTTCAGCGCCTAATCTATGTAAGTCAGATCGTACTGTAATTGACTGCTTAAAGTGGGATTTACTTGTAAAGAGGTTGGTAATCAAACTCAAGATCACCATGAATTCTTTCAGAAAATTTTGACGGAGGAAAGGACGAAATCAAAATGTGAGTGGGGCTACACTGATACACTATTTTGGTATATTGACAATTGCTATTTAATTTTTCTGATCTGCAGGGGGCACTTGGTCAACTCCAAGGAAAGGGACCAAAAAGCCATTCGAAAGTATACCTGGAAGGAACACTGGGGATTATGCGTACAGAAAACACGTCTGTTGGCCACTTAGCATGAAAAGTCATCGATTGTTTCGAGGAACTTAAGTTTGGACGGGAAGAGTTCCAGTTTCTTTCTAAACACTTATTTATTTGATAAATCTAAATAAGAAATTAACTACAAAATTCTGCCTAACTATTCCCATTATCCTCCTGGTAATTTTTCACTATATTTTGTAAATGAATTTTGTTTTACAGATGAACTGTGAATTGACTTATATTAATTATTGTGTGTTCACTAAATTATTTGTAAATATTGTCATTCAACACTCACCTCGTGAATTTCACTGAATCATTGTGAATATGAACATTCATCTCTTTGATTTGTCTTAAATACGAGGTGCATTCAGAAAGTAAGTTTCCCACACGTCACATAGCTAGGAAACGGTATGTTGCGCCTAGCGACTGCGTGTACGTGAGAGAATAAGGTCCTAGCGTGGCACATGCACTAGCGGAACTTCCCTAGTGCTCTCAGTAGCTCGTGGCAGAGGTTGAAAATGAACGTTCCTATTCCAGCTCCCGCCGGGTGTGAAGTGCGAGAAGTGATAAAGTTTTTGAAATCACAGGGCATAGCACCAATCGAAATCCATTGTCAGATATGCCAGGTCCATGGGCCTAACGGCATGAGCAAGCAGTTCCTGCAGATTTTTCGCTCCTTATTGCATATCAAGGTCACGGAGTGCCTGTTGATCAACTAGTTTTGTGTTGAAGCAACTGACCCTAGAGTACAAAGCAAGGCGTACAGGGTCAGCATTGACATTTTTGCAACGATACAGCTGACAATGGATTTCAATCGGTGATATGCCCTGTACATTCAAAAACTTTATCACTGCTCGCACTTCACACGCGGCGGGAGCTGGAATAATAACGCCAATCTTCAATCATTGCCACGACGCTACTGAGAGAATTAGGGAAGTTCTGTTGGCGCATGCGCCATGTTAAGACCTTACTATCTCACGTACATGCAGCCGCTTCGCACAACATACGGTTTTCTAGCTATGGGACGCGTGGGAAACTTACTTTTTGGATGCGCCTCGTAATCTAACAACATTTATCTATTGGATTTACCTTAATTATTCTAATATCAATATTCGTCTAAGCTATTGACGAAAATTACTGAATAATTATTAAAATATTAACTAAATTATTGTAAATATCATTATTGATGTTTTAAAATTCACTTAATTGCTCTGAATATCAATGCTCATCTAGATATGGTTCAATTATTGTGAATATCAATGTCTTCGGCTTGTCTTAGTTAATTCGATATTTATTTATCTCTCGAATTTGATTAAATTATTATAAATATCAGTATTAACCTTTAAATATCGGCATTTTGCAAAAGCTTTAACACAAGTTTTATCTAAACTAAAATATTAACCAAAGGAGAGTCCAATATTATTTCTGTTTCGTGTCATTCAGTGCACCCGAAGATGAGATTAGATTTGAGTGTCAAATTATGTAAAAAGTATAAATTATTTCATGTTTAAAGACTTTCCAACATTTCCAACGTTAAAGACTTTCCCCCATTTTTTAAGAGTTAATTTCTTTAAATTGACGTAATAATTGAGAATATCAATGTTTATCTCCTACATATGATTGAATTATAGTGGCTATCAATATTCGTCTTAGATTTGTCTGAATTATTGTGAAATAACAAACAATATGAACATTTTGGAAAGTATGTCACTTAATCTTTACAAAATTAAGCTAGCTTTTAGCTAACTGTTGTTTTCAATATATGTCAAATGGACAGAGGTTCGAACCCGAATTTGTAGCTTGTAAGAGAAGACCTGAAAACGTATTAAATCATTTAATAGGATGCTATTTTCTAAAATTTTGATATTTATTTATGCTTTTCAAGTTTTTAATCAAAATCTCTCTCTATAGGTGTATAAAAAAGAAGTTCTGACTGACTGATCAACGCCCAGACAAAACTGCTTAAATTAAAAAATTGAAATTTTGACAGTGCATAGAATTTGTGACGTAAGGTGCCATTGAGGAAGAGATTTCGGAAATTCGACGAGAAAGGGGAAGATAGGTTTGACAATTACTATTAAAAAAAATGTCCGTATCTTAGAACCCGTTGAAGGTTAGAAACATTACATTTCGTATATGGATTTCCTATTTAAGATAGTTAGACACATGTTTCACCTGTTTTTTGACATTTTTTCTTGAAGGTAAGAAAAAGAGTAAGAAGAAAGTATAGTTAAAATTTTTATAACAGGAACCCCATATCTCGAAATCCTTTAAAGTTAGATACATGAAATTTGGTATTTACATTTTTGATTTAAAATAATTAAGTCCATGTTTCAGAGTTCTTGGGTATTTCCTCTATAAGGGAAGGAAAAAGGTGGGAAGAGAAAAAAGGATACGGATTGCAACTGTAGCTACAAGTAAGATAGCGATATCTGGAAATTCCTTAAGGCTAGAGACATGAAAATTGATAAGGCTTTTAATCTAAAGTAATTAAGGATGTGTGTCAGCGTTTCTTGATGTTTCTCTTAGGAAGGAAGAAAAAAGGCGTGAAAGGAAAACAGTGGAGGTTGCGAATTTGAAACTCAGTATATAAACTTATTCTAAACAAGTGAGCATATGTCGCAGCATTTCCGGAAATTCCGCTTTAAACAAGAGAACGGAGAATTTTTATTTTTTTCTAAATATATATGAAAAATGACATCGAGGTTGTTGGTTTCATTATGAGGGGAAATCAGGTGAACCATTTGAAATAAATTTTTGAACACAGCACTTAGGCCGACATGGATTATGGTCTAAATAAATAAATAAACATCATTGTTTTGAAGGGCATTTATTTCTAGTAGGTTAAGTTGAAGTATCTGTGATTAATGGTATAAACTGAGGATAAACTGATTAATGAGGATAAACTAATTGCCACAGCCAAGATTTAAAACCATATAATTTATTGTTTTGAAAAAAAGAATTGAAAAAGAGAACACCAATTAAAGGATGAATTTTTCTACATGTGGACTACTAAACAAAGTCAAATATTTTGGGAACAATCCTGTGACTATTTTTTTTTTAAATTCCATAATACATTATTACATGATATATGTTTATGGATGTCATTAAGGTTCCTACCAACATTCCTACAGCAACAGAAAATTATAGACCAATTTCATTAATTTCTACAATAGCTAAAGGTTTCGAACACATCCTTTATAGTAAAATTTTCAATCATGCTAAGCTAAGCCGTATATATCAATATATCATCATGTTTTTTTATCCCAGGACATCAACAGTTATTAACATTGCTACTTTTGTACAATATATATTCGATGCCCTCAATAACAATCATTCAGTTGATACAATTTATACAGATTTTTAAAAAGCTTTCGACAAATTGGATCACGATTTATTAATTATGAAGTTGTCTAGTTTCAAGTTTTCAGAACAATTATTTCTATTGATTTCATCTTACCTAAAAAACAGAAAAAAATATGTGATGCTCAATAATCAAAGATCTGGCTTATTTGATGTTTACTCAGGTGTGCCTCAAGGATCTAACTTAGGACCTTTATTTTTCTGTTATTTATAAATAATTTGCCGTCTGCTCCCAAGTAATCAAATTGTTTATTGTACGCCGACAATATGAAACTGTATAGACAAATAGGAAAGGCTAATGATATTTAGAAGCTACAAGATGATTTAAATAGTCGTTATCATTGGTCTTAAAAAGAAACTGCATCTTAATATCAATAAATGTATAGCAAACACATTTTTAAGAAAAAATAATTCCACTTATTTTAATTATAAGATCAGTAACTTAAGATTCCAAAAATAACAAGGGGTAAATGATTTGGGAATTCTCATCAAAAATAAGTTATCTTTTAATGTAAATGAAGAAAAAGTATGTGGTAATGAGGCATTGAACCTTTTAGGATTTGTAATAAGGAACATCAGAGATTTCCTCATCAAAAATATATTATCTTTCAATGTAAATGTATGAAAAGTATGTGGTAATGAGGCATTGAAGCTTTTAGGATTTGTAATAAGGAACATCAGAGATTTCCTCATCAAAAATATATTATCTTTCAATGTAAATGTATGAAAAGTATGTGGTAATGAGGCATTGAAGCTTTTAGGATTTGTAATAAGGAACATCAGAGATTTCCTCATCAAAAATATATTATCTTTCAATGTAAATGTATGAAAAGTATGTGGTAATGAGGCATTGAAGCTTTTAGGATTTGTAATAAGGAACATCAGAGATTTCCTCATCAAAAATATATTATCTTTCAATGTAAATGTATGAAAAGTATGTGGTAATGAGGCATTCAAGCTTTTAGGATTTGTAATAAGGAACATATCCATAATAATTTTTTGAGATAGTTGTATTATAAGATGTTTAATATTAATTCTTATGAAGCAAAGGTATCGTATCAAACTCTTCTGAGTATTTTTGGTTGTAGTTCATTGGCAAACTGGACACGAGCACTCACTACTAATTTTCCTTTACAAGTTAGTGAATGGAATTGCTGATAGGAATTGCTAATATTCTGAATGTCTAAGGCAATTGAATTTTAATACTAAATATGACAATAAGAAATCGATTACCTTTTACCTATTTGCAAGAGATCTAAAATTATGGTACATTTAAATTTTCTTATTATAAGAGTTTGTTCGATTTTATAACTAGCTGGTACAGGAATATATGAACGTAGATTTTGCTTGGCCTTATTCAGTTCATATGAAAACTCTTAAAAATAATTATTGATTGTAAGAGATTTTTAATTCCAACCTCACTATGATTGTGGTGTTTCGAATAAAAGAATATTTCAATCATAGTAAAATCATTTGTGCCTGATTTATGGCTTTTGTCTGAAATCTTATTTAAACATTTGTATTTTGGTTATTTGTATTCTGGTAATATTCTATTTGTTTTCTTTCATTTGTGTCATGAAGTGCTGGGTTTAAAGCCTATAAAAGGTTTTATTTGTATATTTACATATTTTATTGGTGGAATTACTACAGATATATCTTTCATTTGTGTTTCTCATGTTTGTACTATTAATTATATATTTATTTCTTGTTTTATTCGTAACTTTCCCTCTTTTGCTTTGTTATGTGTCTTAATACTTAAAAAACTTGAAATTATGTAAGACCGTTGTAAGTGGGAATGTTCTTTTCCTGTAATAGGTGACCAATAAAAAAATAAATAAATAAATAAACATCTAGTGTGTCAGAGAAGTTCTTGCCCAAGCTCAACGGAGAATGGATGTTTCTTGTCGCATATATGATGAGATTATTAAGAAAACCCCCCATGTTACTGGTAAATATTATTATCATGTTCATTATTGGATGTTGAGGTACAATCAAATTGTTAATATTATAAAAATATTTACTGGCTTAAGAGGCAATATGGTGGAGAAGAAGTTAAAGTTTAGTATTGAAAATGTAAGATTGGAACAGGATCTAATTATTGAGAACAACCTGATCAGATATATTGTCGATACAGGCACGTAGCCAAGGGGGGTCCGGGGGTACGGACCCCCCTTCGAGACCAGAAATGAAAAAAATAAGGAAAAATGAAAAAAGAAATGAGAAAAAGAAGGATCGCGTTAAAAAAATTTTAAAAATCAGGAATATTTTGGTTACTCTTTCTTATGAGGAGATTTGTATTACTTGAAATACATGGTGGCGAGGTGAGCGAGATATCCTGGAAAAGTCAGGGAATTTGAAATTTCTATTAAAGCTACGGAATTCTCAGAATTTCTAGAAGAGTTACGGAATTCTGAGAATTTCTGCTACTAGTCAGGGGGATTTCAAGGGAGATTTCAAGCTTTCGAAAGTATAGTACCGTTGTGTAACAACGTGGACATTTTTTATCATAAATTTTCGTCATCGCATCCTTGCAGTATCAAACATGTTATTCAGGGCCGGATTTAGCATTTTGGCGCCCCTAGGCCCAATAATTTTTTCCGCCCCCTAGTCTGGTTAAAGTTACTTTCCTAAAAACCTTTATTAAAAAATTATATCAGGCCTATATGTCAATTGCTTAAACACCACTCCACGATGCAAATAGTGTAACTTTACCAACAATTATTTGTTCCAATGAACTTCAAAATCAGAATGCTTTATTAGCCTGATTTTTTTTAATAAATTCAAAAAAATGTTAAATTATAGCTATTTATTTTGATTTCTAGATATTTTTTAATTTTTTTCTCTCGGCCGTGCGCCCCCTGGGAGCTTGCGCCCATAGGCCCGGGCCTACCGGGCCTATTGGGAAATCCGGCCCTGATGTTATTTCAAAAACAATTTTCTATTGCTCCTTTAACCTGTCATTGGAACAGACAGTAGTTGACGGAATAATAAAAACAAAAATTTATATGGAAAGAAAGTTATGTTAACATTTGATTCAACAGAGAAAGGAACGCAGATATTGTAAAATATTTTACAAGACATTATTGAGTAGTACTTTTTATAATAGTGAATATGTACTTTTTATAATAGTTCGGGTCATAATGAAAAAAAATGTTATATTTGAATGAACAGAGGAAGGATGTAAATATTGTAAAATCTTTTTCAGCATGTATTTTTTTATTATTATTATTTTACTCGAGATTTCTCATAGTTTGTTATTAAAATACTTACCAACATATCCTCATTTTATAGTCCTAACAAATCAATATATGTTGATAGTAAAGTAGTTTGGATTGATCGAGCTCCTGGGCATTCAGAATTTCATGTCCCCCCCCCCGTTACCAAATCCCGGCTAAACGAACCAATATATGTTCCAGTAAAATAGTTTAGAATGATCGAGCTCCTGTTGTGATGACCACAGTATTTCATGTCACAGACCCTCCCCCACCCCCCTTCACGAAATCCTAGCTACGTGCCTGGTTGATATCACTATCAGGTTTGAAGGAGACGATATGGATATACAGGGTCCGGTATGAAAGTAATGCACATGATTTTATTGTGACGCGACTATCCAAGGCAGCGCGGTAAAACCGATCGGGCAATATGGTGGGCGGTCTGGCTTCCCAATGCAGCCGGTCGCAAGTTTGCTCCCAGCAGTCTGAGCGGAAAGACGTTCCTCCGCGTGAAGTGATTTTTTTTCTTTTTTCGACTTTGTAACACGGCGCGATGGAGCGTTCGCTTGAACAGTGATACGCCATCAAGTTTTGCGTGAAGCTTGGAAAGAATGCAACCGAAACATTCCAGATGCTTCAAGAGGCCTTCAAGGACAACTACATTTCAAGGTCACAGTCCGGGAGGTGGCACAAGGCGTTCAAGGAGGGACGGGAGGAGGTCGCCGACGAACCCCGTTCTGGACGCCCAACAGTGGCCATATTGAGTTTGTACCGCAGGGAGAAACTGTGAACTCAGCCTTTTATTTGGAGGTGCTCAAGAGATTGAAACGCCGGGTTTCGCACGTCAGGGCTGACATCAAAGAAACGGTTAAGCTCCACCATGACAATGCCCCCAGTCACACGTCCTTCATCGTTACCAACTTTCTGGTCCGGAACAACACCCCATCCCCCATCCAACTTATAGTCCCGACTTAGCTCCATGCGACTTTTCCCCGACTGAAAAAAGAGCTTAAAGGAAAGCATTGAGAGACCGTGGAAAACATCCAAAAACATGTTACAACGTTCCTGAGAGACATTCCCGTCGAGAACTTTCAAGGTGCTTTCCAGGCGTGGCAGACATGTCTCCGCAAATGTATTGTTGCAGAGGGAGAGTATTTTGAAGAATTTTAAATATTTGTACAGGTCCGATCAATAAACCTATTTTCCCCAGAAAATGTGCATTACTTCTGTAGTGGACTCTTCATGAGCAAACGAGTAAAAAAGCTAGTTTCATGCTAACAAAGGTTTGAAATTCTTCCCTTGGTTACAGGGTCTCAGGTATCGATAATACACGTTGCGATAATGACGTATATGCAGTGGTCGAAGTGAGACAGTATGCGGTGGTATGCCATACCGTCTCTGGTTTTTCAGTGATCAAGACAATATTTAAATAGCCGGTATGTTGATTCAAAATCATACTAAAACATGCTTTTCTTCCACTTCGAACACTGCGTATATATATATATATATATATATATATATATATATATATATATATATATATATATATATATATATATATATATATATATATATATATATATATATATATGAAACAAGGTCAAGAAAAATTCAGGCAAATGTTTTAACAGGGCAATTCACCAATACGGACATGCAACATGTGCCTTACTTTCGGACAAGTTTATAAATGACTAGCAAAAGAATCCCATGTTACCGTATTGCGTTGCGAGTATTTCAAAACGTATATTTTGCGTTTCTCCCCAGTGACGATGCAACTTTAGTTTCCTGAAGGGAGGGGCAAGTAAAGGGCCATAGATATTTCTTGGGGAGAGCTATTTTTTGTATACTTAAAATAATAGTTCAATATTGCTTGACCTGTTACAATATTGTATATATATATATATATATATATATATATATATATATATATATATATATATATATATATATATATGTGTGTGTGTGTGTGTGTGTGTGTGTGTCATAACCGTGTTTCTTCCAGACATGTTCTTTTTGGAGGACTGCCCTCCGGAGCTCTAAGAATGCCTCCCCGGAGGAGACCAAAATAATACTTCTATAGGATGATTTTTTTTCAAACTCACGGATTTCATTTGACTGTAGAATTTCTATCTGAAGTACCATTTTCATGCCGTTTGTGGCAAATGATCAAGAAAGAATGGGAGATTTATGGGACTACACTTACTGTTTAAATTTGTCCGGAGTAATATCAACCACGCGTCAAGAAAAACAACAAATATTCGCCAGTGTACCTTACAATTGGAATGAGGTTTTGGATTTTTGAAGCGAAATTGCAGAATACAAATTAAGTATTAACGAGAATACAAATTAAGTGTTAGTGGTAACACCTATAAATCATATGTTGAATAGCTATAGCCATGCGCGCTGACTACGTGGGTGCTCTGGGCCTCCGGCACCCACAAGACTTTTAGTTTGGACCTGGGTTTGAACCCGTTTCTCAGCGCGTTACCGACTGAGCTAGGGCAGCCCCAGCTTATCCTTATAGTAGCGGTATGTTTTACTTTATCACAACAAAGACCTTTATGACAATGTTCATAAAAGATTTTTACTAAAAATAAATCAATCAAATATCGTGACTTCCCTGAAAACATATAGGCTAACACGTTCCACCATTGATATGCATCCACATAAATTTTGGAAAGTCGGCACCGTTGGCTATAGTCGGTTTCTTGAGACAAACGATGGAGAGAGTTTTTGGGCGACCTAAGGAGTCGATAACTGACATCTTATACAACACGTGCCTACCGGGTCCGATGCTTCCTTGTCTTACTCAGAAGCGATCCTGTTTCTTCCAATTTATTTACTAGCGACCATATTATGTTCTTGTCTGGGGCAGAACGTGAGGCAAAATTGTTTCTAAATGCCCTTTGCGTAGCAACAACAAATTCCGTTCTCCAAAAACTTCTAATGATAAATTCATGTTGTTCCAAAGAGTACACTATTCTCACTGAGTCTTGATCATACACAGTAGCACAGAACTGTACAGCACAATTCCCAATACAACGGCCCAGTTTCTTGTTTCTTTTTTTTTTTTTATCTTGGTTAGGTTACCATCTAACGAAAAAAACTCAAATCTCCAAACCGCACCGCACCGTACCTCATTGCAATTGTATGGTACACTGACGAATATTTGCTATTTTTCTTGAGGCGTGATCAATATTATCCCGGATGAATTTAAACCTGTAAACATATTTGCATGAATCTCCTATCCTTCCTTGATCATTTGCCACAAACGGCATGAAAATCGGACTTCAGTTAGAATTTGTAGACTCAAATAAAATCCGTGAGCTTTTTAAAAAATCACCCTGTATAATAATAAATAGAATAGCACCGTGTGTAAATAATATGTGCTCCTCCGGAACATTTTTTTTATGAAAGAAACACTGGTCATAACTAGGGGAACAGAAGTTTATGAAATGTCATCTTTTCTCTGGCATCCCAGATATAGTGCCAATCAAATACACATTATATTACACTTCGTTCTGAGACAAAAACTCAAAAAGTACATTTTTGGGGATATTTTGCCAACTTTCAGCGTATAGGCCATTTTTTCTCCTTTTAGGTATTTTTTTTGTAATTTTTCCTGAATTTCGGAGAGTTTCTTCGTCATTTTTGGTATGTTTCGGTCATTTTTAAAAATTATTATTTTTTTTTACACTTTTGATTTTGGCAACATGCTCGGGACTTTGCACCGAGGTAAACACATTTTTCCCATAAGACAACAATTTACAAGCAAGACAAAGAAGATCTGAATTCCAGGTATTATTCTTTGATTAAGTGATTTATCCAGAATTTTGAACTTAGGGGGGTGTTCAAAAAATCTAGAGGGGTGCAATCTTGCAGTAAGGTCGTATCCTATTATTGTCATTTTAATTACTTTTTTTTTTTTTTTACAAACTTTAAAATTCGTTGATGCAACGAACGATTGCATTGGACTTCCTTCCTCAGCCAGAGCCAATTAGCGTCGACTTTCCCATGCTTGGTGTGACGTCGAGATGAAATCGTTGGCAATTGATTGATCAAACGTTGTTTTGACGATCATAGACGTGTAAAGGTTGATTTCCATTCAATCTTTCGTTGCGTGCTTTGCTTGAAAATTTATCTTGTCGAAAGTAAATTGTTTTATTCTATTGGCACTTAGAAAGAAGAATTCAAAATCTTTTAAAAACCAAAATACAGTTCACAGATGACGAGAACCCTAAAACTGGGGTAGCGGGGAAAGGTCAACGACACGGTCAAGTCCATTTTCTGTTTTTGAGGTGTGGTCTATACTTAGATGTCGTCTGCCACTCTGGGTAAAGTTATATGTGTGCTATTCCGTGGTATCATTTGAAACCCCCGTGCGAAAAATGGGCGAGCCTATACCTACGTCACACTACTTTTGCTAGGGTTCTTCTCGTCATCTGTGAGCTGTACCAAGATTTCTAATGGTGTCTTCCCGTTCTGCCTAAAGGCACTCCAGCACTCTGTAGAAAATATTTTAAATGATCTTATCGTTTCCCGTTCTGCCTAATCTTTCGAGACGAGGAATTCTGTCCAGGGAGGGATTTCTTCAAGAGAATTTTTCTTTAGTAATTGTAACAGATTCTGTAAGAGGAATAACTATTTCTTTAAGTTTTATCATAAATTTTAGATGTTATTCTACTTGTTATTCTCGGAAAAATGACTGCAGTAGAAACAGTTCTGTTATTAACGGTGTTATTCACATCTATTTCAGTAAAAATGAATGCGATTAGAAAAAAAGCTACCTGTAGAAAAATGGAAAATTGATTGATTCATTTGCAAGAAAGCCATTTGACATTGTAGCTGAAACAAAGTTAAAACAAACCTACTTCCGTCTAGTATCAAGTCATTTCATAAGAAAATTTTATTCAGTTTTCCAGTAATCCACCTCCAACATGCTAAGCTCGCAGTCAGGGGCGGCATTAGGATTTTAATTTTGGGTAGGCACGCTCCCTCGCGTATGGATACATATGCATATTTGATTGATTAATGACAATAGGAAATTACTTTTACAGTAGTGGTTGATGCTGTTTATTAAATAATTATTTGCCATTAATATAAAAAGTTGAAAATATATTTACTCTTTATTGTATCTTTTAGTGTTTATATATTTTTCAACATTTTGGGGTTGGTCCGTGCCTACCCGGCCTACCCGCTAAAACCGCCACTCCTCGCAGTACGTAAAATGTGTCACAGTTCACATCTTCAAGATATGTTTGGCATATATTAAGCAAACAATCAAAAGGATGCATAAGACGGCCCTTATTCCCGATTATCTGGCCTTTTGATTTATTGAAGCTACAAAAAACATACAAGTATTTCAGTATTGATATTGACATTTTGTATTGCTGCTATTTACATTGACAATATAAATATGAAAATAGAAGTATATGTGATACTATTGAATATAGTATGGAATTATGTACATAAGACGAATCAGCTGATAAGGTGATGCCGAAAAAGGAGTTGTGATGCAGAACACTAACATTCTTTCTTAAGAGTCGCCTTATTCGTCCTCTTGCATTGTTTATTTAATATATGGTCAAACATGTCTTAAGAATGTGAACTGTGGCACCATGGGCGGCGATTAGGGGGGCAAGAGGGGGCAGTTGCCCCCACTTTTTTGAAGTGCCCTAATTTATATAATTTCATTTGGAAATGTAAACAGGGTGTCCATACAATTTGGAGAAAAGATTTCTGACTTTTCTCTGACTTTCCATGACAAAAGTTGCAGATTTCCCTGACCCCTGAATAACTTAAAAATATAGAAAAAAGAAAGAAACCCCAGCCTCCACATTCCCCATAGTTGGCCTTGTTCTATTCCACTTCTGTTTCTTTCTTTTCCAATTTTCTTTCCAAAGGAATGTGAATTTACAAACATGTGCATTAGGCCATTATTGATTAGGCCTACATATTACACAAAATGTAAAGTTACAAACGAAAGTGTGCAGTATACAGAGTACTTAAGATATGAAAAAAATTACACATTATAACACCAATTACACAGCATTATAATATTGTCTATAGCAATAAACAGTTCATACATAATTTTACTGATTATTTTTAAAAAAAAAGAACACACACACATTATGTAACACATACTTTTGCTGGTGCAGTTGTTAAATGCAACAAATTTAAAAATTTGTTTTCATACTTTCTCGCATAGTTTTCTTCTCATTGATCTGAATATCCTTCTTGTCGTCTCCGCAGTTTAATTTTCTTTTCTTCCTCCAGCTCCTTTAGTTGTTGCTGAATCTTCCGTTTCTCTCCCCTCTAGGGATGCTCACGAGACAAGATATGTGGCTGTCTCGTCTCGAAAATGAGCTGTAAAAGTGATGTCTCGACTCGAAAAATGTATATTTTACTATTCGAAGAGCCGTGTCTCGACTCGAATTTTGTCAGGAAAATCCTGTCTCGACTAGTCTCGTGCGCATCCCTACTCTCCTCTTCTCGTCTCCAGCATTTATTTCTCTTTTCTTTTCCAAATACACGTGATATTGTCTCATTGAACTTCTCACTGAATTTATCATACCTCTTGTAATTATTAATCCTGATGATCCACCTATTCTCATCACAGAATCATATATGATCCGTTGAGCAACCAGAGATTCTTCTTGTAAGTTGTTAACAATGAGAATTTTATTTATTGTGAAACCACTTTCAAAAAATGCGTTTCCGTGGAGGAAGATAAAACACAACTTCATAACTGACCATAAGTCAACGAAGTTCTTCCCATTTCCTAAGACTAAGTTAAAAATTCATCAAGTCCAATACATCTCTATCATTGGCTATGAATTCATTCGGTTGTTCTTTAAATTCTTCAGTCTGAGCTTTTACTGTGAGCTGGAGATAATATTTCTTCGCGTTCTCAGCCACTTGTCCAGATATCCTCTTGGCACCATGCAATTCTTTTAGAACAGCGTCTACCCTTTTGAGCAAATATGCCAGGATGTAGTTAGATGTGTTTTTCGCAGAAAATTAGTTTCAACGACTATATCAGAGAACACTGACTCCCTCAATATCATCATTGAGAACACCACATTTTGCATCCAGTAACAGTAAAGAATCAATCCTATTTCATAAATTCAATAATTGAACAATGGACCTAAATCGATTTTCTCCTGACTTTCCCTGACCAATCTGCCATTTCACTGACTTCACCTGATACATTTTTACTTCCCTGACCTTTCCCTGACTTTCACTTATTTTCCAGAATGTGAAAAGCCTGGTAAAAGTTTTGTATGTATTACTGTTTCATAGAAAAAAATGGTGCATTATGATATTTGCCGTTGCGTGAGTACATATTGGTTATTTGTCTTCCCATGGAGTTAAGAAAGCTACAGGAATTGCGTTTTAATTGCAATTCAAAGCAATTAATATTGCAGTTGCATATTTCTTTAAATGTCATAGCATATGCTTGCATTACTTACTGTATTTCATTTTTTTAGACTAAAAACATCATTTAATGACATGTGTGGAATCAAAAGTATAAATTGTTCATTAATTCCTAGTTTCAATATAACTTGTGCAAAAGAAGCGTCATTATTCATTACTATGATTAATATTATTCTTGCTATTTATTTGTTTTGCAAATTTGTTATTAAATAATCTGATCCCACAATTTTCCAGACAGAATTTTAAGATGTTCATGAGCAAGAACTCAAATCTCTTCTTACACTTCAATTGTTTAAGCGTATAAAGGTCTAGTACCTACCTGTATTGCTCTTATGAATTTACTTAATAAAATAGAAATACGACATACGATATTTTAAGTGAGAAAGATAGTATCCTATTAGTTATACAACCTTTAATGAAACAGTGTTAAAAACAATCAGGAAATCTAACATTGATATACAATTGTTCAGATCATGTCTTGCCCCCCACCTCTAACGTCCAACCGCCGCCACTGTGTGGCACCTTTACGTACTGCGACTCTTAGCATGTTAGAGATGAACCAGGGATGGATTAACTCATCTGGAGGCCCGGGTTAGAAAAAATACGTTCTCCCTGCTGACTTAGCCTAACACATTTCTGTGAAAGCACAGTAGGATAGTTAAGGAAATATGTTTCATATTTTTGGTCATATTTTATTTTATAATAATGATTGTATTTTCATGATTCTTTTTAGATAGCCAGTTGAGATTTTGATCAGAGTGGAGGCCCGGGGCTATAGCTCCCCTAAGCCCCCCCTTAATCCGGCCCTGAGATGAAATACTGAAAAAGTGAATAAAATCTTGATGTGAAAAAATTGATATTATACCGAATTAAGTTTATTTTATGTTCGTTTCAGTTACAATGTCAAACCGCTTTTTTGAAACTGAGTCAATCAATTTTCCATTTGCCCACAGATATTGAAAAAAAAAAAAAACATCCATCTTTACCAAAGTAGATGTGAATAACACTGCTGATAAAAACTGTATTATTGTCATTTTTCTGAGAAGAAGAACAATAACATTTAAAATTTATGATGAAACTTGAAGAAATATTGAGCTCCTTCGTGGCTAAGCGGTTAGCGTACGCGCCTTTGGCGTGGGAGGCCCAGGTTCGATTCCCGGCGGGAGCTCATGTGGTTCGGATTCCACGTTAATCAGTGTAGGTCCACGTCTCATATAGCCTCGCTGCTGAACGGGACGTTAAACTCAAAGTCAACTCAACTTGAAGAAATATTTATTCTTCTTACAGGCTCTGTTAGAATTACCAAACAGATTATTACGAATGCAAGGACAAAATTCAAGAGGATAAACCCCAAGAAAAATTCAGACAAAACGGACTAAATTCAAGCGACAGAATCATAGGCGCAGATTAAGAAAAGAATGATTTTTCCCCCTTCAACTGTTATGCTTCTAGAATGTTATCTGAAATTCTTCACTTTACGGAAATAACATTTTTTTTTTTTTTTTAAGTGTTGAAAGCCCAATAAAAGACGTAAGACTGTTATAGTGACGTAAGACTGTTATAGTGACGTAAGACTGTTATAATTTCACATTTTGATCTTTGCTATAAAAAAAATCTTGATCAGTATTTCAGAATTAAAATAAATACTTATACATTACTCAAAATAAAAGACTGCTATTTGCTACCACACAAGAACGACATTTTTAAAATCAAATAGCATCACAGTTACTTTTCGTAATTAAAATGAATGGTCTTACTGTATATGTTAAACGTACTTGAAATGTATTAAAGGTATAATGATACGAATACCCAGAACTTTTCATATGGGTATGTGTGAAAGTAATTAAAGCTAATCTGCCCTTTTATTATAAGATTTTTACGTTTTATTGAGTTTTCAGCATTTTAAAAGAAAGGAAAAGTTATTTCAGCTCAAAAAATACAGATAACATTTTATAATATATGACAATTGAAGGGAAAAAATAATCATATAGGGTGTGTCCTGATACATCCAAAATATACTCCTGTGATTTTGTCCTCGTTAGAATTTTCCTTGCATTTTGACCGCTTGGATTTAGTTCCCGCCCTCGTTACTACAGCCATTTTATACATTAGTTCCAATCTGCATACAAACACGCTAGGAGTCTAGCTTTTCGGTGCTGCATTTCCCTAAAAATTTCCTCCTCACATATAATACTCTGTCTCCAAAGATTAGGCAGTACAGGAATTCCCGTTCTGCCTAAAGTTAAGACCATTTAAAATATTTTCTACCGTCCTGGAGTTCTTTGGACAGAAAGAGAATGAATCACCCGCCTAATTGGGGAAGTGTAAGGAATTCATTTCTGAGGGAGTGTTCGAAAATTTTAGGGGGTGCTGTTAGGTGTTAGGATAAATCACTACTTTGATTTTATATTGTTAAAACAATGGTAGCGTACTGGTAGTTAAGTGGGAATACCTGGATTTTGCATTTTCATTAAATATTTTCAAAATCAATTTGTATGTGTGTAATATTTTAAAAATTATATTTGACGCTTAAACTTGGTACATTTTCTACAGTCTGTATCTTGGATGAAAGATGCAGCGTGTTTAGGAATTTTTCTCTCCCGCGAATGTGCCCTGATCTTTATTTTCCAATTTTTCATATATGGAAGTGGGCGTACCCCTAATTGGTGTTTTCTGACGCTTTTAGCTTTTACCCACATTTGTTTGGTATCATTGCTTGACATAGTCTGGTAACATTGCTTGACATTGTCTGGCAACATTGTTATCCATGTTCATTTGTTTTCTGCTTGGCAACAGTTATTTGCAGTGAAGTTGGCCGCTGGATTGGAAGAGGTTGTGCATCTTCACCAGCTCCCTTTGCCTGGTCTCCAAGAAGTCCCGATCTGGCGACCCCAGACAACTCCTTCTGGGGTTTCATAAAACAACAAGTAAGAAACAGTCGATACCACATAACGCAGGAATTACGAGCAGCTGTGGACCACGCCTTCACACTCGTGACTCCTGAGTATCTCCGCAAAACATCTGCGAGAACTTGGTGCAGAATTCAGCTGTGTTACAACATAGATGGTGATCATACCGATGTTTATGACTCTTAAGACTCCAAGGTAACTGTGAACAGACATTCTACCATAACTAACACTATACTGTTGAAACTAAAGGGGGGTACACCCACTTCCGGATCACCCTGTACAATTTGATAATTCTAAACAATAATTACATGGTTTACGTGGAGGTGCTATTTCTTTATTTTTGCAGTAACTCCCGGAAATGGAAACACACCATGCTAGACAGTAGACCGAGATGCGGGAAATAAGTGAATTTTACGCTGAATAATTTGCTGTGTTTGTCTTAATCATTAAATTGTTTAAATTTATATTTTATTTGGTTACTTTTATTTAGAATAAAACTTACATATTTCAACTGAAGAATCTAGCTTATTTCCTTCTGGTATTGCGAACATTATGACCATCATTGAGTATGTTTGTTTTATTCTTTCAAAGTTTGAGTTACAAATTTTTATTCGTCATTTTCAAAATGTTTAGATCATTTTCTCATGTTTTAAGGGCATTTTGTAGATCATATATATCCAGGGCCAGATGCAGGATTTTCTGAGGGGGGTTCACCAATACCTACCAGTACATTTGAATTGAATTGGAATTTTTTAAATGTCTTTAGGCATCTGTGGTGTAAATGAGAATATGCCCTGGAAATGCTAAATGTCTGTCCTTGGTGAATTCTTTTCTGTCAACTTTTAGAAAATTGACTTTAACTATCGATTTTGCAAAACTTTGCTTTGTTTTAAGCCCAAATTGAAACATGACAGCAGAATTTTTCGGAAAGTGTTGCTATTTTCACTGCTAGCTTCTCACTTAGGTATATTTACAACGAAGTGGGGGTGCACGTGCACCTTTGCATGCCCCTTAAATCCGGCCCTGTACATATCTATATTTCTGTGTCATGAACTTCTACTCCTAGTCATAGCCAACCCAGCACGTATCCAGGGGGGTCTAGGGGTAGCCGGGCCACCCCTAAAATTTTGGATTGGGTCCCCACTAAATTCAACCGCCCCCCTACATTTTTGGGCTGGCTACCGCCCTGAGCCAACTCACATGTATAGATTAGTAACAAACGTTCATATGTTTAACTGGCTATAGTAAGTTTTTATTATTATTATTATCACTTTTCTGGCTAAAGATCATATATGCCATATTGATACCTTTTGTTGCAGTCTGTTTATATTCTATTCTTTTACGATCCATGAAAAAAAATTCATAACATTTAGTATGGCAAGAAAAAAAGTATCCCATTAATTCTCATAATCAGTAATAAAGATACCTTACATGTTAGTTAATTACTACTGTAGTACAAATGCCTTATACGTCACGATTTTAGAATTTTATTTTGTGTAATATAATAAGCATACACAATATAATATAATAAGCATACGGTGTATGTTATTGTGTGATATGTGCTTCAAAAAGTTAGCTTTTAAAGTTTATTTTCCACGCAGTGTTTCCATTTTCTACCGCTAGGAGTCAGCAGTGAGCAGTTAAAGAAAATGACGTTGACTGGAGAACAGAGATCTTTCTTTTTGGCAGGAGATAAGACTATCGGTTTGATGTGGGCCGTATTACGCGAGGTGCTTATATAAAATACTTGTGATATGTTTGAAGAAAACTTTGACAGTATTAACCTTTCTTAGCACATGTCTCATAATAACATTATATTTCTTAGATTTCTCAGAACAAATTTCAAATTCGGGTCCATAATTTTGACTTACCCTGTATGTATATAACACGATATACCTAGTGATGGGTAAATTCCCGGGAAGATATTTTTCGGGAATATTCCCTGGGAATATTCCCGGGAAGATTCCCAAAATGGGAATTTATCCGGAAATTCATGTTCAATCAGAAAGAAAATTGCATTCTATTACTATATTATGATTTCAAAGTTGAATTAATTTTTATATCACAGCATATTATTACTGTTGTCCGCAGAGGATTCTTTAAAATGTATATTCTGAACGGTACCATGTTACTTTATTAACACTTTATTATATTTAGAAAGTAACGCATAAATGTATATTTATTTACAATATGTTCTATCAATTAAATATGTGTGAAAAAATTATATAGTAACAGTTTAAATTTATATGTAAGAGGATTTGCTCAACTTGACTCTATTGCTAATATTATAAGCACATTAAATTTATAAATGTTATAAACTAATTAGATTGGGTAAATGCTAGAAGATACATGTCTTACCAATTTATCAACATTTGCACATACATATTTATGTTCACAAAATTTGTAAGATACTTACTTACCTTTATATTTTAGCACGTGACATTGCCATACACGACCTTTCATTCTACCTATCTCTCGAAATTCCATACGTTAATTCACATGTAAAAGAAGTCCGAGTACTTCTTCAGAAATTCGAGTCAGAGAGAGGGGACAGACAGACATCTATTACTAATGGTGGTTCAGGGTTTATCAATAGTACTTCATCTCTATCTCTACATAATTCTAAATTACTTTACAAAATGGTTCCTTTTCATCATTTGTAAATTAGCACTTTGCTAATTTTGGCTGTTCTTTAGCATTGGGGGCCAGATTTGCACCTACTTCTTTGCGATCTTCTATTCCGATGCGTTTGTTTTATGGTATCATACGTTAAATTACGTTACCAACATTAAATTCAGACAGTGTTGCAGAGCGAGCGTTGGCGAATGATGGTGGGTTAAAGCCCCGCATGGCACGTTGTTTTCTATCTTCGTTACCAACAATTCACTTTCTTTTCTCACATAAATCACTTCCACTTACCATTCCGTTTTGTATAAATCCCCTACTGCCCTAAAAAAAAAAAAAAAAAAAAAAAAAAATGTGTTCGATACTTTCTTGACTATTTGAACATCACTATCAACTCATTTCTTTCGAAAATCATCCTAACTTTTGCTAGTTTTGGCCCCCCAATTCTAAACAATTACCTTACTTTTTAGTGCAAATGAAAATGGAACAAAAAATATATTGTAAAATAAAATGTAAATCATGATCTCTTACTCAAAAAATTAAGCTTTTATGGTATAAGAGGAACTGCCAATAAATGGATCGAGTCTTACTTGAAGGATAGGTATCAGATAGTTCAAATTACGAACGAAAATAATGGCGAAATGCATAAGTTTAGTAGTTATAAAGGTACAATACTAACTGCTGTACCTCAAGGATCAGTGCTTGGTCCATTGCTCTTTCTTATTTACGTCAATGATTTGACACATGAAATGTTGTCTAATAAATGCGTTTTATTTGCTGATGACACCAATGTTATTATTACAGGTAACTCACGACATAATATTGAATATAATCTAAACACTGCGTTTTCACGATTAAGTAACTGGTTAAGTAACAATAAATTAGTTCTAAACAATGATAAAACTTCCTTGCTAAATTTTTGTTATCCTCTTCAAAATCAATTTATTCCTTACGTAATGGTAAATAAAAAAAAAAAGTCGACTTTTCTATTTCAACTAAATTTCTTGGTGTCACCATAAGTTCGAAACTAACTTGGAATGAGCATATTTCTCAAATCAACAAAAAATTAAGTAGTATTTGTTTCGGCCTCCGTAGACTAAGAGGTAATGTCACAACAGAGGCCTTAGTTTCGGTGTACTATGCAAAATTCCATTTTAATAACTTACGGTATTATTTTTTGGGGTTATTCTACTGAATGTATTGGCACGTTTCGCTTACAAAAGAAAGCACTAAGGGTTGTGTTTGGATTGTCACCAAAGTCTTCTTGCAAGCCCATCTTTCGAGGACAAAAAACATAACCATTACCTTGTGTGTATCTATATAAAATTATCTTGTTTACCGTAAGTAACAAACACTTATTTATTGAAAACAGTAACGTCCATAAATACAATACTCGATTCGTTAATAATGTGCATGTTATCCCCCAAAATTTCTCGTTTTTTTTTCAAAAAAAAGCATATATATTAACTGTACAAAAATTTTCAATAAGTTACCTGACTTTCTAAAGCAAAACAAATCATATTCTATGTTTAAATCGGATCTACACGAGTTCTTAGTAGATAAATGTTACTACTCGGTAAATGAGTTTTTGAAGACAATATATAAATGTTTTTTGTTAATTATATGAATGTATAAGCTTATAAAAGTCATAGTTATGTATGTATTACTTTATTTGTAAGCTTTTTTATAGTATATATGTAATTATTTTGTAATTTTGACAACTGTATGCGTGCTCGAGAATACTCTTATTTGTATGCAAAACAGGCAAATAAATAAATATTATTAGTTATATAAAGTACAGTCAAATAATTTTAAATTTTTTAACCTCCAAATTCTTTAAAACCTAGAATTAAATCATAATATATTAAAATAAAGTATTTAGTCATATTGTTCTTATAATTTGGAAGTTAAAGTAAAGAAATGGAAATAAATTCCTTCCCGGGAATTTATAGGCCAGGGAAAAAACCCGGGAATATTCCCATTTTTAAATTCCTTCCCACCGGGAATATTCCCACTGCCCATCACTAGATATACCAATAGTCCTCCTCGCTGGTCTAATACTAGCAGGGACGTCTTAGTGCATGTGGTTCCGGGTTCAGTTCCCGTCGGAGAGCAGTGAACGCAATGAAGCTATATAATTCACGTCTTATATAGCATATATCTTGAAGAGGACGCTAATTTCTTCAAAAGATTATTCAAAAATACATATTTTAAGTTGATTGGTCTAGATGTGGTTCTTACACTATTACCATAAGACGTAGATCTTACAGTGTTTTACCAAGGTGTATTACAGTTCCTTTAATCTTTTCACTTCTGATGTAACACCACAAAGCATAAAAATGACTGGATTTTCCTTCTTTATAACACTTTTAGACGTCGGAATGATGAAGATTCAAAACCATGTTCGAAACTAATATTGTATACCATACAAGATAGCGTGTTAGCGTACAGCCGCTCGCTATCAATACGACTCCAGGCGCTATAATGGCAGTACCTTCCACGGTTATCCCTGTAATGGCCGCAGCAATTAAAAGATTTATGAGTCTTTAATAAATATACAATTCTATCTATATTACTATGTACTATGGTAGTATTAAATCCATATGTCATGCTGGAACAAAAGGAATTAATTGTGTTTGTCGGTATTAATAGGCAGGGACACCGATTTCTCTGTAAATTTGGGGGGAGGAGGCATTCAGATGCAGAAAGTATATATATGAGGATTTTAAGACAAATTGCATTTAAATTATGCCAAATATTGTATATTCATAAATACAATAGGGTGCCCCACATGAGTTTTGGGGGGCCCGGGCCTCCTGGCCCCCCAGGATCGGCGCCCTTGTTATAGGTTAGAATCAAATATTGCACAATCCTAGCAAATGTTCAATAGGGTCCTACAGGACAATCTTATATAGTTATACGTAACGGTTCAACATATTCTAGAATGGCGTCCCTTCCGCGGTAACTCACATGTCAGTGGTAGAGGGTTCACCTCTGGCGCATGGGGTTTCTGATTCGATCCCAGTTTGCGCCAAGTAGGCTTTGTGGTGTACAAACACCATGTACGTGGGCTTCCACTTTCTTTCTTTTTTTTAGAATGGCGTTTGCACTGTAAATGTGGGAAATCGATTATGGGAAGTACATTCACGTATATATTCAGCGAAGGACACAAGACATCTTTGTAGTACTCCACAATACGTCTATTAGTTTTATTTATGTATTTATTTTAAATTTACGTCCGAGGCACCGAGGATAAAAGAGTTGGTGATAATGAATGAAAGAGTAGAATGAAGAAAGTAGGAGGAAACGGGAGAACTCCGAGAAAACCAAGGACATAGGGCTTGTCCACATCATAGCTCAATTGCTAATACTGTATTACTAAAGATCAATAATCAAATAGATTATAGTCTATTCCCTTATACTATATGTTGCCAAAATTGAGAGTTCGTCAATAATCCCTCTTTCGTATAGTGGTATCACAAATCATCACTTTTGCCTTGGAGTGGTTTGTTTCCCGATCCCATTTGTTACAATAATTCTTTAATTTTAAGTACAATTGTATTTCTTTGACATTTATTAAAATATTTGTTATGCTTTAAAGCATACAAAGTGGGAATTTTTCCTCACACTTCTATTACAATGCTCTTTGTTTCACTATTTCTCATAAAGCGCCATCTATTTTACTTTTAGAAAGGAAGTTTCTGCTCTGAAACTTGGTATAATAGCTTGCATTTCAATTTTTCACTGAGGTGTGATTGGGTGTGTTCGAGGATAGAACTCATTTTATGTAATTAAAGCTTTACATGTTTGAAAATAACACGTGAAAGCAAACATGCACCAATTTGTTCTATGAACTTCTGTCATACACATATAACGTAAAACTTTTATCTGACACTACACTCATGCACATAGCTACTTTTTTTTTTTTAACCCTTTCGCTGCATAATTATTTTTGAGTCCAATCCCCAAATTTTGGCATTTTTTCATAAGAAAATTAAAGTCTTAGAATCGAAACCAAATATTGTATACGGTAAGTATTCCCTGTCACCACAGTATGCAAATTATCTAGTTTGTTACGCTCCTAACGGATCCGATTGTCAGTGTTGCCAACCTATTTACAACAGTATATAAAACATTATGTGCTAGAGAATATCGTATTTTCTTAACGTAGATGTAGGTAACGTGATGTACACTACAAGAACTGAGAAAGGTATATTTGTTATCCCTAATCTCTCCGTGCATCCTCATTGTCAGTATTGCCACCCTATTATAATATTTTCTTCTTGTGATATTTTCTAGATAAATTTTATTATTATTGATCATTCTTATGGTTCTTTGCACCCCTCACATTATTCGCACCCAATCTGATACCAATATATTTCCCAATATCGAAAGACGTCTGTTCTCTGTTTCATCCACCCCATGCATCTCATTTGACAGTGTTACCAGTCAACTTTGAAACGAATTTTCTGAAAATTCTTTTGTAATATTCATAGTTTCCGCATGATGGTCGACAAGAGTATTTCCTACTACCGTCAAGAAAAAAAAACTCTTTGCTAACCAATCCAGTAGGCCCTAATATTTCAGTGTTGCCACCTATAAGCAAGAACTTTTAAAAAATTGAACTGTGGTAAAAAAAAAAAAAACATCATTTCGATGCGGAATTAACCAACTTCATCTTCGGACTCAGAATCTTACAAGAACTCAGCTATCTGATTGTGCTGATTGTCTTTTCTTTGGATGCCATAACTTACCGGTACTGCTCCAATCAGCACTGAAGGACACCGTATCAAATGAAGTGCGACTCTCGTAATAATTCGTAGACCTATAACATTACCTTAGTTCAAAGAATCACCGCCAGTTGGCAGCACAATGCCATATATTATCGCTACGAAATATCCTGTATCATCAGTTCGACTAAAGTCGATTATCGCAGCGAAATAGAAACAAAAATAGACGTTATGGACTAAAGTCGAATTTCGCAGCCAAAGGTAAAAATCGTCAGTTCGATTAAAGTCGAATTTCGCAACGAAAGAGTTAAAAACAAAATATTAGGATGTGATGGAGCTTTTACAGAATAAATAACATTGAAACAGAAATAGATTTAATTACATTGTTTTTGTTGGAATAAAATTTTAACATTGTTTTTGTTACATTCTTGAACAATGAACATTTCTATATAAATTTAATTTAGTTATATAAGGTGATCTTATAAGAAGCCCTAAAATTCTTTCTGTGTCTTTCAGATTATATGCTTGCAACAAAGTTTAGACTATTAACGTAATACATTCGTTTACGTTGTCATCTATGATCCATGAGATTGCGATTGTTGTTTTGATGGATTATTCCGTAACAATGGACGAGGTACTGTGCGGATGCCTGACCTGAAAAACGAAAAATAAATAAATGTACAATTTATTAGGGTTAACATGTAGAGGACAAGTTTTCACAAAAATAATTATATTGTATATACCCAGGACCGGATTTATCACTGAGGGCGCAAAGATTTGTTCAGAGCGCACACTGGACAGAAACTTAATAAACAAGACACAAAAAATGCGATTGTTTACTAATAATAGCAATCAGAGGCGTACGCAGGAGTGGGTCCTGGGGGTCCGGACTTCCCCCAAAATCCGAACTTTTTTGTAAATTTAGTCTAATTTTAGGAGCAACTTTACAATTTTTAATATAATTTAGCCAGAAATTGTCTTTTGACCCCCGGAAAAGCTTTGGACTTCTCCTGAAAGAAATTCCTGCGTACGTCCCTGTTAGCAATTAGCACGATTAAAGTCAGAGTAAATGTCCACCAAGTAAAATTCCATTAATGAATTTATGGAAGAATTTTGACGCTGTACTTTTTGGAATTAGATGCGTAGGGAAGGGCGAGCAATGATGCGCAACGCTCATGCGCATGTCCGCATCACAACAGTCTATTACCACATCAAAATTCATTAAAAAATTATATGAAAATGTTGAAACAAAGATATGCATAAAATAAGTTAACCTATTATATTTTCTATTGTGTTAAAATTTTAAAAACCTGCCCTAACGGAGGCAAAACATTAAATTTGACCCTGAATATGCCTCTTAATGGCATAGCAACTAAATATAATTTATACAACTAAACCCTTACATTCCCAATTATGGAAATAGGCACTTACAGTAAAACTTGTATTTTCTTGGAAATTGAACATTGCAACAGTATCAACATTAAAAATTACTTACAAAAATGATACAATTTATACATTATTTATTAATATTTAAATGACATAAAGAACTATTTAACTATTAATAACTATATATCAGGTTGTCTAAAAAACGATTGAGCCTTTGGAGGTCAAAATTTGAACATGAACAATTGTAATTTATTATATGAAGTGGTCTAAAATGTATTGAGCCTTTGGAGGTTAAAGTTTGAACACGAACAAATGTAATTTATTATATCAATTGGTCTAAAAGGTATTGAACCTTTGGAGGTCAAAATTTGAACGTGAACAAATGCAATGTATTATCAAGTGGTCTAAAAGGCATTAAGCCTTTGGAGGTTAAAATTTGAACATGGCCAAATGCAATTTATTATATCAAGTGCTCTAAAAGGTATTGCACCTTTGGAGATCAAAATTTGAACGTGAACAAATGCAATTTATTATCAAGTGGTCTAAAAGGCATTAAGCCTTTGGAGGTTAAAATTTGAACATGGCCAAATGCAATTTATTATATCAAGTGGTCTAAAAGGCATTAAGCCTTTGGAGGTCAAAATTTGAACGTGAACAAATGCAGTTTATTATATCAAGTGGTCTAAAAGGTATTGAACCTTTGGAGGTCAAAATTTGAACGTGAACAATTGTAATTTATTATATGAAGTGGTCTAAAATATATTGAGCCTTTGGAGACTAAAGTTTGAACACGAAAAAATGTAATTAATTATATCAAGTGATCTAAAAGGTATTGAACCTTTGGAGGTCAAAATTTGAACGTGGACAAATGCAATTTATTATCAAGTGGTCTAAAAGGCATTAAGCCTTTGGAGGTTAAGATTTGAACATGACCAAATGCAATTTATTATATCAGGTGGTCTAAAAGGCATTAAGCCTTTGGAGGTCAAAATTTGAACGTGAACAAATGCAGTTTATTATATCAAGTGGTCTAAAAGGTATTGAGCCTTTGGAGGTCAAAATTTGAATGTGAACAAATACAACTTATTATATCAAGTGGCCTAAAAGTTATTGAGCCCTTGGAGGTCAAAATTTGAACATGAACAAATGCAATTTATTATATAATAAACTCTTGCCATTTTCCCGACAATAATTCCATCCTGGTAGAACTTTCGTTGTTTCTAATTTTTTTTAATGTGGCATGTGCTTACGGAATCTTTCTTGAAAGTAAGGTACTTGAGAGACCGTATGAAATGATTGTTTGATTGTATCAGGTCCGGGCTATTTGGAGGATACACTAGAACTCGAACCCACGTTGTCTGAATTTCTTATGGGTCGTTAAAGATGAATGGGGGTCTGGTATTGTCAGTGTGGTATACGATACCTTTTTAATTGGTAGGTGCAACCGTTCTAACTGTCGACACTACAGGTTTAAGTCTGACGCAGATAGAAATTCGATCTAGTACCGTAAATGCTTTTGAGTCAGATTAGACCCAAACGTCAAGCTTCTCTTCATAGCCAACGTTCTCTAAATGGTTTAACATTGTTAGTTCTTTTGCGTTCTCATGACTGTTTGCATGCCAGTCTTGCTCGACGTTTACAAGAATATCATCCATTTTTGATATGATCGATCGCCTACTTCGAGGAGCACGTTGGATACTGAAATTTTCATAACGGAAGCGACTGGACCATGTTTGGGCTGTTCCTCTGATAACAAATCTTGCAGATAACTAGCACAAATTTCGTCACAGGCCTGCACAGCATTTGCGCTGTTATCAAAGTAAAATTATAAAATGTAGTTTAGTCTTGTAGAGAGTTCATACATATGACGCAACACCTCTGGTTTGATTATGAGAGTTCTAACCTTTGTTGCACATCTACTAACCTCAACCATAAGCTATTAAATGAGGTTAGGTCTGACTTGTTGTGGCTGCGAGTGTACATAGGAACAACAGATGGCAGGCCATGTACTCATGCAAACCTTGTCAGAAAATTCATACGCTCACAAAGCTATGTTCGTGAAAGATTATAGGAAATTCTCACATTATTCATTACTTGGTATACATATCAAATATGCCACGTCAGACTTTGCTCATAGGAAGAATATATATGCACACAGGGTGTTAATGAACTATACCAACAAACTTTAAGAGGTGATTCCTCCCATCAAACTAAGAAAAAAAAAAGTACATATGGACCTATGGCAAAAAGTGCATAGTTTCAGAGATAGGGCTGCCCAAATTCGCGAAAAAGCCAAATTTCGAGAGATCCTATTTCAAATTCAAGAGATTGTGGATGGTGGTCCTTATCAGCGTAAAGGAAGTCACGCATACACAATCCAAAAATGCATATGGATATATTCATACATCGAATACACATTTGAACTGTCAGTTACTTGATATTTGTGATACACTAAGAAGGTAATGGCCTTGGTGTTGAATGAAATGTAATTAAATGAAATATTTAGTTTAGCGCCCCACGGATATGCACTGAGGCTAAGGAAGACGGTGAAGATGAAAAATGTATGAAATGTTGGAACGAAGAAAGTGGCAGCAAACGGGAGAACCTCGAGAAAACTCGCACACACGGTATTTGTTCACCACAAAGCTCAAGTGGAGCGAGCTGGGATCAAGCGAAGGACCCTACGTACCAGAGATGAACGATATACCACTGAGCCACCGCGTCCCGCCTTGGTGTTGAAATAACATGCTAACAATTTTGTTGTTTGCACACCATCATTTTTTCTTTGTAAACGAAGAGAACCTGGATAAATAGGAATGATAAATACCAGAACAATCATTTGGATCAATGAAGCACGGCTAGAATAGAGTTCAAGAGCTCAACTCAACGTTCATGTCACACTCTTAGGGTAATTTGCGCATGGGCATTTTTCCTATACATGGATGTATTTTACCCCCAAAACAGAGAAAAGTTTGTTTGGCAACATTGACACAATATTATCAGCGTCATATGAACTGCTGCACATGGTACTTGATATCCATACTGTTTGATGTGCTTAATTACGCAAATATCTTTTCTAATAATTGTTTGTGTAATATCTTGGGGTTACATCAAGCTTAACTGAAATATAAAAACGATATCTTTTTGGCCCTACTTCCCATCAAAATTTGGTTTCTTCTTTACAGCAGCTCTTTTACTAGCCATGCTCACCAATTGACGAATGTTGCCAACTAACTATAGTACTGCGCGTTTTTTTTTTCGTATACACGTTTTCTCCGTAATTGCTGCATATTGAATTCATGGTTTCTTGTGAAATAACCGTTAAAAAGATCAATGCTTATGCAATGAAAAAAAAATATTTCTTTTAGTAGGCTAAAAATATGAAATGGTAGTAAAACTAAAAGTATTGGGCACAATTTAATGCAGTGTTGTCAGATCTGTAAGTTAAAAGGGTAGCGAGGTTGTACTCTTTGAACTATTTATAGGCCAAATATAAAAATGAATTATTCTGCAAGTATACACTTTTACTAATCATAATACATCAGATGTCTGGGTTGACAACGGTCAGGCGGCGACGCAGTTTTGCACTGTTGGAGGTGGTGCATTAGGACACACTCCGTACTATGTCAAAAGCAATTGAACTGCATTATACAATGAACTTCGCAGACAGTAATAGTATACAATGGGCAACGTTTCTGATTTCCAAGGATACATACTCGCTTATGTCAGTTGTGTGGGGCGTCTTCACTGTTATTCATCACTTCTTTAGTTCATTTGGTAAATTCTTTATCTGGGACCCACAAATTTTGGAAGTTTTTAATTCGACTTAAGCATTATGTTAATATGGATAATAAAGTATGACACAATTAAATTTGCGACGTTGACGTTTACATGGCTCTCTACAATGATTAGGCGAAGACATTAACTAAGACAGAAGCACGGTCAGTGATACTGCAACAGGGCAAACTCAATAAAAGGCTGGTAGTGTCAGATCTGAAGATTAAAAGATACTTAATGTGCATAGAACAATCAACAAACAAAACTTTTATAAAACTAATAATTTGTGACATATAAAACTAATAATTTGGATTTGAAGTAACAAAATTAAAAAAAGTATCGCATTCTTATGAGTTATAGCCTGCAGATAATTAAAAATAACCCCAAAAATAGCGTGTTGCCCGATTTTCAAATTTTGGTAGCGAGGGCACCTAAAAATCACCCTGTCCGCTTTTTGCAGCCCAATCTGGTAACATTGTCTTTTAATGTGTGAGTAATGCTTCTATTATGAACCATCAAGGGTACTTAAGTGTGAAAATTCTTGTCTCGAAAATGAGACGAGAAATACATTTTTTAAAATTTGAAACAAGACGAGATGCATCCCGGTTTCGAGACGAGATGAGAAATTTTACGAGTCCTTGTTGGCAACACAAGTTCACCCGGTTAGATCTCAAGCACTGATTTGCGCACATATTTTAATCACGCTCGACCCTAGCCATAGGAGCTATATAAACGGTTCTGATTGGTTGAAATTATCGGTTTCTCGTCACGTAGCATACATTTAGCACAAATTAAATGTTAAATGCTGTTAATCTTCCTGACCGAGCATGCAAGCGCACGAGCTAGTAATAAGAATCGTTTTTGACGTGGGTTCAAACCCGGCCCAAAAAAGTTCTTATTTTTTTTTTAAAAAAAAAACACTTTTATCATTAAAATAAGATAGAAAATAATACTCAGATGCCCTTACACGTAATATATAATGCATAAAAAGTGATTTACTTACGTTACGAAACGAGCAACATAACGAGCGAGCGAGCGAAGGGGATTAGAACTCCCGCAGGGCTCGTTTTGTTCCACCTTGAACCCCATAATAATACCACGTAAAATATTACGCCACATTCGGCTGGTGCAATTTCGATGTAAATTTACCCTCATCTGCTTCCTTGTGACGAACTTAAAACAATTGGCTAGGGTAGGGCGTGAAAAATATGCCTGATTTACTGTTGCATAATCAATAAATACTATAAATTGAAAGTGATTGTACGGACATAATGAAGAGCATTTATCAACGTTTAAAGATACACAAATCATTTTACAACAGACTCCAATAATAAATATGGTACAAATGTTGTTATATCACACTTTTCATGGACCTCTTATGGTGTGGATTACCACCCGGAACTCAGTACATATTTTAGCTCATTGCCTTAAGTACTGCGCAATGAAACGTTCCATATTATAAATATTGTACTTTGAGACAGAGTAATGTTTCAGCTACAGCACAAGACACTGATTCATTGGATTGTGTCTCGTAATTTTGAAAAAATGTAACAAATAAAAGAAAATATTTGATTCGTTTTACAATGAGCACACAAGATGGCACTTGCTGTTAGATCTTACAAGAAGTGCTCAATTTTGTGAAACGTTTATTTGTATGTGTAAAGTATTTTAAAGTAACGATCTTATTACGAAATAGATATATTGTTTGACCGTTTCTCGTGTTATATTTCACATTTTATTTTAATATTAATTTATATTTAAGGAAATAGATATTGAGATGAAAGTAGCTCAGAACGCCATAATGCGTTGTTACCAAATTTGTACGTTTACTGTAGTAGTCACAATAACAAAATTCTTGTATTCTAGCGTTGTAGTTCGAGAAGCGAGATTGCGGTAAGGGTCGAAAACTAATTTCTCCATTAAGTATCCAAGCAGGGAGTACCTTTATTATCTGGCATCAGTAAACACTCGACACTATCTGGCAACGCCACACTATTCAAGCAACATTTCGCATAGCACCGAGAACACCTAGTGATCCACCTTATGACATGGAAGGATTATCATAACTTGTAGATGAAATAAAAGAAATCAGGGCGTAAATTTTGAACAATAGTTTCTAGCATTCGCAGAGAAGGACATGAAATAAGATTTCTTTCTTGAATAATCATATTGTCGTTATCAAATTTTTAGTGAATGTTTATGTCCTCTCATGCAGACCGTCCCCCATTTAATTTACGGAAGTTTCAGAGTAAAAGGTTCATAGAGAAATATTTATCATTTTAAATAAAATTTACCAGGAATAGGCAATGCTTTGTAACGCAGAATTAGAGAAAATGTTCCAAGTGATGGATTTACAAGATTTTCCAGAAATCAAATGCTATCTTCCGTGAATAGTTATAATCACGCCAATTAGAGAAGATACAAGCTAAGGTAGTTCCAATTCATTATTATCAGTTTCAAATGAATTATTAAAAAAACATTAGAGAGAAAATCAAATTAGTTGAAATATTTCCCACAATCACCCATGACGCTCTACGCGTCATATATATCTTCCCTTTTGAGCACACCTACTCCACGCTCAGTTTTGACTCCAAAATGCCGCCATCGGTATGAAGGTTTGTTTGAAACTTTCAAGTTGCATGAATTATAGTTGTAGGAGTTGAAATTACAATGGTGTAAGCCATTTTTTTTTAAACAAAGAGAGACTTTGGTACAGAAACCAAATCTAGATAAGTCAATGTGAACAGAAAACTTAAATCAGAGCTTCATTCAACCGCCAACAGATGGCAGTGGAAGTTCAACTGATAAAGGAAACAACTGTTTAGTTCCCGAATTTATAACAGTACCTTTTGGGTTAATTTCTGAAAATGTGACTTGCACCATAGCAAATTTAAATCCGTTCAATTGCACTACATCATGGAAAAATGCACCTAGTTTAAGATAAAATTATTTCATTTGTAATACTAATACTTACGTCACTCTTCGCCGTATCCTTCTACATTGACCTCTATGATCCCTTATGAATCCAGGGCCGCACCGCTTCTGGTGTACAGGAGGCATTATTTTAGAAGTAGCGGCTAAATATTTTCTATCTGGTGATCCTTTTGATGGTTGAGAGCTGGTACTACTGCTGCTGGTACTAGTAACACTGCTACTTGTCGTACTACTACTAGAGTCATCTGGTGACGGACTCGTCAACTCTGCCAATAACTCCGCAGCAGGCATATACGCAGGTATTGCACTGCTATTGGAAGAACTGCTTGAGTTGGTAGATGTCGCCTGGGTCGCATTTTCTTTTGCAGATGTTGCCTCTGTAGGTAACGAACTATTTGGTGATGAACTATTATTGTTAAGTCCCAGCAGCGATGCTAATATGAAGTCATACGTTGCATTTCCTTCTCCATTCGACGTTGTCTCGCTTGAATTTTGTAAAGCAGAAAGTGCATCTTCGAGTCCTGATAATATGGAGTCTGAGTTATTCTCATCCTCGCCACTAGAGGCGCCACTTGACACGGGTGAATCAGGGACATTGTCGTAGGCGTAGTCATATGACTGCAAAGAGAAAAGACATGAAATTTTAACAGAAAATAAACAATCATGCAAATAAACTTAGTTTTAGAATGGACTTGTTTAATCTAATTGGAAACTAGCATTTTCCTAAAACTAATACCTAACTAATAGCTAAAAATGATAAATAGAAAATATCGCCAGCTAGCGATACAAAAATTCCTTCAATTTAAGATATAAAAGATAATATACAGTATGTCACAATCATATTCGTACACATGGTGATCATAAAGAAAATAGAGAGATGCGCGTAAATAAATGAAGGACATTTATTTCTGCTTGAAAACAAATACTTCTGAAACACTTGTTTGTTGTTACAGATACAAAGAAACAATCTACAAATCGATATAGGCCCTAATATAAAATGCGTGCGTAACTAAATTAAGATATGCAATATTTCGCAACATTGTTATTCGTACAGTTAGATATAAACATTAACGTAAGAAACAATTTTATGAAAAAACAAAATAACTAATACTTTGTAGCGTAGTCTTTGGCTTTAGTAGCTGCCATACATCGCTGCTGTATAGAATAGAGAAAAGTAGTAGACGTGGCAGGGCTGATATTGGCCCCATTCTTTCGTCACCACCCGTTTTAAGTCTTCTTTTGACTTAACGTTTTTGTTGTGAACCCTAGGTTTCAGATAAGCCCATAGCAAATTGGGAGGGGTATGCAATTGTTTGCTTACATTCCAAATTAACGAGTCCTTATTTATACCTACCGTATGTTTGGGATCGTGATCATGTTGGTACATATAAGTTAGTAGCATGCCCAATTTTTCTGCACTTTGCTTAACATTCTTCCTCAAAATGTCAAGTTACATAACCTTGTCCATTGTACCATCAATAAACTAAATTTTAGCAATCCGTTTTGCCTATATGCACCCCCAAAACATAATAGAACCATCTCCATGTTTTACGTGGGTATAGTATTGACAATATTGTTGTCCAAATCGGGTTTTCGCATCACCCTGTGGACCCCATCAGGCCCAAAGAGATTAATTTTAGTCTTATCTGACGAAGAGACATTGTTCCAAAATTTCTGATTCTTGTTAACATGTTCTTTTGGCAAACTGAAGTCGTAACTTACGATTCTTACGACTTATGAATGGCCTCTTTCGAGGTATTCGACCATGGTAACTGCGTTTGTGTAGCACTCGATGAATCGTCTCAGTGCTTACTTTCTTACCTGTAGCACATTCTATTATATTTTGGACTTTTGGAGCACTTAGTCAGGGACTTGTTTTCATCTGTCTCACAATCACTCTCTCGTCCTTCTCACTTAACTTTTTATTCATCGAATTTCTTGATTTATTTCTCATTGAACCACTATACTTAAACTTGTTTACTACATATTGAACTGTTGTGTGCCTTTTTACTATTAATTGTCCTATTTTCTTAACGACCACCCCCGTAATGCTAGCGTTACGATTGTCTCTTTGACTTTCTCTTCTAGCTCTTTACTCTTCCCCCATTCTTCAAGGTTTATTTACCTGTGTACACCGCGATTAACATCAGCAGTTAATATGTCCTTTTTCTGTACGCCACACTAGCTCTGCTCGTGTTCTAATGCTGTTTCCTTTCCTTTTTAGTATATGAAATGTAAACCTGTGTACAAGTGTACGAATAACAATGTGATGTAAAATCGGGAGTTCTCATATGTTTTCTTTTCTGCCTTTCCATGGTGTCCTTGTTTTGGCCCCTTTCTGCACTGGGTTTGTCTATCATTGTCCTACCTCACTCCTCCAGCAATCTGCTGTCAATTTTACCAGCAGTATGTTTAATACATAGTGGTTTTCTTTTAAATTAATATGTGTACGAATAAGAATGTGACATACTGTATATATATATATATATATATATATATATATATATATATATATATATATATATATATATATATATATATATATATATATATATATATAAACAATTTACAAGTTAACATATGCATCAATGTGAGGATAAACTAAGCAACTATTGATATGATTTGATAATTAATAGCGTATGTTTTTCAAATGCAGCCTATACTAATATAACAAAAGAATGTATACATCTGTCTGTCTGTCATCAGCTTTTCGCATGGAAAAGAGTGGCCTGGAACCAACAAATTAGGTACACAGATAGATCTTTACCAGATCAATTCTTGTGCGAAGTTCTTTTCTCGTTTTTCGGCTCGGAGGTGTCAGACTTGGGGTGGTCAAAATGTATGCCTGTTTCTCGCGGTTGCTGATAACGCCTCGTGTGTATGCAACCCCATTACTTCAGGGTTGTGCGACCTTATATAACAGCACAGGATAAATACCTCGAAAAGGTGTAACAACTTTCATCCTCACTTTTAATCCATATTCTGAATTAAGAGTCGTCATCCCGGCGAAATTAAAAATACCGCTAATTTTACAGTAATTATGTGATATCTTCAAATAGATAAAAGATAATTGAAATATGGAACAAGAGCGCCCTAGACAATATTATTTTGCGTGAGGTACCGTTATCACAAGTCACCTAGTGGCTTTCCGTTTTCAGCTGTTTAGAAACGCGAAAATAAATGCCGATTTTCAAAATGGCTCGAAATCGAAAGCAGATAAATGAGTCGTGATAACGGTTTCTCATGTAAAATAATATTGTCTAGGGCGCTCTTGTTCCACATTTCGATTATCTTTTATCTATTTGAAGATATCACATAATTACTGTAAAATTAGCGGTATTTTTAATTTCGCCGGGATGAAGACTGTTAAAGAGTCGGAAACGATGGGACCTTCTTACTGCTTTTATACAAGGTCTAAATTACCACCCGACAATGGCAGTTGCTTACAACTAGAGCCTTTCTAATTCAAGTATGCCCCTGCTGCCGTTACAGTCGATGCGTGTTTTCCTGTACTTTCCTCGAAAGAGCAGGGACAAGTTGCTGTGACCGAGGTTTTACAATAGTTGGATCCGGACAGAATTCTTTCCCCAAAGCAAAGGGGAGGGTTTTCTTCATAAAACGGCGGCGGAGCCAAAGTATGTTTCATCTATTTTCCGAGGCCACACTTGAAATAAAAAGGCTCTTGTACGTAAGTAAATAAACAAAACAAAACCAGTTGGCATAACAGCCCCTTTTGTGAGCCTGAGCCACCCAACGCCATCTGTTAGCAACTGGCTGAGTTACGTCTAGGCTAGTGACGAACACGTGGTCTGTGCTAGGGATGGCCAAAACCGGAGGAACCGGTTTTCGGGTCTGTTCTAGCAGATCCGGTTCCGGAACCGATTTCTCGGATCCAGGTCTGGAAGCGGTTCTTTGGACCCAGGTCTGGAACCGGTTCCGGAACCGGTTCTGGAAACCGGATCTCCAAGAACAGGTTCCTTACGGTTCTTAGCTAAACACCCACTGGTAGACCAATATTTTATTCTGGGTGCACAAGCGGGTCTGGGCGTGGAACGCACAAACGCATGGTCCTCTTTGCATTTTTTGAAGGTGAACTTTGTGCCTCCTTTGCGGGTCTTTGAGTGCTTTCGGATCCAGGTCTGGAACCGGTTCCTAAGATCCAGTTCTGGAACCGGTTCCTAAGATCCGATTCTGGAACCGGGTTTTCGGATCCAGGTCCAGAACCGGTTCTGAAAACCTGATCTCCGAGAACCGGTTCCGCCGGAACCGGAACTTTGTGGCCATTCCTAGTCTGTGCGCTGCGTTTTCCTTTCTCTATAAGGAGCTTTCTATTCCTAGTGGCCCTACCGTCTTTTATTCACGTGAGTTCCCAGTTTGCCTCACGACGCTGGGTGGACGCCTAAAATTGGGAAGCACTGGCGGAGATTCGAACCCGGTGACGGAGATATGGGTCCGACACTCTAACCAGTAGATTAGGATTTAACCACACAGAAATAATAATAATAAAAAAAATAAATAAACAGACTATTTGTGCAGAATAGAAACTACCAATGACATCTGATTGACAAAGAAGGACATATTTTTTTCCGCCATAAAAATTAGTTTTTCTTGATTTTTTTCGAAATCTACGCATGAGAGCTTATTCTCAAGTATACTATTTTGTTGAGCTCAATGTGATATATTGATATTTTATCCGGTCTCCTTTAGACTAAAGGATATGATCGTGGGATGTTGAAATAAAACAACATAATTTCAAATTTATAGGTTCTATTTTATCGTTGGAGAACATTTTATCAGAACTTAAACATTAAGACTTAAATTTCAGCTTTATCTATTTTATCGTTGGAGAACATTTTATCAGAACTTGAACTTTAAGGCTTAAATTTCAGCTTTATCTATTTTATCGTTGGAGAACATTTTATCAGAACTTGAACTTTAAGACTTAAATTTCAGCTTTATTTATTTTATCGTTGGGGAATATTTTTATCAGAACTTGAACTTTAAGACTTAAATTTCAGCTTTATCTATTTTATCGTTGGAGAATATTTTTATCAGAACTTGAACTTTAAAACTTAAATTTCAGCTTTATCTAATCAATTATACTATGTACTTTCCTCTTGGTATTGTTATATATATATAAAAAAAGATGATCATGGAAAAATGCTTCAGTGGCGTATCTTGTACACGATCATTGTTTTATGTTTACAAAACGATGGGAAAGTAACGGCGATAGGTTAGCGGTTTATGTTAGAAGACGACTTCTTGCCATCGCTGCTGTCGGAGAATGTTATTCCCTAAGATTTTATAGCCCGATGGCGCGACATACCTGTGTCTGTGAGTACCTCATCAGCAGTTTGCTAATGTATGGATAACTTGGCGACGTGTTGTGAAATTGCCACCTTGTTCCCCTGACCTGATTCTACTATGCTACTGGGATCGCGGAGGCTCAGTTGTAGATTGTTCATCTCTGGTGCATGGGGTCCCAGGTTCAAACCCTGCTCCCGCCAAGCGAACCTTGAGGTGGACAAACACGTGGGTTTCCTCGGGGTTCTCCCGTTTCCTCCTACTTTATACATTCCACCATTTCATTCCTTTCTCATCATTACCATCTCTTTTAGCCTAGCTGGCTTAACCGTGGGACGTAAAACTCCAAGATTTCATTTCATTTTTTCTACTATGCTACTACCTGAAGTCTGTTGGGTATACGGTAAAAATTAACGGATGTTAAACATCTCATGGCTCGAATATATGTATCTCATGGAACGCATATTCCAACATTACAGATGACAGTTCGCGCAAAGTTTTGCTTGATTGGGAACTCAAAATGTATCTGAAAATCTACTGGAATAATACTGTAATACTGAGTTGTTCTTAAGGAATTACTAACCTCTTTTGTTGATAAGAAAACAAAGTAACAGCCATGACTTCATTATGTTTAGCGTTACAGCAAAAATAGTAATGGCACTAAATTTTTAAGAAACTTTGTTCTCGAAATGATATATCACATGCTGTGGTTTGTATCTAAGCCAACTGCGTAAAATTCAATATTGTGGTGTGTTCTGAAACGTCTTCCACATCCCTATTCCTAACCCACTTTATTAGTTTGCTTATATTTTGCAGCGTTTACCATTTATTACAGTAACCCGAGTTTGTGAGTACTTCAAATTATATATCCGTAACCAAACTCCCTCCATAAAAATTGTTGTGTCAGCACTGCAGGATTCTGAAACATGTATTTTGAATAGCGCACATATTAGTTGTTCCTCAGTGAAATCTTGACCCAACTATGGTAGGTGCCATAGTTTTTTTTTTTTATCTATGGATCTATAAAGTTAAGTTTTTCGTGTTTTTGGCAGCCTATAACTCTAAAAGGAATCCTTTATGCACCCAAGTTGGTCTGTACTTTTTGTTTTGTGTTAGTGTCAGAAATCACCTTCAAAACGTTGTCAGTGTTGTTTTGAAATACTCTGTATACAGGGGTGCCCACAAGGGGGGGGCTATGACGCAAAATGCGTCATTGAAATATTTGGGGGGGTTAAAAATCTATATAAATATGTTTGAGAGAGTGTAAAAATTAATCGAAAAGATTTTTTTTCATGGAAGAACACCTACGGATAGGCAATTGAGGGGGGGTGCGTCATGGACATGAGGGGGGGTGGGCACCACTGCTGTATATATACATAATGTCACACATGACTCATAGGCTGTCCCACTTTAAAGGAAGTAAGTGCTCTATGTTTAGTTTAGATATCTAACTAAACTACTTGAGTAAGGAAAAAAGTAGAAAAATTAAATAAACTTAAAGAAAAAATAACCGACTTTGAAAAGTCTCATAAAACCAAAAATAAATAAATAAATAAATAAAATTTAAAATACAACAATATTAACCGACTTCAGCAAAAGCTCTATAAAGTAGAAAACAAAATTGCTAAAAGCAGAAAATAGTAGTAATCAGTGGCGTATTTATGGGGTTATCGGGTTCTAGCTCCCCGAAATAATTTCATTATTTTTTTCGCATTATGCGTACAACACAAATGCTTCTTACTGGTTCTTAAGCTCCTCCCGAAACAAAATCCTAAATACGCCCTTGGTAGTAATAATATTAAAATGAAGAAAATGGAAAGAAATGGGAGAACCGCGAGAAAATCCACGCACACAGTCAAAATCCAGCACAAACCCCACTTGAGGAGAGCTGGAGTCGAGCTGCAAACCTTCAAGAACGAGCGAGTGAAATGAGGTAACTTCCACTCGCATGAGGTAAGTTGAAACATACACGCGGAAGACAATTTTGAAATATAAATTACGTAAAAAAAAAAAATGATTATAACAAAACATAGAGTTTACTGTATATCATTCTCATTATCCTCACAGTTTGAGGTAAATTCTGGCAAGAACAAAAGGGCAAATTTACCCTCATACAACTTAAAATATATGTTCTACAATAAGTTTAGTTTAAAATGTTCCTGTCTTGTGTACCTAGTATGTATCGTATATTTTCTTTGAGGTTTCCCAGACAACTATCCTAAATGGAGTTAAAAATAAGTACAGTAGTGGATTTAACGCTTCACCACCAGCAAAGACTTATTAGAATAGCACGATAACTTTCGTAAAGCTCATTCAGTTTAATTTTCTTTGACGCTTTTCCATAATTACAATGCTTGGGGCTTAAAAATAATCAACGAGAGGCACAGTGACTCAGTGTTAGAGCGCTTATCTCTGAAGCGTGGGGTCGCTGATTCGATCCCCGCCCAAGTAAGTTTGTGGTGGACAACATTGTGTCTGTGGGTTTTCTCAGGGTACTCCCGTTTCCTCCCACTTTCTCATTTGACGAATTCTTCCATCATCATTCACTTGTTTTAATCATCGTCTACCTTAGCCAAAAGAGCATAACCGTGGTACATTAGACTGAAATATTCCATTTTCATTTTAACATAAATAAAAAATTAAATGAGCGGTGAATTTAGCTTCCTCATATGGGATATATTGCTTTCATTTCTCGCCTCCAATAATAATAAAAAGAACGATCCACAATATCTTTCATAAAAATATTAGATTTTTTTTAGTACTGTACTACATATTTCTTGAGTTTTCACAACCATTCTCACTAAATCCCAGCAATTGAGGACGAGAGATACACCCCCCCCCCCTCCGTCTTTCGAGTTGAAAAAAATGCTTCATAATAAACTTCGTAAAAATTACAGCAGGGCGTCGATAATCCGAACGTCAAAAATTCGAACGCGGTCCCTAGAAGCTTTTTACATTTTGTCTTAGCACTAGCGATAAACAAAGTTGTGTGAAGTCAGTGTTTTTACAAAAGCTTGTTCATATGTAGACCCTAATTGTTTGTCATACATATTTTTTTATTTTCCTTTAGGCCTATACATTATACAAGCTAAGTTTTAAGTGTGAGTTACAAGAACAGTATAATTTAGTGTACGAACAGATTCTTCCGAAACATTAAATGTAATTATTTATTACTTATTATAATTTAAAATACAGTGGGTTTTAAGCTTTGATCAGTGTTTCTTTTGTTAAAATTAAATGTAAGTAACCTTACGTACGGTATTGTAATTGCTGTATGTACAGTATAACCACTGTATCTATAAAAAGAGCATACCGTACAGTATATTTACGCCTAAATGGCATTTTCTTGGTCATTTTTCGAAAATCCGAACAATTTGAAAATCCGAACTACCTGTGGTCCCAATTAGTTCGGATTATCGACGTCCTAGTGTATTTGGTTTCCACATATTGTAGATTACGCGTTTATTGTTTTTTTTTTTTTTTAATCCACTGTTTGGAGTTGAAGCCAATCAAATATGGGGACTGATTTAACAATCTGCCCCGTTATTAAAAAGAAGTTTTATTGTAACTTTCGTTCTCAAGAAATCGTTTTTAGTTGAAAATGAAATCAAATCTTTCAGTTTAACATTCGACGATAATGCTCATTAGGCCCGCAACCAGCCACAGAGGTTTGGGGGGGGCATGAATATGTTAGAGGGGGCCAAGTCATTAAAAATTCTCTTACACATAGCTAAATTGTGTTTTTTTGTATTAATAATAGCATTTTGGGTTAAGGTCTAGGGGAGGCACGAAAAGTTTAGGGGTTTCAGGGCTCCCTAGCCCCCTTTAGTTGCGGGCCTGATGCTCGTTAGATTAAGGTAGACGATGATTAAAACAAGTGAACGATGATGGAAGAATTGGTCAAATGAGAAAGTGGGAGGAAACGGGAGTACCCCGAGAAAACCCACGGACACGATGTTGTCAACCATAAACTTACTTCGTCAGGGGTCTAACCAGGAACCTCACGCATCAGAGGTAAGCTCTCTATCACGTATATATATTAAAAACATAGATTTAGTACCATAAGAATATGTACAAAGGGTGTTCAAAAAGTTTTGCACAGTGGTCTCTAATTTTTTTATTTGTTGCAGGAGGAGAATGAAATTTTTTGTGAACATACTTGGAACATTTAGCTATAAGCTGGTATATAAAAGTATTTTCTTTTATTTACAGGTGAGCCATAATGGACCGTGAAGTAGATATCAGGTTGCGACAACGGTCGGTGATGGAGTTCCTCTTCAAGACCGGCGATGACTCTGCCACATCGATTCACAGGAAGTTGCTCCCTGTTTATGGGGAGGAAACATTGGATCGCAGCAGTATCCAGCGGTGGTTGCAGAGGTTTAAAGAAGGTGATTTCTCTCTACTGGACAATCCACGATGCGGTAGACCATTGACGATAGTGAGTGATGTGAATAAGGAAACCATTAATCAAATCATCCAAAATGACAGATGTGTGACGACATGACAGCTTGCTGAAATGACTGGTTTGTCATTGGGTAGTGTGGTATCAGTGGTACAGTCACTAGGGTACAGAAAAATCTATGCACGCTGGGTGCCTAGATTATTGACAAGAGAAATGAAAAAGATGAGGAAGGGTGTGAGCGAGGGTCTCATGATGACCTTTACTGAAGAGTGGAAACTGTTTTCACGGCGTCATTACCCAGGATGAAACATGGTTGTTTTTTCCCTCTTTGGTCATCTGGAGGCCCACCTGCGCGGTAAAACATTTGATAGTGAGAAAGACCTTATTTCCTGTGTCAAGCAATGGTGTAAATGTCAATCCCCAGAATTTAACCAAAATGCATTTACATCATGGAAAGAACGTTGGACCAGATGCGTCACAGCTGATGGAGGCTACATTGAGTAGGCTCAGTGTATAGCTAAATATTCGAAGTATGTTCGCAAAAAAATTCAATCTCCTCCTGCAACAAATAAAAAAAAAATAGATTCAACTGTGCAAAACTTTTTGAACACCCTTTGTATATATCCATTTTATCCAACATAAGGTCAGTGTTTAGAGCGGATATACGTAGTACTTTTCACCACTTACGATTTGAATAGGTAGATAAAAAGTCGAAACGAAATTCAATATTCAGATGCCGAATCGATGCCAAAACAAATAATTTTAAAAAATAACAAAATGGGTGGTCCTCACCATTTCTGATATATGTAAGTAAATACTGAAATTGGAGTACCAAGTGAATTTCAACCACTTCCGGTTTCTGTACGGTGTTGCGAGTGGTGATATTGTGTTCTCTTGAGACGCTGAATCAATTGCAAAAAAGCACTTTGACGTTATCAATTAACGTTTTTGATCTATGACGAACGATCAACGTTGAAACCGGAAATGCTTCATTTGTATCACTTCCGGTTTGAATATAGAGTTAACGGAGAAGATAGATTTATCCTTGGGACGCACAATCGATTACAAAAAACACTTCTCGATATCTCTGACCATTTCTGAACTAAGAAAACCAGTATCGAAACCGGAAGTGCTAGTAAATGTAAAGTATTTCCGGTTTCGGTAAAGTATTGTGGGTGATGACGTTAAGTTCACTTGAGAGACTGAATCGATGGCCAAAAAAAGAAGAAAACAACGTTTGTCATTATCTTTTCCCGTTTCTGTTCTATGGTGATAAATGTTAAAACCGATAATGGCTGATTTCTTTAACTACCAGTTTCAGCAGAAGGTTAGCGGAAGAGATGGTACCTATTCTTAAGTCCCTGAATCGATTGTCAAAAACAGCATCTCGATATCTTTTACCATTTGTCTCTGATACCTGTCAACAGGCAGACAGAGAAAGCCGTTATGTATAACATAGTTTCGAAGCATAATAATAATAATAATAATAATAATAATAATAATAATAATAATAATAATAATAATAATAATAATAATAATAATAATAATAATATATGGAACAGAAGGGCTCACTAAACACTATCCACAGATATCGCGAATTGCACCACAGATATAAACACTATAAACTAGCTTTTTCTAGTAGATTAGATTGGTTGATATGAGTTCAGCGTACTGTTTCAGCACCGAGGCTATATAAGATGTAGAGCCTCAGTTTAAGATACGTAGAATATGAACCAACGTAATGCATTCAAAGTTTCAACGCTCTCTCTCCAGAAATCGAACTTGGGAACACATACAGCAAAGGCGCACGTCCTACCTACTAGATCAATGGAGAGGGTACGGTTGGAAACATTGAAACAATAAGTTGGAAACTCTGAACCTTGTGTGCTGGTTTTGTTGACTTGCAGGGAATTTTGTAGCCCCGGGATCTAAAAGTCTGCATGGGCTCGGGCCGGGCTCGGGCCATAAATTTTTAAATATACAACCATATTTCTCGGGCCTTCTCGGGCCTAACTTTGTAAATATACTGTAGAACTATATATATATATTGCACTATTCTTTCTGGAGAACTTTCAAAGCACAACTACAAAATTAAACCTTTAATTGCTGTAAATAAAAATACAATTTTGTGTTAATGGTTAAGCTTCTGTAATTCAGGCTCATTTGATTATCACACGAGCTCGGGCTTAAATGCTAAAACATATTTCGGACTCGTGTCGGGCCTCACATTGTAAATTCACGGGCCGAGCTTAAAATTCAAGCCCGTGCATACCTTTACCAAGATAAAAGAAAATTGCTTACATTGGCAGGTCCGCCCTAGGCACTCCCACTTTCTCCGGAAAGAACAAATCTAACGATTTTCATTATGATTCACATTATGAAAACAAAGGGGAGGGAAAGTGCACTCAAACTCAGAAAGGCCTAAAACACTACAAATACAATCTCGTTATGTCTTTTTTTTTTTTTTTTAATAATAACCTATGATGTTAGTGGAAGATAAAGGAAATACATCTGCAGAGGAAAGAAGGTAATTCTTTTTATAGAATTCAATATTGAGCTTCAATCTCAAAATATCATTTTAAAATTTCAGTGCAACTAGCTCTTTTTTTCTATTTCTTGAGTATCCTTCTACATCTGTTATTTTTTTAAAATCCTTGTTTCCACTTCAATAATAAGAAACTCAAAGACAAAACTAGTTTTCATATCAAAACTCTGATAACTAACCAAATGGAACACGTGTTTGTTACTGTTGGAGAATTGAGTTCTTGTATTTGACAACAATCAAGCAATTCATGTTGGTATTTGTTTGACCATTCGCCTTATCATGTCAATGTGAACTTAAACTAATGCAACCTAAACATGATTTATGAATGTAGTATTCAAATAGAAAGTCAGTTTAGTAAATTTAACTACCATCATCATGAAGTCTATTTCCAACAAGAAATATTTATTTTTAATAATGTAGTTATGACAGATTTTTGCTGGCCCTCAAAACTTGTCACCCCGTGCAAATGCAAGTGTTGCACATATGGTAGACCCGGCCCTGTACTTTGCCCACTCATTTTTCAATAGTTTAAACCTTGATTTGGAATAAAAGCTCACGTAACAAATTTTAAATTTTACGGCAGAGACTTATCTTTGTATTAGACTTCTTATCTTTTAGAGATTATGTTCTGTTACTTTGTTAATATTGATATAGGCTTATCCTTATGGTGTCGTATACTTTGATGAAAATTACATTGATATGAGTTCATATCTAAACATAGTCATCTATTCAATACAACTATTTTGAAGAAAAGGCTTCATAAGACTTTATCCAAATCGAACCTTCAATTTCTCAAACAATATAAATGAGATGGATGTATATTTTTTGACTAAGACTGTACTTCTACACTCCTAATATATACAATAATGATAAATTCTTACCTTATAATCGTAATAATACACATCCGCAGGTATAACTGAGATATTAACTCGTTCAGCATCGAATTGAATGTTCCAAATGCCATTTTGTTGCTGATTCCACGAATCAGCGCTTTTCACACTATCCTGCCACAGTGAACAGAAGATTACGGAAAATATAACCTTGAAACTTTTCACCATTTTGGTCCCCACTGTTTCTTTGTTGTAAATCCAAGCAGAGATAACTACATCAACAAATTTTGTTGCAACCACTTGAACGTCAGTTAGACAGTCATTGGCCCCATGTTCAGTACAAACTACTGGCACTAAACATATATATTATTGTGGAAAAACTTGTCAGAGTTGGAAACCGGATGTGATCAACAGCGTTGCCAGATCATGAGATGGAAAAATGTACGCATCAAAAAAGTATGTACATATTTCCTGTCACATTATGGCCTTAAGCGTTTTGTAAGTCTTGTTAAATCATACGTGTTTTTTTTTAAATCTCCGTATTTAATTTACGTTAAACACGTTTTGTTTTAAACACTTACGCTTTTGTATGGCATTGAACTCAGTAGAATGCAATTTTGGCTTTGTTTCAATGTTCTCCCTGCCATGTTTGAATTTCAAGGTGTTTTCAAACTGGCATACACTGACATAAGTATATTGCACATTTGAGAAAGTATGTAATTATATTCTATTTAAGAAAAAGGTAAATGCCTTTTTTTTTTCTTTCAGAGAACCTGTCGGTACTTTAATCTAAGGTCTGTTACACATGATCACATGTTCTATCTAATTTTCTTATGGAGAACTCACAAGTGAGAAATTGCATACTCGGTGAAACATTATAAGATACAGTAGAGCGTCGATTATCCGAAGTAATTGGGGGACATGGGTGTTCGGAAAACTGGTTTGGTCGGATAATCGAACTGTACATGTTTATTTGCCAAAAAGAAGTACTGTACAGTAAATTTATTCATAAAAACAGGCATCTCTTTAAGTATTACAAAGTAACGTACAAAGGCAACTTTAGTAGGAATATATAGTATGTGGTACAGTTTATTAAACAAAAATATGTACATATTACATACGCATTTTGCATGAACAATACACACAGTACACAAAATTAACCTTTAAAAAAATCCTTTAAGCGAGCGAGTACACAGTTCGGTTAAGCGGTCGTTCGGTTGACCGACGTTCGGATAATCGACGTTCTACTGAAATGAAATTTTTGAGTTTTACGTCCCACGGTTATGAAGGTTACGCTAAAGGAGACGGTGATGATGAGTAATGAAGGAAATGGTGGAATGAAGAAAGTGGGAGGAAACGGGAGAACCCCGAGAAAACCCACGCACACGGTGTTTGTCCACCACAAAGTTCACTTGGCGGGAGCAGGGTTTGAACCCGAGACTCCTAACACCAGAGGTGAACCTACCACTGAGCCACCGCGGCCCCTTCGACGCTCTACTGTAACTTTCACTTCTTATAAGTCAATATTTCTGCGTTCTACTGTTTATGCAATTAGGGAATTCCAAAGACATAACTTTGTCTATTTTAGCAATGTACGGAAGTGAAGTAGCAAAACTTCGATGTAAATGAATAAGTACAAACTGCAGGATAGCATAATGTAAGCCAGATGCCAAAATTACATTTTTTTTTAAAATGTAGAAGTAAGACTATTGTGCTTTTAGTGTGTAAAATAAGAGCATTTAAGAACACATGGTAATTATTGCTAATTTACTTTAGCTCAAAATTTTGGCTACAGGAGCTTAACCTTTAAACGCCCATTGACGCAACTGCTTTGTTAAAGCTTTAAACCTTAATAGCTCAGCGTTAATTAAATTAGGAAGATAATTTTGGTATCAATGTCTTTCTGAGGGAATGAGCCAAGGCCGCTCATGTTGGGGTTTCCAAGGGAGGGCAAGCAGTGGCGTATTTAGGGAGGTGCTTCCGGGCTTAAGTCCCCCCGAAATCCTACCTACTATAGTAAAGTATATGAAATATCTTGCAGAATTTTCACATTTTCAGGCAAAGCCTCCCCCCGAAAGTTAGCAAAGCTCTCCCCCGAAACAAAATCGTAAATACGCCACTGGGGGCAAGTATAAGCGACGTTTCAAATATAGTTTCAAATTTTGCTGTAACTAATGTAAAAATTCTTTTGGGTTTTCGATATTCCCAAGTACAATTTCCTCTTAGGGGGGAGGGCAAGCGCTACACCTTTCCCCCCTGATGGGCGCCCTTGGATAGAGCTCTTCACTGATATGCCTTTTATGTATGTAGAAGTATCACGACTGAGTGGGAGAGTAAAGTTTTTGTTTTTAAATTTTTTGTACCAGGTATTTTGGGGGCCATTTTCCCGTTTGCGGTACACTCATAAAAATCGGTAATTCACTATATGGTGATACTCTGTATGTGTACTTGTTGCTTATAGGGGTGGAAGGGGGCAAAGTTGGTCAATTTTTTGAGTCTCAGGTTTTAGGCGTTAATTTCATTTTTGTTTTTTTCTTCTTCTTCTACAAATAGGGCAGGAATTGCGCACATATTACCTCGTTGGTATCTGTGTTCCATAAGCTTCCCAACGATGTATCAATCGTGACTCTGTGATAATTAGCGGGGATCAATAGGGCCACCAACCTGACAGTCTACGATTTTGTTCAAATCCTTGGCGGGCGTAGAAAGGTTAAAGTAGACCGGGACGCACAGGAACTTCATTCTTTCAAACCAATATCCTGTCGTAGCTCAGTTCTTGTGGAACATTCGTCTCTTAGCAACATTTGGACATTTCTTTTAGTTTATTATTATTATTATTATTATTATTATTATTATTATTATTATTATTATGAGTTTATGTATCAAAGCACACTTAATATGCGATATTAAAACAAATCTGGAACTTGTGCTCTTTATTCATTCCCATCATTTACTGCGTTCCGGCAAAGTAGTGTGGTAAGCGTTCCGGCAATTGACTACAGTAACTTTAAGCACTCTACAAGAAGGAATACATTTCCAGGCTGTTCCTGCTATACCATGACTTTGGGCTTTATGGTATCTCCAATTTAGGAGTAAATTAACGCTTTTCATCCTGCAATGTAGGGTTCATGATAGCTCATCAGCGCTGGAAGGAAGCTTTTTGTTTGTTCGTATCCTAATTTTCTAGACTGTAAGAGCGAAAAAGTAAGTTGACCTGATTGTTATTTCGTAGAGACCGTTGTAATTAGGCATTGTAAGGACTTGTAAGGAATTTTACCTAAAATCCTTAGAAAACACTTTTCTTCCTCTCCAGTCTGTTACCAGACAGGATTTTTTTTTTTTTTTTAAAGTTGAGAATGCTTCAAGAACATGCCAGAACGAATTTCAAAAGAATTAATTTTTCTTATTAACTTCTACAGGCTTTATACCAATTGTTCTATGTACTTTATTATTATACACGTTAAACAATTCTTGTAATATATCTATCCATTTATAATTTCCTTGAGTACTAAATTTTCTCCACATTTTTAAAAGATTCTGTTAAAACGTTCTACCATATGTTGTTCTATGAAGACACATGCGCAAAATTGAAAAATTCTCAAAATATTATATCTCTATGACTTACAGTTCCCAAGATACAGCTCCTTAAATCTCTCGAAATTCGAACTTTTTTTGACCAATATGAGGAATGGTGGTCAGTTGGCCAGTGACCACCGGTTACTATTTGGTGCCAGAATGTTCACCATCCTCTTAGGTATTGATCAACACCAATATGACTATGATAAACAACCTCGAAATACTCCATATAGAATGTATTACGTGCTAGTTTGTTTTTAAATTGTATGTCAGTAAAAATATTTAAAACTCGTATAAATACTTCTCCAAAAAAAAAAAAAAAAAAAAAAAAGACAGACAAGGTCAGAATAGTCGGTTAAAATAGTCAGGTCAGAATAAGAACGATAGAAAAAGGACAGAACGAAACAAGACGTCAACTCAAAATTTTCGAGAAATGGGAATTTTCGCTAACTTAAACTTTACATGTGAGTTAACCTTTTATTATAATTAAATTTGTCTTGTGTAAGAGAATGCATTTTCAAAACTTCTCAAGGAGGTCTCTCAACAAGTCTACCTGTAATTAGTACACTTAAATATTTGTTATTCCATAAAGTAATTTTTAAATAGTCAATTTAATATGTTTGAAATAGCAGACTAAAACAGTGCCCTAAATTCATATTCATTTAAATTTGTCTGCTGCAATTGTAAATTTGTAAATTTGTTTCTTTAAGGATGATTTATTATCAATTTAAAATTATTTTTTTCTACACATAACATCGATTCGCACTAAATATATGATATTACCACTATACTACCACTGATGTCAAAATCTAGAGCTCAATATTAATGGTCAAAACATGGTTATTTTAGAGTAGAGTAATCATTACATAAATCCTCTCTATTAATCTATTAATCTATTAATATATGAATCTAAACAATATTTCCTCGAGTGTGTGATAGATGCGGAAATGCAAAGAGAACAAAATCAACCCATATTCCCCCAGAGTGAGTGAGAGATGCGGAAATACAGAGAGCTTAAGAACATCAGAGTTACCTATACGAATGGTAATAAATAAATAAATAAATAAAAAAAAAAATTGTGCTCTTTCTCAGCAGAATGTCGAACGTGCAGAAGGATCCTTGTGTTAGCTTCTATGTGGGAGAAGGGAGTAATGCCAGTAATACCCAAATTTGTTGAAGAAGATATCTGATTTTGTCTAGTTCCGATTATTTTTGTCTTCGAAATATTAGCTGCAGTAATGGTTTCGGCGAAGTAATGAAATAGTCTTTCCTTATCATTTGCATGGAATTTTTGGATTTTTAAATATTATATTATTTACTGAAAACGGGCTTGATAACAAAGCGTTCCTGTGCCCACACTCTGACGCGTCTATGTTTTTAAGCTCTTTTCAATGTAGCAGTCAAAGATCACGTCCGAGCATGTAATGTTCCGAGGCGTGGAAGAAACCATGTTGTTCATAACTGCAGCATATCGTGCAAACTTTTTCCAGATCCTGGTTGTAATTTGTGTATCAGCACCACTTCATCGATCCCAAGATCTAAGGAAATGTGGAACGATAGTACTTGTACACAACTAAAAATTTTCTTTTCGAAGCAATCTACAATATCTGATTTGGAAGTAGAGAGTTGTGAGCGAGTTTTGTCATTCAGTTAATGATGGGGGACAAGTTACATTCTCTTGAAAAAGAAATGCTTTCTGACACCATTCTCACTTTCCTGACATGCTAAGAACAGATTGTAATAGTTGAGTGCATCAGAGAGTTTCATCTTATCTTTCAGGTACAGTTGAAAAGCTGCAAATTAGATTTCTTTTAACATTATGTATGGGGTGCTTCCATGTCACTATACAGTAATAGACTAAATTCTCATATATCTTGGTTCTTAGTACCCGCGTCGCGAAGAGACTGGTGCTATTCTTCTTGTGTTATTTGTCTGGCGAACCCAATTATGGACAGACAAGGGCGCCCATGTTGTGGTTTCCAAGGGGGGCAAATATAAGCGACGTTTCAAATATAGTTTCAAATTTTGCTGTAACTAATATAAAAATTCTATTGGGCTTTCGATATTCTCAAGTACGATTTCCTCTTTGGGGGGGGGGGAAGCGTCCCACCTTGCCCCCCTGATGGGCGTCCTTGTGGACAGATGTTCTTGAAGAAAATTATCAAACCCACAAAATACATCAATTAGGTTTTCCACATGTGTTCTATACTTGCTTTGTAATGACTTTGTGTCCTCCTGGAGTGTGTTTCTCAAAAGTGCAAATAAGCAGAATGTTTGTCTACATACTCAGCCAGTAAATGAGCGACTGTTTTCTTCCCAAGAATTAATGAGCCTTATGCAGAGTCGTTCTGACACGTGGTTAGTGCCATACTAAAAAGTTTGACTAACATATGTTTCCTGCAATAGTCAGGCTTTTAGTATGACGCTAATCATACGTCAAAACGACTCTGCATAAGACGGAATGAGTTTTGAAAACTTCCCCATAGAGAACCACTTGCTTTTATCAGTTTGTTGTTGTCCATGAAGGTTGCCGCATGGTAGTCTACCGCCTGACACATGGAAAGTGCCGGTAGATTTCTTACTGGTGAAATGTTCTCTACGGAATTCCTTAAATACATCAGGATGATGAACTAGAAGTTGCTTCACAGTATGACAAAAGAGTAGCTGTCATCGCACATACAGCATATTGTCCAGAATTAAGTACTAAAGATAGAGTACTGCTACGTAAAGCGTGAAATTGCTATCACGTACACTGTTCACAAACAGTAACAACAGTGCTCCTAGCTCCAAAACTGTTACCCAGTATTGGAATTGAGCAGAATGTTACTTCTGCTGGGATATCCCTATTACAATGTTATCCGTAACAAGAAAGCTTTACTTCCAGATATAATCGAGCTGGGACCACACGCAACAACGAGGAACGTTCTAAATTCAGTTTAAAATGTATTTGAAATTAAAGCATAATAATACATGATTTAATATAAAATCCTACCTAGGGATTCAAGAATAAATTTATTCTTCTTGTCGATTTCCCATTACTTCAAACGACATATGCAAAAAGAGACTTTTTTTTATGGAATAGAGGACTTTTTCCGGCTTTAAAAAACAGGAAAGTTTTGCTGTTTTGACTTATATGATTTTCTTGTTCAAGAACCATTTTTGTTTCCTGTAGTGGATTTTACAATTAACAAATCACGTTTACAACATTCAGTACTTGTGAATTGTGTGTTCAATCCAGAGCTGGCTGGCTTGATTGGTTTTCAAACTGGCATTGCAGTTGGTTCCAGCAAGTAAACGTTATGCAAAACCAATAGCCCAAATGTCATTTTGGTTGCCTAACCATTTTATCAAATTCCTGCAATTTATACATTTTGATATGTATTTTACTGGTTGCGTAGATGCAATCTGTCAAGCCATAAAAAGGTACGATAAAACAAGAAACCAGACACTAAAACATTTTAGTTTTGATATAAAAGTCTTCCTTATATATGGTTCTCTGATCGAAAAACATTTTATCCTGAACTTCAGTGTGTTTGGTTTCCAAAATTAAAGCCATAAATATAAATTTTGGGAATGATGTTAGTTTAAAAGTATCCACAAAATTTGTTCTCTTTACAATTTATATAATGTCAAGAATTTTTGATATAACAAGTTTGTAGATAGCGTTTCAAACTTTCTCCCACTCGCATTTTGGCGAGTGTTGAAATGGAATGTTGAATGGCGGAAACTTCATAACGAGGAACTACATAATTTATACGGTTTACCCAACATTGTTAGGGTCGTAACTCTAGGAGGTTCAGGTGGGCAGGTCATGTACTCAGAATGGAAGAAAATAGGAAAGCATTCAAAGTTTTAACTGGAAGACCAATCGGAAAACGACCATTAGGAAGACCTAGGCGCAGATGGGAGAACAATATTAAAATGGATCTCACAGAAATATGAATACAAAGTAGAAACTGGATACAGTTGACTAAGGATAGAAGTCAGTGGAGTGTTTTTGTGAACGCGGTATTGAACCTCCAGGTTAAATAGGCTATAGAGTTTAAAACATAATTCCAACTTATAGAAAAATCGCATATTCATATAGTGGGATTTTTAAAATTAATTATTTGGAATGAGATAAAGGGAATTTTCGTCGAAATTGACGAAATATAAAGGGATTTTCCACTATATGAATAATCATCGCCAACAAAATTTTCTACGAGTGTGAAGCAGGCAAAATGAGTCATCTATAAGCATGTTAAAGTTGTCAACTTTTAGTTTGAAGTTGTCTTTCTTTGTTGTCGGCAAAGTTCATGGCAGCGAGGAGTGCCTTAATCATATATGATTCTTAAAAACCAAGTACCAAGAAACGAAATTTGTACTCTGGTATTTGAGGAAATAAGAAACCAAAACAATGAACGAAAGAAAGAAAGTAAAATATAAAACAAGAAACAATTATTTCCTCATGTTCAACATGAAATGTATGGAGAACAAAACTTTTCTATAGTGCTGCCAAAATGTCCCACATCGCGACGTTCATAAATACACTTGGACATCACCAGACGGAAAAACACATAATCAAATTGATCACATTTTAGTAGATAGAAGAAGACAATCTAGCATAATTGACGTCCGGTCGTTTAGAGGGGCTGATTGTGACACTGATCACTACCTGGTAGTAGCGATAATACGGGAGAGATTATCGTTGAATAAAGGTAATATTCAATGTCCTAAAACGGAGAGATTTAATTTAAAGAAATTAGAAGAGAGCCAGGTAAGAGAGGAATACCAGATTGAAGTTTCGAATAGATTCGCGGTTTTAGAAGACTCGGAGTGCACTAGTGTTGAGGATACTTGGATTGAAATTAGAGATAGCATTAAAAGTTCAGCAATAGAAAAATTGGGACACGCGGAAATACGTAGGAACAAACCATGGTTCGACCAAGAATGCATTAAATTAGCAGAGAAGAGAAAACAGGCAAAATTACGGTGGCTACAAAATCCGAATGAAACAACTACACGAAATTTCGCAGATATCAGGCGGGAAACTTCCAAAACTTTTAGAACAAAGAAACGGGATTTTTTGAAAGGTAAAATTAAGGAACTTGAAGATAATAGTAAAGATAAAAATATTCGGGACATGTATAAGGGGATCAGCGAATTTAAGAAAGGCTATCAACCTCGTGCTTATATATTAAAGAAATCTGACGGAACAGTTCTCACCGATACGGATAGCCTCTTAAATAGATGGAAAGATTTCTTTGACGATTTGCTGAACACGCAGCCAAAAACTAATGTGCGTGGAGAAAAGGAGATACACACCGCAGAACCGTATATTCCAGAACCCAATCGAATAGAAGTGGAAGCCGCTATAAAGAAATTGAAGAAACACAAATCTCCGGGTGTAGATGAAATTCCGGTTGAGTTAATTTTAGCTGGAGGCGAAAAATTGTGGAACAAGATACACAAACTCATTCTCCTTATCTGGAACAAGGAAGAATTGCCACAAGAGTGGAAAGAATCAATCATTGTTCCAATTCACAAGAAAGGCGACAAAACTGACTGTAATAATTATCGAGGCATTTCTCTTCTGTCAACATCCTATAAAATCCTTTCAAATATTCTGTTAGCAAGATTGACCCCATACGCAGATGAAATTATTGGAGATTATCAGTGCGGATTTAGACGAAATCGATCAACTACCGACCAAATATTTACCATTCGCCAAATACTCGAAAAGAAGTGGGAATACAATACCCCGGTACATCAACTATTTATTGATTTTAGAAAGGCTTACGACTCGGTTAGGAGAGAAACATTATACAACGTTCTTACAGAACTTGGAATACCGAGAAAGCTAATTAGATTAATTAAAATATGTTTAAGTGAATCCCAAAGTAAAGTCCGGGTAGGAAAATTTTTGTCCACGAGCTTCCACGTCGAAAATGGCCTGAAACAAGGAGATGCGTTGTCGCCATTATTATTTAACTTTGTGCTGGAATACGCCATAAGGAAAATCAAAGATAGCAACCAGGGCCTAGTGTTGAACGGAATTCACCAGGTTATGGCATATGCTGATGATGTAAATTTAATAGGGGATGATAGGAGAACAGTAGAAATAAATGCAGAGATCTTATTAAACGCTTGCAGGGACATGGGTTTAGAAGTAAATGCAGAGAAAACTAAATACATGGAAGTGCGTCGGGACCGTAATACGGCAAATTGTGGAGGAGTTAAAATATTAAATAATGCTTTTGATAAAGTGGATACTTTCAAATATTTAGGATCAATATTAACAGACGAAAATCATATTCACGAAGAAATTAAATGTCGACTAAAAGCAGGGAATTCGTGTTACTATTCGGTTCAAAATCTCTTGTCGTCGCGAATTCTGTCGAGGAATTTGAAGCTTAAAATATATAAAACGATAATCATGCCTGTTGTTCTGTATGGTTGTGAAACATGGTCGCTTACTCTGAGAGAAGAACATAGACTGAAAGTATTTGAGAACAGGATCCTGAGAAGAATATTCGGACCCAAGAGGAACGAGAATGGGGAATGGCGGAAGCGTCATAACGAGGAACTACATAGTTTATACGGTTTACCCAACATTGTTAGGGTCGTCAAGTCTAGGAGGCTTAGGTGGGCAGGTCATGTAGCTAGAATGGAAGAAAGTAGAAACGCTTTCAAAGTCTTGACTGGTAGACCCATAGGAAAACGACCATTAGGAAGACCTAGGCGCAGATGGGAGGACAATATTAAGATGGATCTCGCAGAGATAGGAATACAAAGTAGAAACTGGATGCAATTAGCTAAGGATAGAAGTCAGTGGAGAGCTTTTGTGAACGCGGCACTGAACCTCCGGGTTCCATAGGCCATAGAGTTAGTTAGTTAGTTAGCTGCCAAAATGTCTTGATCCGTGGCAAAAATGAGAGCTAAAGCTCACACCCTCGACACACCCACGCGTTGAGCCAATAACGATTCAGATGTTGCTAAGCGAGAGAGCCTTGCAGTCGTACGAGTGGAATTCCTTCAGCCGATAGCAGCGCTTGCTACGGAAGACTAGGCGTCAAGTCAATGTGATATGTCTATAGTATCATTCGACTCAATAGAAGATCATGGTATAAGGGTGTCATGGAGTCAATGCGTTTCTGATAACATAAAATACACTCTGTGATAAAATGGGGGTCATGATTGGAATTAGGTTGAGAACCACTGGGCTATATGAATAATTTCTCTGCTTAAAAAGTATTGTTTTAGTAAGAACGTGTACAAAGGCATGTCTAGTGACAAAGATTCTAGGGAGAGGGTAGGGCCCCGGTAGACCCCCGCGTGGGTGAGCCCCTGATGACGAACCATTCCAGTGCGATGAGTTTCTTTTCCTTGTTTTATGCTTCTGACTCTCTTACTCTCCCTGTTATGATTTCGAGCCTGCTGTACCGAAACTCAACAATAATAGGAACAAAACGGTAAGGGAGTTTCCGTAGTGTAGTGGTTATCACGTGCGCTTCACACGCGCAAGGTCCCCGGTTCGATCCTGGGCGAAAACATCTGAATTTCTTTTTTAATGTTAGTAATATGAACTCAATTTTATAAAACATACGCTATATAATTACTGAAATGTGGCTCCTCCCATGAAGCCTAAAAGAGGTAGAAGTAATTTTAATGGTATGTTGATAATTACTGCAACGACACTGAACATTACTAGAAAATACTCAAATGAATCGGCAAGTGTTCATTCTACACAAAACACAGACGCTTAGTGATTCAAATCTAGGTTGCGTTATGTGGGTGGTCGACGACCCCTTCCATCATCAACATCAATAAAATAATAATAATAATAATAATAATAATAATAATAATAATAATAATAATAATAATAATAATAATAATAATAATAATATAAACGAAAATTTATACAGTTGTCGCGAGTTATATCTAAATCTCTTTCTTATATTCCCAGCCGGTGCTTCCCTAATTTTCGGTGTCCACCCAGCGTCGTGAGGCAAACTGGTGAGTCACGTGAATGAAAGACGTGACGACCACTAGATCTAGAAAGCTCCCGATATGCTGGTTAGCGATAAAGCGACTTGGCGCGCCAGGGACGTACCCACCAGACTCCCCCCTCCCGAAATTTCGACTTTTGTGTAAATTTAGCCTAATTTTAGGGGCAATTTTAGGAATTTTAATATAAAATACCCTCATATTGAGTTTGGACCCCCCCGAAATAAATTTCTGCGTACGCTACTGTGGCGCGCTTACCACGCGTTCGTCGCTAACCTGGACGTAGTTCCACCAATCGCTAACAGATGGCTTTGAGCAGCTCAGGCCTACAAATTGGGCCGTTACGTTAAATGATTTGGATTGGTTTCATATTCAAAAATGGTACTTCTCGTTTCATGAAAACCGTTATATTTGTTAAAAAATGATTATCTCGTTTCTCCTTCAATTTTTAGTAGTGACACAAATCGAAATTGCAATTACCCTTATCACTGTTAAAAATTTGATGAGAATGTGTTGAGTCATATTTCCACTTCTGCTTAGTGGATTTAACAGGAAAGAAGATTTGTAGCACTTCCGGTTGGAACACTGTAAAATGAAGCAATGCGTTAACATGAAGTTTTGCTTCAAATTTCGGAAAAATTTGAAGCTCAGCCTAAGCTATCTATCTGCAAAATGTTGTGTATTGTGTTGCGATTTTTAGTTTTTTTTTTTTTTAACATTACTTGTATGCTAAATATAGGAGAGGGAATCAAATCATTTTTTATTAATATGAAACATTAAAATGTACAAATCTTAAACAACATAAATAACAAGGTAATTGATGCATGGGTTCTCTAGTTCGATCCCAGCTCGCATCAAGTGGACTTAGTGGTGGACAAACACCATGTGCGTGGGTTTTCTCGGGGTTCTCCCGTTTCCACCCACTTTGTTCATTCCACCATTGCCTTTATTTCTCATAATCACTGTCTCCTTTAGTCTAGCCGACATAAACGTTGGACATAAAACTGAAATATTTCATTTTCATTAAAAAGGTAATTTAGATGTTCATAATACGTAGGCAGGCACTCAGAATTTTTTGTTGGGGGAGTCCTTTTTGGGGGGGTCTAATACGTCTATATAGTATTGACCTTGTGTTATCCTGCAGCCGGAAATACGATAAGTAATTGATAATTACTTCTACCTATATTCTTAAAAAAATGGTAGAACTAGATTAATTTTCACTAGATTTCCACTACTCACATGTCAAGGCTTTTATCGGTGCATCTATAATGGGAATTTAATTGATGGTGTAAGATAGAGTGATCGTGGTTGGCAACACTAGCATCAAAGTAGGGTTGTATTTTCCATCGGCATGTGGTAAGAAACTTCAGAGACCATCTTTCGTTGGCCCTGCTATAGTTCAGGTGACAACACATCAACAGGAATAATCGAACTGTTAAATTACAGCTGATTTTTTAAAAAAATAATTTTACCATATTTTTACATATAGAACAAAACAATCTTATACAGGCGTTAGTATAGCTAGCATTGTTTATAGACGGCAATAAGAGAGTTATTAAAATTTTCAGAGGTCATTTGTGTTTAATGTGGTTTTCAGTGGCGTATTTACGATTTTGTTTCGGGAGAGGCTTTGCCAACTTTCGGGGGGGACTTTGCCTGAAAAAGTGAAAATTCTGTAAGATATTTCATATACTTTACTATAGTAAGTAAGATTTCGGGGGGGGGCTTAAGCCCGAAAGCTCCCTCCTAAATACGCCACTGGTGGTTTTCTAAACAAAGAAAAATAAGAGACACAGTACTGTATACAGAGTGTTACAAAGAATATTGTGGGGGGCGCGGTGGCTCAGTGGTAAGCGTTCACCTCCGGTGCTTGGGGTCGCTGGTTCGGTCCCAGCTCGCGCCGTGTGGACTTTGTGTTGGACAAACACCGTACTCGTGGGTTTTCTCGGGATTCTCCCATTTCCTCTCACTTTCTTCATTCCACCATTTCATTCATTTCTCATCATCACCGTCTCGGAAATTTCCCTATATTATGGAAATTTACCTAGATAAGGGGAATTTACATTCGAAATTTCCCTAGATTACGGAAATTTACCTAGATAAGGGAAATTTACCTACGAAATTTACCTATATTAGGGAAATTTCCCTCAAACTACAAATTCTGCTCAGTATTACATAGAATCACTACTTCATAGAAACTTATAGTGTTACACTACTGTAATTTATAATAGCGGTACTATTAATAAAAAAAATAAGTTTAGGGATGTCGTCGACATTCAATAAAATGTGTCGTGAGTCAGAAAAGATTGGAAACCACTGTTCTAATGTACCAACCTCGGGACGCAAACCAGGGCTCAGACGCACTGAAGGTGAGCCTCAAGCCGCCTTTCAAAGAAACGCGCATCCATGCATATGTATGTAAATTGTTTGCATGTTGCAGAACATTACTACCGTAAGCCCACTTCGTAGCATAAATTATAAGCGTTCAGACATGGGATTGCACTATTTCTGTTTATAATTACCACTTCGTGTCATTGTCTCTGTTTACATTTACCTTAAATAACATTTGGACAGTGAAAAAAAGAAAGCCGAATTTGAAAATCGATTTTGAAAACCGAAAATCGATTTTGGAAACCGAAAAGCCACTTTGGAAATCAAAACCAAAAATCGATTTTGAAAACTGAAAACTGATTTTTAAATCCGAAAATTTAAGTTTTTGAAATTGCAGCTGTTTTAAAATTCGATTTTCCGAAAAATCGATTTGGACGGCACTATTTAACATTGCTATCTTTGGTTCACATGGTTCCAGGTTCGATTCTCAATGTGGACACTTTTTTTTCTTAGTTGGTTCAACATACAGAGATAAATAAGGAACAACCCCAATTATGTGGTAGCGAACTGCAGAGCAAAAAGCCAAAACTAATGACGAATATCAATATGGTAACTAACCAACATCGTCTGTAACTAAAAAGCGTCAAACTGTTTGGTCATAATGGACACAGATCGCCAGAGAGTTTAGTTTATTACTGTTGAAAAGAAAACATCTCGACCACCATCAAGAAAGACGAGACTCTACGCATATTTGAAAACATGTTTAGTAAAGATACCGGTATATCTACACATTTATCTTTAGCTAAACGTTAGAATTCTCAAAGCTAACGCTTTCGACATCACAAAAAGAGAGAAAATTCCTGCATCGTGTATGAATACTGCATTTGATCAACATACACAATTTCTCTCGTTGACTATTACGGTTGCTGTATTCCAGTTTACAGTGATCTCATCCCACTAGAAAATTGACTGGCAATATCTTTGCTATGGTTCTTCATAGGCACTGGCGTCTCTGGCGTGTAAAATTTGACGGGGGACATTAAAGAAAGTGATTTAAATTGTAGTACCTAGCCCAGTCTATTTATTATCTTAGATTCCATGTCTTACCTTTCTGCTTACCTTCACGGACCCCCTGAGACATATCAAGAACTCTGTTATACACAGCCTGAATATTATATTCCAAATAAATATTATCATTATTATTTATATGTTATTCTGTCGTTAGTAAATAAATTTAATTAGAATATTGAATATTTTATACTTCAAAATATTGGGGAGACGCGTCCTCCCCCCAGAGACGCCCGTGTTCATAGGTTATAGTATCAAGATTAGTTCATTTCATACGGCACTCGAAGCCTTAACAGCATTATGGATACTTGAGAAAATGAAATGAAATGAAATCTTACGCCCCACTATTACGTCCATTAGGTTTAGAAAGACGTTGATTAAGGCAAGTGAATGATGATGGACGAATTGGTGGAATGAGAATGTAGGGGAAACGGGTGTACTCCGAAAAAAAAATAGACACGATGTTGTTCATCATAAACTTACTTGATCGGGGATCGAACCAGGGATTCCATGCAGCAGAGGTAACCACTCTATCGCTGAGCCACTGTTCATGGATACTTGCGCAAACCAGTGTGCTGGGCTTCCTACGATTAAATTTTACACATAATACTTGTACATGTAGGGACAAAGGCACGTAAGCAATATATATATACATATATATATATATATATATATATATATATATATATATATATATATATATATATATATATATATATATATATATATCGCGTGGGGTCCAAACCTTTCGAGAAGGTCGAAATTTCAATATAAGCATAAACTATATAAACATGTGTAAAATCATCCTTTAACTTAGGCTTATTTTACAAAAAAAAAGTCGGGATTTTTGGGAGTTCGGTCAGCCAGTATATGTCCGTGATTCTGCTTGTGAAGCTCTCGGACAAGTGACCAGCGAGTCCATGCGTTAAGTCGGCTCTGAGCACAGAGAAAGCTAGTTGAGAACGTTTCACACTTCGATCTCGATTAGGTGCGTCATTTAAAGGGTTTTGGGAAAATTGCTCCCCTATGATTGATATAAACTCAGTCGAGAATCTTCCCCTCTTCTTCCCCGAAGCCGAATTTGAAATGACACACCTTGGTTCCGGCCATATTTGACAAACTTAAATAAGAGTTTGAGAACCCACGTTGAGTCTAGAATGAATCGTTAGACACAAAAGCAATACACAGAAACAATTCTGCAAATTTACTTTATTGGTGCCAGTATACTTTGAAAAGCCATTGAACATGTATACAGTTAATGAATATATAACAAATATAAGGATTAACCTTAGCAAACCAAAGCTAAAGTATAAATAAAATATATTATTTGTTAAAAGTATTTTTGGCACCCCCATAAAGTAAATCTGCACGCGATTCAATTTTATTACTTACCGCGTAATCACTTTCGTCACCTAACCAGCTAGGATCTGGAATTGCTAATATTTGAAAATCCTTAAAGCGTAGCCTGATATTGTATTGTCCAGACTGCCTTTGATCCCATGTGTCAGGCTCGCAAACACTATTGCATACAAAACAACTCGCAAGTAGCGTAATTAGAATAATAAAATGATCCACAGCGTCCGCCATATTGTGTCCGAAGCGATGTGGGCTTGGGATGAGAATAAAATGATTTTTACGAGTACCCTTTAAAGATGTGATGTAGGCTTAACTGTTGTTACGGTATCACTGTGATAGCATTTTGAACAACGTTGTTGAGGGAGAGAAAAAAAACACACGTGAGATGCATTGCTTCCATGACAATGACCTCGCCGGTAATAGATGTTGTTAGGTGGCGCTTCTGGACCTGTCTCCAGTGTTGCCAAATTGTTTATCGGCAGTTGACCCTAGGAACACAAAACATTGACAAAAAAGGAAAAGTATTTTTTTAAACTTGATTTGTTTTCTTTTACTTCGTTGTCTTACGAGCTCTGTGATTCTTAGTATTTATCCTGAGGCAAAACTGGTTTATTGTAATTTTCCTCTTTCCTTCCGAATCATTAGCAAATATGTACAAAAAACATGCTCAGGACGTAAATTGTGATTATGTAGTATCTACATCTATAGACAATTGCAAACACATGCAAAATCATTAAGATCTGAAAAGAAAAGTTTTGTTTTCAAGATCTCAAGGGAATGAATTAAGAGTTTTTGTTTTCCAACCTATTGCAACACCTAGGACCGGCCCTAAGCGCTTCAGAAAGAACAAATCTTAAAAATCACGAGGATTTTAACTATGCGGTGTGTTTGAAATGTATCGAACCTTTCGTTGGCAAAAATACATTTCTTCATTTGGAAATCCGAAACACTAATTCCCTTTAAATAGTCTCCGTAATGCACATATTTTTCCCAGCGCTCTGTTCATTGTTGGAAACACTTCTGCAAGGGAGCCGATTTCTCTGTATATTTGGGGGGAGGGACATTCAGATGCAGAAGATATATATATGGAGATTTTAAGACAAATTTCACTCAAATTATGCCAAATATTGTATATTCATAAATATAATAGGGGGTCCCACATGAGCTTTAGGGGTCCCTGCCCCACTAGGATCGGCGCCCTTGCACTTCTGGAACACTTCTGTTGGAACCATTCCAACAACTGTGAGCAACCGTGCAGTCGCATTCCGTATGATGTGTTCTCTTGACTCAAATCATTTGACAAAAAATCTAAAATCCGACGACCTCTCATTGGCTATTTAGGTGACTGTAAACGACTGACACTTTCTGCGGGGAGGGAAAACTTCACGACTACACATGAGTGTGCCCTCTACATCTGCACTGAAGAAAGTATCAAGCTTTTCATTGGTTTACGCGGGAAAAAATAAGGTTCAATATTTTTTGAACATACCTCGTATGTTACCGCATCAAAAACAACGAAGGGGAGGGGAAAAGAACTTGCACTTTGAAAGCCCTAAACATTACAAACACAATCGTTGTGTTTGTTTTAATCTATTGTGTTTATGGAAGAGAAAGCAAACATACCAGCAAAGGAAAAAAAAAATGATATTCCTTTTTATAGAATTCAATATCGAGGTTCATTCTCAATATATTAGTTTACAATTCCAGTGATTCCAGTGGAACTAGCTCTTATATCTTTATTTCTTGATTTTCCTTCAACATCAGTCAAACAATTTTAAAAAATCTAGTTTTCACCTTCAATAATAAGGAACTTGTTTGTGACAAAGACAAGACTAATTTTCGTATCAAAACTATGATAACTAACTAGTGCAACAGGTGTTCGCTACTGTTGGAGAATTGAGTTCTTGTATTTGACAACAATCAAGCAATTCAGGCTGGGATTTGCTTGACCATTTGCTTTAGTACTGTCCATGTGACCTTAAACTAATGCGACCTAAACATGATTTATGAATGTAGTATTGAAATAGAAGGTCAACGATTTAGAAGAATTGAACGAGAAATGAAATAGAAGTATTGAACGAGAAGTCAATTTAACTACGATCATCATGAAGTCTGTGTCAACAAGAAATATTTATTTTAAATAATATAGTTACAACAAATTTTGCTGCTCCTCGAAATTTGCCGCACCCTGCAAATGCACGTGTTGCACATATGGTACAGCTGGCACTGGCAACACCGAGGTTAGGCTCTACTAGTAATATGAAGTCCAAACCACGAGCAGGGCTTGAATAGGGTGCATATGGTGGGTAAACAAACAATACTGCAAGATCAACCCTCACAGTGACCAGCAACACTATATCGCCTCGAGCTGGATTCCAAGATCACGACACGCTCCTTGCCAACGCCAACGAAAGAATTGATTACTACCCCTTAAAACCAGTATGATGGAATAGAGTACTGCTCACCATGCTTCTTGGGCCATCTGGGTCTGGTTGTCACTTCTCATTGTCAGAACCGGTCTGACCCGGATAGACTCAGAGACCCACACAGATCCGGCGACCCGGAAGCAGCCAAAAGTACATTAATGTGATGCTCACTACTGCAGTTCGAACAATTATTGGGCCTCAGTGCCTCAGTGGTAGAGCGTTCACCTCTGGTGCATGGGGTCCTTCGATCGATCCCAGGTCGCGCCAGGTGATCCTTGTGGTGAAAAAAGAGCTACGTGCGTTAATTTTCTCGGGATCTCTCGTTTCCTCTCTTTTTCTTCATTCACCATTTCATTCATTTCTCATCATCACCGTCTCCATCAGTCTAGCCGGCATAACCGTGGGACGTAAAAACGAAATATTTTCGAACATGTATTTGCTTGATTCACATTTCTTAATCAAGTCTTGAATATTTTAAATATAATTTCATGTTTATTTGACTTCCAATATAAAAAAAAGAAAGAAAAAACAATACGGTGGTTTTTGAACCTAGACTATACACAAAGATTTAACAAAGCACTATATGGAGTGAATAGTATCTTTTCATATTCTAAATGGCAAGTTATACAGCTCTATAATTCTGACGAGTTTTAGATTCTGTTAAACCATGTAGTTATCTTTCAGTGCAATGCTTTGTCACAAAAGAATACACAAAAGAGACGAAAAACAAAATGATTGATTGAGTGAGAAGACACAGAGCGAGGAGAGAATAATGTTTTTAGAATCAAATTAGCAATCTCACAATACTCCCCACCTGCATCACGATGTTTCATCGTTTCTGAGTTTTACGCGCGCGCATCCACACACACACACACACACACACGGGGGCTCAGTGGTAGAGCGTTCACGTCCGGTACTTGAGGTCCCTGGTTCGATCGCAGCTCGCGCCGTGTGGACTTTGTGGTGGATCAACACCGTGCTCGTGGGTTTTCTCGGGATTCTCCCATTTCCTCTCACTTTCTTCATTCCACCATTTCATTCATTTCTCATCATCACCGTCTCCTTTAGCCTAACCGGCATAAGCGTGGGACGTAAAACTTAAAGATTTCATTTCATTTTCACACACACATGCTCGATACTGCCTCTGTAAATTCCCGAGCCAGCTCACTGTTCTCATCTAAACTTGGGCTTAAATATTATTTAGATTGGCACCCAGGTTTCTTCCAGATTTGGCACTGCCCCCCGGAGCTCTGAGAGTGTTCCCCGGACGAGACCTACGAAGACACTTATGTGTCGGATGGGAAGGATTGCGTGCTACAGTGAAATTTAGAGCTGTGTCGGTGGTAGTTCACTACCAGAAGGGCCACCCCTACCGAATTGGTCTAAATGGAGTAGCCAGACGAAGAGTGTTCTGAGAGAAGGCAGCAGTTCTCCAGTAGCCAAGTTGGCGGAAATCATAGTGATTGGTACGGCAACTTGGACATTAGTCCCAGGCGTGGTCAGAGTGACTTTAACGGCTGGGATACTGCGGGGTGGAAGGCAACGGGAAACCACCACTCTATTTTCCCTAGTTTGCTGGCAGCAAAAAGAGAGCATATGAACAATGGTCTTTCGCAGGTCAAAATGTAGTTCCGGAGGTAAAATATCCCCCCATTCGGATCTCCGGGAGGGGGATGGCTTGGGAAGGACTATTGGACGAGAAAGTAATAATGGGGGGAAGACATACAGAGAAAGAAAGACAAGGAAGAGCAAAAGGTTTAGGATAGGGACATGGAACGTACGTACTATGTTACAGGGAGGAAAATTAGAAAATCTTAAAGAAGAAATGAAACAAAATAATTTAGATTTGGTAGGCGTTTGTGAAGTTAGATGGGAAGGTAATGAGGTATTGAACAGCGAAGAATATAGAATGTTTTATTCAGGTAATGAAAAGGGCGGTCATAATGGCGTAGGAATAATTCTTGGAAAGCGCTTAAAAGAGAAGGTAGTGAAAGTAGAATTTATTGATGATAGAATTATGATGTTAAGACTTAAAGGAAAAACGAAGGATTTAGTGGTGATACAGACATATGCACCGACGACTTCGCATGCAAATGAAGAAGTAGAGGAAAATTATGAGAAAATAGAAGAAATTATAGATAAGGAGAAGAAAGGTGCATGCATAATTCTAATGGGAGATTTCAATGCAGTTGTGGGAGAAAAACAAGAAGGTAGTATCGTAGGCAAATATGGTTTAGGCGAAAGAAATGAAAGGGGAGAGGGACTGGTGAATTTCTGTAGACAGAATTCACTAGTAATTGGGAACACTTGGTTCAATCAGCACAAGAGAAGAAGATATACATGGAAATCACCAATAGACGGCGGAAGATATCAGATAGACTATGTTATGATTCAGGACAGGTATCGGAATAGCTTAAAGAACGCAAAGACCCTTCCCGGGGCTGATATTTTCTCCGATCATAATCTTGTGCTGGCCGAAGTAGATATTCAACTGAAAAATGTAGACAGAAGAAAAGTAGGTAACAAAGTGTTGAATACTGAGAAGTTGAAAAACGAGGAAATAAGAAATCTTTTCGTTAAAAAATTCGAAGAAAAATGTTCAAACGAGGAAAGAATAGGTGTAGGTAGTAACGCACGGTGGGAACATATTAAACGTTGCTTACAGCAAGCCGCAGAAGAAGCAGTAGGTTACCACGAACACAAAACTGCTAAGAAACCATGGGTTACAGAGCAGATGTTACAGAAAATGAGGGAGAGGAAGATGTGGAAACAGGTTGATACAGAAGAGGGCAGAAAGATGTACAGAAAGTTAAATAATGAATTACGAAGAGAAACAGACAGAGCGAGGGAAGAGTTTTACAAAAGAAAATGCGAGGATATAGAAGAATTAGAAAGAGTTGGGAAATATGAGGAAATGTACAAGGAAGTGAAATCTATGGAATTTCGGAGGAAACAAGGGGGTATTATGATGGCAGTAGATAATAAGAATGAGAAGGTAGTAAGCGAGAGAAATGAGGTCATAGGAAGGTTGAAAGAATACATTGAAGACTTATATGAGAGTAGGGATAGACTGTGTAGCCTAAATGTTGAAGTAGAAAATGAAGTAGGCGAGGATGATAAAGGATTTAGTATTCTTAGGGATGAGTTTGAAAAGGCTATATCCGAGATTAGGAATGGAAAGGCAACCGGAATAGATAACATACCAATCGAATTCATTAAAAATATAGGAGACAAGGGAAAGAAAGAATTGTTCCGACTATGCAACGAAATATATGAAACAGGAGAATGGCCAAAAGACTTTCTGAAAACGATCATGATACCGATGGCTAAGAAATCGAACCCAAAGAGATGTGAGGATTATAGAACTATTAGTCTCATATCTCATGCAGCTAAAATTCTGCTCCGAATACTGAACAGAAGGTTATATGAAAGAACAAATAAAGAAGTTGAGGAGGAGCAGTTCGGGTTCAGAAGAGGCAAGGGCACAAGAGATGCAATTGGATTATTAAGGGCGATCGGTGAAAGATTTATAGAAAAAGGGAAAGAGGTGTGTGTTATATTTATTGATCTAGAAAAGGATTTTGACCGCGTGAATTGGGAATTGTTGTTGGGAGTTCTAAGGAAGATAGGGTTAGAATGGAAAGGTAGAAGACTTATAAGAAACTTATACATGAACCAACAAGTAAGTGTTAGAATAGGGGAAGAACTGACGGAAGAGAGTGGAATTGGAAGGGGAGTTCGACAAGGATGCTGCCTCTCGCCAACACTATTGAATGTCTATCTAGAAGAGATAGTGAAAAAGAGTTTACATGATGATGATGGTATTTCGGTAGGAGGTAGAATGATTAGATGCATAAGATTTGCAGACGATATGGCGCTTGTTGCAGAATCTGAAAAGAAAATCAATAAAATGTTAGAAAAAATGAGAAGGGGCTTTGAAGAATATGGGATGAAAATAAATGTTAGAAAGACAAAAGCTATGGTGATTGGAACGAAGGGGTCTGCGTCAAATATAAAAGTAGGAAGGGAGAAAGTAGAACAAGTGGATAGTTTTCGATATCTGGGTAGTATACTTAGTAATAACATGAAGTGCGAACGTGAAATAAAAGCAAGGATAGGAATGGCGAAAGAAGCCTTTAAGAAGAAGAAAAGTCTGTTTTGTGGGAATTTGAAGAAAGAGTTGAGAAAAAGACTCATAAAATGCTTCGTGTGGAGTGTTGTACTGTATGGGGCGGAAACGTGAACATTACGTAAAAGTGATGAAAATTGACTGGAAGCCTTCGAAATGTGGGTGTGGAGAAGAATGGAAAGAATTAGTTGTGTCGAGCGCAAAACGAATGAGAGAGTGTTAGAAATGGTGGGTGAGAAAAGAACACTTTTAGATATTATTAGGAAGAGGAAGAGAAACTGGTTGGGACATTGCCTAAGAAGAGATTGTATCATGAGGGACGTCCTAGAGGGTATGGTGTCGGGAAAGAGAGGGAGGGGGCTACAATTAATGGATGATATAAAAACAGAAAGATCATACGCGAAGACGAAGAAGTTAGCGGAGGACCGTGGAGCATGGAAGCTTCTCAGCTGCGGCAAGTGACCTGCCAATAAAGGCAGAATACATATGATGATGATGATGAACATAATAAATTAGTACCAGCAGTGACCCCCGGAATACTACGTGTGCTCCCCGGAACCCTTTCTCTGAAAGAACGCCTGTATGGCACCTAACAGATAACCCACTCCGAAAACACAGTAATCGACAATGAATCCCGACTGATGCTACATTAATCTCGGCCATCTTAGACATTTTATTTTAACCTCTCATGCTGATAAGGTCTGAATTTGTCCTTAACGGTATCTGAAGTGTGACCCGGAAAACTGTGAATTTACCAGTAGTATCGGTCGTTTTCGATTATTTTTCCATATCACTCTCTAGAGGTACTAAAGGGGGTTGAACATGAACTTAAACGACATCGGTAAGTGTCACTATTCATCTCAGCGACCCCGAAAAGTATGGATTAGACTCTAATATCGATAATTTTTTTTAAAGTATTTATAAATGTTTTCCTTTCCACATACTCTTAGGAACGCTAAGTCTTACCTTACTACTAGCTGAACCCATACTTAAACGGTATAGGGATTGTCATCAATTACTATAGCGACCCCGAAAATGATTGACTCGTTACCAATCCCGGCCGTTTTCGATTATTGTATAAATCATCCTTTCGCCCCCAGAGGTGCTTATGGGGGTTGAACTTGAATTTTAACGGCAATTGGATGTGTCACGATTCATCTCAGCGATCCGAAAACTATGTTTACGACACTAATATCGTTAATTTTCGATCATTCTTATATGTTACTCCTTCCACTACGACTAGGTGTGCAAGTAAGGTCTTACCCCGACGGAAGCTAAATGTGGCTTAAAAGGCACCTCAACTGTCACCAATCAACTTAGGTACCCGAATACTATGGATTCGAAACTAATATCGGTCATTTTTGATTATTTCTACATGCCACCATTACATCCTCCAGGGTGCTAGTGGAGCTTCTACTTGGACCTAAATGATATCTGGAATGTCACCGTTCATCTCAGTGACCCCGAAAACTATGGATTCGATACTAATATCGGTCATTTTCGATAGTTTTTATGTTTCTTCCTTCTCACTTCGGCATAAGTGTGTTAAAGGGGTCTTACCACCGTAATATTTTATTTCAAACTGTTAGTAACACGTACCTCAAGTTTGGTTGAAATTGGTCTAGGTGTTTTAGAGTTACGGCGGAACATACATACACATAGATACATATAAGAACATACATACATTTATTTTTGTGTGTATAGATTAAAATGTATACGAATCTCAAAGTCAGGGGAGAGTGATTTCCCCCTCGGAAGGTTTAAATGATACTATTGATTCAAAGTGGAATAATCTCAGTAGCAAAGAAGGATAATGAACTCTACCTAATTAATCAATCAACAAGGTACTTGATGAATGCTTATTTTCGTAATTACTTTTCAAGTTACTTTTATAATTCACACAGCTTCGTTCATTGCTTTAATCATTTTAGTAATTTTGAACCGAAATGTTTCAGTTTTACGTTTTATAGTTCGTTCATTGCTTTAATTATTTTAGTAATTTTGAACCGAAATTTTTTAGTTTTACGTTTTATAGTTCGTTCATTGCTTTAATCATTTTAGTAATTTTGAACCGAAATGTTTCAGTTTTACGTTTTATAGTTCGTTCATTGCTTTAATTATTTTAGTAATTTTGAACCGAAATGTTTCAGTTTTACGTTTTATGGTTCGTTCATTGCTTTAATCATTTTAGTATTTTTGAACGGAAATATTTCAGTTTTACGTTTTATGGTTCGTTCATTGCTTTAATCATTTTAGTATTTTTGAACCGAAATGTTTGTTTTACTTCTTATGGTTATACCGTGTAGGCTAAAAGAAAGAGTGGTGATGAGAATGAATGAAATGGTGAACGGGAATGAAGAAGGTAAGAAAAAACGGGAGAACCCACTCTTGTGGTGTTTGTCCTCCGCAAAGCCCACTTGGCGTCAGCTGGGATCGAACTACAAACCTCATGCATCAGAGGAGAACGCTCTAACACTGAGCTACTGCGGACCAAGTTTTCTAACATCGTGTTAAGTCTTTGATTCAGGTTTCATAGTAAATAGCGTATCTAAGTTATTTTTATCAATAAAATATTTGTTTGGTGTTTTCCCTAAACTTATTCTGAACTGAATAGTAAGTTGGTCAGAAACATTTTTGTCGAGAATCCTTCCTAATTTATTTGTAATCAAGAAAAAAAATGTGATTTATTTCAAACTTACCGGTTGTGACGAAACGCTGTCATCAACATAGTCATAAAACTGCAATGCTCCATCGTGATAAAAATGTCCTATGTTCTGAGAGTCCTGGCCAGAGATAGGTAATATCACAACCTGGAAACCATGCACTTTGAACCTCACATTGTAGTTTCCCAATTGGCGTTGGTCAAGAAAATCTTCCGAAATGCGTCTCTCAAAAGGAAAACATTTGATTTCTTTCACGCAAATTAAACAGATGAATAAATTGATAGTAGTTGCTAACAGTGCGGAAGACATCTTGCGAGTTGATCTGAGTGAAGAAGATGTGTTCTTACTCCGAATGTGATAATCGTAGCCAAATTCGCGAAAACAACAAATTGCTGTTTTACTTCCGCAATACTCTGTGATTGTTATACATGTAAAAGCTTATTATTATTATTAACTTTTAAGTCTGTCTCATGTCCTAACTTTATACGAAAGGGCTTTGACCTTGGCTAAACTCTTTCGTTCCTTCATTTTGGAATCGTTAAATAGAAGTACTTAAAAAATAAAAATAAAAACGGTTTCCTAAAAAAATTGTCTGGTTTACAAATTACTTGTAAAATAACATACTGAAGTATACCAAATTGTAATTACTGTAACACGAAAAAAAAAAAATACCACATCTAGAAAATTGGACACACTAATTTTAGTCTTTATATAACGGCATTTTTTCTTTTTTTTGGATTATTCCGTTGTAACTTACAACAGCAGCCATCACGAGAGATTGGTCGCTAAAAGTATTCTTATAATGTCCAAGGGTCATTTTCGCTTCTTTTTTTCTGTTTTAAAAATTGTGTATAACTAGTACCTAAAACAGACGAAAAGCAGAAGATGGAAAGAAAGAATCAATTTTATATAGTTTAAGAAATTGTAAACAAAAGGGTAGGAGAAATATGAAACTAATAAGTCTTATATCGCACGGAGCAAAATTGCGCCTTCTTTTGAATATTAAAGAAGAGATTATGTAGCCAAACCAGCAACATTATCTCATATATTGCTTGCGAGGGACCCAAGATTCCCCAGAGATGCACTTTTTTTGATTGCTATTTAATTGATTAAAAAAAAAAAAACGAATTTCCCAAACTCAGTGGTGCTATTGTACCCCTGTACTGAAGAAAGAAACAAGTTGAGGAGGAATATTAATTGGCGAAATTATTTTAGATAAAGGAACTTTATGTATTTATCTGTTGATTTAGAGATAGGTCAATTTATCCTATTGAGATATGTTGTGTCCTATTATGATACTTGTGTGGGACAAAATATGAATCAATGCTTGCAGTTGCTCATGCCGTCGAGACTGAACTTAACTTGGAAACAATCGATATAAAATTCATGAAGTCCGGTGATAGTTACCTTGAAGCAGACAGCATGCATGCAAGATTAGAATATGTACGTGCAGGCTTCATTATGTGCAGTTTAAAGAACGCTTATCGGATCCAGAGTTCCGTGAACTACACTTTTTACACCAAAGGGACAGGAGAGTAAAACCTGACAAAATTAAGTTTCCTCTTTATACCATAGTAGAATCCCCATATCAGTAGAAGAAAGCTGATCTGTTCTCTATGATCAAAAGTGGAGTCATACCAAAGGATTACGAAACTTTTTACAACAGTATCCCAGTCAGCAAAACCGCTGTAGATACATTACAAGGAGAAGACGATAGTGACGAAGATACAACATAGTGCTTCTGTGTAACAATTGTGCTTGTTCTTTCATGCTGACAATCATAGGCTTTTCTTCCAGAAAAAAAGTTAATCTGAAATACAAAAATAAAAATGTCTGAATTATTGTTGTGAACATGCGTGCCGACTACATGGGTGCTCCGGGGCTACGGCACCCACAAGATTTTTAGTTTGGACCGGTGTTTGAACCTGTTGCTCTTGTGTTTAAGTCAGCCGTGTTACCGACTGAGCTAGGGCAGCCCCAACTTATCCTTATAGTACCCGCATATTTTACTTTATCACAGCACGGCCCTTTATATCAGTGTTCATAAAAGATTTTAAATAAAAATAAATCAATCAAACATCGAGACCCCTGAAAACGTATAGACTAACACGTTCCACAATTGATATGCACTCACATAAATTTTGAAAAGTCGGCGTCGTTGGTTATGAAAATAAATTTTAGTCATAATTGTGGAATTCTTTTTGTTTGTCTAAGGAAAAAACTTTTGTTTGTGGGAAAACTTTCATAACACTGCATTGCAAAAGACTGCTTACCAGAACTTATAACTTTTACCTATAAATGTCTTTCCTTAAGTAAAATATGTCCATCTTTAATCGCTGAGAACGAATTTATCTTGAAAATAGCAAACACACTTTCTAGCACATTACATAAAAACAAAAGAACCTCCATTAATAAAAACAAAGTTTTGCATGAACCTCTGATTTATGAGATGCCTTGATTTTTTTGTGTGTGTGTGTCCTGAAAGAAATGAAAGCATGGACATATTACCTTTGTCCAAATACCCATCGATTTGTCTAACTAAACTGAGATATTTTGATGCAGGTGCTGGGGATGATTGGAGGTGAAATAGGAAGATTAAAGACCCAAAAAACTTGGAGCGATCAGTATAAGTTTTGCGCTTGTATGGAAAGCGTTGTGGTACATGTACAAAACTTATGTAGTAAATGTATTCATGTTTTACCATATTAATTTTATATGTAATTTTCATGTTTCTAGATACAAGAGATTTAAAGTAATGATGATTGGAGTGAGTAAAAACGTCGAATTATGCTCACTCTTTCAGAAACACAATAAGTTCATTGTGAATCCGAAGTGTTAGTCCTCTGTGTACTATATAAAAACTATTTTTTACAATCGTCTTGTGACCATGTACTAATATTGGATATATTACTATGAGCCAGGAACTGAAGTAACGAATAAACAATGGAAACATTCCTACTTCCTACCAAAGGCACCGATCCCCCCCCCCCAAGCTCATGTGGGTCCCCCTATTGTATTTATGAACATACAATATTTGGCATAATTTGAATGCAATTTGTGTTAAAATCTTCATATACCTTCTGCATCTGAATAGGTCCCTCCAAATTTACAAAGAAATCGTCGCCCTTGCTTCCTACCATCCACAAAGACTTCTGTTCATCCTTTTTCCCAGAAAATAATAATGGTTTTCTGGGCGTAATCCTCGTTGACTACCTAACCTTCGGCCATTGAATGACTGGCAATTGTTACAGAAGTCTGCTGCAAAAATTTTGTAGTGCTTTGAAGGTAAAGCGCCGTGGCATACCCAGCAAAGGTATCTCCTTCTTAGTTAACAATTCTACCACCCACGAAGTCCAGAAGGAAAATTCAGATTTTGCCTGGGACGAGGGTGGCAAGTAGAGTTTCACGTTTATCATTAGTAGACATCGGATTTTTGTGGAGATACATATTTTGCTTGCTTATATGCAACTCTGCTAACCTTAGTCGGTGTTTCTAACAACAATAATACAGCTTGAATTTGAAATTTTATACTGCATATAATTGCATATTTCAGAGGATAAGACATGTAAGTGGTTAAGAGCAAATTCATAATAAGTTTTATTTCACATGTATGCTTACAGCATGGTATAGATCTAGTTTCAGTTTGAAAATTCAATGCATTTACATGTCTATAGAGCAGAACGGCTTTGCGCATGGAACGATTGAAGAATATCTAGTTTATGGAGGACCAATAATGTTAGCAACCAATCAGCGGAGCAAATATGCTTACAATTACCAAGACGTTGAGTGAAATCTGATGTTAAGAGTTATTGCCAAAATCTCCAATCACGAAACAACTGAAGACATGGGAAAATATCTTGAAGGATTAAATTTCAATGTACCAGAACATATTGGTACTAAACTTGCTCCACTCTATAAATATTGTCCAGTAACATCTATTAAGGTTAGCAGGTCATTTTCTGACTACAAATGTCACAATTCACACCAAAAAAATGAAGAGAAGCATCTTATACACTGTAAGGCTAACTACGGGAAAGAGTAAATCCTCAAAAACGATTTTTTGTACAGTCTAAATGTATAAGAAAAAGAAGCTTGTATTATTCCGCGTAAAGTAAATGCACTCTAAACTACAGATGCGAAAAAAACAACAACTAGAAATCGTGTTCTCATATTATGTCTTTAATTTTAATCTCACAACAATCTGTGTATGATTTAAAAAGTTAGGAATATGTAAACTGTAACTCCTATAAAAATAAATTCTGAAGAGAAGTCTCTGAAAGGTAATCAGAGTTAACCTAAAAAGGTAAAGGTTATTATTTCACCTACGAAATTTTGTCACAATTTACTGCATGTTTGAAAATGCTCTCCTTTATTGCATTGTTAATGCATATTAAGTGCACATTTTAACACATTTAACAGAGATTTGTTTGCATATTTCTTGACTTTTCAGTGCATAAAAATCCGATGTTAATCGTTACTATCCTTACTAGCTGGAATGAACGTTCTCCGCAAGGTTTACGGAAAATATAGAAGTTATTTCATCAAAGAAGAATAATTTTCTGAACAGTTGAAGCGCATCTGCACTCAAGGGCATCCATCAGGGGAAGTAAGGTGGGGCGCTCGCCCACCTAGAGGAAATTATACTTCAGAATATCGAAGATCCAATAGAATTTTTACATTAGTTACAGCAAAATTTGAAACTATGTTTGAAACGTCGCTTATACTTGCCCCCCTTTGGAAACCACAACATGGGCGCCCTTGTCTGCACTTATTTTTTAATAAAGAGTTTATATGTCAAGTTTATCTTCCTAATAAGAGGGGCTGGTCAGATATTCTATTTCTTTAGGCATGTATTTTAACCCCCTCCCCTTAAGATAGGTAATATTTTCATGAAAATAACATAAAAAACCTATCTCGACCCAATTGTTAATTACTAGAGACCGGACGTTAGGCAAAACGTCTCTTCTTTAATATTAAAGACATGATCAAAAATAATGTTTTAAAGTTTGTATGCGGTGTTATAGTTTCAATTTAAGCCAATTTTATTTTGCCTAATTTGCCCATTTTGCCCATTCCTGCCTAAATAATTGTTTAGTGCATAATGTTGGCTATTCTATGCATTTTCTTAGGGAAAATAATTTAGTATTTCAAGAAAGGATTTTGCCTCTTCCCAGAAATATAAGTGCTGTTTGTAGTGATAAGATGTAGTCAAACTGGAGTAATAAGTGTACTGATAAAATGCTGTAGAAAATGTATTTTCCAAATATACAAAGAATATATGTCAAGCTTTGTCTATATATATATACATAGTAAAAGAAGGTATTACCAAACAGGTATGTTTCTATATTCTTTGAACATTATCTGTGATGAATTTATTTTCTTAATTGTATTGAGTATTTATTATTTCGAATTACAGTTTAGTGCCTATTTAACTACCCATTGTTAAAATTTTAAGTGCCTATTTGCCTGCCTATTTTTCAGGTAATTAATGCCTAAACATACGGTCTGTATTAATTACTATGTTCAAAAATTCGTTTCAAACCATTCAGCCTTTTTTTTTTTTTCAGTGACAATGTTGATTTAAAAGATAAATATGTAGCAATTGCTCCTTTCTCCGTTAGAAATGGAATTTTCGGAAAGCACTGGGACACGTCTTCGATCATTATTAATAAATATTACGGGTCACTGGACTAAACTTTCCTGCTCGAATTCCTTAAACTATATCATGTAGTGCTGCAGCTATTAATGAAACGATTTCTTGTGAAATACGAACCAAATTATAAGGCATTAAAAAAAAAAAGAAAAAGAAATAAAGAAAACCGAAAGAAAACTCATTCCCGAAAGTAAAGTATCCCTTGTAGATTTTACCATAAGAGATAACTTGTGTCATATATTTGGGTTGGGGCCACGGTGGCTCAGTGGTAGAGCGTTCACTTCTAGTGATAGGGGTCTTGGGTTCAAACCCTGCTCCTGCGGTGAACTTTGTGGTGGACAAACACCGTGTGCGTGGGTTTTCTCGGGGTTCTCCCGTTTCCTCCCACTTTCTTCATTCCACCATTTCATTCATCTCTCATAATCACCGTCTCCTTTAGCCTAACCGGCATAACCGTGGTACGTAAAACCCAACAGTTTCATTTCATTTCATTTATATTTGGGTTATTAGTTTATATTTGTTTATAAAGTAATAACAATATGGTATGAATGGTTTTCACTAAATTGTACAAAAATTAAAATAAAAAACCTCACAGCTAGAGTAAACTACCCCTTGTGGATATTTTCTATAAGAATAATAATGAAAAAATATTAATGAAATACGACCAAAATCGAATGAGTCGTTTTAGAGAAAGTAGTTTGAAAAGGAACTTATCTCGAAGAATGAACTATACTTTATCATTTTTTTTTCGTAAGAAATAATTTAACATTTTTTGAGTTATTAACGAAATACTTATTTATCGAATATGAATAAAATGTTTTGAGTCGTTTTTGAGAAGATGGTCCTGAAAGAACTCACCCTGACGAATAAATTACTTCACGTAGATTTTTTTTTTACGAACAATTGAGCTTGCAATATTGTTAGGATATTAATGAGATATGAAGTAAATCGCCTCAGTCGTTCTGTAACTCCCCTATCCGCAGCCTATCGGACAAGGTGGGAAAAACCCAATCCAAACATGACCACGGAAGAGGCTTTACTCGAACAAACAACCAGAAAGCGCAGGAGCAAATATAACACAACAATTTCAGGGAAAAAAATTATTACAATAATTTACAATAATTTTTAAATTTCCTCGCTGCCAAGTCAGATCTGGATCCCATCAAATCTTATATTCATGTTGTCGCAGGAATGAAAATAATTTCAGGAAAATATTCTAATTTCAAGCAAGCATCATCTAATTTGTCATAGATCTTTAAGTCCAAACATTCAATTATATACTCCAGGCCAGTCAAGGACCTCTCTTGTATGACGCTAGTATCTTTCTTTCTTTTAAAAAAGAAACTAATTCGCCATTCAATACTTAATCAAGATTTCCTTTTCATTCATAATCAAAAAAATGTTTCCGCAGACAATTAATCAGGAAATAATTTCCAGTCAATACTATTTAACCAAATTACGCAATATAATTCGCAAATTAAATATTATGACGAAAAACTACCGCAAACGGTATTTTGACTACACTCAATCCGGAAACTCGTGAGTTAAGAAATTTATCAGTCTCAAACCGGCAAATCAATAATCTTAAACAACTCAGACATCTCAAACAAGAATTTTTAGAAAAAGAAATAATTTTCACTTTCAGTAAATATGCTTCAAAACTAGAATTAACAGGAATTTCAATTTTAAAGCGACTAATCGAAATCAGGAACTTCAAACCTGAAACAAACACAAGAAAATATGCACATTTCCAAGGTTTTGGGTATAAGCCCACCACCTTTTCTCCCCTGGATTTACCGAGTTTACCCGTGTTAAATCTTGTTGTATAATTCTCGGAAATTCAAACCAAATGGAAGCCGAAAAGACGACCCACATTAAAACATAATAAACGCAGACGAAACAAACTACTAGAAAATTGAAAATTAACTCACCCTTGAATTTCCACCTTGTTACCTTTAATTTTTGGACTTCTCCAGCTCTCAACTGCCTTGGACTCAATAATAAAACAAGAATAATCCAATATATAGTGAGGTTATGCTCAATTTAAGTTGAAACGATCCCAATTTGAAAAGGGAACTGAATGAGAAAATGGGACGTGCACCCACAATTTCCCACACAAGTCCCTCTGCAGAACCACATAGAAATCTTAAGTTTAACATTTGCTTGAGATATGTTGAACGGTAAGGTTTCTAAGTGAGTGTATCTCAGGACGAACAGATGCCGAAAAATTGCTTTTTCGGTATCTATGGGCTATGAAATCTGTTGAAACTTCGAATTCGTTTTTTCTCTTTTGAAGACAGCATAGCATAGTCTGGAAGTCTAATGAACTATCTATTCTAACGGCATACTTTTTATATTGCAAAACTTCTTGGTAGGTAGAGATAAGTTAATAAAATCAGAGTCCGGAATCGACTCCCACTACGGTTTTATTTGTAAAATCTTCTAAATAACAGCAGTATTTACAGAAATACTATACTATATTATTTTATTGGTAAGATAGAAATTAGGTAGATCAAGACCGTGTGGTTGTGGACAGGATTTTTACAAAGCGCCAAAGCAGGCTAAGCAGAGTGGCATAAAAAACCCCAATGCTCCGAAACAAGCAGTAAGGAGGATAAATGTCAAATAGCCCCGAAACATTCAACTGAGGTGGAAAGTCTGACAGGGCCTCCGAAGCAAGATAAACTAGAAGGAACGGGATAGCCAGGAGTCTCGAAGCAGATTAGAGGCTTTGAGGGTAGGTTACTCCTCGTACTACAGGCAAACAAGAGGAGGGAGACCAGAAAACTGCTGCCTGTCCGTCGGTTGCTGTCCTATATATAGGTATCTCAGAGCGGTGGTGGCGCTGCTGCTGTTCTGTTGTCATGTGACTTGTAGGAGGTGCAGGGGGTCCGTCGTCTGCTTCTCGTTGTAATCCCATTGTGAGTAGTACTCAGATGTAAATCCACGTGGTGGTTTTTACAAACAGCAGCATAATATGACATTGTTTGTACATAGAAGCACGTGGTACACTACAATACCCATAAAAGTTAATTTTCCACGATTTTTTTTCCACATCTTCATATCAGAATTTACCGTGAACCACACTATTTTATTCAACTTGATTTGGTCTTCGATTCATATGTGGCCCATATTTATACAATATAATAACTAACATTAGGGACAAAAATTAAAGTATTAATTATAATTTTGCTATCTCATTAACTATATACAGTGTATTCTAGGCTTACTAATGTCTTAGTGAAAACCTTAATGAGTGTTATACTTTAACATGAAGTTCATGTAAATATGTGGCATAGTTAGGTAGCCTTCACACTAGGTTTCTGTGAGCTGCTTGATTAGCTGCAGCTGATAGCTTTACATTGTCTTAAATGTATGCCTTCACACATGCAGTTGGGCAGGGGTGCCCACAAGGGGGGCTATGACGCAAACTGCGTCATTGAAATATTTGGGGGGGTTAAAAATCTATATAAATATGTTTGAGGGGGTGTAAAAATTAATCGAAAAGATTTTTTTATGGAAGAACACCTACGGATAGACAATTGAGCGGGGGTGCGTCATGGACATGAGGGGGGGGGGCACCACTGCAGTTGGGTGTGAGTGAGCGGCGGGTCTTAGTTGTTATGAAGATAACTCTGCCAGTATCTGGCTCGAGCGGGTTGCTGGCTGGGAAGAAAATAACACACAGAATTATGAGATATTTACACGTAAGCGTGAACTCAGTGCACAAATATTTGATGCTGAAAATTTTCTCATTTTTGTGTTAGTCTGAGGAAATGCGCACTTTATACTATTATACAGTTCGTTAAACGAAGATATAGACATCCTGAAGTAATTGAAAAATTTTATTTCATCTCTCAGTTTAGGAAATAGACTGTAAAATGAACATTCTTCTAGTTTTGATCGATTTATAGGATGAATCCACATTGTTCTATATCATCTCTTTTTTTCTTGCAATTTATCCCAAAATTAATGCTGCAGCTTCTTCTGGTTCTAGCATTGCTGCCATTTTGGTATTACGATCTTTCGATCGGCTGAGAAGTATTCAATACCTTCACACTACAGGTTCAACCTGAGCGGCTCACAAGATCCTAGTGTGAACACAGCCTTATGACACATCAATTTTAGGTTTACAAAGAACTAGGTTTTCTCGATTTTCTTGGAAACGACGCATGAGAAATAGGCACGCATTCAGACATTTTTGTTGGGTGAGGTCCAAACTTGAAGCCAGGTAAAACATTACAAGATAGTACGTCTATGTAGTATTGAACTAGTGTTATTCTGCAGTCGAATATATATATATATATATATATATATATATATATATATATATATATATATATATATATATATATATATATATATATATATATATATATATATAAAATATAAATAAATTGTAAGTACTGTCACGTATATCCTCAGAACAAAAAATAGTACAACTAGACTGTTTTCTAAGAATAGAAAGGGTACAGATTAAGTATAAAATCAAATCTTTACACTGCATCGATAATTTCTCTGCTAAACAAAGACAGTTTTATAAACAAACTGTGCAAATATATGGAAAGTTAGGATTTTTTCGGAAGGTCTGTATCTGGTGGACCCTCACGTGAGTGTGCCTCTAATGAGGAATTGCACTCACCTCTATTATTTTATGCAGTTTAATAAGACTTATCTATTCGTGCGCCTTATCCTCGGACTTTATAATAATAATAATAATAATAATAATAATAATAATAATAATAATAATAATAATAATAATTTATTTATTTATTGTCCTTCAACAGAGAATAGAATCTCCAATTACAGAAGGTACATAATGTAGATAGTTCATATAATATAATATTATACATAATAGTGAATATAATGATACTGACAAAATTCCTGTAGATATCTGACAAAGACAATAATAACTATCGTAAGAGTATAAACCGTTAAACGTGAAGAGTATTACAAGAAATCATTAAAAGTCAAATAATTGGTTTACACATATATATGCAAATACATGTATTCACATTCTAATACAATATATTTTTCAACTTCTTTGTATACAGAGACAGAGGTATGCTAAATCTAGATCTTTGTTTAATACTGATATGCTATTAAACCTACTGCACATTCTATATAATGGTGAGCCTTTATACATTTCAGTTCTCGGAACATCTACAGTCAACAGATGTCTCTTACGTAGATAGCCTGGTCTAGCATTGAGTCTAATTTTTTGTAAGAAATTACTATTGTCAACATAAGAATTCATAATTTTATAGAGAAATAATTGTTGGAAAAACTCACGTTTGTTACTCAAACTAATATAGTTAAATTTATCTAGAAGTATTTTATACGATATTTTGTTTCTTATAGCGGAAGCTCCCATTGTTTTAAAATAGAGATACCTTAGGAATTTCTTTTGAATACTTTCTATTTTCTCGTGAAGAGATTTATAATATGGAGCCCAAACAACGCATGTATATTCTATTTTGGTCCGAACCAAGCTATTATACACCATAGAAATAGCTACAACATCATTTAAATTTCTGGTGTTCCGTATAATGAAACCAAGCTGTCTATAGGCATAAAGAACCACTTCAGTGATATGGTTATCAAATGATAAATTACGTGTAATTTTTACCCCTAAATCTTTACATATGGTAATTTCTTCCATGTTTTCACCATTAAGAGTATATGAATAACAATTAATACGCTCTTTCGCTCTTGACATTATCATAAATGCACATTTTTTAATATTAAAGTTAAGCTTATTTTCTACACTCCATTTATATATTAAATCAAGATCTTCTTGCAGCTCTATTGTATCTGTAATACACCTTACTTCTTTATATAATTTTACATCGTCTGCATACATAAGGTATTTGGAATGTTTTATTGAGAACTGTAAGTCATTAATATACAATAGAAAAAATAATGGACCCAGATTTGATCCTTGAGGTACTCCCGAGGTAGCTACGTATTCTAATGATTTCGATTGTTTGTATTGAACAAAATATTTCCTTCTAGATAAGTATGATTTAATTAAATTTAAAAAAGGTTGAGTTAATCCATATGATGATAATTTATTTAAAAGTATGTTATGATTTATTTTGTCAAAGGCTTTACTAAAATCCAAGTAAATCGTGTGTGTACTAGTTTTATTTTAGAATGAACTGTGTATATCTTGAACGAAATTAATTAAATTTGTAGTTGTTGATCGACCAGGGTAAAATCCATGTTGATTGACATCTATAAAGCATTTTACATGATTAAAAATTCTGCTATATAGGATATGTTCCAAAACCTTCGCCGCAGGGCAAATTACAGCAACTGGCCTGTAATTTTCAATATTGCACGTATCAACCGACTTAAATATTGGACAAATTCGTGTTATTTTCCAGACTTCAGGAAATACTTGACTCCTTATTAAAAGATTAAAGATTGCACATAGCGGTCGCATTAAGATATTTGAACATGCTTTTTCCATCTGGACCACATGAGCGTTTTGGTTTCAGTTTTCTTATAGCACTTTTATACTCAACATCAGTAATTAAGCCTAATGATAACGAGTTCGGTGACCAAGGTAGAATATTTTCGTGATGTGTATGTTGCACAGAGCTATCTAGGTATACATATTGATAATATTTAGCAAATCCTTCCGCTATATCACTTGTAGTTTCAAGAGGAACATCTTGAAACTTCATTGAATAGTTCATTACATTACGATTTACTTTTTTATTATTTAAGAAGTTCCAGAAAGATTTTGGATCAGATTTTATATTATTTTCTATTTCTCGTAAATAATTTGAGTATGCTTTACTAATCATATTTTTTACTTTTTTCCTTGTCTGCCTAAATAATTCCTTATATTCTTCCGCTATCGCAATATGTTTCCGATAGTAATCTTTTAATTTTAGCATCTTAATGATTTCTTTAGTAAACCAACATGGATATCTTCTACTTGTTCTTTTTCGTATTTTCGGAACCGTACTAGAGAAAACCTCATTAATTTTATTATAAAATATGCTAATAGCTAGTTCTACACAATCTGCATTGTACAAGGCAGACCAATTTGTATCACGCAACATTTTATACAATTGAAGAAAGTCTGCTCTTCGAAAATTGTTATAATAAATAGTTTCGTTCTTGACCCTACTAACATTACTTTTTGTACTTATTAATATTTTTAGAGCAGGATGTTGCTTGTCTTCAGATACCATCGGCATTAATTCTCTAGTTACTACAGTATTTAAAATATTAGTTAAAACTAAATCAAGCGTTTTGTTATTGCTATTCTTAATGTCATTCAAGGTGAATAGATTGTATAGGTTCATAAAATTTAACAAATTTTTGTAGGTGCTACCTCTGGTTTGTAAGTCATATTTGGAATTACTAATTAAAGGTAAATTAAAATCACCAATAACTAGTATATTTATATTATGATATTGAAAATCCAGATGCGACTCAAACATGTTATAAAAAGACATATACTTATCAATAGAAGAAGCAGGTGTAAAGTATACAGTCACAGTATACAATGATACACTATGTACAACTACTTTTACAACTAAAGATTCTGTTTCGCTTTTTAAGTCAATCAGTTTGGAATCGTGCTTATCCCTTATTGCAATCAACACCCCACCACCACGTTTATTTCCATTTCTATCGCATCGATATACCTTGTAATTATCATCAAATAATTCATTATTATAAAAGTTACTATGCAACCAACTTTCGGTAATAACAATTACATCAAAATTATTGCTTAATGTATTTAAATAAAATTCATGACACTTTGTATTTAAACCCCTAACATTTTGATAGTAAATGGTTAAATTACCAATCCTTACAGTATCCATTAGGTTGTAACTAGGTTGTTAACATCCTTGAGTGTTCTTAAAGCATACACGAACGTATCTTCCTTTTTCTTTCTCAGTTTTATATTCCCTGAATAATCAACCCATAAATAAGCATAGTTATTTTCGCGTTGCTTCTTTCTAGCTTGACCAAAGGTACGTCTTCTGTATGACGTAAGAGAGTGACTAACATAAATCATCTGATTGTAGGTATAACCCAAATGTACTGTGTTTAAATTTCTTTTTACTTTCCTTTGTTTAATGAACATTTCTTTATCTGTACGCCTTACAAATTTTACAATAATACCATCACCAGTGCCAGAGGATGAATCAGGTAATCTGTGGCAAGTATCGACCATTTCATCTGTAACAGTCATATCTAATGCTCGCCCCACAGACTTTACAATATCTAATACATTTTCATTAATTTGTTTGTTAATACCATAAACTTCTAATGTATTTCGTGTGTTATATTGATCTATCTCATCAATTCGCAGTTCAATGTCCGTAATTTTTTTCTTTAATGTCACATTTTCCTGTTTTAATTGTTCTACAGTCGCTAAACAAGTTTGTATTGTTTCCGCCTGTTTCCTGATTAAATCGGTGTTTTCATCTAACTTTTTGTGTGTCAGTTCTAACGGGTTTCCAAGTTCCCGTTCAGTTTCAATGTTCGATCTCTTTAGATCTGCCACTTCCTGTTTTAGCTCTTGTAACAACTTAAACACATCAGAAAGAGTTGGCAATTCTGCCTCTGGTAAAGAAGCTGATTCTAAATGCAAGCTACGTCTTCTTGGCTTATCACACGACTTGCAGCGCCAGGGTTGTTTCACTGATTTCATGAATTCTAAATCCGCCTCTTCTAATTTAGCACATTTGAGATGACATAATTACAAACAGTCCGAACACTGTAACTTAGAAGCTGTTTCTTGTCTCACAATAGTCTTATTACATTCGATGCAGGAACTCATCGTGATTCGATGTATCGAAACCAACAGAACGCAATAGTCTGTGCCCAACTTGCAGATTAATGTGGGTTGGCAATACTGTTTGTTTACATTACAGCCTAACACACAGCAAGGAAAATTGACGAATAAGGCATTTTATATATGATTTATCGCATTAATACATATAGAACAATTATCTACAGTACTTACTGTGTTTAATACATTCACCAAAACACACTTAGATGATTATATTTTCACATTACACGGTAACTTGTCGGAGGCACAAAAACAGCGTTCACTAGTCACACATCACACACAACCACGATAATAATAATAATAATAATAATAATAATAATAATAATAATAATAATAATAATAATAATAAAAGTAATAATAATAATAATAATAATAATAATAATAATAATAATAATAATAATAATAATAATAATAATAATAATAATAATAATAATAATAATAATAATAATATAAGTTTGCAACTTATACCCGTCAGTTCCTCAATCTATGGTTATACCAGCCTTACACAACCTTTTCCTTTGGAGCACACTGAAGTACGTTTCAAACATTCACGAGTAACTTTTTTCCCAGAAGCAAAAAAAGCAAACACATAAAAATACATACAGTACATAAGAAAACAATAAGGACCGTGTTATTGAAATTACTTTCCTGTGTCCAGCGTTTTCTACCAAAGAAAAATGAACAGCGTTAAAAGCAAATTTTCCAGCTTTAAACTTCGAAGACAAATGTGAAATCAAGTCGATTGGCGATATTTTTTTTTATTTTCTTCTAAGGATAATTTCTTTGCGGAAGGTTTGGAAGACATTAAAAATCTCGTGACACACCAATGTCTCGCGACACAGCGGTTGAGAAACGCAGGGTTATAATACTATGCTGTGTCAAGATTCTACAGCAGAATTACTTCCCAACTACACTGGTTCAACAGACAGTTCATTTCCCTGTGGCTAGATGGCAGAAGCTGTCTCAAAGTGGTGGTGCCATCTATAGAAAATAAGTTGAACTAAGTGGGACATCACGGGGGAAAGCACAAAGCCAATAATACTGTCTCTATTCCCTCCTACACACAAGCCAATTTAATTATTGTGTAAATTCGATGTATTGTAATTGTGTTCATGTTTAAGACAGTAGTGAATTGGGATTGATTTGATATCTACTTTTAAGTGCCCCCAGAATGTCAATAGGCATTTTTCTTTGTAACCCCATTTACTACCCCATTTACTATAATAATAAAAAAAATCGATTAAAGCTTTTTCTTTCCATCGGCTTGGTTCGAATTTAGAATAATTTTGGATTTTATACAGATTTCAATAGAAATATTTCTAAATTCCAACCAAAACATAACATACCCAGGTTGTGTCGTATCAAGTGAAGTCGGACCCAGCTACAGAAGAGTATTTATACCCCCATCACCAATCAGTGGTGCTATTCTAATTTTTAACAACCGGTTCTCTCTCTCTCTTTATATATATATATAAATAAATACAGTGGCGTATTTAGGGAGGCGCTTCCGGGCTTAAACAGAATATCTTGCAGAATTTTCATATTTTCATTCAAACCCCCCCCCCCCGAAAGTTAGCAAAGCCCCCCGAAACAAAATCGTAAATACGCCACTGTATATATATATATATATATATATATATATATATATATATATATATATATATATATATATATATATATATATATATATATATATATATATATATATATATAGTGTAAAAAAGGTATGGCAAAATTTCAGGTGTGGATTCCTGATGGGTACACAAGCAAAAGAGTTCATATGAGCCGCCTGATGGTGTGAAATAGTCACATTCTGGTCGCTCCTTAATGTGACTGTATTTAAACCTCAATAATTCAGCCCCTAATTAAGCTTGAAAGATAATGTTGATATCTATGTATTTCTGAAGGACGACGCTTTCTGTTGATGTGTATTTTATGTATATAGGGGGAACCAGGCGGTAGAAACCGGAACCGGCCGAATTTTTCGGCCCGAGCCCAATCCAGCCCGAATGTACCTAGGCCCGGCCCAGCCCGGGCCCGAAAAGTTTTGAAGATTTTCGGTCCGAGCCCGGCCCGGCCCGATATGTTTTTAAAATTCTTGGCCCAAGCCCGGTCCGGGCTCGATAAATTTTAAAAGTTTTTGGCCCGACACCGGCCCGATAATTTTTTTAAAAATTTAGCTCGAGCCCCAATCTTTCTCAAAATTTAGTATTAAACTTGACCTAACCCTCAGAAACAGTTTTTAAACTGGTTGACAACCTGACGCTTGCCTCCCAAATGGTACCATTGCCTCCTAGAACTTTCCCTGTCATCGAGAGAACAAAAACTCCATTTCCTGTAACAAAAATCTAACTTAATTGATTTTTAGCATAAAGTGAAGATGGTAATATTGTTTAGCAACAGGCAAAACTTTCCCACCCCTTCTTGTCATATTTTGGGTTCAGTGAAGGTCAAGGTCAGAGCTCAATTTACCGCGCAATGCCTGCAATCCTCTATAGTGAAAGTGGAGCCGCTAAGCAACACAAACTGTAAATAGCTATTGCATTTTTTGTAACATTTTTCACGGGCACACTTCTTCAACGTTTGGCGTTATTCCAATTATCGTTTAACGAAAGTCAATAATTATTAAAGAATTGCAATTAATCGGCCCCAGCCCGGTCCTATCTAAAGAGAAATCAGTGTCGGCCGGCCCAAAGAAATAACAGAGTCGGCCCACCCAAGCCCGGCCCGGCCACAAAGAAATAACAGAGTCGGCCCACCCAAGCCCGGCCCGTGCAGGTCTCTACCAGGCGGACAGGAGAGGGTAATTACATGTTCTTTTTGTTTTTTGCATCATGATTTTGGGGATGGCATTCCTTTCCCCTTGAGGGTACACATATAAAATACATATCGGCGGAAAGTTTCATCCTTCAGGAACACATTGCTACCAAACTTATTTTCCTAGCTTAATTAGGGGCTGAGTTGTCGAGGTTTAAATTGAGTCACATTAAGAATGTGACTATTTCACATCGTCAGACGGTCAATGGACGTGACTCTGTAACAGTGTATTTCCTGACATATAGTTATATGAAATTTTTTGCATCCCACCAGGAAAGTGGTATATTTAGAGGAATGGTCATGAGAAGCAATCGATCAAGATATCGATGAAAAGACCACTTTATTTTGTATTTATTGCTTCGAAGACACATGTCTCGAGAACTAATGAAGACATTGGAGTGATTCTAAAACGTGTTGCAGAGAGATAGCATACGTAATAGGCATTAGGGGTCGTTCACATTTTACGTGACGTCTTTTTAAAATTAATTTTACTCTCTCCCTCTCTCTTGTCACATTTCGTAATGCAAAGCTGAACCCCCCCTCCTTTGTTACGTAACGCTTTTTGATTGTTGTTTTTTCACCAATTTTGCTTATTTTGGGGGGTTATCACAATAAAAGAAAATAATTTTAATAGCAGAACTTTTCATTACAAAATACTTGTATTTTGAATATATTTGTAGTATTTTTTCGCCAAAGTAATAGAAAAATTTAGTACCGTAATAATATTTTAACCCCATAAGGTTGTTTAATTAACCAGCCTTAACTCTTCGAATTCCACACTGTCGTTTTCCCAAGGAGATCGCACAAAACCTCTTACGTCACTGATGATTGGCTAGGAGGAGGTGCTACAGGAAGATGCATGTGAAACAGGATCTAAAGAATTGACATTGACTTCTTTCTTCTGGAGTCCAGGATGTTTGCTGTATTTGAAGTTTCCTAGTGTCGACAATACAAAGAAATTCTTTTCCCCGTAGATCACAGATTCAACGTGGATGCACACGTGAAGGAGCAAGGGCATCTCGTTTGTGAACAAGCTTTTGAGTATCTTCTTTGGACTTCAGTTTACCTCTTTTCAAATTCTTCTTGTTCTAAATTAGTGCCAGAATGCGAATAAACCCGATTTCTCTGGGAAAATTCAAATCTAAAGATAAAAATTTCAGTATGAGATGCATATCCGACGAATTCGGTTTTTAATATCTTATTTTGCTTGGATCGTTCTGTAACGGAAAATATTATTTCACGAAAAAAAAAATTCTTCTGTTTCACATGTAAAACCCCTTGGAAGAATAGAGTGGGTAATGATTCAATCAAAAGTTTTAAATCTATTCTCAGAAATAGCGATACGAGTTTGAACGCGAGGGCATTTTTAAGCGGTAGTTACGATCGCTAACAACTAATTCCAGAAAAGCGTGTACTGTAAATGCATTGCAGCTATAGCCACAAAACAGAGCTTTATTGTATTGTAATACACGCAGGATTCATCACCAGCCATGCTGGTGCTTAGTAGCGTCTTCAAGTCCCTTCTGAATGATTCAATTTATACAGGCTGTATGTTCTCAATTTTCCGAAACAATATAAATATTTATTGATAAAAATGAACAGAAAAACTGAATAAAATTATTTGTTTAAACGATTGTATATAAACCTGAGAATAAAAATAAAGATTACAGAAAAAAAATACTTGACGTAACGAAGATATTAACCTCATCCCCCCTCGTGTCACACTTCGTAACGCAAGGCCGAACCCCCTCTCTCCCTCTTTGCCGCGTTACGTACTATGTGGACGACCACTTAGATACGTATCACATTCATTAGACTCACAGATCCCAGTATCCCGGAATTCATAATCAAATTTCTATCTGCCCATTCAAATTTTCGTCCGCCCATTGCATTGAAACAATTGAAAGCTGTTTGTTTTCACAATACAATCGAGCGGGAAAAGTACAGAGGTGTTTTCACTAATTTGTTTGGCTTCTTTTTTTCACTCTTGGTTAGGTCATGCGTATGTGTGTTTATGTCTGGGTATAACAAACGGTTCTGCGATCACGAAATATTTTAACAACTGGTTCTAACGAACCGGTGCGAACCGGCTGAATAGCACCACTGGATGTACTAGTTCAAAGTTGGTCCCCTTACAAGAAGCCATAACAACGTGCCGCCTTGAATTGATTAATATACGACCAGGGTCGGCCCTAGGTAATTTGCCGTTCCGTGAAATGGAATTTGTTGGGAATAAGTCTTGAGGGAGCAAATAATGCTGTCTCTCTTTCTCCAGAAAGAACAAATTTTAAAAGCAACGATTTTAAGTTTGCTACCCCATTATGTACAACGAAAGGGAGCGAAAGAGCACTCCCACTCAGAAAAGCCTAAACACTACAAATACAATCTCGTTATGTTTTTTCTGTATATAACAATCTGTTGTGTTAGTGAGAGATAAAGCAAACACACATGCAGAGGAAAGATGGTAATCCTTTTTATTGAATTCAATATCAAGCTTCCATCTCAATATATCAGTTTTCAATTCCACTGCAACTAGTTCTTTAATCTTTATTTCTTGATCTTCCTTCTTTATCTGTAAAAAAAATAAAAAAAACTTGTTTGCGCTTTCTGTGATAAGGAACTTGTTTGTGACAAAGACAATACTAGTTTTCATATCAAAACTGTGACAACTAAATAAATGGAACAGATGTTCGCTACTGTTGGAAAATTCAATTCTTATATTTGACAACAATCAATCAATTCATGTTGAGATTTGTATGACCATTTGCTTTAGCACTGTCTATGTGATTTTAAACTAATGTGACCTAAACATGATTTATGAATGTAGTATTCAAATAGAAAGTCAGCTTATTAAATTTAACTAAAATCATCATGAAGTCTGTTTCCAACACGAAATATTTAATTTAAATAATACAGTTATGATAGATTTTGCCGCCCCTCGAAAGCTGTAGCCCTGTAAATGACTCCTCCACTCCACTCCACCCCACTCACCGCCGATCCGAGCCTTGGCAGTTGACTTATGAAGTTTACGATCCCTTTTCAACACAAACGTTATATGATATATGGACCTACACTTGAAGATGGAATCCGAACAACCCTAGTACGTTCAAATTTTAAGGATCTCCTACAGGGAGTCGAACCCATAATCCCGTGGATCAAAGGGACGAGAGCTAGCCACTAGACCAATAGGAAGGGCTTTCTCTGCTCGTGGTTAGGAGTCCGCAATAATAGTAGATACCCTTCTTCATACCTCGGTGTTAAATAAGCATACAAAAATCCATCTGAAATAAGGGGGTAGCTCAGTTGTAAAGCACTTACCTCTAGTGCCTGGGGTCCCTGGTTCGATCTCCGATCAAGTAAGTTTGTACGGTAGTAGACAAAGTCGTGTTCGTTGTTTTACTCAGGTACTCCCGTTTCCTCCAACATTTTCATTCCACTTTTTTGTTCCATCATCATTCACTTGCCTTAATCATGGTCTCCCTTATCCTAAAGATCATAATCGTGGGACGTTAACTTAACCCTTATCTGGGCAAGACATTTTTGTAACGTAAACGGGCAACCGGGGCCTGTCAGGCCCAGTATATATTTTAAGTGCAGAACACTCAAAATTCAATGTCTGTTGCCGCATACTGTTCCGACTAAAGGTTACAATAGTCTCGTGTTCAATATATAATTATGTGACAATTTGATCTAATATTTGACAGGAATTTCACTAAAGTTATACGGGGCCTCCTAGGTCCCGGTTGCCCGGTTACGTCAGGAAAAGATTTTCAAATTAAAAAAAAAAAAAAAGCTTTACCAACTCGATATGTTCATGATTTTAACTTCGACGAAAGATAGAAGAATTCAGTATTTTATGTCTTCGAAATATGTATGGTTATTGAGAAATTTTAGAAAAATGAAGCTACTGGGCCTGGGAGGCCCCGGTTGCCCGGATAAGGGTTAAAAGATATCACTTCATTTTTCATTTCTAACTGAACTAAGAATTTTGTCAACACTGACAGCTCCCTCACTAGAAACTATGAGAAATTCGTATGCAATACGCGGTCATACAATGATACACACTATGTTTTCGTGCAATTATATTCCCCTTTAGTTTACTCCATTAACTGCAATATACTTCTAGATCTTCCACTTATTCCTTATACCGTATCTATTCTTCTATCAAAATCTTGTTTCCCTTGATGGGTCAAGTTGCTAACACCAGGGACGTACGCAGGGGGTGGATTCTGGAAGTTCGCATTCCCCCCGAAATTTCGACTTTTGTATAAATTTAGCCTAATTTTAGGGGTCATTTTAGGAATTTTAACTTAAAATACTTGCATATTGAGTTTGGTCCCCCCCCCCTCCCCCGAAATAAATTCTTGCGTACGCTACTGGCTAATACATATGTTTTATATGCTCCTGATCAAAGGTTCTTTTGCCAGTAGGGAGAATTTGCCTCGGAGAAAACTTGAATAAATGTTCGGACCTCGCTTATAGCAGTTGGTCTTGATTGGAACCTGACCAGACCAGACGGATAGGATGCTGTTATCGGAAGATACACATTTTCCAGACTATTTTAACGCCTGTACTAACCACTCACTGATAACACTTGAACACATGAACACATTCTACGATAACACTTGCACGGTCGCGCATGTCACCTACAGATCTGAGAAATGTGTAACGAGAAACACGACCAGTCCTGAACTAGTCTGCTTTCTCTTGGTTTCCGACATTTCAGTATATGTTACGGACCTTTCTATGGACCGCAAAGGCAGATTTTTCTTGACATCGCTGGATTTATTCCTGCAGACGTTACTTCAATCACAAAATAAAAAGTGGACGTAGTTATTTATTTTATTTTTATTTTTTGACAGGTTTCTCAAACGATTGATTCATTTTTTTCATATCTCTTCGTTATAGGTATATTCCTTGATTCTTAAGTCACTCCCAGATACATAAGAATCCACTGGCCAAGGTGCGTACCCAGAAATTTTTGTTGAAAGGGATCCAAGCAATTGTGTGTGTGGGGGGGGGAGTTAAATACTACAAGCCACTACGTCTATACAGTATTGAACGAATATTATGCTGCATCCAAAAAGACGATAAGTAATTGTAAAATACTTTCACTTATATATATTTAAAATGATATATATTAAAACTTACATATTATACTTATTATATATATTTAAAATGATAGAATAGATTGTTTTTATAAGAGAAAGAGTACAGATGAAGTGTAAGGTCAAATTTTCATGCTACACCAAGCATTTCCCTGTCAAACAAATATAGTTTTATTTAGAAATTGTACAAATGTATGCTGAGTCAAGAAATTGGTAGAAGGGTGTGGATCCAGTGGACCCCCTGTGGGGGCGTCCCTGAGAAGGGCGCCCATCAGGGGGGAAAGGTGGGGCGCTCGCCCCCCCCCAAGAGGAAATCGTACTTAGGAATATCGAAAGCCTAATAGAATTTTTACATTAGTCATAGCAAAATTTGAAACTATATTTGAAACCTCGCTTATATTTGCCCCCCTTGGAAACTACAACATGGGCGCCCTTGGTTCCTGCACAGGACTATCGTGAAATATTAGTCCCAAAATGGGTCATTCGGTAAACTCATAATTGGGGACCGTAAATACCGTAAATACTGTACGTTTATTTTTCATAAGGAAAATTCAATAAAATTTAGCTTGACTTCAGGACCACCAACTATATGCTCAAGAACTCCAGTGGTCCGCAAACCACAGTTTAAGAATCGTTGATAGGAAGTACGTACAATGATGAATGAACAATATGAAAGAGCTGCTATGACATTATCAAACAAATATTTTAATGTGAAGGATGCCTAATGTGTTTCCATATATCATACCATCTAAGTCTTCCACATCGTCGATGATAATCAAGTTGAAGAGTGCTACTGTTAACGTAAAGACAGTGACAATGACGGAACAACGTGAAGATTGGGGCGGGAAAAGAACATTTCCGGCGTTTTAGGTCCTCAAAATTGAACAGTTATTCTTGTCGATTTCATTTTCTTAACAAGGGCGACACTTCGGAAGTGAAATTGACACCGTGTCACTTATTATTTTTTTTTCTATTAGATCGAGAGCAGCATCCTTTTTTGCTTGTAAAACAAAAGAATACGAATAAGACCCTTCTGACACAGTGGTGACATCTCTTGTCTTCTTTTGAATTACTGGAATACGATACTTCCTTCAGTTATATTCACTTCACTCGTATCTTTCTTTTTTCTTCCCAGAAACTGCTGGTACCAGTACGATACGATATGCATATTGCTGTCAAAAGAATGATACTTCCTTTTTGCATCTAAAATTTCTGACTTCCTGTTTCATCTATGGTAAGATAATTTAGTGCAATCAATTAAAAAGTTAAATACGGTTGGAGACCAACAATCGATTTCTGAACTCGCTGGAAATTGAAATCTAGTCCATAGTTAATATATTGTCGCCGGCGTTGCATGGATAATTTGACATCAGTTTTAACCCTGAACAGAAAGCACCTGTGTACAATATTGAGTCTTTCGCTAGGTATTTTCCTTAGTATTTGTTTTGGTGTAACTTAATGTAAATATACTTGCTCTAATGGTTCCAGAAAGGTTTGGAAGGTGCGAATCGACTCCTGACGATGGACATAGGCTACAACAGTGGCGGATCTAGCCCAGGTCCGGAGGGACTAGGCCTTCTAGTTTTTTGATTGACAAACAGGGGCGTCATTTCAGATTTGCTTAAGGGAGGGGCAAGACCCCTTAATATAAGTAAAATTTCGCGTTTTTTCACTGACTTACTACTATTCTATTGGTAAAATCTATATAAATCTCAAACTCAGGGGGGCAATTGCCCCTCTCTGCCCCTCCTAAATGACGCCCCTGTTGACAAAAGTAATTGAAACTATTATTTACATGTTTTTGAAAGTTTATCGTAAGCGTTGTCTTTTGTTTCTTACTAGCAGAATACTCGTTCTTCGCACGGGAGGAATACGTTTCATTTTGAACATAAATAAGTGAATTTGGCTTTAGACGGCATCTGAAGCGTCACTGTTCATCTCAGCGACCCCGAAAACCATATATACAGTAGGACGTCGATTATCCGAACATAAACAATCCGAACGTGCTCCCTAGAAGCTTTCTACGTTTTGTCTTAGAGCTTGCGATAAACCAACAATAGGGTTGTCTGTCGGCGTTGTGTGAAGTTAGTGTTTTTACAAAAGCTCATTCATACATAGGGGGCGCGGTGGCTCAGTGGTAGAGCATTCACCTCTGGTGCTTGGGGTCCCGGGTTCGATGCCAGCCCTCGCCAAGCGAACTTTGTGGTGGACAAACACCGCGCTCGTGGGTTTTCTCGGGGTTCTCCCGTTTCCTCCCACTTTCTTCATTGCACCATTTCTCTCATCATCACCGTCTCCTTTAGCCTAACCGGCATAACCGTGGGACGTAAAACTTAAAGATTTCATTTCATTTTCATTCGTACGTAATTATAATACATATTTTTATTTTCTCTTAGACCTATACAAGTTTAGTTATAAGTGTGAGTTACAAGAACAGTGTGGTTTAGTGTACGAGCAGGTTTTTCAGAAACATTAAATGTAAAGTAGCCTTAATTACTGTATGACTGTATAACCACTGTATCGATAAAAGAGCATACCGTACAGTATATTTAAGCCTAAATGACATTTTCTTGATCATTTTCGAAAATACGAACTACCTGTGGTCCCAATTAGTTCGGATTTTCAACTTCCTACTGTATATCCTCTTGCGGGGCTGAATTTGGATATAAACGGCATCGGAAGTACCATTGTTTATCTCAGTGGTCCCGAAAACTATTGATTGGACACTAATATCGGTCATTTTTGATCATTTTTAAAGATCTCTTCCCTTCCTTCTCGACTAAATTGCACTGTCAAAGTGAAATGATACGAACCATACCAAGCACGAACCTCATCTACGTTGAAAATTTGATAGAGATAGTTCAGATGGTTCAAGCGTTGGGAAGTCACAAATATAGGGACTTTGTTTTATATACAGGGAGTGGACAAAAAATCTAAAAACACTTCATACAGGACACGTAAGTTTGGCACACCACTGCACAACACGTGTTGCGGTTGCCGATCTTTTTTTTTTTTTTTTCAATGTGTCATGTGGACCTTCCTCTTCCGTTAGCAGTAACCAGTTCACCTGTGAGTGTCGTGGTGTGAAAGTGGTGCGGTAAAATGAGCAACCTGACGGACTTCCAAAGAGGCATGATCGTTGGTGCCCGTCTGGTTGGAGCTTCAGCTGCAACAGTGGCGAACATTGTGGGGGTATCGAAAGGCACTGTCTACAATGTCACGAGGGCATACACAATTCATGGGCATACGACATCTGCAAAGCACAACAGTGGTCGAAAGACAATCCTGTGAGATAGGAACCGGAGGGCATTAAAACTGATTGTATCAGCTAAAGAGAAGACCACTGGAATGAAAATTACGTCTGAACTCAATTCCGGCCTACAGAACCAGGTTTCACCGAAAACAGTGCAACGGGAACTTCATAAAATGAAAATTCATGGCTGGGCCGCTATCGCCAAATCCCTGGTCACAGCAGTAAATGCGAAGAGGCGTATCCAGTGGTGCAAGAACCACAAGGCCTGGACTCATGAGCAGTGGAAACACGTAATATGGTCCGCTGAATCGACCTTCACCTTGTTTCTAACAATCGGTCGTATTTACGTATGGAGAATACCGTCGCAGGCCTATGATACAGACTATCTGCTCCCAACTGTAAAGCATGGGGGTGGGTCTGTTACAGTATGGGCTGTGATATCGTGGTTTTCTGCAGGTCCCATCATAGCCCTGCATTGAATGATGAATGTTAAGACATATGAGGCCATTTTGGGAGGCCAGGTTCTACCCATGGCCCAAATATTGTCCCCTGATGGTGATGGCATCTACCAAGATGATTTGGACCCTGTCGCGCTGCAAAAACGATGAAATCATGGTTTGAGGAGCATGACCATTAGCTATCACACCTCCCCTGGGTCCCACAATCACAAGATCTGAACATCATTGAGCCATTGTGGTCTGAGTTAGAATGGCGTGTTCGGTCTCATTATCCTCCACCAGCATCCCTTAAGGAACTGGAGCATGTTTGGGAGGAACAGTGGTACAAAATTCCACACACCACGATTCAGGATCTGTATACGTCCACTCCAAGTCGGATCCAAGCTGTTTTGGACGCAAAAGGAGGCCCTACACCATACTAATTATGATTTTCACACATTTGCAAACGTTTTAGATTTTTGTCCGACCCCTGTACATATCCAACCTTGTAAAACAATACTTCAGGTCCACAATGTCAACGTCCAACCTAGCTAAAGTATCCATCGGGAGAGAGTCAAGTTGGAAACTTTTGCAGAACCCATGAAAAATTATAAACTCATGATATACCTATCATAGTCTGGATTCTGACTGCCCCCTCCCAGTTTTTATCTTCTAAATCCGCCACTGCGAAATTGGAGTTTAATGTCCCAACAGAATAAAGCGGTGCAATATTATATTGTTATTACCTATCTGATGAGTTCGTGCGTTAGTTTTGTGGAGTCGCTGTTCTTCAGTTTAAATGCTGTTATTGGTTCATAGGAGCTGTCGCGAGGGGAGGTATGGGTGGTTTTCTGCTTTACTTTACAGGGTGGCCAGAACATAAGAGTATTCAAAGTCAATACAGTTCGTTGTGTTATAATATTGATTGTTGTGATCTTACAATCAAGTGGCAAATGAAAACAAAGAAAAAAAATCGTCAAAAAGTCTGCCGAGAATTGATCGAAATCATACAAAACAGACCTTACTCGAGAACGAAATATCAGATTAAGTTCCGATTCCTTGTAAAATAACTTACTGATAATTTTCAGACATATTCCATTATTTTATGTTGAATATGTATCAGTTTACAGTTGTTGATTTATGACATTTTTGTCTGTAGGAGATCTCATGAATTTCCTCATGTTTCTAGACTACTCTTGTCTCCGCCCCTGTTTCTCATTCAGTTTGTACTTTTTCAGATGCAACATCGGCATCCACGTTTGTTATTCCAGCATGATGGAGCACCTCCTCAATGGCATTTGGCACCTCAATCCACAGTGGAGGAGGAGCTTTTAAACGGTTTGAAGAAATGATCTAATTCTCTGACCACTTCGAGTGCCTGACATTACTCACCTTGACTTTTTAGTGGTGATATGCCATGGATATCGCTTGTGCAATCAAAATGACAACGTAAGATCAGGATTACGAAGTGATTACGGAAGCCATTGAGACAGTTTCACATATTACAAGTACTCTGACATGAAATTTACTATCAGCTGGACGTCTACTCAGGTAATGGGATGCATCTCGGAATGTACTAAACGTCTGTTTGCTGAAACTTTATGCACATAGATGTATATTTATTAAATGCCTAACTCATCTGGATGCATCAAATACTAGTGCAATTAAAGTCATTCATTTGGACACTCTCATAATTTGAATTGAAGAAAATACATATATAAACAAAGATAATGGGTAAGTACTTGATAGAAAGGACATAATATCGAAATATATTATAAAATATTAACAGTAATACACTTCACTAGCATCCGCGATTTATTGAAATTTGCAAGTAGTATGTGTGCGATTGTTAAGAAATGTCAAATAATTGAATCGGTCATTGCAGAAAGGGCACATGTAACATTTTGGTCGAAATTGTGATAACACTAGATTCATTATCTACATAGGTAGGCCCATTATTTGGCACAAAGAGATCTCAGGTGTCGCCTTCTGAAGGCAGTTATTTTGAATACTAAAAACGGCGTTCACTAAAAAAAAGGCACATTACTGAAGGAAACTTATATTAAACGCAATGTAGACAGTCATTTGTTGCACTTTCCCGCTAAAATGCGTCTTTGTAATTAGATGCCGAGTACGACATAGTACGTCGTAATAGTTATATCGTATGTTCGTCTTGGATGTAGGCCAGTGGCGTATTTACGATTTTGTTTCGGGGAGGGCTTTGCTAACTTTCGGGGGGGGGGGGGCTTTGCCTGAAAATGTGAAAATTATGCAAGATATTTCATATACTTTACTATAGTAAGTAAGATTTCGGGGGGGCTTAAGCCCGGAAGCCCCCCTAAATACGCCACTGATGTTGGCGCTCTGTTGAACATGTTCATCTTGTGTTGTAATTAATAGTGCTGACTTTGCCACCTCTGGAAGTAGCAGCACGGACCAAGAAACGAACAGGAATTCGGCATACTGAGAAGCACCAGAGAAATGCAATGAAACAAGCTAAAGTTAAAGGACTGCCGCATACATCATATTCTGCCAAACATATTCTAGCTGTAAGAATAGATGATGACTGCCGGTGTAGATTAAAGTGTTTTTTCAAAAAATACCGAAAGTAAGCGATGCAGTATCCTGGCATATTTCCTTTCATTAGATACCAAAGATTCCCAGGATATCTGTGTCCAAAGTCGGATATTCCGAGTTTTATGGATTGCAGCAGTAGCCGAGAACTCATGATGATGTACAGCAACGCATCCTGGCAGTGGGGATGAATGAAGCAAAGACTGATATGCAAAATAATGTTATTATCATATCATGAATCAAACGAGTTTTGTTTCTTTTATTCGTTGTGTATTTCGAGTATATTCTTTTGACTTTCTTCACGTGACTTTACTAGCATGTTTACTCAGACGACTTTCAAAGTTTTCTACTGTAAATTACATGAGTAATGACCCCATGTAAAACAAAAAACTCCGCGTTTATTATTAATAATAAACTACAGTTTTGTTGGTCTTACAATAACTTAGATTGGTCATTGTATTAGAGAGTGATCTTTAAAGGCGTTTTTCGTTAAAGATTTATTAGGATACCTTCTTTCAAAACTCAACTAAATTGCCTAAGGTTACGTTAAGTTAGTCTTTATTTATTTCTTAAAGCAATTCGCGCAACAGTATATTGTTCGTACTTTTCGTAGATCATATAACATTCGTAGGTTAGTAACTAATAGTAATTTGTTGCTTCATTCTCAGTTCAGTTAGTGCAGAAAGGGCACATGTGCAAAATTTCAAGCTTGTCTATTAGAAAAATGAACAACGATCGAGAACTATTCTTTCGCACAAAATAATAGCGTACCTTTACTATCAACTCACGTGAAATGCCATCTCAGTAACATCACATACGTACGAAATAGTTTTTTTTCCTTTCTTAAAAATATGGTTTTGTAACATGTGCCCTTTCTGCAATGACCGATTCAATTGATATAATTTGTTAAGAGTGTAAAAATGAAATGAAATCTTTAAGTTTTACGTCCCACAGTTTTGCTGGCTAGTCTAAAGGAGATGGTTGATGGTTATGAGAAATAGATGAATGAAAAAAGTGGGAGGGAACATTAGAGCCCCGAGAAAACCTAAGGACACGGTATTTGTCCACCACTTGGTGGGAGCTGTAATCAAACCAGGAATCCCATGCACCAGAGGTGAACACTCTCCCACTAAGCCACACGTGGCCCTGTTAACAGTGTAACTTGTTACAAGTATAGTATATAAGTTACCGACAACAAAGGACATGCTTTTTAACATCACACAAGTTCGTTTTGACACTCGGTCAAAAAAAAAAAAAAAAAGTAACAGCTTTTCGAGGGAAGCCATCCTGAGTGAGGTTTTTACTGGATTTTTCTTAGTCACACTAGACAAATGCTGGGATAGTACCTAACATACGGGTCCCAGGTCGCTTTCTTCAATTCTCCACTTCCCTGGATACTATGATTGTCGAGGAACGTCATCCCTCATTCGTGACAAGCTTAAGCCTTAATGCCCAGAAACATACTCGTACATATTCATACAAGGGAAAATCGAAAAGTCTTTGCACCTACTGATTTATTGCCAGATTGCAAACTATAAACAGAAAACCATATTGTTTTTCGAACCTTTGTCTATTTGTCCACATAACCATGTCATCTGTCGAGGCATTTGTCCCACTGTACCTCAAATTTCTTGATGCTCGCTATATACAAGGCGGCCGGGTGATCACGCAACCAATTGTGAACAACACTGCATTTCCGAATCGTTCGTGAACCTCTGTCGTGCGAGGAACTTCTTCAATGGACCAGAAAGATAGTAATCACCGGGGGCAAGGTCTGGACTGTAAGGAGTGCTCCATAATCTCCCACCCCCAAGAGTGAAGATTGGCAATTGTTTTGTTCACCACGTGTGGCTTTGGTTTGTTACGGAGTAAAACCACATCGTCAACGTCTCGAATATCCTGACACGTTATTCTAATGACTGCTCACAAATGGGAGTGTGTACAACAGTAACGGTCTGCGTTAATAGTTTCACATTTTGGCAGGATATCCAGTAGAAATGGTCCCCGGTTGTCCTTAAACACTGAGCATCAATTTACCGATCGACGGGTTTGTTCGAAATTTCTTTGTTGCTGGCTTAGCCGAGATGTTTCCATATCATGTTGTGCTGTTTTCACTCGGGAGTGTCACGCAGTATCCACGTTTCATCACCAGTGACAATGAGGTCCAGGAAACTGTCGCTCTCCGCGACGTAACGCTGGAAACGGTTCAGTGAGATGAGCAATCGCTAGTCTTATTGACATCACTAATAAGCTTAGAAACCCACCGAAATGACACCTTGTGGTATTCCTTGTGGACAATGTCATAAACACTACCATAAGAAATATGAAGGTCCCTGGAAATGTCTTCAGATGAACACGTTGATCTGTTTTTAACATTTTATTAGCACAAGTAATGTCCAATGTCAAAGAGGAAGGGGGTCAGCCAGAAAGCTCATTGTCCTGGATATTTTCTTGTCAATTTTCAAACTCCTTGCACCACCACTGCAAAATTATCTCTGCTAAACAGTTGTCCCTATACACTATGTGGATGTCCTGGCTGTCTGTCCCTTGCACCATAGAAAACGAATAACACTTCGCTGTTCATATGGCGTAGATGTCCTGAACACTCCGGTTATCTTTGGCAACTGATAAAAGCGTTGTGCTGTGGAAGAAATTGGAAGCTATACTGGGGCTGTCCGAAGAAAAAGCCTACCGCTTCGCTCGTATATCACGATTTTGTATTTAAATGTATTACACACTAGAAAGAAAAATAGGCGCAAAAACTTTCTGATTTTCTCTCATATATAAATATAAAGAAATAAAATGTTAGTTTATTTTTATTTCCTCTAAAATTACGTATGTAATCTTACCCATAAACATGTCATAAAGAGCATGAATTAATGATTATTTCACGCTATGTCTGATGAATCGTACCATATATTGCCCTCGGGTTAATGTTATAATGAATGACTTAATGGCGGCATATTACAGTGTTAAGTTTCTAGTCAGTAAAGGGCATGGCTCTTGTCGGTTAGTTAAAGAAATTTAGGTTCAGCCTCTATTTCAGCAGCGAGGCTATTGTGACGTGGAGCTATAACAGTGTGGGATTCAAGACCACGAGCTCTCGCCGGAAATCGAACAGGGGCAAAGTTTTTGTACAGCGCAAATTTCTAGGTTTACAAAGAGCTTCGTGTTCCTCATTTTCTCGAAAACTAAGCATGAGGTTTTATATTCACATCATAATTTTGTTCAGGTCATTAAGGTCGATTGAATGGAATACGTCCTATCTTGGGACTTTTTTCGTTAAATTTAATTTGCTGTAAAATTTATATTTATTTTTAGACTAAATTATTAAAATTTATAAGCATTTGATATGCTAAGTTGTTCGGTGTTGCGGTTAACACAGGCCGGTGTTGCTGTTAATACAGAGCCATGTTAACGGTCTGTTGCAAAACTGGTATTGAGCTGAACTATGTTAAAAAGATACTAAGTGAATGGATGAAGTAACGCGGAAGGAGAAATACCGACACAGTACACTTTCAATACGGTACATACATTGTATTTTTAGTAACACCTCAGCTTACATAATGAACACAAGCCATTAAAAAACTAATACAGTGAGGTAATTAGGGTGCACTGGATTGGTGGGCGCATATTATTCCTTAAAATAAAGCATGAAGAAAGCATGTTTCGATGAAGTTGGACTGCGCAAGAAGTCGATGTTTCTTATTTAACTATGTTCTGAGTTTTGTATTGACATGTAACCACAAAGATCATGCTACTTTATTCCCAAATGCACAAAATCAATGAAGAAAAAGTTATTAGTGAAAGGTTTTTCACATAGGCAATATAAACTCTCGGTGCCAGAAAATTCAGACCTACTGCTGACTACAAGCGTAACTTGAGTTAGCAAAAACTAAATTATAATATGATTGTGCCTCTTGTACTGATTGCAATTTGATACAATTAAATTTTAACACAGGGCAGTGCAGTCTCAGCATGACTATATTCTTGCATCGCTTGTTTGAGCAGAAATGGTTCAGTGTTACAGTTAACACAAGCCGGTATTGCAGTTAATACAGGCCCCATGTTAACAGTCTGAGACAGAACTAGTATTGAGCAGTGTTTAAAAAAACTAGGTGAATGAACAAAGCAACGCGTAAATACAAACTGCGACATGGTGCTCTTTTAATATATACACTTTGAACTTTTAGTAATACCATAGCTCACATACTGAACACAAACCATTAAAATAACTAATAATAATAATAATATCATTATTATTCCTGTAAAATAAAGCATGTTTCGATGAAGTAGCTATTGATCTACGCAAGAAGTGAATGTTTCTGATTTAATTTTGTACTACGTTTTGGGGCCGCGGTGGCTCAGTGGTAGAGCGTTCACCTCTGGTACTGGGGGTCCCGGGTTCGATCCCATCCCCCGCCAAGTGAACTTTGTGGTGGACAAACACCGTGTACGTGGGTTTTCTCGGGGGTTTTCCGTTTCCTCCCACTTCTTCATTCCACCATTTCATTCATTACTCATCATCACCGTCTTCTTTAACCTAACCGGCATAACCGTGGAACTTAAAACTCAAAGATTTCATTTCATTTGTACTACCTTTTGTATCGGCATATAGCCGCAATCATACTACCTTATTGCAAAATGCCCGAAATCAATAAAGTAAAGCTCTGGAAGAAAGGTTTCTCCCAATTAAACTATCGGTGCGAGCCTCTGGTACTGATTGGAATGAGGCCCAAAATAATGTGCAAGTTCTCTTTAATTACTTTTCTAATATTAATACTAATAATTATACCTAGGCGCACAACAAAAATTATGATGTTGATATAATTAAATTTTAACACAGGGCAATGCAGTCCCAGCATGACTACATTTTTTGCGTCACTTAATTTGAACACAAATGATCCGGTGTTGTGGTTATCATACGGCGGTGTTGTGGTTAACACAGAGCGGTGTTGTGGTTTAGCACAGGGCGGTGTTGTGGTTAACACACGGCGGTGTTGTCGTAACACAGGTCCGTGTTAACAGTGTGACACTCAGCTGATATTGAGCGCTGTGAAAAAAAACTAGGAGAACGGAAGAAGTAACTCGAAAATAGGAACACCGACACGGTGCTTTTTCAATTTATTTTTAGTAACACCCAGCTCACACAGTGAACACAAGCCATTAAAAAGCTAATATTAATAACCAAATTATTCGGCAGTAACTAGCGACATTTTTCATTTGCTAAGAGGAATGACTTAGCAGAGGTATTACAATCGTCTCAAAATCATGTACATACAACTATACTGTAATTTTAAGCGTTACATTAACCTCCAAAGATATAAACATTCAGAAACTATTTGTTAAGTACAATGAATTAACAAAGATATCACAGTCACCTCTAAATCCTGTGAATGAGATACATATGCCTATCTGCAATTTTAAGTGCGCACACTAACTTTCAAAGGTATCATAAATATTCACAGGCCCGTGTATTCAGTTACGGTTTGCTAATGTATGATTAATAAAATATCCAAATCATTTATTTTAAAATATTAAAAAATGAACTTGTATACTTGAATGTACAATCAAAAACATTTACTGAGATGTGTACTAAGAAGTCCAAGTGACGTTAGGAACAAAATATTTTTTAAGAAAAACCCAGATCAGATGTAGTCCACAAGGACGTGTTACGTACTGGTTGTTTTCCATTTACAGTGAGTGAAAGTAGTTTTCAGAACAATATGTGAACACCAAGAAAATTAGAACAAATTATCTCATCCTGCCCCTATTCTACGTCGGCGATTGTCATGTTATTTGCAGTAACATTGGAGAGATGTTTTCGAATCTTTGGAAATGTAAGTTATAATTTTTTCCTAATTGTGTCTTGTTTCTTGAGAAGTAACTCTCTTGATGGTTTCTTTAACAGGCCTCACTGATAAAGCTCTTATGGATAATTGTTGGATAATTACCTTCTTAAATTTCACTTGTCCTTTAATTATGAATAAACAGACAAATAAGTGTACTTAGTTTATTATTGGTATTTGTTGAAGACAAGATATCTGCTAAGTATTTGCTAAGTACATGTAATTAGGCCTAATACTGAATTAACAATTTTGTAATAAATCATATTTCTGGAATTATTTTCTTTTAAATCAGTGACAAACGTTAGTTTAGTACATATAATACTTAAAAGAGTATTTAAATGCTAATAAATTTATAAAGCTTTATTATGAGTTGCGGATACTAGCACTATGAAAATCTATACTTCCAATATGCATATTCATTCATTCTACTAAAACATTAATAAAATGCATAAAGAATTTCCTCATCATTATCAACAAACCAAAACTATATTGTTATTAAATTAAACACTAAGAATAATGATTTAGGAAAGGTATCACAGTCCCCTCAAAATCCTGTGTATCAGATAGATACACTTATAGAGTAATTTTAAGCGAGTAAATAGTTTTCCAAGGATATCATAAATATTCAGTAACTGTTTGCTAAGAACAATGACAGCAAAGTCATCACAGTTGCATCAAAGTCCTATGTATCTGATAAATACACCTATAGAGTAATTTTAAGCGAGTACGTAGTTTTCCAAGGATATCATAAATATTCAGTAACTGTTTGCTAAGAACAATGACTTAGCAAAGGTATCACAGTTGCATCAAAATCTTATGTGCCAGAGAGATACACCTATACTGTATCTGTGCCTAGTTGTGATTTTCCTAAATTGAAGTCTGGGGCTAATGCCCTTAGCTTCCATTTTTGCTTTCTAACGTGTATTTTTGGAGAAAAGCAAAGACAGACATGCGTTTATCTGATGGGGAGCATGATTCTTAGGTTGATATATTTATTTCTTCCTGTCTCTAAAAAGGGTTATGCCCTCCCTGTGGCATGCAATTATTATATACTAAATAGAAGTGACAAATGATAAGGATTGACTAAAAGATGGTCCTTATTAGCAGTTGAATAGTAACAAAGTTTTAAGAGGATAGTGATATCATCATATAATTTTTATTTATGTATTATTCAGCAGTTATGTTTATGTAATGATAATAGACAGTGGTACGTAGATGGCAAGGTTGAATATTTCGTTATTTAATGCAGAGACATAAAAGGTAAAATAAGTACGAGATAATCAGAAAACATAATGTTGGGTGTATCATGTGATCAATGAAATTATGAGGGAATGTAAATGGAAAAATGAGATGAAGTGCTAGCACGTTACAGTAATGGATAAGTGTAATGAAGTGCTAGTACATTACAATAATGAAAATATGAGATGAAGTTCTATCACATTACAATAATGGAAAAATGAGATGAAGTGCTAGCTTAATAATTCTTACCTTCGATTTTGATAGATGTTGTTAGACAAAATTTATCAAAATTGAAGATAAGATTTATTGAAATCTGATAATACTAACAAAGTAAAAGTACTCATACTATACAGTAAATGTATGTAAGTGCATTAACGCTCCCACGACCAAACATAGATACCTATTTCTCATAAAATATACTATTTAGCAAGCGAAGTCTTTTCGTGTCTTGAACTTCGAGTTGGAGCCATGTTCTTTATCTATACTTCTAGTTCCCTTCTAGCTCACTAGAGGCGCTCAGCTATAGGTTACTTGTGATTGCCTTGCGCCAAACCTAAAGAGAACACGAGAGATCTTTTGTATTTAACCTCACATGATTTGATAAGACGGTGTAGATTGAACAACATTAAGCACTACGAAATTGCATAGTGTAAAGTGAGCTTAAGATGCCGACAATAGTTTAGTTCAGAACGTCGCATCGTTATAATACCGTACATAATTTCGTTTTGTACCATTATCTCGTGCTGTGCTTCGAAGTTTCTTGGTTGTTCATTACATTAATTTCTCTCCTGAAAATAGTCGTTTTCATACAATTTTCAATTACGTACTACAAACTCCGTTGAAGAATGGCTTGTCTGTGAGTGATTTTTGCGCATTTTGCCTTCTGAGAACGTTGCTAGTAAAGGCAAAAGATTTTCTAAAGAGGAAATTCCACTTTCCTCCATTTTCTTCTCATTGAAGAAAAAAAAGAAGATCGAGCAGCGGGGAACAACTATTCGGCTACAGCGGGTAAAGTTTCTTTCATTCCTTCCAATTCGTGAAGGAAGGACTTTCCTTATTCACCCCCTCCCCTCCCCTCGTTTCTCTCTCTCTCTCTCTCTCTCTCTCTGTTTCTCCGCTTTGTCTTAAAAGGGAGAAATGCTGAAGAAATTTCGTGGTTGTTGAGACAAGAAGTTTACGCAAAGTTGGCTTTTGTGGGAACTACATTATGAAATATCAATTAGCTCGTAATTAGTTCACTGGGAAAGCGCTGTGGTAGATGACTACACATCAGTAGGGTGCGAATTAACACCAGGGACTCGTTACGTTCCTAGCCTAAAAAGAAATAGTATTTGTAATTTAAAAAAAAAATAATAATAAACTACTTTTGCATTGTTAATTCCAAAAATATCAAGTGATTGGTTTAATTACCAACAAGATCAAATTTGCTTCCGGTTTATTCAGGTGACTTTATAGACTGTATCTATTTAATTTCAATTATCTATAACTTTATGTTGTTGCTGAATATGACTGATATACTTTGATGCTTTAGCGGGTAGGCCGGATAGGCACGGGCCTGCCCAAAAATTTTGAAAAATACACTAAAAGTTTCAATGAAGAGTAAATATATTTTCTACTATTTATAGCTATTAATGGTAGCTAACTATTCAACAAATAGCATCAACCACTACTGTAAAAATAATTTCCTACAGTCATTAATCAATCAAATGTGTATGTGTATCCATAAACGAGGGAGCGGTCCTCCTAAAGCCACCGCTGGATGCGAGGGTAGACGCTTCCCTACAATCAATAAAGCTCCCGATAAAAAATATAAAAATTTTCAAAATAAGCTGTTTGGACTTATTCACTGACAAAATCTTTATTATAACTCACAAGAACAGTATCTGGATTTAATTTATAATAAAAAAAATTTGAGTGCAGTTGAATTAACCCTTGGAGGCATATGCGGGGTCAAATTGACCCCAAGGTCTATATTTCTTTCTTTATCTCTTCTGTAATTTAATTCAATGTATCGCACATTTGTGTATTCGTTTACTGGTCTTTCGTACAAATTTCAATATCTAAATTATTTGTTTATTGTATATAGAATGTATGTTATATACTTTTTTCAATTGTAATGCTGCTTTTACATATGTGGGGTCAAATCGAACCCAGTTGTTTTTACTGTGTTTTAATGTTTTATCTGCTTCATAGTTGGCTACAATGTGTGACTATCAACTGGCAACAGTGCGCATGTAGCTGTTCGTTGCAGGCAGTGATGAATTCAAGGGTTGCCTGGGCGAACTTCCACCCGGAGCTACGACATTTTCCCCGGGGTGCTTGAGAACTCAGCGGTAATTTCTGTAAAATACGTATTTTCAAGCTTTTTCACCTCTGTGTTCTGAAATGCCATCGGGGAAAGTACTCTGAATTCATCAGTGGTTGCAGGCTGATAACAGTTTTTTTTTACTATATTTTAGTGTTTCATTTGCTTTAGTGTTGGCTACAATGTGTGGCTATGATCTGGCAGCAGTGCGCATGTAGTTGTTCATTGCAGGTGCGTTTTCATTGCGTGCATAGGTGATAGCTTAGTGTTTTCTACAATTCATCATTATTTCCATGAGTCTGAAGGAGCAGGAAATAATTGAAGCTCTAGATGAAGACGATGATTACATTTCTATTGATAGTGAAGTGTCAGATGAGGCAGATGAAGAACAAATGCAAATCCAACCATCATGTGAGTTGTCAAGTGATGAAGAAAATATAAGCAACAGTGTGTCAAGTGATGAAGATGATGGTACGAGTGCAGTAAATGTCATACAGCCAACACTGAAAGCAAAAAATGGAACTCAGTGGTACAAGGATCCCCCTACAATTGCCCGTACCCTTGTACATAATCTAGTAAGAAAGCAGCTCGGTCCAAAGCAAGGTGAGCGTTGCCGACAACACCGACACCAAAGTGAGCGTTTGATTTATTCGTAACTCCGGACATACTGGATGAAATAGTATTGTGCACAAATATTCAAGATAGAAGAGTTATGCAAGAAAGAAAAAAAAAAGGGAAATGTGGAGGGAAGTTTCGATAGAAGAACTTGAAGCTTTTATTGGATTACTATTGCTGGCGGGAGTGAATCGTGACTGCGATGTTCCTACACGTGAACTTTTTTTTTTTAACAAATTTGCTGATCCTAGGTATCGTACAACATTTTCAGTGAATCGATTTGAAAATATACGAAGTATGCTTCGTTTTGATGATAAGCGAACACGGCAAATAAGGCTCAGTACTGACAAATTAGCTCCACCACTTCGTTATACTTGGTCTTTATTTATAAGAAACTGCACAGACGCATACTTTCCTGGACCTAACCTAACAATAGATGAGTAACTTGTAGGTTTTCCTGGAAGGTGTAACTTTATCCAGTACATGCCCAGCAAACCGGCCAAAAACGGCATCAAAATATTTTGGTTGTGTGATAGTGACACGCGACAGCCAGGTGAACCTCCTCAAAGCAATTTAGCTTCAAATATCGTGAAAAAGTTATCTCGTACAGTTCTGAACTTTGGATTTAACATAACTATTGACCAGTTTTTCACTACTTATGATACTGCGAAATTTCTACTGACTAAACGTACTACAACTGTTGGGACAATAAGACAAAATAAACGTGAGATTCCACCTGAAATGCTGAACGTAACAAAAAGGACTGTTTATTGAAGCGAATTTTGCTTCGATAGGAATGTAACCCTTGTCAGCTAAGTGCCACAGAAAAGGAAAGAGTGTCGATAGGGTAAGTACAAAGAAAAAGTCTGAAATTATTAAATTTTATAATGCTACTAAAAGTGGCGTGGAGAAGATGGACGAAATGGTGGGTGCAAGCGGCAAACTAGGAGATGGCCAATGGTTTTATTTTACAACATTCTAAATGTTGGTGCACTAACTGCGTATATTTTGTACATAAAAGCATCCTAATTATTATTCCAATGTTACACATCAGCGTCGTATTTTTTTGGAGGAACTAATTACTCCACATATGATGAAGCGCATTCAGAATCCTGGATTGGAAAGACCAACAGCGGATGCAATTAAATTGTGTGGAGTGATCCGTGAAGAAAAACATGTAACACCATCAACCTCCTCAGCAAAGAGAAAAAGATGTGGTTTGTGTGACAGAAGGCAAGACAAGGAAACCTCTGCAGTGTGGTGTGTGTGAAATGCTCAATTCCAGTTTGTGGTGTTCATAGTGCCGTTTATTGCGACAAATGCAAGTAACTTGTTTGCTATTGAAATTTATTTTTTTCTTTTTGTTTTTCAACCAACATGTAACAGTATATCAAAATGTTCGTTGTCAGTGAATTAGAAGTATGACACGCATCATATTAGACAGCGCAGCATCCACTGGTATACTAATACATAATAAAAATCTTAAAACTTTTTTATGCATTCCTTGCAAAACTTCTACGTAGTTAACGTTCACATTTTGTTATTTGTATAAGTGCCTGTATCTCTATTAGTATAATAGTGAACTATATAGTAATAGTCTAAATAATATATCATTTATATAAATAAACCTTCGGTATAAAGATAAAGAATTTGTAGATACCTGTTTCAGAAAATTCTATTTTGGGGTCAAATTGACCCGACATATATAAAGTACGATAAAAAATGCACGCTCATTCAAGGGTTAAACGGAGCTCCCTCATGGCTAAGCGGTTAGCGTACGCGCCTTTGGCCTGGAAGATCCAGGTTCGATTCCCGGCGGAGCTCATGTGGTTCGGATTCCACTTTAATCAGTAGGTCCACGTCTCATATAGCCTCACTGCTGAAAGGGACGCTAAACTATAATCAACTTCACTTAACTCAAGGGTTAAACATTATCATGCACATTTATTTACAAAGGAGAATCAAAAACTAAGGTTACAAGGTCGATATTTCTGGAGTTTTTTTTATTATTATAGAAGAGTGAGGAGTGTGCGGTAAATCTAATACATGGAGTTGGCAACTATGCAGAGTTTCAGCGACCCGCCACCTAGAGCGCTAGTTGTAGGTAAGCACAAATGGCTTCGCGAAGGAGTCCGCTTAGTTATTCGATTTCTGTGTGCGAAACATGTAACCGCGGCTGAAATTCACCGGAAGCTGGTAGAGGTTTACGGAGAGACTATTATGTCTCGTCAGATTGTCGCTGAATGGTGTTGAACGTTTGCAGCTGGTAGAGAGAACATTACCGACGAGGAGCACAGTATGCCGACCCAGAATGGCATCAACAAATTTGAACACAGCTCCGTGCGATATCATCGACCATCCTCCCTACAGTACGGACCTTGCTCCAAGTGACTTTCACCTATTCCCAAGGAAGGAGCATCTACGAGGCCTCTTCAAAACCTTCGTGATAATGTGACTGAACACGCCAAGAACAGAATGTTTACCAAGAGGGAAGTGGAAAACCACTTCGAAGTAAACGTTATAGTGTAGACTATCACCATTCTAAGGATGCAAATTTGTGCATTCTATGTAGGACAAGATGCTGAAACTTTCAAAAACTAGATGGCTCTTAGTACAATAACACTCGAAAATATTTTTACAATTAAAAACGAAAAAAAATAACTTTTGGAAAGCTAATTTGAAGGGTAAGAAGAAATGTCACAAAACTCTATTTTCGAGAAAACAGCTTTTTAATATTGAAAACCGCGTAAAAAAGAAGAAGATTATTAAAATCTTTTTCCTTTTTTTACATTGATATTTTTCATCTACCAATGCATATATATATATACAGCCGAATAGTACCAAGAGTCACCAAGAGATAGGACAAAGTACCCGATAAAGCACACACATGGACTTTTTTCCCCTTACACTCTTCTGGGAAAACTGCAACTCCTGTTGAAAATTGAATTTGGGAAATACCATAAAATGACGTTATGAATATGGAGGTCAAGCATCCATGAAAAAAAAGTTACCTAGTTAAATTTGACTAAAATACATGCAAGACAGATTTTTATAATGCATGATTTCGTGGGAGCTAAATATCGGGAGATTCTATGCTTAATCTATTTAGTATCCAACATATGCAGGACCATCTTCACGCTATTATACACGTCTGTTACGTCAAAGTGGCACATATGTATCAAGGGACATATTTAACATTTGAAAAATCTGCCCCTCAATTAGAGATGCAAAAGAGGATTCGATGTTTTTTTGAATCGATGCTTTTTTCACATAAAAAGCCGGCTTTTTTGGGAAAAAAACGAGAATTTTGGAAATCTTGGCTTTTTTCATTTTCATGATTTTTCTATCTAAATAGCTTTCTTATAGTATATTCTATAGTTAGATAAGAATTCCATGACCTAAATGTGATATTTCGCTCTGAAATTCATCATCAAGATGGATGGAGCACATGTATTACAAATTAAAGCTAACATGAAGAATATAGTATTTGAGGGCAATTTTAGAAGCCATTTAACTTTATTTTAACTTTTGAGTTATCGACATTTTTCTTCTTTAGATCATTTTAGTTTGTCATCCGTATTTCATTTTTAAGAGCTTAGTACTCTAGCTTCTAGCGCAAAACTTAAACTTATGTTTTTCTATATATCCGTCAAAGCGTAGGTTTTTCAATATATCCGTCAAACCGTACTTCCACATTTCTGTTATACTCTAACTGTGCAACGATTTAGCAATAATTTTCCGGACACAACCTTCAACACTAATTTATACAAATAATCAGTATCGGATTTAGAAAAGTACTTTGGGAGGGGTTTCTCTGATTGTTTCGTTTTCTAAAATGTCCTAATTTTATTTGGGAGGAGCTTGAAGTTTATGAGTACAGGCATAACTAATATTTCGTTTGGTTTATATATTTAGCGATAATCTTCCGGATACAACCTTGAAGATCATTTTATACTGAGAATCAGTGGCGGATTTAGAAAAGTATTTTGGGAGGAGTTTTTCTTACTAATGTTTAGTTTTTCTAAACATTTATAATTTTTATTTGACGGGAGCTTAAAGTTTATGAGTAAAAGCATAACTAATAGATATTTCGTTTGTTTTAGACATTCCGTAATTTTGGGGAACAGGTTTCAGTATGAAAGACCGCTCCCCTAACCTTCGCAAAACCGTCACTGCTGGTAATTAGTAATAATAACGATTTAAAAACAATAAGAAAGGAAGTCGGCCAACTCACAGTACACGAACTATTTCTGCTACACAGATGGAATGAAGAAATGCTTTATCAGAATGGTTGAATGCTAGACTGAATCCCGGACTCCCCGATAGAAGCGCAAAAGCTCCACTCAGTCATGTTTGCTGTGCAGTTGTATTTATCTTAACTTAAATATATTCCTTTTTTTTTTTTTTTTTGGTGGTGGTGGAGGAGAGTTCCGTAATGATATGAAGGGTGTGCGCCAAGAACATGTTAACTAATAAATTTTCAATTGCTGAGTTATGCAGCACCAGATAGACAGCAACGCGTATCGCTTCGTTTAATCCTTCATATATAGTCTTATGTGGAAAATCAGCTTTCCGACTTTCAAAATGGATTGTGCAGCAGAAAATCTATAATTTCTTAAAATAGTAAAATTGTGGGTTACCATGTTCTTGCCTCACACTCTTGATATGTTGAATCCCTCTTGTTAAAAATTCAGAAAACTTGAGGACTGAGTAAACCGTGATGGTGGTTATTTAAAACTGTATAATTTCAAGAATATAGAGAACTAAAAGCTCTAGATGTGCAGCCTTTAAGTGTATCATATAAATCTAAGTATTTCTCTTATGTTTTATTTTAATTTTATTTTGTTCCAAAAAGAGGGTATAGAATATTTTGAAGTAAAAATACTACATAGAATTTTTCTAGTTATTTGTGTATTTCTTAAAAGAAGTATTTACTTTTAGGGTTTGCTGGTTTACACCAGCTGTTTTTTTTATTATTAATAAACAACTGGTTTAAACCAAAATAAAATATTAAAAAAACGAAAAATGCAAATCGTGTGAACTTCATGGTGACATTTGCACACATCAAACCACCTGCATTAGTTTTATTTCCTTTTCACCTTTTAATCAAGGTGTCCCATGTTCAATTCTCGGTCGAACCACAACCTTTTTTTCATGCGATAACAAAGTAGCGGTTCGGATGTAACTTTAAGCGAAAGTCTTCTCCTTGATAACCTCGGTATTACGTAAGGATGTTAAGCCTGAATGCCTGTTTTATAAAGAAGCCAAGGTTGCTTCAATATATTGATAGAAATTGGCAAAATTTATCGATTGCCTACGAAGCTTCCAACATTAGATTGGATTGGACTTTCAATGATATCTACATACTAAATTTGTAATTTAACACCTCAGTTGTACCGTACTGATTATCCTTAAATTTTACAAGCAAAGCAATAACAGGATATTTCCGTTATTGTTTTACATTTAGAGTAATGACGGGATTTTCCCGATGGTTAGGGCGGGAGTTTTCCAATTTAAGAAATTTACTGAGCGGACTTGTTTAAGCTTATGTGACCTCTTCCAGCATAACCCCGTTGTTGCATAACAATACCAAGGCGAAACAAACTTATTTGTCAATATGTAATATAAATACATAAAGCAAAATATCTAAACCCAAAAAAACCTGGTTTAAACAAAACAAAATAAAACTAGTTTAAACTCCCTCCCAAAAACGGGTTTTTGACATTTTCAGAAACAACCATGGTTCTTGCCAACCCTGCTTACTTTTGTATATAGGAGGTTAAAAAAATCTTATTATATACATTGGTTAATCCTTTGGAATTCATGATGTAAATATGTTGAGAAGTAAAATTGTTTGAAATTTCTTTTCGAAATTCATGGTTTATTTTCGAGGTTTTATATTATTATCGACATCAACCACTAATTAAATGACTTTTTGTGTTATAGAGAAGCGAAACAAAATCTACTTTATCAACTTAAAACAGAATTTTGAAAAAAGACCAAAATTTCCCAAGCAAAAAAAGCGAAGCAGAAAAAACCGATTTTTTCCGAGCCCTTGCATCTCTACCCTCAATAACAATGTTTGCCGTTAAATTTCTATAATTTCCAGAACTAGAGAATGAAAAACAAGCTGGTCTGAGAAAATTTGGGCTATGGTCCATTTTGACCTATGCATAAACACGACCTTGTCTGTATCCCCAGAACATGATGAAATTCGAATCCACGCTGTTGGCACAAGAATTTGGGAAGTTCATCGAGAATTGTTTTTTTTTTTTTTTTTAACTACACGATGAACGGATAGACTCTGTAGATGGCGTAGGATACCCGGTGTAGCAGGGAAACTTTACCTCCGGGAATTATTACTAGGAGTAATACTTCCATAGGGAAAGATCATTCCCTCGAATTCCCATTTGTTTGAAATGTTTGAACAGACATTCAAACCATATCAACAAATACATTAGAGACAACCTGGCGAGGGGGTTAATAATACCCCCTGGGAATTATTTTCTCTTTGAATTGCCACTTATTTAAAATATCTGAACGGAAAATATTGTTTCCAAAGATACCTCAAGGAAACATCCCGACGATAAATAGGAATTCGATGTGGGTAATAATTCCCTGGTGTATTATTACCTTCCTCGTCGGGGTGTTTCCTTCGGTGTAATAATATTCGGCGGATAAACTTTCACTGCTTCACCGGGTTCATTCGAGGAGGAAGTTCATGTGGTTCGGATCTCATATTAAGCTGTAAATCCAAGTCTCATATAGCTCACTTAAAGGGACACTAAACTGAAATCCAGTCCAATCTAAATCTGGTTGCCTACTGTGGTCAGATATGGACAATAGAACAAGTTTTGATTCGCACGATGAAAGTGAGAGGTGCATTGACTCAAGGCAGGGATAGAAAGAAAGCCACCGCCATTGCTCTGCAACATATCAGCAAGTCTAAAGCCACATTGTCACTTTAAATTAATCTTGTAGCTGTCATAAAAAGAAAAAAAAAAAAAAAACTTTCAACCCAATCTTTCTATTTACTCTTTACATGTTACAACTTCTTGAAAGCAAGAAAGGTTTCTCCACACATACAGCACTGCACTCTAGTGGACAAACAGTGAACTTCCTCATTAAAAACGTGTATTTTGGCGCACTTCCCCTCCCTGTCCAGAAAGAATCCGTTGTTTCGGAAGCGGCGAAACTGTTTTTTCTTTTATGTCAGCGGGAGGGCGATAGCAGGTAGCAAGCAAACGTTCCAGAAAGTTGCACAGATGGAAAAAATGTTTTATGACCCTTTCAAGACTATGTGTATATGGCGAAATATGGTAGGGTTTCAAGGTTTTTTTTTTTTTTTTTTTTTTAAATGACAGCTACAAGTTCTTCTAACGTGGCAATGTGGCATAAGAGTAATAAAGGCTGATTAATCATTCGCAGCAGCAACAGGTGAGTACTCATCATACGTTTATTATGGCAGACACGGGATGAGAGCAGTCCAAGGTAATTTATGGACTGACCAAAGCAACATTCATCTTTCAACAAATTCGAAGAACCTCAATTTTGTCTTATAAGCAGTTGTAGCCAATGGTAAAGAAATTGTGACATGGCAGTAGAAACAAGTGAAAATGGTGTAAGAGTGTGTTATTCAAACCGTGACACTTAAAGGCAAAGCCCAAGTATCTACTTTAGGTGTCTACTTTGTGAAAGACACGACTTGTTGACTGAGATCCTGTTATAGTCAACCAAAACCAGATAAGGAGATGCGTTGTAACGAGTGAAGAAGGAGTTAAAGATGGTGGCGATCTTTTGCATCGAGTGCATTTGTCCTGCTCTGTGGTGAAGTTTGCAACATGAATTTCGATTACTTAAACAGACTTATGGAACCAATGTAGTCGTTGTTTACGAAGCGTATGAAGAACCCAGTGCACAATATGGTTTGCATCTACGAAGAGCTCTCGGGAGGTAAGATGATATTGAACTAGAAGTGATAGAATTGAACGTCATGGCCGCCCCATAAGAACTTCTCAAAAACTGCAATTTCATAAACTTGTTAGCTTAATATTAAAAACAGCACATCTATCTGTTACTCATGGCCCTAGGAATCACGTACATTGATTGTAAGGATAGAAATAAGCGAGGCGAAGTTAGAAAGAGTCCACTCATGGTAGTACAGACTCCGAACAAATTCAAATTGTCAAGAGTGCCTGGACACCAGCTAAAGGCACAATACACGCTAGTGTCGGTGTAGCAAGGAAACTTTACCTCGGGAATTATTATCTCTCTCGATTTCATATTTATTTGAAATGTTTGAACGAAAAAAAATCGTACCATATCAAAAGATACATCAAGGAATCACGCTGGGACGAAAAGGAGTAATAATACCCTAGATCCTCCTCGAATTCCCATTTATTTCAAATATTTGAGCGGAATATGAAGATTTATAACAGCATCAAACTGTACGACGAACTAGGTAACAAGAGAGAGACTTCTTGTTGTTCACTTATGCTATGATGGACTGCAATACGACATCCATATTCTACAATAGCAGACCAATTTCCAGCTTCAGTAAACTACAGAATCACTCCAAACTGCAGGCAATTGAGAAGATCAACAAAGTAAAAACAATACAGGATATCGTTGCATCAGTAGGTGAGAAAATTTCTTATTAAATTTCTGTGTTTCTTGTTTTAATAAGGTGGCAACGGTATAAGAATTTAAAAAAAAAAAAATAAAACGTTGATTGAGAAAGTCCAAAAAATATTCCCGTGTACCACTTTTAACTTACTCTGAAGGATAGAATTTTACAATATAAAGTATACAACAAAATGCTGTTTGAGCTTATTGGCATCTTTTGTATTCGACACGATGAGCTTTACAGGTTCGCTCGAGTAAACTTTGCCAATGAAAGTATAAACATACAACTTACCATTTCTGTGATTCTCAGCGTTTATACTATTAACTTTGTAGTTTCCTTGAGTACAATGCGTTGACACTCTCAAACGCACACAACAGCCAGGAAAGAAAATATAGACTTAATGAGGGGACAGGGAGAGAGAGAGAGAGAGAGAGAGAGAGAAGAAAAAATCTTGTTTTGTTTTCGAATGAAACAAATCCAATATATTTCAACCAAAAATGTTCTTCCAGGTCGTATATCTGGAGAACTACATATACTATAGCGGAATCCAAACTTATCAGTTAACTCACAAGTAAAGGGTCCAAATGGATTAATCGAGTTGCGGGATAAGAAATAGTGTGTCTTATAGAGGATGTGAAAATATGTGCATGTGCAAAGTTATAGCAGCTGAGCGCCATAAGAAACGAAGAGGGAGGGGGTCAAAGTTGGTGGGGAAGGCCTATGCTATACTGTTATAGAAATACATCAAATAAAGTGTTAAGTCGTAAAAATAGTGAAAGATAGATAACGCAAACGGGTGGTAGTTTCACATATTGGCAAAAGAAGAATGGACAGAGTAGATCATGAACCTCCGCCGCCATCTTGAAATTCGCAATTTTGAAATCTGTGATATTGTTTGAAATAGAAAGGTAGTCATGTGATATATCAATTAGGGCCAGCATGTTCTCAAAAAGTCAATTATGAACTTTACTGATCATTATCTGCACTTATTTGGAACATTTAGGATCATTACAGTTATTTACGAAAATTTGGGAGACTGATACTCATATGTTGAAAGTTTGGATTATTACGAAAATATATTTGACTGCAGTAGTCCACTTTTCATTTAGCTATCACATGCTACACTCATCCTAAGTTGCCATTGCTTACGAAGGTGGACAAAGAAAGTTGAGTGAAAATATAACAAGTTGTGAAAAAATATTGGTCTACATACAGTACGTTATAATTGCATTCCAATCTATCAGATTTTTTGTGAAATCGTCTATATTAGTAAGTATGTTATTTAACAAAAGGTAGTTATATAAACTTCACATTCTTTTCAACCAAATGCGAAAAACAAAGCGGAAACGGTTCTTCCAGACAGTTCCGAACAGTTCTCTCCGGCACTATATGAAGCAAATCGGAAGTAATGTCATAAATAATAATGCATTTATATACACCTTGGATATCAAATTTTACTGTTAGTTTTCTTGGCTTCTAGATATGTTTAACTTAAATTTGTGTTCGTGATAATCCAAAATTTCAACAGACAAGTAACAGGTTCCCAGATTTTTGTAAAAAGACCTAATTATAAAGTTGATCCTAAATCTTCCAAATAAGTACAGATAATGATCAGTAAAGTTCATAATTGACTTTTTGAGAACATGTTGGCCCTAATATATATATTACAAGACTATCTTTCCATTTCAAACAATACCACAGATTTCAAAATGGCGGATTTCAAGATGGCGGCCGAGGTTCATGATCTACTCTGTCCATTGTTCTTTTGCCAACATGTGAAACTACTACTGTTTGAATTGTCTATCTTTCACTATTTTTACGACTCAACACTTTATTTGATGTATTTCTATAACATAGAATAGGCCTTCCCCACCAACTTTGACCCCCTCCCTCTCCGTTTCTTATGGCGCTCAACCGCTATAAGTTTGCACATATCGGGTGTTGCAAAATAAGTGTTACAACTCTTGGGAAGTGACTCCTGCCACTGAGACAAGAAAAAAAGTTCTCTTCAACTTTCTGCTATCGGACATAGTTTCAGATCTACAAGGTGCCGAAAGCGTGGGAAAATGACTTTCGGATGCCAATAGTTCGGAAACTATCCAACATAAAGAAGGCGGGTAAAAAATTCAGCTAAGAAGTCATACCTGCTCTATTGAATTTTGCATGTTTCACAATCCTACCGTGCACGCGCAAGGGATTCCCCAAAGGAACGTAGGGAGTCCCGGATAATCTGCCAAATGAAACTTGGTCTAAATGGATATGAATTGATAGGCTTTCTACCAGGTAACAATAATTCGTTTGTCTTAAGTCGATATCTGGAACAAATACAAAATGGCGGACACCTTTATGCCCGTTATGTGTGGTTGCATAATCGCCAGGTACGCATGCTGGCCAACAGTGACGTTCTGAGTATTAATTGTAGCGAATTTGTACTCAAATGCTCTAGAAAGACATCTGGAGTGTCGGTAGAGCATAACAGATGAAGCAGGGTGATTCACATGTGTGGAAACACTTAACGAAAAATGCCCAGAAATGCACTCATACTCAGTAAACGTGAGTTCAAAGCGTCGGAAATGTAAGGATTAGCGTCAAGAACATGAAAGCCATTGCCAATTCTCCAATAATATTCCTTCAAACCGATGCAATATGATGTGCACGGTTGCATACCAATAAGGATGCAACAACTGAGTCCAAGTTCAAATTGTGCAATGGACTCACAAAGAAACTGGGTAAACTAAAAGAATGTCACTAGTGGGATCACATGATCGATATTGAAATAGGCCAATGTGTGTGTTGATATCAACATGTAGCTAATGAACAAATGTCAACATGTCGCACTACTGCTGGGACACCATCTCACGTGCGAAAACTAGGAAAATAACGTTGTACATTCTGCTATTACATCTGGTGCACCTTTTGGTAGAACGTAACTAGAACACGATTGTATCAATGTCCCTCTTTGTTTGGGACAATGTCCCAAAGTCGACACATATGAAAAGAAATCTCTTAATGCATGGTTCAAATTCTGATAGGGCGTGAAAATAACAAACTTGTATCATGTCCTACGTCTTGTGAGATATATGACGTACTCGAAATATAGGAAAAATACCTCCAGAAATTCGTATCTTACACACAGTGCACATGCCAAGACAAAGACGAAAATGAATAGATTTGGCACATTTAACACCACAGCTGGAACACCATACATATGGAAAATAAAACGACAAGAGAAATAGGAAGAAACGTCTTAAAGCTCTGATTGCTTACAACTGTACAGTAAGAGTAACAAAATGAAACACACAAGTATGTCGGGAGGCTGTACAAGATGGCTTGCCAAACAAAGTGCGTACTCCTCAAAGAAATGAATACGGAGAAACTGAGGCTCCTTCGAACCTCAGGGATAGAGCGCTCGCTTTTGCTCGCGTGGTCGCAGTTTCCAATCCTCAGATTCAAGACCCAAGTATTTATTTTCCTATTTTTCGCATGTGGGACTATGTCCCGGCAGTAGTGGGACATGTTGACATTTGTTCATTAGCTACATGTCGATATCAACACACACATTGGCCACATTTCAATATCGATCATGCGATCCCATTAGAGACACCCAGTTTCTTAGTGAGTCCCTTTGCACAATTTCAACTTGGCCTCAGTTGTTGCATCCTTATTGGTATGCAACCGGGAACATCATATTGCGTCGGTTTGAGGGAATATTATTGGTGAATTGGTTTTCATGTTCTTGACGCTAATCCTTACATTTCCGACGCTTTGAACTCACGTTTACTGAGTATGAGTACATTTCTGGGCATTTTTCGTTAAGTGTTTCCACACATGTGAATCACCCTGCTTCATCTGTTATGCTCTACCGACACTCCAGATGTCTTTCTAGAGCATTTGAGTACAAATTCGCTACAATTAATACTCAGAACGTCACTGTTGGCCAGCATCCGTACGTGGCGATTATGCAACCACACACAACGGGCATAAAGGTGTCCGCCATTTTGTATTTGTTCCAGATATCGACTTAAGACAAACGAATTATTGTTACCTGGTAGAAAGCCTATCAATTCATATCCATTTAGACCAAGTTTCATTTGGCAGATTATCCGGGACTCCCTACGTTCCTTTGGGGAATCCCTTGCGCGTGCACGGTAGGATTGTGAAACATGCAAAATTCAATAGAGCAGGTATGACTTCTTCACTGAATTTTTTACCCGCCCTCTTATGTTGGATAGTTGCCGAACTATTGGCATCCGAAAGTCATTTTCCCACGCTTTCGGCACCTTGTAGATCTGAAACTATGTCCGATAGCAGAAAGTTGAAGAGAACTTATTTTCTTGTCTCAGTGGCAGGAGTCACCTCCCAAGAGTTGTAACACTTATTTTGCAACACCCGATATATATTTTTACATCCACTATTACACGCACTATGTCTCATCCCGCAACTCGATACATCGATTTTGTGCTTATTCCGTAGAAAATATGAAAACTCGATTTAGGGACCGTTCAAAAATGTTGTGACCCCTTATTCAAAAACTAATTATTGGCCAAAATTGCAATTTTTTAATCTTTTTTGGTTTTGCTAAATTCTTGTTTTTAATTACATCAGCAGCCTCGCACATGTCTCTCATAAAGATCTAGTTGTTTTGTCGTCTTCGGGTCACCAGGTCACTCCAGATTATGAGACTGTCCGAGTCACCGGGTCTATCTGCTGCTGCCTATACTGGAGGGCATTATCAGAACATCCAGCTATTGGAACTGGGGAAGAAACCTCACAGAATAACCTTAGGATGAAAAATTACCGGATTCGGACTTGAAATTTCGCGGTAGCGAGGCTCTTACACTAACCACCAGCTTAAGTTCATTTCTTTTTCTGAATATAGAAACAAACATACAACTTGGATGAACAGTATACCATCTCGTATTTTTGAGAATAAGAACCAAAATTAAATCTCTCTCTGCGTCAAAAATACCAAAATTAAAACGAAAAAATGAGGAGAAAAAATCTTCATTTTCAGAGTTAATTTCCTGTGTCCTGCATGACCACATTCTGGGTCAGAAAATATTAATTTCTTTCTTTTTGTCTGTCGTGGAAAACCACATGGACTATCTCCGTTTAATTGCCGTATTTCAAACTTTTATCATTTTTGCCTCTCGGAACAGCCAGAATACAACAAATCAACCCACTTCTACATTGTCTCTCTCCCTTTTTCATTCACATTTTCTTTTTTCTTTCTTCTTTTTTTTTTCGTGTGTCATCTGTCTACTTTCGCTACCAGAGTTGGAAATTCTTAAAGTGGAAAATATCATACTCAACATCCAAAATTCTCTCTACCAAAAACCTGCTTCCTTGATATATAAAGTCAAAATGTCATTATATCAGAGGAATATTGTAATTTATTACTTTTTAATGCACTATCTATTGGAATATTTTACCAGCATATTATATTAGCGTTGGGCAGTTGCGTATTTAGGATTTTGTTTCAGGGGGCTATGCATAACACAGGAAAGCAGGGGGTAATTGCCCACCTGATTTTGAGAATTAAAATATATTTTAATTTATGCATAACTTGAAGTTCTAGTGGCAAAAATTGGAGACTGGTGAATGTTACGTGATATGACACACAAAAATTTAGCAGTGAGTTTTACCTTTTATTCTATTCATAGAAGTTGGGGGCCGCGGTGGCTCAGTGGTTAGTGAAAGAGGAGTGTTCTTTATGTGGTCAGCTTGATACTTTACTCCATCGCATCACGTCTTGTATTTCCACACGACAAATTTGGGATACCTTGTGTCGGATGCTGGGACTTATTTGTCGACAGCCACCATCTACATTCTCTCCCTCCATCTTACGATTTCCAGACTATCGCTGGTACCCGCAGACCAAACTAAATGCGATTAATTGGTTGAATGGACATTATATATACTATATGTTACAATATCCTACTAAGTTGTCATATTTGGATTTTATTTGGTTCTTACAAACTCGGAGATTGCATTTGTTTAATGAAACTACTCAAATAGAGACAAAAAAGTTTGCAAATTTCTTACGCATCTTGCTTGTCCAACAATAATGTAGTATTTTATTTTTCTCTCTGAAGTGATTTACTTCTCCTGATTTGCTGTGTTGTACACTGTACTATTAACATTCATGTGAAATTAAAAAGAAAAAAACTATTATAAAAAAAAAGTGGTAGAGCGTTCACCTCTGGTGTTTGGGGTCCCGGGTTCAAACCCTGCTCCCGCCAAGTGAACTTTGTGGTGGACAAACACCGTGTGCGTGGGTTTTCTCGGGGTTCTCCCCTTTCCTGCCACTTTCTTCATTCCATCATTTCATTCATCTCTCATCATCACCGTCTCCTTTAGCATAACCGTGGGACGTAAAACTCAAAAATTTCATTTTTTCTATTCATAGAAGAAAAAGGAAGCATCATCTTGGCCTACCTAATTTCCTGGGTTACTTATTACCCCCTCTTGATTTGATTTAATTCAAACATTTACCTTTCTTTATAACTAAACGATGTAAATATTCCTTTGCTATAATAACTAAAGTCCCGTTATATTGATATCCGTGCAAGTTGGTGTAGAACACCAGTTTCGCTTATCAGCTCCCCTTAGTTTTGGTATTACTGACGACGACCGACTTGAATCATAACTTACAACGGTCGAAAGTATGATAGGAGAAACGAAAGAATGTAACAACTAAGAATGAGAAACAGAAGAGTAGAATGGACGAAAGAAAGAAAAAAAAAACGCGGTCGGTTCTTATATGGAATAAAATTTGACAAGTGTAGTATTATTTCTGAACAAAGAGCATAAGAAAATGGAAAGTCAAAGAAATTCTTAGAAATTGTAAAAAGGATTATTGTTGTACGTGAAATGCGAAAAACTAACAAATTTATTTTGGGGAGGGGGACTTGAGCCAGAAAGCACCCTAAATACGCCACTGGCGTTGGGATATTTTCATTGTGGCATATACCAATATTATTTGATGTCTGCACATAAATATGTCTGTACAGAAAACAAAAACTACTCAGCCCTTGGTGCGGATTAAAAATTGTCTTGCAAAGGTAGAAAATGAAAATGAAATGAAATCTTTGAGTTTTACGTCCCACGGTTATGCCGGTTAGGCTAAAGGAGACGGTGATGATGAGTAGTGAATGAAATGGTGGAATGAAGAAAGTGGGAGGAAACGGGAGAAACCCCGAGAAAACCCACGCACACGGTGTTTGTTCACCACAAAGTTCACTTGGCGGGGGCTGGAATTGAACCCGGGACCCCAAGCACCAGAGGTGAACGCTCTACCACTGAGCCACCGCGGCCCCTGCAAAATTAGAAATTTTACAGATAAAATATATTACATCAAAGGAAATAGTACTAAGGAAGTAATTTATATAATTGGCAAGCATGCAACTATAGTAAAGTGGAAATTACGAACAATGTAGAGTGACCTACATATAAGACTTACGATAAGCACTGCACACACTATATATAATCCAACACTTGATATATACTTGTGTAAAGTATTTCAAGTTACGCAACTTCGAAAACTTCTCATGTATACTCCTTAGAAGACCCTATCTCTCCGTGTGCACAATTTCTCATTTTGAACTCGTTAACTGTCTTCACTACAGTGAAATTAAACTACCGCTAACTTAAAGTTTTTCTGTAATATCTTCAAACCAAATAAATATATTCGAAAAGCGGAAACTGTAGTGAACTAGACAATATTATTTTACATGTGATATCTTTACCACAATTCACTTATCTGCTTTTGGTATGCAGCGATTTACAGAACCCGCAAAAAATGCTAAATTTATCTACAGTTGCAAATCGAAAGCCGATAGATGAGTTGTGATAACAGTATCACATGCAAAATCGTATTGTCTAGTTCACTACGTTTCCACTTTAAGAATATTTTTATTTGTTTTGAAGATATTACAGAAAAACTCTAAAATTAGTGGTAGTTTAATTTCGCTGTGGTGAAGGTCCTTAAGAATGTCTGAATTCATAAAGAAAAATCATTCAAATCGTACTCTCCGTGATGCACTTTAATTCAACCCTGGTCAACAAGGCAGTGCCTCCAGTCCCTTTGCTTGACGTGTACAGAATTGATGACTTTAAATGCGTGAATCTTAAGTCCATCCCTGTGTTGTGTTGCCGAGGTGAGTTCCCATAAGACGTCAGATACTACATTCACGTAGACCTAATATCTTGAAGTAACAAATCAACTTCTTCAAACATTTTACGAAAAGTATTACTTCTGACAGGATAGGTGTTGCTACTGATGAGTGATAAGATTATATTAAACTGTGCATAAATCAAACTGAAGAAGAAAAAGAAGGATATCACAAACAGGAAGCGGTTTAGAATTGAGGGTTAAGGAATAAATATTGAAGACATAGAGAAAAATAACGGTTTGAAAACAGAATAGTACAGAAGAAGGTAAAGAAATATATAGAATATAAGGAATTACGAAAGGAAAAACACAGAGTAAATACAGAAAGAAACTGTAAGGACAATAAAATGATTAGGAAAAAAATACTATTTATGAGGAGACGTACAGCTCACAGATCACGAGAAGAACCCTAAAACAGGGGAAGCGGGGAAAGGTCAACGACACGGTCAAATCTATTTTCGGTTTTTGAGGTGTGGTCTATACTTAGATGTCGTCTGCTACTCCGGGTAGTTATCTGTGTGCTATTCCGTGGTGTCATTTGAAACCCCCGTGCGAAAAGTGGGTGAGTTCATACCTACGTCACACTACTTCTGCTAGGGTTCTTCTCGTCATCTGTGAGCTGTACAATTGAGATGTGGAATTCATGAGGATGAATGGACATTTACAATCACAATGGAAAACAAGAATGAGAAGATAGTCAGGAGCGGATAAACAGAATATATTAAGGACTTGCATGAGAGTAGGAATAGGTCACGTATTTCCCGTGTTCGATTCCTAGCGGGAACACATGTGGATCGGATCATACGTTAAGCTATAGATTCACGTCTTATATAGCCTCGATGCTGAAAGAGACAATCAACTCAAAATCAAATCAATTATGAACGGAAGAATGGAAACCAACTGGGATACGTAATATATTAATTGAGTTTAGTAAGAATATAGGGGTAAACTAGAAGAAAGGGTTCTACTGAATTTGTAACTTAGATATATAAGGACTGGTCACTACTACTGGTCGTACATCTACACAACATGTATGATTTCCTGATTCTAGCCTGGGTCCCGGTAGCTCAGTAGTAGAGCGTTCACCTCTGGTATGTAGGGTCCCTGGTTCGACCTCAACTCGCGCCAAGTGAGCTTTGTGATGGACAAACTGAGTCTCCTCGGGGTTCTCTCGTTTTCTCACACTTTCTTCATCTTCTCGTTCACTTCTCATCATCACCGTCTTCTTTAGCCTACAGAGCAAAATCGTGGGACGTAAAACTTAAAGATTTCATTTCATTTCTGGTTTTAGCTATAGCTAACGTTATGATTGTTCTCTTTATTTGCCTTAAATGAAAATGATAAGAAAGATGTGTAGTGTCATCAGGATGGATTTGATTAGAAGAATGAGATCCAGCATTAAGTGAAGTTTAATTCTTCAAAAGGAGTGCAGTTCCGCAAATTATTTGAAGTTTCCATGCTTTATTTTACAACAGGACCGATACCAGCCACAGAGGTTTTTTTTGGGGGGGGCATGAATATGTAAGGGGGGGGCAAGTCACCAAAAATTATCTTACAAATATCTAAATTGTGTTTTTTGAATTAATAATAGAAATTTGTATTGAGGCCTGGGGGGGGGGCACGAAAAGCTTAGGGAGACCAGACCCCCTAGCCCCCCTCTAGTTGCAGGTCTGTTTTGCAAACAGTATCCCTTTCTCCCTTCACTCATCTTTTGACCGCATTTTCGGATGTCTCAATACCCACTGTGTCTCTGCTCCACTCTCTCTCCTAATACTATCGCTAATGTGAAACACATGTCAGACAATTTAAGAACAAGGAAGCTAATCTTGGGAACAGGCATTTCTTTTAAAAAGGAAACTAATGCAAATCCGTAGTTTTTCTTTAATTTACCGCCATGATGTGAATAACTTGTCAAGAATAGGGTTTCGCTGCTCCCAGGGCCTCCATATTTTGCTATAATCGAGTACACACACACACACACACACACACACACACACATATATATATATATATATATATATATATATATATATATATATATATATATATATATATATATATATATAAAGGTAACCAAAAACCTTCTGTAGCTTTTGTGGAGGTCTGTGTTTAATTGCCCCATGCGATAGAGATAAGGCGAAGGTGAGTTGCTGATTTGGGTATATCCCACACAATACCTGGTTGTGGCAGTTCAGTTACACCGTGAACTTGCGTAAAAGCAGAATGAACATGAGAACTATTCAGAGCGTCATAGGGGCGTCTGTGCTGTATGAGTTCAAAGTGGGGTCAAACGCCGCTGCAGTGAAGCGGAGATATGCCATGTCTCTGGTGATGGTCTCCTCACTACGCGTACAGTGCAGCGGTGGTTTAATAAGTTTAAGGACAATGACAAAACACTCGAAGACGCACTACGTGCCGAAAGACTAATACATGTACAAAATGAAGATCTTCAGGCAGCAATTGAGGTGAACAGTAACCAAACATGTGAGGAACTGACAATACAATTCAGTGTGAGTGGATAAACCATTCGGCAGCACCTCTATCAACGTGGGAAGCACTACAAGTTATATTGATGGATCCCACATGATTTGACTCCGGGCCAGAAGGCAACGCGAACAGACATCTGCGTTTCTTTGCTGTCTCGTCTGAGGAAGGAGCCATTTCTCAACAGTGTGTTAACATGTGATGAGAATTGGGTCCTATTGGTTAGCATTCCATGAACCGGTTCCGAAACAGCCGAAACCAGCACTGCACCAAAAAAAGGTCCTCCTGTGTGTTTGGTGGACTGCTAGCGGCATCGAGCATCGAGAACTGCTAGCAGCTGGTCAGAGCATTGATACAACTATGTACTGTCAGCAGTTGAACCGTCTTCAAGAAAAACTCAAAACTCTGGAGCCAGCTATTCTGAGTCTCAAAGGGACCCTTCTGTTACAGGACAACGCTAACCCTTCCGTAGTTAGGATGACCCGGAACACCATTCTACGGTTTGGATGGGAAACACTATTGTATCTTCCATACTCCGAATCGTCCGATTATCACCTACTCCATTCCTTTGACAATCATCTTAGAGGACGCCAGTTCAACTCCGTAGTAGAGGTGAAAAATGCATTGATACTTTCTTCGCTTGACGGCTCACCAAGTTCTACCGCGAATGAATCCATGGCCTTCCAGAACGTTGGCAGAAGGTCGTCTATGCAGATAGGAACTATTTTTGATCTTCCAGGTACGTATTAGGTGACATATTGATGTTCGAAGGTGGTGGGTGGAAAAATGACAGAACTTTCTTGGTTACCTTGATATGAAAACTACTCTTGCCTTTGTCACAACCAAATTCCTTATCAATGAAGGTGGAAAGAATTAAAAAAGAAATGTTAACAGAAATAGAAGTAAAACCAAGAAATAAAGATAAAAGAGCTTGTTGCACTGGATTTGCAAACTGATATTTTGAGATTGAAGCTCGATATTGAATTCTATAAAAGGAATTACCATATTTTCTCTGCAAGTGTGTTTGCTTTATCCAGTGGCGTATTTACGATTTTGTTTCGGGGGGTTGCTAACTTTCGGGGGGGATTTGTCTGAAAATGTGAAAATTCTGCAAGAGATTTAATATACTTTACTATAGGAAGTAAGATTTCGGAGGGGGCTTAAGCCTGGAAGCCCCCCCCAAATACGCCACTGGCTTTAGCTTTCAGTAACATAATAGATTATTATTTAAAGAAAAAAGAGACCCAAATATATATATATAGTATCTATAGCGTTTAGGGATTTCTGAGTGCGAGTCCACTTTTCCTCCACTTCGCTGTTCATGATATACTTAAAAGGGTAGTATACTTAAAATCGTAGCTTCAAAGATTTCTAGTTTCTGGAGAAAGGGGGCCGTAAATGATGCAATAACACGGGGCGGCAAATTGCCTAGGGCTGGTCCTGTGTAGAACCAAGAATATTGAAACAGATTGTCAAAAATATCAAGACCATGTGAGAGGGAAATAAAGGAGTATAAGCATCTCTCGTCTTCGAATCCTTGTGAAACCTGATTCTTGTTTTACTAGAACCAAGTATCACAAAGTCTTACCGCTGAAGAGGACATTACCTCCAAACAAGTGAAATACAATTCTCAACTTTTCATGAGGTAGATAGATTCACTATTTTACATGTATAATATATGTTCTCTTTTAGTCTTTTGAGCGCGGCAAATAAGCTACAATTTCCATCCTTGACAGAACACGCAGAATCATATATTGGTTTGTTCACTGCGGCCAATGAAACGTCGCTTCAACTCATTGTTTCATACGCACGTATTTTTTATGGAGCTTTCGTTCTCGTACGTGCTATCATATATTTTACACCCCTACTTCACCTTCTCACTGTTTGAGATACATATATTTTATGAGCGACTGTTAGCACTGGAAAAAATACAACCATGGCGGCAGCATTCAGTGAATGGAAAGTTAAGACCAAAACAACGGAACCTACCAGAGGCACTGCTCCCTCCCTATTTACGTGTTAGACTAGAAGAATACAATTAGCTTAGTTTGCCACAGTGACAACAGAGGTCACCACTCTATTTCCTGTACTCTAATCTCACACACCCCTTCGGTTTCACTACTTTGCTTGTTCCTCTTTCTATTTGCCTTAACTCTGCTTTATTGTCACGGAGACATTACATTCAATCTTTATCTCTTCGTCTCCCCCTCTTTCTCCCCTTTTTCAATCGAAGACACTTTCACTCGAGTCCCTCCTTCTCCTCCTGAACCCGCAAATCTCTTCTGTGAACTTTTCTGTTCATCCAACTTTGGGGTACCCTAATCAAGTTTCTTTAGTCCTTGGCACCACCTAGCGACGAGTCTCGAGATTAGCGGTCTATTTCTCTCTTTTTTTCTTTTTCTTTCTCTTTCGCTTTGTCTCTTCCCCCGCCCCCTCTTTCGCCCCATTTACTGCAAGGGATTTCTTAATTGGATCGCCCCACAGGGATACCGTAACCTAATTGATTGGCTGTTTCTAACGCCATCTAACCGCCGGTGGGAGAAACAAGGCACTCGACCGAAACGCCAGTTTGAACTAGTTTGGACATCAGTGACCGTCAACTTTTCCTTTACTCTCTAGCTCTCTCTCTCTCTGTCTCTCTTTTTTTTTCCCTTCTGAAGGACCGATGACTAATCAGCGTATTTTCTATTTTATCTTCTTCGTTTCTCTTTTTCCCTAATACTTATATATTACCGTGCTTTATCCATATTGTAACCACGCTTGACCCTAGCCATATACAGTTCTGATTACTTGAAGTTATCCGTTTTTCGCCACCTGTCCTAGCGGCCGAGCATGCTACCGAATGGGCTAGTAATGAAAATCGTCCTTGGCTTGGGTTCAAACCCAACTCAAAGCATTCTTTCATTATTTTAAATTTTAATGACGCTTTTATCATTAAAAAATACAACAATACTCTTTTGCCCTTGTTATAATGCATACAAAGTGATTTACTTACGTTACGAAACAGCTGAGCGAGCGTCAGCGAGCAAAAGGGATTAGAAACCTCACAGGGCTCATTTTGTTCCGCCTTGAACCCCATAATAATACCACGTGACATTACGTCACACTCAGATGGTCCAACTTTGATGTAAAACGTAACCTCACGCGCTTCCTTGTGACCAAATTGAAACAGTCGGCTAGGGTAGCGCGTGAAAAAAAAATGCTATCTATACTAACAAAAGGCGGGAGTTCTTAGAATATAAACAGTGAGTTTCGTTTCATATTGAGAAGTTATGATAAACTTCCGAACTATGGGGACTCGATATTGAATCAAATCAGGAAGGAGTAGATCAATGGACTCTTGATTCCAACAGAGAGATAACGTCGGAAAAGGAACCTGTTCTTGAGATTCTGAATCCTTGCCAAATTACGGATTCTCATTATCTCCCTGTTATTGTTCTAACAAGGGGTCTCCAAACTTTTAACTCTAAGGCACACACCTAGCTAGCTTATAATACTAACATATTGTAGCGCTAGCCAGCGCCATCTTGCACAGAGAGGCTCAATTACGCCAACTGTCAATTATACATGGTTAGTCGAAGTATACAGGTGGTGCTCGGGAGCCAGTGTCGACCCACGGGCCGTAGTTAGGAGACTCTTGCTCTATGAGAATCAATATTGGAGCTGGAAGTCGTATAAGTATATTACCATTTCCGGCTTTAGTTGAGAAGAAGGTGGGGATGTAACTTATTCTTGTGACAAAAATCAAGGAGCAACGATTTTTTTTTTGTCGTTTATTACCGTTTTCTCCCTATGGTGATCAGTATTGACCCCAAAATTGTAGATATTCCTCATTTTCTGTTTGACTGAGGAAAAAAGGGGCCACTTCTCTCTTTTAAAGCTTTTTTCTCAACAGACTAATGCTGAAAACAGAAATAGTTGATTTCTAGCACTTTCGGTTTGAATAGACGGCCAAAGAAGCAGAGAGAACCCAATTTTTAATTACTGAATATATATATATATATATATATATATATATATATATATATATATACAGTAGCGTACCCAGGAATTTATTTCGGGGGGGGTCCAAACTAAATATGAAGCTATTTTATATTAAAATTGCTAAAATTGCCCCTAAAATTAGGCTAAATTTTTAAAAAGTCGAAATTTCGGGGGGGGTCCGGACCCCCGTGTCCCCCCCCCTCCGTACGTCCCTGTATATATATATATATATATATATATATATATATATATATATATATATATATATATATATATATATATATATATATATATATATATATACTATTTCTCTGTAACTCTGACAGTAAACTCTAGTAACGGCATAAAGAGGGCAAGAAGAAATTTATGACTGAAACTATACTGATAGTTGAAGCGGACAGGTAATAATAATAGTTGTGAATTCAAGAAGCAAAAATAAATACTCTAGGTTGTATTTATCTTCTCATAGTCCAAGTATGTGAGGTTTTTACTTCACCAACATTTTTTAAAATTTAACCGAGAAATTTTTTAACTTAAAAAAGTATACTTTTAACTTAAAAAAACTTTTAATCTAAAATGTATCATTTTAACCTAAAAAGTATTCTTTTAACCTAAAAATGTAAACTTAACGTAAAAGTATACATTTAACCTAAAAAAGTAAACTTTTAACCTAAAAGTGTAAACTTTTAACCTTAAAATTAAAATTTTAATCTAAAAAGTATACTTTTAACCAAGAAGTACAGTTTTAACCCCAAAAGTAAAAGTAAATTAAAGTAAGTAACTAAACTTTTAACTTAAAAATTAAACTTTTAACCTAAAAATATAAACTTTTAACCTAAAAGTAAGCTTTTAACTTAAAAAGTATACCTTTAACCTAGAAGTTACATTTTTAACCTATAGCTACAACCTCAGCACATATTTCCATGTAAGTAACTTGGGATATGGGTAACCACAGTTAAACTCACCTTTACCCATGAAGATGTTAATAGATTGATTCTAATAATGAACTCAGTCGAAATATTCGTTCTAGCAGTCCATTGCAAAAAAAAAAAAAAAAAAAAAAAAAAACTAGTCTTTGTTCAAGAGTTATCAGTCAGGGTAACGGACAAACGGACGGCCCAGTTTTAAGTGGTATCGCATAGCAATTTGAGGTACAAAATCATGGAAATGCAATGCAAACGAAATATTGTATAACAATTTACGATACAAAATCATGGAAATGCAGTGGAAACGAATTATTGCATCGCAGTTTGCGGTACAAAATCATGAAAATATTGAATCGTAATGCAAACAAAATATTGAATCGTAAAATGCAATACACTTTTGTTTATATTTTATTACGAAAGGGAACTACTTTTGCAATAAAAACAATGTGTCATTGTCTTCAATTTCGTTTTTCGAGATCGATTGTCTTTAAATCTCACGTACCCTAGTAAAATATGTAGTGATAAATATCCCTACGCTAGAAAACCCAACCTTTTCCCTTTAGATGCATTTTAGATCCTCAATAATACAAACCAATCCACTACGAACTGCACACCATATTAGTGGAGATTGGTGTGGGAGTAACAGAAAAAAATACCATGTATACTTCGACATTATATTGAATCTGGAAACTTAGCGGTTTAAGGAGATTTCGAGATGCAAGACCTAAGCACACGATTCGAAAACAACATCAGTAGCAGAAACACGAGACTTCAGCACTACGTTCTTTTCTGTCCTTCTATATTGTCTTAGTTGTTTCAAGCTTCGATAAGGAGTTCATAAGTGACCGTTTAGTCGTTACCGTTTCTACTGAACGATCTGAAATACTATCTATACTAGGAGCAGCCAAAAGTTCCCGTAATCTTGTTGTAGTTATGGCATTTGTGATGCAATCATAATGAATCTTGTACGGTGTAGTCCTTAGACTCCTAATTACGAATCTAACAAGTGTGAACACGTCTTAACAGGCAGTGTACGAATAGTGTAACCAGTGTTCGAAGTGGGGGGAAAAAAGCAGTGGCGGTATGTTCTATTACCATTTTTATTCGACATACCATCTGTATAAATGTTGAAATACAGTGAGGGTATGTTGCCTGAAAGATCGCATTTTTATTTTACATAATGCCTCAAATCCATGAACGAGTTTCTCCGTAGTTACGATGGCATGGAGAGGCTTTGAACCCCGCCCCCAACAAAAATTAAAAAAATATCCCCTTATGCTGTATAGGGAATTATACATGAAAAGATGAAAAACCGAGTTTTTATATAAACGATTTTCCGCAGGAGAACTTGCAGATCCCCCACTCGACTGAAGGTTATTCAGACTTCCGAAAGGTCCGCTCACACAAAAGACATCCCCTACATCCGCCTATGCTCAAAACGCGGCAACTATTTGCATTAAGGCAAGAAGATACATATATACATAAGAAAGAAACAATTGAATATGGCATACAACAGATTTAACATAAAACACTTATCTGAGCAAAACAACAGACTTCTTTCATTGCGTAAAGTATATGTTTTTCTCATAAATACGACCCAGTTATGTATTTATCTTTCTGTGACAAAAAAAAAAAAAAAAGTTCCAGTGAACTCAACAATACTTTCCGATTTCAGTTTAAACGAGTCGCATCTTCAATACACTGTCTTTTATTTGAATTGTGACCATGCCCATGACTCATTCCTTTCTGTTATGTGGCCCTTATATGCAAACAACCCAACCAATGCGAGTTCTTGTGTAGAAGCAAAGAGTGAACTTCTTCGTAGACACCTCATTTTAAAAACCAAATAAATGTATTAGGAAAAAGAAAATAAAAAGTATTACCAACTTAAAATATTTGGCGTGCAAAGCTATTCTATTCGTCAATTACTGTGTATAACAATGGATTTATTAAAGACATCGTATATTAGCATCTACTTTCCACTGACGGTATGTTTTAATCATTGAAAAACCAGAGGCGGTATGACTTCATCACTGAAAAACCAGAGAGGGTATGGCATACCACCGCATACCGTCTCACTTCGACCACTGAGTGTAAGTGAACAGAGGAGTGAGAAATAATCAGTTGGCATGATTTCGCAGATCGAGCAACGCTCAACGATCAAGTTCATGTACGAATGTGGGGGAAATCGGCTTGAGAGATTCTGAAAGCCTTAAAAGTAGTTTAGCTCCCAAGGGATGTTTGGCTCTTCCCAAAGCTAAAAATGTGCCTCAAAGGTACCCGTCAAAAGAAGAGATCAAAATGAACGCGACAGCTGAACTTCAGAAGATACCAAAAGAGGACTTTTGCAGGTGTTTTCAGCAATCGCAGGTGTTTCCAGCAATCGCAGATGTTTTCAGCAATCGCAGATGTTTTCAGCAATCGCAGGTGTTTTCAGCAATCGCAGGATGCTGAACCTAGTGTAAGTGTTTTCCGAAGGTTATAACGATATTGTGTAATTTTTAATATCATTACTTGTATTTTTAATATCTTTACTTGTATTTACGGGCAATATGTGCTATTAAAATATGCACAAGCTAGCTAGAAGAAGAAGAAGAAGAAGAAAATATAAAATGAACTAAAATAATTTTCTTTTCTGATGTTATGATGAATGTTCTGTCGACATAGTAATCTGACGAAATGTGTTATTGGTCGTCATAGCAACGAGAGATATAAGATACAACAAAGGATCCATCTTGTATAATCTACATGTATGTTATTTAAAAGGTGTAAATGTTTTCTTTAGTCCGTATTATAATAAAAGGTAATATCAAGATGCAATGTTTAAGTGGATTTTGGTAAAATAGTAGACTAGATTTTAGACATATTTGAACTGTAGGCTATAGTGTAATGCTATATAAAATATAGACAAAAATACGTTACGAGGTACCTCCTTTGAAAACGATAAAGTGTGTACTTACGTGTACTGTGGTTATAAAGAGCCTCAACAAAATTACGGGAAGTTTTTGCCTGCTCCTCGTATATAGACATGCTTTCTGATCTACTATTTGTATTTATCCTTTCCACATAACACTCAAAGAATCATGTTTTCTTTTCCCTCAGAACAACAGCCCATATATACCGTGATTTAGGCTATATTTTTTTCTTGTGTATCCATCACACAAAATAATCCTTCGTACATTCTCATATTATATCTTGCTCTGAAATGTTTCTCAACCTGACTTTTTCAAAATCATTTTTTTTCATGAACCTTCCCAAACCCTCTATATCTATGAAAATTTACATTACTTTAAACAATTATCGAAATAAAAACGTACCGGAATATAAAATTAAGTGCTAAAATCAGCAATTGTAATATTTTCTGTGGAACGCCTTACATAACTTCTGTAATTTATTAGTTAAGCCTCAATAATTTGAATGGTGGACAAATACACGCAGTGCCGGATTAACGGGGGTGCACCGGAGCACGTGCACCCCATCCCCTCCGTTGTGAATATACACTATCTAAAGTGAGAAGCTAGCAATGGAAATAGCAATACTTTCGGAAAATTTAATGTCATGTTTCGTTTCGGGCTTAAAAGAAATCGAGGCTTTGCAAAAATAATAGTTTAAGTCAATTTCTCATACACACCACAGATGTCTATAGGCATTTACAACATTTAAATTTGATTCAAATATACTGGTAGTTATTTGTGCACCCCCCGTCAGAAAATCCTGGATCCGGCCCTGCCTAAGGTAATACCCTACAATAAGCTATGTAGGTGGGGGGGAAGCATGATGGCTCAATGGCAGAGTGCTTGCCTCTGGTGCATGATGTCCTTGGTTCGATCCCCTCCCAAGTAAGCTTGTGATTGATAACATTGTGTCTGTGAGTTTCTCGGGGTACTCCTACATTCTCATTCCATCAATTCATCCATCATCATTCACTTGCCTTAATCATCATCTCCCTTAGAGTAGAAGGCATAATTGAGTGATTTTTCATTTCATTTCAATAACTTAAGTATTGATGATATTTTATATAAGAGCCTGCTTAGTGTGAATCTCCAAAGGGCTCAAGGCAATCAACATAAGTTAAGCGTTCCGAGGCTATATGACACGTGTCTGTAAAGCTTAACGTGCAATCCGAACCAAATAAAATTCCACCTGTAAGTGGTCCGTGCATTCCCGTGAAGAAGCTTCCTTCTGGTTTAACATAATAGGTGTGTGTGACCATGTGACCAATGTTTCGTGTTATTCGTTAGCTTAATGCCCTATTTATTTCGTTCAAATAGCTCCTCTATCATCCTCACGACGTTAAGTAAATGCCGTTCTTGCAACACCGTCTACATTTCCTCTATAATCACTAATCTATGTACTGGTCGAACCTTACATTCGGAACTTGATTGATGTGAACATACGGAACGGAAGTACGTAACACATAATACGGTGAGGAGGCTGACAATACATAGATACTTGAAATTACTAGTGACACGTGCTCTAGGAATTTTTATTGCCATTCAATGCATTTGGCATACAAAATTCTTCTAAGTCTCCACATCTTTGAAAGTTGTTCTCCGGCAGCTGGCTTTAGAGTAGTTAAGCTTTTAAGAGAGATATTTGTTTTACAGCTTTTAATGCTGAAACAGAATTTCGAACTGTTTCAAAGGTTTACGTCATTTAGCGTTTATGTAGAAGTGCTTGATTCGACATTCGGGTAACAGATGTTCGGCCATTTCCAATGCAGTAACATTCTTTCTCAGAGATAATAACACAAGCAATACATTTTTTTTTTTTTGCTGTGTGTGTATTTCAGCATATTAAAACAAAGAAATAAAGAAAAAAAGAAAAATGAGGACAGTATCTTCCACTTTATAAAATTGAAAATCCTCAGTAATCTGTTCACTTTTTTATTATTATTTTAGGAAAACAAATGAAGGCATTAAAGCGCGATGATTTGTTCGGTAATTTATAAAAGGTGAAGAAGGAAGTAATCGACTTTTGCTCTGAACGAAAGACAGAGGGGGAGGAAAGTGTAAAGTTTCAGTTATCGACGACTATCTTTTGTTTCAATGTTCCTTTTAAACTGCAAAAAGGAGAAAAAAAGAAGAACGAAAAAAAATCTTTCACCAGTTTCACAAAATGGCGGAATAGAATAAGAAGAGGAAGAAAAAGAAGAAGAAGAAGAAGAAGAAGAAAATGTGAGGAGATAGTGTATAACTGTGAGAACGAGAGTGTTCGTAAATCACCGTTTAATACCTCCTAAGCGATTCATTTTGAGCGCGTATTACGTTCCAAGGCCCAAGCTTTACAGTTAAACTCCGGACTAAAATATTTCTATCGAAACTCTAGAACTGAAGCTGGCGAAAACTACGATTTTTTCCTGGTCGTCTTTTGCCTTTTACAAGGATATGGAAGCTGAAGAAATTTTTGCTCTTTTCTAAAGGTAAGAAAAAATAAAAACACTTTAAGAAAAATAATAAAAACTTCGAGAAAAGGCAAAAAATAAAGAAAGAACAACGGTAAATTCATGCGGATTGCGTTACTCAGTTGTCACTTGTATTTCCCATAATTCCGTTGCTTTTTTTATTCCAGTATTTGTGTGTGCCCTCCCAAGCAAAATTTCGCCTCTCTGTGAACTTTGTCTCATGAACGACTCGTCCTCTCGCCCCCCTTTTCCCTCCAAAACCGTCTCCGAAAACTAAGCAGGAACCGACATGATGGATGACGTCATAATTCTCAGCTATTGTTGTCCTCGAGGCGGCAACGGAAGAGCAAGAATACGAATAAACGTAACCGAGTACCATCTACACTTCCCGTTGTTACATTACAAAAGCCTCCCCCGCTTCGTTACCCGCCGTTTCCAACCCCGTTACTTTGTGCTTTAAAACGTTTTCGCATTATCTACCCCTTTTCCCTTCACCCTACCCCAAATTTTGTTTTTATTACTTTTAAAAAAATGTTATCTTTTTTCTAAATGGTTTTGTATAGTCACATTGCTCGCGGGACGAGACGAGACGAGACGAGACGATAATTAAAGTTTGATTCTCAAGGAATTATTTCGCGCCTCCACTCGATTCCCGGTAAGCTAATTCTCTTAAGGAATGATTTCTTACATCGTTTTGATTCTCGTAGTGCTAATTCTCTTAAGGGATGATTTCTCTCATCATCTCGATTCTCGAACAGCTAATTCTCTTAAGGAATGATTTCTCGCCTTGTCTCCATTCTAGGAAAACTAATTCTCTTAAGGGATGATTTCTCTCTTCATTTCCATTCTCGGAAACCTAATTCTCTTACTAGTGATTTCTCACATCGTCTCGATTCTCGGAAAGCTAATTCTCTTAAGAAATGACTTCTCGCTTCGTCTCGATTCTCGGAAAGCTTATTCTCTTAAAGGATGATTTCTCTCATCGTCTCGATTCTCGGAAAGCTAAATGTCTTAAGAAAGAAATGACTTCTCGCCTCGTTTCCATTCTCGGAAAGCTAATTTTCTTAAGGGATGATTTCTCTCGTCGTCTCGATTCTCGGAAAGCTAATTCTCTTAAGAAATGACTTCTCGCCTCGTCTTTATTCTCGGAAAACTAATTCTCTTACAGGATGATTTCTCTCATCGTCTCGATTCTCGGAAAGCTAATTCTCTTAAGAAATGATTTCTCGCCTTGTCTTTATTGTAGGAAACCTAATTCTCTTAAGAAATGATTTCCCTCATCGTCTCCATTCTAGGAAAGCTAATTCTTTTAAGGAATGATTTCTCAACTCGTCACCACTCTCGGAAAACTAATTCTCTTAATGGATGATTTCTCTCATCGTCTCCATTATAGGAAAGCTAATTCTTTCAAGGAATGATTTCTCGCCTCATCTCCATTCTCGGAAAGCTTATTCTCTTAAAGGATGATTTCTCTCATCGTCTCTATTCTCGGAAAGCTTATTCTCTTAAAGGAAGATTTCTCTCATCGTCTCTATTCTCGGAAAGCTTATTCTCTTACTAGTGAATTCTCGCATCGTCTCGATTCTCGGAAAGCTAATTATTTTAAGAAGGGATTACTTGCATCGTTTTGATTCTCGTAGTGCTAATTCTCTTAAGGAATGATTTCTCGCCCCATCTCCATTCTCAGAAAGCTAATTCTCTTAGGAGTGATTTCTCGCATTTGTGCTCTCAGATTGGTCTATAGTTTTTGTCTTATCTAGATGTCAGAAATCACCTCTCAAAGGTTATTGGTGTTGTTTTGAAACACCCTGTATACCTGTTTCACTGCAGGCTTTGTAACCTTATTTTCTGACCAACCCTTGTAAAATCAGCCTTCAAAATTTATTCATTTGTTTCCTTTTTACGCGGAAATATTATCCTATGATCTCTACTTACAAAAAAATCCTTAATAAGATAATCTTTGCTTTCATTATTTTTCTTTTCTTTTCTTTTTTTTAAAAAAAGCATTGTCTATAACTATTTATTTTCCAATTTGTAACCCCGTTTATGTTTCATTTTTCATTTATTAATACGTGGCTAAACTACGAACAAGCCACTTTAAACAAAAAGAGACATTTTTTTTTTTCACATACCTAAACATGGTTTCAATGAAAACTAGATTTAAAAAGCTTTAGTGGAACAAATTTATATTTCTCAGCAATTCCATTTTGTAATTAACCAGAGCAATTGATACAATACAATATATATAAACACACACACACATACAGAGCGAGAGAGAGAAGGGGAGAGAGAGAAAGAGAAAGAGAGGGAGAGGGTAGAGAGAGATTATTATATTGAGAGTACAAATTTCTACGGATGGTGGCTAACTCGTTACTGGTTTTAATATTTTTGATTTAAAAAAATCATCGTTAACGCTATTAAAATGCATTGATTGAGCATAGTGATCAATAATTGGCCATATAGACGACATTTGAACAGAAGCAGTGGTAAGGGTGGAAAATGGTTGAAATATTCGAGGATATAACAAAAATCTCATCATGATCACCATTCCCCACATTCACGAAACGCCCCTGAAAACAAAGCACGAAACGAAAGGATATTCAATACATCGTGTTGTTGATGGTATGAGGTGCACCGTTATATATATATATATATATATATATATATATATATATATATATATATATATATACGATTCTCGCATTTTGTTAATTCATTTCAAAATCAAATTTAATCCAACCGCTACGATCCCCGATTGCCAGCTAGAATCTCGTTCTTTCCTGCCTCCGAACACAACATCAGCGCCAACTGGCGGAAAGGATAATAAGTTAGTTAAACAGATATATATATGCAGGCGGAAAACATACCAAGCATATTGTACAGTATTTCCTGTTTGGGAGTTTGATCTTTTATCTAGTTTATTAATTGATCATTTGAAAGTCAAAGGAGGAAAAAAATTTTGGTAACGTGTTTTCAGATACTAGGTAATTAGCGAATGATGAACAGTGTTGCTGACGGGCCGAGATTTTTCTCATCTCGAAAATGAGACGAGAAGTAGCTTTATGGTTTCGAGACGAGACAAGAAGAGAAAATTTTCGATTAACTTGTGCAAAACTAATTCATCCAGTATTAGATCTTAAATACTTTTTTAGTGTCACATGATTCATGGTATAGAAGGTCTGTACCATGAAGGTAATGTTACCAAGTCTACAAGTATGACGGAAAATTTACATAATAATAAGAATAATAATACCTGTAGATTAAAACTCTTGAAAATATTGTCCTTCAACGTCAATACATCTTTCCCAGTGAAATTTTCAATCTGTGAATGCATCGTGAAAGAGGTGTTCAGGAAGTGCAGTTAAAATCATAGTAGAAAATTTGAAACTAAAAAAAAAAAAAATTCAAAACAAAATCTTTCGAACTAAATTACACACCAAAATTTTTAGAACCAGAAAATTTGAAACTAAAAAAAAATTTTAAAAATTACGAACTAAATTTTCAAACCAAAATTTTTCGAACTAAAAAACTTTGAAACAAAAAATTTCAATACAAAAATTTTCGAACCAAAAAAAATTGAAACAAAAATTTAAAAAGTTCGATCTAAATTTTCAAACCAAAATTTTTCGAACTAGACCAATTTTTATAAACAAGTTTCGAACTAAAAATGTAAAACAAATCTAAAAATTTTCAAATCAAACTGTTTTCTCGAACTAAAAATTAAAAAGCAAATTTTGGAAACTAGAAATTTTAAATTAATTTTTTGAAGTATTTTCAAACATAAATAATCATTTAAACCAAATCTTGGAAAAATATAACTCTTAAACTTGCATTTTCCACCTTAAATTGTCAAACCAAATTTTCAAGATTAACATTATTATTTTAAAACGAGTCTTCGCGGTTTCAAGAAATAATAAAACATATTTTTTCAACTTGTATTTTAACGAAAGGTATGTGCAGGGGGGCGCCAAAAGTTCGGCCAAGTCAGGCCCTTACTACTATCATGTACAAGCTGCTATCACATGGTCAGTTGATTTGTAACGATGTCCTTTCAGGCGGGGGATTTCAGATGAAGAAACAAAAACAAATCTGCTGGTCTGTAGGGTGGCTATCGCAGCGTTCTACTTGGTGAGATATTTGGTCGTCGGTCAAAATTCTTGGGACAAACCTTGCGTACAAATTTCTTATGTGCAAATACTTGGTCACAATCTCATGGATAACAGGTTTTGGAATATTAAACATATCGCCACTAAACGAACACTCAATCGAGTGTGTTTGCAACAGTTCTTTCACACAGGTCAGATTTTCGCTGTTTGAGAAGATTGACCGGCGTCCAGCACGGGCTTCGTCGTAGACCACTTCACGGCCTTGCGGAAACGCCTTGTGCCATCTGTAGATCTGCCTTTGTGATAAAAACTCATACCCGAGACCTTCATTTCCGAGAGCTCGGAGAAAACTGAGCAAGCAGTCGCTTTAGTAGTTGACTTACACTACCATCAGCTTCGAATCCATAGAATAGAGCGGGCTGCAACGCTCACGTTTCACAATCAAATGTGTGACATTACTTTCCGGACATACCTTGTAAAAAGTATAAATTGGTGAAGCGCTTTTATGAACACAATGCAGAAGATTTATCGACGTTTAAAGATACGCAAATTATTACAAATTCAATAATAAATACGACCTTAAATGTTTATCACATCCTTCGTGGACCTCTTGGGGCGTAGAAATATTCTGGTAACTTCTGTGTGAAATTAAGAGCGTGACATATTAAAAAAAATAGTACAAAATTTACCATCTTCCTTTTGCTTGTTTTCCATAAGCGAAAGGAGATAATGAAATGTAACTCATAGATAATGTTATTCTACAACAGAAAATATGAACCTGGAGAATTTTCAGTGTTGCCATCCATAGAAATTACAGTGTTGTCAGAATAAAATTTCCACCAACTCTAAGTTACGGAAGCGACTAGAGAAACGATCTTTGCGTATCATGTTGTCTTGATATCCTGTAAACTATTTTTAAAATAATAGTTGTATTTAGTTTGTAATAAACAAAATAGCTTTCACATACAGTTATTAAAATTAAATAACAATGTTATTTAAAAAGTAGTTCACAGGATATGTAATCAAATGCAGTTGAGTTCGTTCTTCTAGTCGCTGCCTTAACTTAGATTTTGGGGGAAATGTTATTCTGGCATCACTGGCGTCGTATTTCTCCGTCATGCTTCGCATGCGACAATGCGGTATTGCCAGATTATAGAGGAGAGATTACTCTTTCGAACGCACATGTTGGTTTACGGATTGAATGCACTGTTTCGTTATAATAAAATCACAGGCATTACTTAATTATCGAACGGTGTATGTAATCGATAGAAATTTTTAAGAGAATGTGTGTGTTTTAGACTTCTATTCTTATATATAGTTTTCTAGAAAGTTGATTCTTCTTAACCATGGTCAACATGATTTTGTTTCTTCACAAAAGAAGTGAATGCTGAACCTCGTGCAGTTCAAACTTCTGAATTAAAAAAAAATGTAATCAGAATCCTTCCGTTACGCAAGGTTTTGTTGTGGCAATCATTTTATTTCACCCTCATGCGCGAAATACACCGTATTTTCTTGAAGCATGCATGTGTTTGGAGCAGCATAGCTCAGTTATTTATTAACGTAGAAGGATGATTTACATGTCAGGTTAACATGGAAGGATAAAACTTTTACCTAGTATAAAGTTTGTAGTCATCAACCCCATAGAGAGATAAGGGTTATTGAATTTTGGTAAAATATTATGAAAATTTTATATTTTCAATCGCGCAATTTCTCTCCTTCCCTCATCGGACGATAAAATTATGAAGTTAGACAGCTTATGGGATATATATGTCATATAGGTATTTGACTTGACAAAAGTGTCCCTGTGGTGCTGTAAGGAAAAAAAGAAATTAAAAAAAGGATGTCTTTTACTTACCGAAGAAGCTGTAATTTGATGATTTCGGGCTATATAGCTTCTGAGATGTCTGTCTTCAATGTCCAACAATAGTCGGCCATATCTCGGAATCTATTAAGGTTAAGGATATGAAATTCAGTTATTGGACTTCTTATTTAAAATAGTTAGATACGTGTTTCATCATTTTTACATATTTGATCTAGAAAAGGAGAAAGAAAGGTGGGAAGAAAAAGAGGCAAATTTAGTATAAAGAGTTCCAGGAATCTCTTAAGTTTAGATTAATACAATTTGATATTTGGATTTCTCATTTGAAATAATTAGAAATGTGTTTCAGCGTTTTCTTTTTTAATATTTGGCCTAAAAGGGAACAAAGTAGACGTGGAGAAAGAAAAAGGGTTGCAATTATAATTATGAAGGTAAGATGTTTACATTACAATAAGATGGCCATATCTCAGAATCTCTAAACGTTAGAAACATGAAAATTGGTAGTTGGATTGTATATTTAAGATAATTTAATACACATATGTGTGTATAAGTGTGTGTTATTGTAATTTTTGTTTGTTATAATATTTACTACAGTGCGTAAAAATCCATATTTTATACATATTGAATTATCTATCTGCTACAGTAGCAACAAAAGCGCCTGATCTCCAATCTATAAACTTTCATTTCAACCCTTTGATTTATTGATTTGACGTTTAACAGAAACAAGTATTTTAAATTATGTGTGCTTTAAATAAATTATTTAAGTAGACCTTTTTTCATATAAAGTTTATTTTTTAAAAAGTATTGTTCACAGCCTTTGTATTTTAATGAGCCTTTTCCAAAATCAATGTAAATGAATTGTTCTGCCATCTTTTGAGCTCTTTTAAACTATACGTTTGTGGGCGTTTATATGTTTGTGGCCAATCCTTTCGACAATGAGATCTTGGAAACTTCCAGCTCTAGAAACATGGTGTTTTCACTGATCGATTGCAAATTTCATGTAGATTGTCCAGTTTTAATTGAATAGTTAAGAAACATGACCATTACTTCTTTATTACATTTTTACGGGTACACTGGAAGTGTTGAATTAAAAAAGAAAAAAACTAAAGCATCATATCCTACACATTATATATTCCAACACCACAAAATTGTATACAGGGGTTGCATACCTATCAGGCGTTGTTTCATGGCCAAATGATAATGAAAAACAAAGAATAGCCATTTCTCCACTCTAACAGTAAGTTGAATCTTTATTATTTGGAGTGTTTTGCCCAATGATCATCACATATCACTGACGTAATTGTGTGTGTAATATATTTGGTTATTACATACTACATGCAACAAGATAAAAGCTGATCGTACATGAATTAGAAATTATAACCGGAACTAAGCTGAAATCTTGGAAACAGTGCGAGATATTGAAGAAAATAATCGAAAAAAATCTCCCCTCCATGGTACTCCTGTCGATCTTTATCAAGACGTCTTTCACTTGTGTCTATAAAGGGACATGTACATACCTTGTGAGGAATGAAAAGGAGATTCATGCTCATGTGTAAATGATGCGCTATGTAAAGAGCACAGGTTCAGCTAGTGTATAATAATTTTTGTATCTTATCTGTAAATGTGTCATTTTAATTATTATTCCAAAAGTACTTGTAACTGTAGTATTAATCGTGATCATTGTATGCTCAAGTGGGAGACAAGGCATGATTAGTCTTAACTTCGTCATGTAAAATAAGACTAAATAAATAAATATTTCAGCGTTTTTTTTATATTTACCCTATAAGGGAAAAAGAAGGGCAGGAATACAATTGTAGTAATAGGATATTCATATCTCGTAATTCCTTTAGGTAAAAGACATGAAATTTGGTCTTTGGACTTTCCATTTAAATCAATTAAACATGATTTTAAGGAGTTTTAGATGTTTCAGCTAGAATAAAAGAAAAATCGGTGGGAAGTGCTTGTCTAAGATGCCCATATAATACGCTCGAATTTCGTGTGAAACTTTAACTTCAGATTAATCCTATAGGCTATGAAAGATGCAGAAGGAAGAACAGTAACACGTGGGAAAATGAAAAGAAATTATTTCTTTTCAGTTTAACGTACTATGATTATGTCCTTTAGGCTAAGGGAGACGGGTGTGTGAAACAAGTGAATAATGACTGAAAAATTAGTGGAATGAGGATGTGGGAGGAGACAGGAGTATCCCAAGATAACCCAATGCAAAGATGGCTTGGGTGAATGAAAATTTTACCCATGACCCAGTAACCTACCACCCTTCGTGACCCACTTTGATCCAATACCTACCAAGACCCATCGTCATCAACTCAGACACATGATACACAGCCTCTTCTCTATTGACTAAAGAGTTTACACTTGTAATAAAACAAGGCTGTGAAATTATCACTAATCGGAGTTTGAATTTCTACGGTCAATCGTTCAGGCATCGCTCTGGTACAATACTAGTGGATCTGACCTTTACGATATAAAATAGTAAAGTGTTTATCATCTTTCAAATTACGATGTATTTAAATATTTTCTTGTTGAATTATAGATACTTTTCAGTGGAAAATAGGATGAAATTTGAAAGTCTCAATTCAAAATAAAGTAGGACAACGTAAAGAAAATAAACAGTGTAAAATTCGACTGGGTCCCAAAAGACAAATAGTAAGTCCTATTTCTATTATTACAATTATAAATAGCAATATTCAAAAGTGCCTGAAGTTTTTTTCCACTTAGATATACTCATCTTAGATACATGTACTTAACTAAATAGAAACAAATGAAAAAGGAGCAAAAAATGGGGGCCTTGAAAGCAAAACATAGACAAATTTACCAGAGTTCAGAAGATGTTTACAATGCACTGAGCAGAGGAGGTCGTGGTGGGTCGGTGAGTCAAAGTGGGTCACGTGACCCATGACCCACGACCCACTAATCCTCTCCATCTCTGACCAAAGGACACAATATTGTTCAACACAAGCTTACTTGGCTGGAGGTCGAACCAAGGAACCTACACACTAGAGGTAAGCTCTATAGTTCTCACATACTTCCCAGTGGCGTATTTACGATTTTGTTTCGGGGAGGGCTTTGCTAACTTTCTGGGGGCTTTGCCTGAAAATGTGAAAATTCTGCAAGATATTTAATATATTTTACTATAGTAAGTAAGATTTCGGGCCCGTAAATACGCCACTGTGAATACCCTATCTGAGATGTGCTCATGTCCTGTAAAGCTGTTGTTGAAACGTTATAAGCAGGTGTGTGTAGCAGAAATATGTTCTAAACAAGTTTAATGCAAGCATAAATCAATCGAAGAATATAAAAAGCAAAGTGTCTATTGTCAAGATCATAACAGCATGCACTGACGCGAGAAGCACATGACGTCGATTAATTTGAATTGTTATGCAACCCAATTTGCATTACTGGTTAAAGGGGTTGCATATCACAAGGAGTATTTGCAAGTTTAACCCATAATCTGTCAGATGTTAAATTATGGGTAATTATGAGAAATGTAAACTGTAATATTTGCACTTTGAAGATTGAAGAAGTTATCGCTATACTTAGAGAGAGACTATGTCTGCTATACGGTGTGAAGTATACATGGCTTCAAGGAAAGAATCAGAAGAATCTACGGACGTCTGTGCCTGCATGAATTGTCTACTTTACTCCCTTACAACAAAATAGATTCCACTCGTACACAGGCGACCGACTGCCACTTGAACATCAGGGATGAGTACGAAGGAGAGGGTTGTTTGCGGGGAACAGGGGGGACTCTGAGGGAGGAAATATGAGAGCTGTTGTCTAAGGCATACTGTAAGTGCTGACGCCGCCATTTCAAGATGTAGTGGGCTGTTGGGGGAGGGGAAAGGGGAGTCTTTGAAGAGGCTTCAGCCACGATTATTTTTCGTCACGAAAGAGAAATTAGTGTTTCCAACCGAGGAAAATTTAATATTCAAGGTAGAGAAAAAAATATATCAATTGACGAATTCATTTTAAAAAAAAAGAAAAAAGAAAGTGTCAAAAATTGAATATCATGACGTTTCTCAGAAATAAAGTCTTAGGGAATTATCGTAGTTGTGAGTGGTGGCAGCTAATGGATCTTCTTGCCTCAATTTTACAAGACTGAAATGAAATTAAATATATTCTTTCGCTTTTACGTACCTTATAGCTTAAAGCAATCGAAATGTAATGAAAGTTTATCAAATACGGATGCGGAAAAATTAGAAAATGGAATGAAATGAAAGCTTTGAGTTTTACGTCCCATGGTTATGCCGGTTAGGCTAAAGGAGACGGTGATGATGAGTAATGAATGAAATGGTGGAATGAAGAAAGTGGCAGGAAACGGGAGGACCCCGAGAAAACCTACGCACACAGTGTTTGTCCACCACAAAGTTCACTTGGCGGGGGCTGGGATCGAACCCTTGACCCCAAGCACCAGAGGTGAACGCTCTACCACTGAGCCACCGCGGCCCCACCGAAAAATTAAAGGATATCGAGGTAGCATGCAGATATTACGTTGTTCACCACCACAGGCCAATCTAGAGCGTAAAAGCTGGCGGTGTAACCAGAACCCAGACTATGATAAGTATATCATGAGTGTATAATAAACAGGACCGGATCCAGGATTTTCTGAGGAGGGTGCAGCAATAACTATCAGTACATTTGAATCAAATTTAATTTTTTAAAAAATGCCTTTAGGCATCTGTGATGTGTATGAGGAACTGACTTAAGCTATTGTGTTTAGCAAAATCGCTTTCTTTCAAGCCCGAAACGGAAACATGACATGAAATTTTAGGAAAGTATTGCTATTTCCACTGCCAGTTTCTCACTTTAGATAGTGTATTTTCAGAACGGAGAGGGGGTGCACGTGCTCCGGTGCACCCCGCTAAATCCAGCCCTGGTAATAAACTATTAAAAATATATAAAAATAGCTTCAATTATTTTTGTGATTCAATAAACTGGGGGACCTAAGGCCCCCCCCGTAACTGGTCACTACAAATTCACTTTTCCTAGGTTCGAATCAGGGGTCGCTCGCACCAAAAGTGAACACTCTACCACCCTCCTACACTACGTATACTTTCTCTATTGCAGAAAAACTGACTGGCACCTATCAAAGTTTGGTAACACTTCGCTAATTTGGAATTCCGACGAGTGGTGTCGCTAGTTGACTCAATAAATAGAAATGGCACCTTCCTTGGTCGTATAAAATGGTCGACATTATGGCCACCTCGTCCACCTGATATAGCAACGTTAGAATTTCTTTATGTGGTGATCTGTCAAGGATATTGTCTATAAGATAAAAAAGAAAGAGGTTTATTGATCATCTTAGCCAATGCATTACTGCAGCTTTCAATAGTCTAACTTTTGATATATAGCGAACCACAATTTACGCAACATACTAGCAACCAATGGTGCACATATGGTGGCATGTTATTCTCTAAACAACAGAAAATCTGAAAATTTGTACTTCATTTGGGAAAACATATATAGTCGGATCCAGGATTGTCTGAGGGGGACGTGCACCAATAATTCCCTAAATAACCAATCACATTGAAACTCTTCAAAGTGACATGTGACAATATGTTTTACCCTTGACAACGCTGATGCATAGAACGGGGGGAGGGGGGGGGTCGCAAGTGTTATGCAGAAAAAATGTTCTCTTGGCTTTCGTTTTCTTCCTTACTTCAGAAATGTTAAACTGTTTTGCTTGGTGAATCCTTTTCCTTCAACTTTTAGAAAATCGACTTAAACTATTGCTTTTGCAAAGCTCTGCTTTCTTTTAAGTCCCAAACGGAAACATTACGGCAGAAAGTTTCGGAACGCACTCACCAATCCAAAAATGATGGTCACCAGTATCTTTCACGTACAAATTATGAGAAGTCCCCCAGCTCCCACGGCCTTTGATTTCACAAAGAAAGAGATTACTTCAGGGCATAAAATTTCTAAATCAGACAATTAGATTCAGGATAATCAATTTTGAATCGGACAATTCATATAGGCCTACAAATAAAACATCTTACCTTAAAAAATATCTAACCTTAAGATATATCCTACCTTAAGACTTCACGTTTGTTTGACTCTCTCTCTCTCTGCACTGAAGTACCAGTTGTCGGTTGCAGTTTTCGGATCAAAGTCTTTAAGTGAAAGGCCATTGATGAAAATTGTCAGTAAATCATCCAGTGTGTCAACCTTTAGTAAATTCCTGTAAGCAGTCTTAACTCTGTTGAGACTGCTGAAACATCTCTCACATAAAGCAATACTTACAGGTAAAACTGCACAAAATGTGATAATTGGAAGCAAATTTGGGAATCTCGAAATGAAATTTTCACTGTAAATCTTTTTCAGTGTCTGATTCAATTATTTTCAATTACTTCAGTGTAACAACTATTTTCGTGCTAAACAGAAAGTGCACAGTCCATTGAGTTTAGGAAACCATTCCTACTGAACATTGGTCGCCAGCTCTAAGTTTCTAGTCGCCAATGGCGATCTGGTGACTGGAAATTTTGCGCTCTGATATATATATATATATATATATATATATATATGGCCTATGGAACCCGGAGGTTCAATGCCGCGTTCATAAAAGCTCTCCACTGACTTCTATCCTTAGCCAACTGGATCCAATTTTTACTTTGTATTCCTATTTCTGCGAGATCCATCTTAATATTGTCCTCCCCTTCGCCTGGATCTTCCTAATGGTCGTTTCTCGATTGGTCTTCCAGCACTGTCAAAAATATTTTTTTTTAAATTTGAGAAACCGTTTCTTATCTGTGCACCGAAACAATATTTTCTTAGAAATGAAATTTGTCAATTCTCGTTTATAAGGAAAGTGATAGCATATTTTCTCATTTCGCTTCGCCTACTTTTCTTCCTTTATCATTATTAAGAGTTTCAAACTCTTGTTTCTAAGAAAATATATTTTCGGTGCACCGATAAGAAACAGTTTCTCGGATATAATAAAGTATTTTTAACAGTGAATTAAGTCTTTGAAAGCATTCCTACATTTTTCATTCTGGCTACATGACCTACTCACCTGAGCCTGCTAAGACTTGATTACCCTAACAATGTTTGGTAAACCGTATAAATTACGTAGTTCCTCGTTATGAAGTTTCCGCCATTCCCCATTGTAACGCGACCTCCACCCATTATCCCCTACAGGTGATTGAATGGAACCGTCGTTAGATAGAACAAATGTACCCTTCGGGCACATCCACACTTATAACGTATAGCAGGTTCCGAAATTAAATTATTTAAAGCACAAACAATGTTAAATAAATATATAGTAATCCTGAGTTCAAAAAAAAAAATATTAGAACGATTGCAGCTACTACTCATAAATATACTTAATAGTATGATTAATCGGGAAAACAATATCCTTTGTTCTATTCATTAACTTTATAACAAATCCAATAAAGTAATACATATAATGACTGCCGATAAATAATTCCATCCAAAGAGGCTACTTCAATAGACATATATTTTTTTAGCAATTAGGCTCATGACAGTAACTTACTAGAAAATTACATATTATCTGTAAGAATTTTTAAATACGAACAATTCTTAGTAACTTGTATCAAGCTTATTTCTTAATAAATTAATTAATACAGTAATTAACTCACCAATATTTTGAATACAATATTTCTCCTTGCTATTTGTATACTATGGCCATGGGACTTCACATAAAACATGTACTTACAGCATCAAATGGAAACACCCACTTTTTTTTTAACGTAGCACCAAATAACCATAATTTCTTTCACACATATACTGATCCTTAATCGTATTCTTAGAATATAATAGTATCACGTATTAAGACTTCAATTTTCTGAACTTTGCCTTCAAGATACAAATAATAACAACTGGTTAATTATTAATGGGTTTTACCCATTTCGAACAAAATTCAAAACTCAGGATCTCTCAGACTTCTACCTTTGGGTTCAACAGCTAAAGTGCTGCTGTCTACAAACAGAAATTCAACGTGGGAAGATAGTTTGCACAAATTCCGCTGTTGGCGCTGTTATAATGTGAAGCTGATTTTATATATATATTTTTATAACTCTAAATGAACACCTCGTTACACCATTCCCGTTCCCCTTGGGTCCGATTATTCATCTCAGGATCTTGTTTTCAAATATTTTCAGTCTGTGTTCTTCCCTCAGAGTAAGCGACCATGTTTCGCAACCATACAGAACAACAGGCATGATTATCGTTTTATTTATTTTAAGTTTCAAATTCCTCGACAGAATTCGTGACGACAAGAGATTTTGAACTCATAATAACATAAATATATATAAGTTCTCTCTTGCTTCTTTAACTACTATCTTTAACATATTGACATTTTCTCTTTAAAAGTTTTCTTTTAAAGAAGGAATCTCTGCAAAGATTGCAAAGACGAAATATTTGCAATCATACTCCGTAATTTTAATTTATTTTCCATTAATTAAAAGGTGTAAAATTATATTTATACACACACTATACTGTATGATTTATTTTGTATATTTCCTCCTGGAAATACTTTGAGTTGTGTTCGCATTTTTATCTTCTTTCCTTCAGAGACACGAACGAGTTAAAGAGTATTTATTTTATGGCATTTGCTCCTCGCTTTGAAATGAAGTTTCAGCGACTCGCCACCAGAGGCGCTGATGTTCGTAGCTTCTTTATTCACTTTTTCAGCATAATTACTTACAATAATTTTGTTCTTCCTTTCTTTTACCTCTTCTTCTTTTTCTTTCATCTTCCCGTTTCTTCTTTTCTTTTCCTCCATATTCTGACCCATAATTCTCTCTGCAAAAGTTCATTTTCACCTTCTCTTTATACTTTGGCTTGGTTCTCTTGTTAGTAATCCCGTGTTCTTTTAGGTTAGGAATTTTCATTTCCGCCGACAATTTCTGAATATTGTCAAGTACCAAGCCACTGTCGAGTGTTCGTAAAAGCAGCGGAGAATTTAAAGGTGAATTTTATGGATGGTATAGATAGCCCAAAGGATAGAACCTAGTTTTTATTATTATTATTATTATTATTATTATTATTATTATTATTATTATTATTATTATTATTATTATTATTATTATTATTATTATTATTATTATTATTGTCGAGTTAAGTCAAATATGATAATTATTTATTACAACAGTACTTAAATGCAGTCAACACTTGGTGTAGAAACAATTTTCTAAAAATTAATGATAAGAAAACAAAATTTATGACATACACTAATAATACTCAATATTGTGTCAGTAAATGTGAGGTCAATGGTGTACAAATAGATAAAGTAAGTATTATTAAAGACCTAGGTATCACATTTGACGATCAGTTAAAATTTTCTTACCACATAAATTGTATTGTATACTCCGCATCAAAAAAAATGCGACAGCTAACGCCGTGCAGTTAGGCCACCCAATATACACCTTCTTACATCATAATCGTGTCAGGTAAAGAGACAACCTCTCTCCCCTGCTTTCTTCTCTCCCATACTAACATTAACTAAAACCTTAAGCGCAATTCTAATTTCAAATTACACATGTATTAGTTTCGATAAAATGAAATAGCAAAACCGAGACGAAACAAGATTCATAAGTTGATGTAGGGAGAAACTGAAACACACACAATGGAATATTGAAACCAATGAATTTATATTACACAGCGATTCAGAAATGAGGTAGAGAGAGAGTGAGAGAGATTGAGAGAAGAGAAGAAAAGAAGGACACGAAAAGGGAGACCAGATACAAATGTGGAATTCAAACGTAGTAAGAAAAGAACCTGACATTATAAAGTTCTGTTTCCAGAAATTCAACAGTAATATAGAAATAACGTTTGTTTTTAGATATTTTTCAGAACTATTCGAATATATATAGAGGATGCTTTTGAACTTGCACGGCGAAATTACTGCAAAATATGTTTTATTTCTGTAATTTTTCCCGGATGGAATGTTTTTCCTTTCTTAGTGGGTACTCACTTCTCTCTAGGCCATCGAATAAATTAATTTCGTTGTGCACTTTGGTGGAAATAACCTTAGAGGGAAAAGCCGGTTTGTTCCAAAGATCAGGGCTAAAGTAAGTAATATTTGGCTTGAAATTTCATATATCATGATAGTGCAGTGGTAACGTAATGGCTTTATGAATAATACTGCTATATGACATGGGTTCAAATCCTGATCACGTCAAAGTTGATTTTCTTGCAAAGTGATTGTGAAGAATCGACTTATCATACTGTACAAGCAATACGTAAGAATATGGAAGCAAACACATGTATCATGATATAGACGATTTACGAATGTTGGTTGGGAAAGGACAAGAGAATTACCAGGACATACCAAACACATCATTGATCTGCAGTATACACTTTTCGTATTATCGTTCTCTGAAAGAAACACTACACCATTTGTTAAGCAAAGTTTGGCTAAAGCAATCGCTGGTGTAGTGCTAACGTACTAGACTTCGAAACGTAAAACATTGGGTCGATTCCTCATCAGGTAGTATGATTTTTTTCGCATAAAACAATGGCTGCAAACAGAGATTCATCTTCTGTTGGAGAACTTACAAGGCATCACTGGCGATAATTCTAGTAAAGAGTGTGTGCGTTCTACATCATACACTGCAATGATAAGTCTGGTTCATATTTATATTCGTCCCCCCTCTCTCTTTCTTGACGTTTCTCTAGCCTGTCTTTGCATCTTTCATTTTTCCCTTCCTCTCTCTCTCACACACACACACTTCATGTGACTGTGCGTGTTCCAAAGTTAAAACAGAGCAAGAACCCGATATACTTGGTCTGGAAAATCTAATTAACTGGGAACTTCGGCGTCGTGTTTTTCGTGCTGTGGGGATAACATCTCCAATCCTGGTCATCTCTGACAGAAATACTGTTTAAACGCAAGAAATTAAGTGAAATCTATTTTTCATCCTCTGGGTTACCGAGTGTCAGTTGAATTACCGGGCCACTGCGGGTTTGAATCCTCGACCCAGTGGTGGTCTATAATCTAACCAACATCATCCGACTGACGCGATGATCGGTTTGAGCTCTAGCCTGTTCATTCTATCTGTGCAAATTATGTTATATCCGCAAGAGAGGAAATCGATGCTGGATGTCCGAAACAGACAAATCTTCGGAAAAGACTAGAAAATGGTAACCTCTTTGGTTAATTAAGAACAAAATTTTATTTATACTAGTTCGACACAAAATTTGTTTCCATCCTATAATGCTACATCTATGAGGAACATAAACTTTTCCTTTTGAACATTCGTAACTTTTCATTACGATACAGTTTGGACTTTTAATATAGGGTATTTGTGATAGAAATTTAGCAGTAAAATAGCATTCATTCAATTTTCTCTTTCTTTCTTTTCCTTTTTTTGGGTTCAGTTTGCATTAGTAGTCTGAAATGGAGGATATGACCAACTGGGTTTATTAGAATGTATTTTGGATCAATACGTCGAATGAACACTACCGAATTTGCAATCGAACCACACGGAAACAAAGCATGTGTGTTAAACTTTTGACTTTATCCTAGATGCGTCTCGGAGATCTACAGTTCTACTGGAAATTAAGTATACTATCCTTTATAAAAGTGACTTAATGAATGTTTATAGCATCCTCTATATATTCGAATATTTCTGAAAAAACAAACGTTATTTGTATATTACTGTTGGATTTCTGAAACGGAACTTTATAATGTTAGGTTCTTTTCTTACTACGTTTGAATTCCACATTTTTATCTGGTCTCCCTTTTCATTTCCTTCTCTCCTCTTCTCTCAATCTCTCTACCTCATTTCTGAATCTCTGTGTAATAGACATCCATTGGTTTCAGTATTTCATTGTGTGTGTTTCAGTTTCTCCCTACATCAACTTATGAATCTTATTTTGTCTCGGTTTTGTTATTTCATTTTATCAAAATTAATACATGTGTAGTTTGAAATTAGAATTTGGTTTGAAATTAGAATTATGTGTAGTTTGAAATTAGAATTATGATTTTAGTTAATTTTAGTATAGGAGAGAAGAAAGCAGGGGAGAGAGGTTGTCTCTTTACCTGACACGATTATGGTATAAGAAAGTGTATATTGGGTGGCCTAATTGCACGGCGTTAGCTGTCGCAATTTTTTTGATGCGGAGTTTACAAGGTGCCAGAAGTATAGTAGACTTTATTTTTAAACAGTGGCCTGTATTTCAAAGAGATAAAAGTTATGTATATTTATATAAATTACATTTAAGACCAAAACTAGAATTTGGTTCGGTAATTTGGAACAGCGTTTCTAAAACTTTCATAAACTACATAAAATCTGTGGAAATATGTTTTATTCGACTGCTATGTTTTAAGTTGAAAATGTTCTATTGAATATTCCTATATGAATATTGGAATGGATTTTGGGAGTTAGAAAGTCTTACGAATAGAAGAAAAATTCGATAGGATATGCATGCAAAAAATATTAGACAATGTTTATATAAGTGAATACTCTTTACGAAACACAGGTTTTAAAGTACCAAATCATAGCATAAGAAATAGTACGATTTTAGTTCCCCTGAACTGGAAATGTGAAATTTTAAAACGATTGATAGATTTTTTAAGCATCTAAATTTAGGCTTACTGTATCAAGCAAGGGAAAATTTTATCAGATCTGACTGATAGTTTTTGAACATTGACGTTTAGAAACATTAAGGTAAAATGTAATTTTAAGACTGCTATTCTTAGCTTTTCGTTGTTTTAGATAGATCGAGAGCTTGACTATTTTTGCAACCTTGACAAGAAATTATTTCTGCTTAATTGACTTTTATTTACATTGTGTTTTGTATTAGTGCTCCTCTTTCTACTGTTATTATTATTATTATTATTATTTTAATGGTTAGTAACATTTATGTTCTTGTAAGATAAATCTAATAGTTATGTCATAAGGAGAAAAATCCAACAGGCCAGTAGCTCCTGTTCCCAGTGCTCTTCTTGAGAGGCTATTGAAATAAAAGAAGTAATGAAATTATTTTGAAACTGCAAAGAAACTGAACCCAGTTACTTTCTTTTTTTAAAAAAAATATATTTATATATTCTTAGCATGATTATCTATACTTCCATTTGAACTAAGCATTCAAATTTTCATTTCCTAATGCAAGTATGTGTATCAATATTGGCCAACAAAATCGGACAGAAAAATCAAATAGTTACTGAGCAACTATTACAAATTTCCAGAGCACCTAAGTTGTTGACACACAAGGTCAGAATGGTGGAGCATTACGTGTGGTGAATAATTGGATCATTTCTCTTTTTTCAAAGAGGTACTGTTAAAGCAAATATTTTTTTTAGACATGATGCAAATTTCCTTCCTTGCAGAAGTAAAGTGTCGACCATCGAACATCATTTTCAGCTTGATGATTCATTTCTACCACTAAGACCACACTGCATTTCAATCTGTATTTCAACAAAATGAAGACCATCACTCTTCTGACATAATGTCCTCTGCAATACTTTTTATGTGTATGTCTTCAAGGATGAAGTATACACGAATGAAAGACCAAATATAGACGATTTCAAGTAAAGAATGCGATGTAGTAGAAGGTGTTACTACCACGTCGAACATGTTGCAAAATAAAATGGAGTTATTACTTGATTACCGCCTGGAAGTCCGAAGTATGTGACGTAAGATACTACTACGAAATATCTGACATAAGATATTATTAAGGAATGTGTTACGTAAGATACTACTACGGAATGAGTGATGTAAGGTACTACTACGAAAATGTTTTTGGAAACTCGACGTGAAAGGGAATGAAATGGAATTAACAATTATTACAATGTATAATAAGATGTTTATATCTCTCAACCCCTTAAACCTTTTGGACCCAGATCATTTTTGACGTTTTCCTATATTTTTAGTTAGTGACTTATTGCTCAAAAACTCTTTATCCGATTGATATGGTTAAGTCCTTGTTGTTTGGAAGAGTGATGTGGCTATTCTTTTAGTGTAAGTTACATTGCAGTGTTACCAACGAGAGAGAAAGTTTTGAGGGAAATATATGGGTGAAAATTTACCAAAAGTTACGTAACCGAATTTCAAGGTATTTTGTAGCTGGAACCACTGTCGCCACATGGCTCTACGACACCTAAAAATTCTTTGCTGTGCTGTACCGTGTGGTTTTCACTTGGTACAGTGAAAACCTGTGACCGTTGGCTGTCACACAAAGAGAGAAAGAAAAAATTCTTTATCATCATACACATGAAATTTTGACACTTTTTACGACGCAGAAGCAAAACTCAACAAATATGCCGAAACTACAGCTTTCCTAATTATCATATTGAAACTTTTTATGGTGAATTTTATAGATCAAAGAGAAGGCTTTCAGATAATGGTACGTTTATTTCAATACATCCAGCAAGAGGGAAACAATAAAGGGGAAAATGGATATTTTCCGAATTTTTCACCTAAATTATTTTTGGGGGGCTGGTAGCACTACCACCAGATAGACGCAAACTATCTGAAAATAAACCTTGGTACCCTTCTAATATATCCAACAAGTATTATGACGATATCTAAGAAAGTAAGCATGAATTAAAAAAAATATTTCGTTCTACCTCAGGAAAAGACCATTTTCTTACCATTTACAGAATATGGTTTATTATAAACCTCAACTCTACTTTCCCTAATTATCCTACTGAAACCTTTTTGTGGTGTGTTGTGTAGGCTATGGACTAGGAGCTCTGACAGTGGTACATTTGTTCGAATGTAGCCAACAAGAGGGATATAATAGAGACAAAAAAGATTTTTTCTAAAATTTTCCCCTAAAATCGGGAATTTTCTGTAGCTAGCAGCACTGCTACCAGACAGACTCAAACTATCTTAAAATAAACATTGTACAAAACTAATATATCATACAAGTATCATGGCGATATTTAAGAAACAAAATTTCTAATTACAAAAAATATATTACGGTAAACAGAAAATTAGGGAAGACTAGAAAAATCAAGAGTTAGAAGCTAAATACGAAGTTTTCGTGCGTCCCCTAATTACTCCATTGTAACGATCTATACAGCTGCTTTTGTTGAGTAAGGACCAATGTTCGACTGGCGTAAGTTGAATTGCGCTCGGACGTATAGGTACGGATTTATAAACAAAAATTTCGAAAATTTTCATTTTTGCCCAAATTTAGGGAAATATTAATTTCCCTATTTGGCAACACTGCGCGAGGGACGGTCCAATTGATGTTAACAATTAGGTGTCCATCCAAAGTATCTACCTGACAAGTCATAAGAAGATCTCTTTGCAACGAAGGAAGCTACAAGGGAAAAAAAAGAAAATTCGAAAATTCTCAAATTTTTGACTTTGGGCTGAAATTTGAGAAGAAACTCGATACCCAGAAGAAAAAAGACACTAATATAATAAGCTACGGTCCAACCATATTTGGCATAAGATATCCTGATATCTTAATTAGTGTCCACACAGGAGCAGATTAGAAAAGTGACACAAAAGGGTGTACCACTTTGGCCACTTGAGTTCTAAACGGTTAAAACTCCAATTACTATAATACGATGTTCATACTTCTCAATCCCTTACAACTCCAGTTATTATAAGATTTTCATTCCTCTAAATCCTTTAAAAAATCCTTTAAAAATCTATGAAGATAAAGGGTTAGTTAGGAGGTTTAAGATGGATCTTGAGATTATTAAATTTAACCAGCTCTGGGAAAATGAGTTTGAGTCTGAATCAATTAGTTATTAACTAACTAACTAACTAACTAACTCTATGGCCTATGGAACCCGGAGGTTCAGTGCCGCGTTCACAAAAGCTCTCCACTGACTTCTATCCTTAGCTAATTGGATCCAGTTTCTACCTTGTATTCCTATCTCTGCGAGATCCATCTTAATATTATCCTCCCATCTGCGCCTTGGTCTTCCTAATGGTCGTTTTCCTATGGGTCTACCAGTCAAGACTTTGAAAGCGTTTCTACTTTCTTCCATTCTAGCTACATGACCTGCCCACCTAAGCCTCCTAGACTTGACGACCCTAACAATGTTGGGTAAACCGTATAAACTATGTAGTTCCTCGTTATGAAGCTTCCGCCATTCCCCATTCTCGTTCCTCTTGGGTCCGAATATTCTTCTCACGATCCTGTTCTCAAATACTTTCAGTCTGTGTTCTTCCCTCAGAGTAAGCGACCATGTTTCGCAACCATACAGAACAACAGGCATGATTATCGTTTTATATATTTTAAGCTTCAAATTCCTCGACAGAATTCGCGACGACAAGTGATTTTGAACCGAATAGTAACACGAATTCCCTGCTTTTAGTCGGCATTTAATTTCTTCGTGAATATGATTTTCGTCTGTTAATATTGATCCTAAATATTTGAAAGTATCCACTTTATCAAAAGTATTATTTAATATTTTAACGCCTCCACAATTTGCCGTATTACGGTCCCGACGCACTTCCATGTATTTAGTTTTCTTTGCATTTACTTCAATTAGTTATAAAATTTTATATTTGAAATTTCAATTTAAAATAACTAAACACATGGTTCAGCTTTTTAAAAAAAATTGGCCTTGAAAGGAAGAAAAGGAGTGGAAGTATTCACTAAGATGCTCATAGGACTTCGAGTTCACACAAACTCTATAGGAAAATCACTTAAAGAGAAACGCAAAATATTCCTCTCAGTGGACATACGTATTTCTCTTGTGTTCTTAATGTCTCGTTTGCTTTTTTTTTTTTTTTTGGTAAAATGCTAATATTTCAGTTTAACGTCCCACGATTATGCCCTTCACGCTATGGCAGATGATAAGCAAGTGAATGATGATGCAAAAATTGAGAAAGTGGGAGGAAACGGGAGTATCCCGAGAAAACCCACCAATACGATGTTGTCCATTACCACTAGCGCAAAACCTGGGGTTTATGAGGGGGACATGTCCCTCCTAATCTTGGAACTGGGCGACTATCTCTCCAATAATCCGATTTGAAATGTGTTTCTTGGGGAGAAATATGATGATTTGTTGTCCGACTGCCAAAATGGAATGAGATGAAATTGATGTCTCTTCGTGTATAATATACAACAGGTTCAACTCAGAAGTCAGATTCATCTACTGTAATATGAGTTTCATCTGCTCTTTCCCCCAGAATAAGCCTGAAATTTGCCCGCCTCCCAATGTTGAAGAGAACTCTGCTCTCCTGATCCTCCATAGCATTGTTTTTCAACTTCATAAATACTTTTAACGTCGTTAAAAAAAAAAAAAAAAAAATAAGGATTATGGGAACGGTCTAACCCTTCCCCCAATGTTGAAGACAGATTTGCGCCGCCGTTCACCACAAGCTTACTTGGCCAGAGATGCAAAATAATAATAATAATAATAATAATAATAATAATAATAATAATAATAATAATAATAATAATAATAATAATAATAATAATAATAATAATAATAATAATGTATTTTTAAATGAAATTGTCTTAAGGTTTACACAAGAAACTAAGAAATTAAGAATTAGGGCTATGTATATACATCCCAATACACGAAATGGTAGGGGGTAGGAAGGCAACAGAATCTCAATTTCCCCAGGTGACCAACACCCTAATTGCCATCCTGGTTGTTACAATATAAGATAAAGAGCTCCCTCCACTATGCTTCAGTTTAGTTGCTGTTCATACATCATATGCCAGCGAAGGGTGAAGTTGGACTTCTTAATTATCCGTAACATCACTGTTCTTATCATAATGTTAATCACAGCCGGTGATTTCATTGTGTGAACGCCTAATGAAAGCGCTGACAGTGGCTTTCCATAAGAAAGAAAAGTGAAGTAACATTTCATCCGGTTCTTTGTACAAGAAGGGGGACGTAACATACTTAATCTTTTTTTTTTTTTTTCACGAGGTCAAAAGCCGCCGGGAGGGGGTGACGCCTGCGTCTGATTAAGCCACGTCACGCAGCTGCGTGCGAAATCTTCTTCTTTTCACTTGATCAAGCATTGCACCACGATCCCTCGCCTCTTTGGTATTTTCCATCCCGAAACGCGAGATCATCAATCCGTTAGAAGGAGAGTCCGTTAAGAAGTGTGGGGGTGTCATTTCTGCTATCCTCGTGGTTTACAAGTATGGTGTTGTGCGTGCGATGCTTTGTGTAGGGGTGTTGAGGGGTATGAGAGCAGGGAGCAAAATGTCAAGATCTAAAAACAAAAGACAGTACACAGCATCTCAACCACAACTGTTCTTCAGGGTTCCCATATGCAAACTTTTTTCCTGTAACGTCAGGGCATTGTATAGTATCATCATCATCATCATCATAGGTATTCTGCCATTATTAGCAAGTCACTTGCTGCAACTGAGAAGCGTCCATGCTCCACGGTCTTCCGTTAACCTCTTCGTCTTCATGTGCTGTTTTTCTGTTACGATATCACCCATTAATTGTAGTCTCCTTCGTCTTCTCCTTCTCTTTCCTGCCACCATACTCTCCAGCACGTCCTTCATGATACAGTTCGTTCTTACCCAATGTCCCAACCAGTTTCTCTTTCTTCTCTTAATAATATCTAAAATTGTTCTTTTTCTCTCCCACTATTTGTAACACTCAGCTATTTCTTTTCATTCTTCTCCACACCCACATTTCGAAAGTATCGAGTTGTTTTCATCAATTTTGCGTCATGTCCATGTCTCCGACCCATACAGCATAATACTCCACATGAAGCATTTTATGAAACTCTTTCCCAAGTCTTTATTCCAAGTCCCATGAAGTAATTTTTTTCTTTCTCTTAAAGGCTTCTTTCACCATTCCTATCTTTGCTTTATTTCATGTTCACATTTTATATCATTATCAATAATACTACCCAGGTATCGAAAACTAGTCACCTGTTGTATTTACTCCCCTTTTACTTCTATATTTGACACGGACCTCTTTGTTCCAATCACCATTGCTTTTGTCTTTCTAACATTTATTTTCATCCAATATTCTTCCAAGTCCTTTCTCATTTTTTCTAACATTTTATTGATTTTCTTTTCAGATTCTGCAACAAGCACCGTATCATTTGCAAACTGTATACACCTAATCAAATACTATCTTTATTTTGTAGGCTGTTTTTCACTATCTCTTCTAGATATACATCAAATAATGTAGTAAGGAGACAGCATCTCTCTTAAAAATTCTCCTTCCAATTGCATTCTCCTCTGTCATCTCCTCCCCTATTCTCACACTTACTTCTTGCTTAATATATAAATTTCTTATGAGTTACAAAAAAAAAAAAGACATTTCCTCTTTAGAGGAGCACAGTGCTTCAATGCTTACCGTTAGTGCGAGGGAACCCTGGTTCGATTCCAGAAGTCTATGCAAGTTGGTGGTGGACAACATCGAATCAGTGGGCTTTCTCGAATGTCTCGAATTTCCTCCCATACCCTCATTCCACCACTAGGATAAGAATGGGTCTTAAGACTGAAAAGGAACTTGTGTATATAGCAAGTTTTAATGCTTTAGCTTGAACAAAAAGGTTTTAATTGGCCCAAGAATATTCACATGTGTTTGGCTTAATTTCTTTTCGCTTCGTTTCATTAGTCATGAATAGGATTGTTTGACTGTCCAAGCCGAGATGGATGGCCAGTTTTTCTTATCAAGACCGTACCTAAATTAAAATCCATGAAGATACATCCCGGTTTTGATGTGTAGTGGACATATTCTTTGTCTAAGCCATTTTCCCAGTTAGCTCAGGTCGGCTTTTCGAAGCGGTGTCCTCCACCCGTTTCTATCTTGTGTTATATCCCTGTGATGTCACACTGTACCATTTCGTTCTTCATACAATCTGCCCACTTCTTTGACCGACCTTGGGCTCGTTTCCCAATTAGTTCAATATCACTCCCTCGGCTACATACTCCGAAGGTCTTCTTTTTACTTGCCCAAACCTCCCAGTTGGATATTGAGAGTGGCATAAAGTGTTTTTAAATGCTACACATACTGTTGATAAATTGAAGATAGGATATAGCATGTGAAAACAGAAAGATAAATGGATGTTTCAAACAAGAGTCACGGAAGATTATAAAAGTTAATTAAGAAGATTAAGATTATGATGTTTAGTTTTTTTTAAAGATAAGATTGATGTGAAGACTCGAGATTATAGAAACAGCTCAGATATAGACTAAAGTAGTCAAATAACGATATTATGTTTTTAGTAATAGAGTAATTCTGGACGTGACAGTAATAACCACACACTTTATGTAACATTAGATTTCTAACATTGGCGCAGTCGTTTTGAAGAAATCTACGTTCCAAGAATGTCAACAATTCCAAATTTTCCATCCTTTAACATTGAAAAAGATCGTCTACAATCCTACTTAGATCGGTTTGAGCATTTATGCATAGCAGGACAAATACCTGAGGAGAGAAAAGTGTCAACTTTGTTTACAGTGATGGGTACAGAAGTATATGAATAGGGATGCGCACGAGTCGAGACATGTCTCGAATCTCGACTCGACTCGACTCGAATTCGAGTCGAGACACACTTTGTAAAATTCGAGACGAGTCGAGACAAACGTATTTCTTGACTCAAATTTTCGAGTCGAGACTCGAGTCGAGTCGAGACAGCTGCTAAAAATCTCGACTCGACTCGAATGTCTCGAAAATTTTTCTATAATTTTTAATATTATTTTGAAGAAAGTGCTCGCTCAGAAACACTCGGCACGAGTATTTCGGAAACTGCAGGACTTGTCAGGTGTTCGAGGAGTGCTGTGGTGATTGTCTTCAGCAAGTGGCGAAACCAATGGGAAAAGACGTCCAAATGTCGAGGGGTTGGGTGCCCCCACCTCATTACAGATGTCGAACGTTCTAGTCTGGGCAGATTGGTAAAACAGAACAGGCGGCGAACTGCGTCAGAACTAAGATCAGAGTTTAATGCTGGGCAAAGTACAAGTGTATCTGAACTAGTTTTGTCAAATTTCCGGAAATTTTGAACCTGTTTTTTTTAAAAACGTTTTTTTTTCGATTTTCGGGAAAAATTGAAAAAAATAAATATGTTTGTATTAGGTTAATTTTACTAGTAATGATATATTTTTTTTTCAAACACGGGAAAAATTTAAGTTCAAAAATTTCAATATTGCGAATATTAAAAAAATAGCACTCGAAAATAAAATTATTCCAATTATTATCTATATATTAAAATACTAGATTTACGCGTATATGTTTCTCCTCACAGAAAAGTTTATATGTTTGTCTCCAATCCTTTCAACAATGAGACCTCGAACCCATAAGTGCTGGAAACGTGCCGTTTTCATTTGTCGATTCCAAATTTTATGCAAATTGTCCAGTTCTAATTGAATATTTTTGTTAAAAAAAAAAAAAAATCCATTAGTTCTTTATTGCATTTATAGGGGTACACAAGAAGTACTGTGGGGGCGCGGTGGCTCAGTGGTAGGACGTTCACCTCCGGTGCATGGGGTCCCTGGTTTGATCCCAGATCGCGCCGTGTGGACTTTGTGGTGGACAAACACCATGCTCGTGGGTTTTTTCGGGGTTCTCCCGTTTCCTCCCACTTTCTTCATTCCACCATTTCATTCATTTCTCATCATCACCGTCTCCTTTAGCCTAACCGGAATAACCGTAGGACGTAGAACTAAAGATTTCATTTCACTAGAAGTACTGAAATTTTTGAAAAAGTAAAGCATCATACCCTACGAGTTATATATTCCAACATCACATAGTTGTATATAGGGGTTGTATATCTGTCAGGCGTTTGTTTCATGGCCAAATGATAATGAAAACGAAGGATAACCATTTCTCCAGTCTAAGATTAATCTTCATTGTTTGGAGAGGTTTTTTTTCAATAAACACCGTTTATCACTGACATAATTAATTGTGTGTGTACTTTATTTACTTATTAAATAATGCATGCAAATGCATGCATACACGATATGGGCATTCAGTAAATGGATACTTGAAAATTTGAACTCAATTATCTATACAAGCCGGCTACGAGTCTTTTGTTAGCCGGCTACGGGTGCAGTGCAAACTACTCTTTGGATTGAGCTTCTTACCGGATGTGTAGTCTACCGAAGGACCACACAGATGTTATCGAAACTATTGTGCTTTTTTTTGTTTTTTTTTTGTATGCTTTGGCAGAAAGTTCTGTAGATATCGAAGCCCGCCAGTGAAGCCATATCTAGCATCTTGGTGCTAGATCTAGCATAATTCACTCCCATCTAGCATCTAGCATCTTGGCAAAATCTCATTCTTTCCTCTTGAGAACAGAAAAAGGACGAAAATTTAGATGGCTCACTGACCGTTGGGAATTACCCTTAGTTGAAGTGATGGTTGGAGTAATAAAACCAGTTAGTATTTCCGCTGTTGTATTGTTGAATTCACAGAAATGTTCAAAAATAAGCAAAACGTGACTCTGTACAAGATGTTTACTTACCCATAGTTTTATTATTGTCAACTGAACCCTGAGTGTCTGGAATGTTTCTGTCCCTTCTTACTTTACAACTTGAGAGAGGAGGGGGGTATGACCGCTAAAAGAAATGCTTCAGTGCTGCGTCGGAAGCGGCATGTTTTGTATATATTTCTTCCCCTGATTCTCTTTCCAATACAGAGAACCGACTCTTTAAATGAAGAAAGAACCCTGAACCCTCCCGAAAATGTAAAAATGAATGATGCGTACAAATAACAAATCTATGGATGAATCAAATAATGCAGATACATGAGAAGATGATGACGTGTGTCTTGTAATTGTTATATTAATATCCACTGGATTAAGTGAAAGTATAAAATGGATTTGATGACTGCCAAATTGACGTCACCTTGGTAAGTCATTATTTTTTAATATTTAGAAATATTAAATTAGATTATAGTTTATCGTCGTTTTCAGGAGCAAAGCTCTACAAGACGTGAACGTACAGTTTAAAGTCGGATTTGAAACACATGAGCTCCTACCATGAATCAAACCTCGTTCGAGAAAGGCGCATACGCTAACCACATAGCAACGGGGAGCTCAACATTTAGTGATATGTATATTAAGTTATAAAATTATATTCGTTTAATTTTCACTAATATAATCTTCACAATGTAAAGCATTTGCCAGGCACGTTATCTTGTTTAAAAACAAAAAGCCTATCTCTTATGTTTCCATCTCGGGGTTGGACTGCGGGATGATAGAAATCCGAAAGAGATGTTTTTATTAAAATTTGTGCAGTAGATCTGCTCCTTCATAATCTCCGTGTTTGATAAGAATGAATCTCTCTGGCTCACGAAAATGAACACGTAATATCACAAATTATGCACATTAAATGCCAGACTAATATAGCAAACATTGAAGATGCCCCCCTAGAAAATTTTCTTCGGCCGCCCATGTCTGGAGGTACACAATTTCGCAACTTAGTGGATACGATGTGGATGTATTCAAAGTCTACTGATTTACCCATAAAATTTAAATTTTATAACAATATTCTCAGTGAATACTATTATGGAGAACTATTTTTTTAATTCGATCGCTAATTTTTTTTATTTTATTTATTTATTTATTTATTTTTTTGTTCACCAGGTCTCGGTAATCGTCTGGCACGAAAAATGAAGTTTCTACAAGTGTTTCCCCAGCATTTTCTTTCTTTCTTTTTTCTTTTTTTTTTTTTTTTTTGAGAAAGGGGTCCTCCAGGAGCGTTATTGAGGGTGTAATTCCTACGTTTGTTATATACATATATAAATATAAATAGATATAGAGATACTGCGTATATATATATAAAGATAAGTAGGAGCGGGTCTTTAAAATGAGTTCGGAAAGATAATATGAAAATCTGGCATAATTTGCAAGAATCTATCTAGTCTAATATATATAAAATAAATAGTTTGTTTGTGTTTGTCTGTTTGTATGCGGCCTGGGGACCAGACGAGTGGACCGAGAGTTACCAAATTTTAGTCAGGGGTACCCTGGCCCAGGCCCCAGATCAAGACGAATCTTTTTTTTTTCTAATTCGGACCAGGAGGTCTCAGGGGGCGCTTACAGGGACATGTAAAAGTGGTAGAAAATGGCCGATATTTCTGTCGAATTTGTAGTTTTCGCGGTCGCTGAAAACTCTGATCACATTAACTTACATATTCACCCTATTCGGGCCGAGGGTCACCGGGGGGATCGGATACCGAGACAAGTAAAAGTAATCCAAAATGACCGATATTAGTGTCAAATCCATAGTTTTCGCAGTCGCTGAAATCAATGGTGACAATTCCATTAGCGATGATATGCAAATTCAGCTATAATTGTATGCGTACCGGGAAAAATCTTTAAGTTTCTACGTCCCACGGTTATGCCGGTTAGGCTAAAGGAGACGGTGATGATGAGAGATGAGTGAAAGGGTGGAATGAAGAAAGTGGGAGGAAACGGGACAACCCCGAGAAAACCCACGCACACGGTGTTTGTACACCACAAAGTTCACTTGGCAGGGGCTGGAATCGAACCCGGGACCCCAAACACCAGAGGTGAACGCTCTACCACTGAGCCACCGCGGCCTCCAATGAGGTTGGAAGCTGGTCAGTCATGGCGGGAGGTGGCACATGCCATAGGAGTGGCACAAAGTGTGATTTCCCGATTGTGGAATCGATTTCAAACAACTGGAAGTTTTCGAAGAAGACAAGGACAGGGCCGTCCACTAGCAACTAAAGCCAGAGACGATCGTTATCTGTTGTTACCAGCCAGTCAAAACCAGAATACAACTCTGCTACCGCGAGCCTTCCGAACAACAACAGGACGCATAATATCTACTCAAACTGTCCGCAATCGCCTTCGAGAAGGTGGTCTCTACGCACGTAGGCCTATGGTGTGTTTTCCATTAACTGCACGACACCGTGTTGATCGAAGAGCGTAGGCGGAGGAACATCGTGGGTGGGGACGCAATGAATGGGGCAATGATTTGTTCTCTGACGAGTTTCGATTCAGTGTAGAGCCTAATAATCGACGTGTTTTCATCTGGAGAGAGTGTGGAACACGATACAATTCCATGTTTGTGCGAGAAAGATCCCAGTATCATAGTGGTGGACTGATGGTGTAGGCAGGAATCAGCATTGGTGAGCGTACTGAGCTCCACATCATCCGAAATGGCTCTTTGACGGCTCTCAGATATAGGGATGAGATCATGAAAACTCTTGTTCTTCCTTATGCTGGTGCCATTGGTGATTCGTTCCTTTTTATGGATGACAATACTTGTCCTCACAGAACTCGGTTAGTGGATGAGATGCTGAGGGTATCGCTCGGATGAAGCGGCTAGCATGCTCTCCGGATCTCGTTCCAGTTGAGCATGTCTGGGATATGCTTGGCAGACGAATTGCCGCTAAGCCAGTAAATCCAACAACCATTCCAGAGCTGGAAGTCGCTCTTCTGGATGAGTGGCACAACATCCCCCAAGAACTCATCGATAATCTGATTGAATCCATGCCACGCAGGTGCGAGGCTCTGTTGGCTATTCGAAGTGATCATATGACATATTAAGGAACAATCAGTGTTGTTGCTTTGCCTGTTTATGGGCAGTTCGAGAGATGCACACATAACCGTCTTGTGTCATGAGCCATGTGAACAATGTTTTCCGTGCCCCAACACCAGTATGTGCCCCATTTTTCTAGTGTATCTTAAAGCATTCCTTCTTGTATGATATATATGAGTCAAGCACAAGCTTATTCATACACTATCTTAAGGTCTTGTGTGATATTTCAGCTGAACCCCTAATTTTTTTGAGCATTCTATACAGTATATATATATAGTGGCGGATTCAGGATATGATCAAGGGAGGGGCTAAACCATAGTTTGCAGTTTTATCCAGTGTAAAGCAGGATGCAGTGTATACTTGAGTGTGAAGGGGGGCTATAGCCCCCTTGGATCCGCCTCTGTATATATATATATATATATATATATATATATATATATATATATATATATATATATACATGATCGAAAATGGCCTCGAATCCATACTCGCTGAGATGAGCAGAAGATGCCGTTTAAATCCACAAATTCAGCCCCATTAGTACTCTAAGGAGGATGGTGACATGTAAAGATAATTGAAAATTATCGATATTAATGTCAAATTCATAGTTTTGGGGCTCCACAAGTTCATTGGTGACAGTTTTGGTGCCCTTTGTGTCCAAAATGAAACGTATTCTCCCCGTGCGAAGAACGGGCATTCTGCTAGTCTGTGATAATAACTAACGGAAGTTTCATTTAATATATTTCTCGCTGCTCATATTTACTCACTTGTGCGGTATATGTGTGTAAAGTAGAATTAAAACCTGTTGCTTTAAGTATGTTTCCGTTAGCGAAATACATTGCATATATAGTAGGACGTCGATAAGCCTAACGTCAAAAATCCGAATGAGGTCCCTAGAAGCTTTTTACATTTTGTCTTAACGCTAGCGATAAACAAACAATAGCGTGTCCATCGACGTTATGTGAAGTCAGTGTTTTTACAAAAGTTCATTTATATGTAATTGTTTGTCATGTATTTTTATTTTTATTTTTTCTTAGGCCTATAAGTTTTAAGTGTGACTTACAAGAACTGTGTTATTTAGAGTACAAGCAAGTTCTTCAGAAACATTAAATGTAAGTAGCCTTACGTACGGTATTGTAATTACTGTATGTACTGAATAACCACTGTATCGATAGAAGAACATACCGTATAGTATTAGTATGTAAGCCTAAATGGCATTTTCTTGGTCATTTTCGAAAGTCCGAACAATTTGAAAATCCGAATACCTGTGGTCCCAATTAGTTCGGATTTTCGACTTCCCACTGTATATGTTGCAGACATGTTACAGCAAGTAAGATTACTAGCATCAGGCTAACAAATAGTTTTTAAACTACATTTTCCTGTTTTTGCCAATATTTCCGAACAAACGATTTTTTCTAATGGTTTCAAAATTTCCGGAATTTTACATAGAACAATCAAGATATTTCTATGAAATATATGTTTGATTTAACATATTAACTAAAATGATTCTGTGATTAAATGATGATTCTGATAATACCCAAATTTTCCGTTTTTTCCCCAGCTGGGAAAAACAGTAAAAACACTGTTTTTTTAACCCAAAATTTCCGTTTTTTTCACAGGCCTTCACAACACTAGTCTGAACACACACTCCTAACGATGGCGAATGTTAACACCACGACATCGGCAACTATAACTAAAATGAACACGTGACCATCGCCACTAGACCTTGGCACAATGGCAGAGCGTTGCATTGTCTGATGAATCCCGATATCTTCTTCATCATGACGATGTGAGGGTGCGAATCCGTAGTGTTCCAAGGGAACAGCTCCTTGACATCTGTACTGCGAGAAGGGGACAAACTGGCTGCGGCTCAATTATTATCTGGGGAACATTCAGGTGAGCATCTATGTGTCTAGTGGAGCTTGATCAAGGCACCATGACGGCCGAGGTATCGCACGCTGCTTGCAGACTACGTACACCCCTTCATGACGGCCATGTTTTCCATCGGTAGTGGCATTTTTCGACAAGATAATGCACCATGTCGCAAGGCCAGGAGTGTGATGGAGTGGTTCGGGGGACACAGGAGCGAGTTCCAAGTGATGTGCTGGCCCCCAAACTCTCCGGATCTGAACCCAATCGATCACATCTGGGATGTGATTGAACGTGACGTGAGGGTGCATCACCCCCTCCCCGGAATTTACGGGAATCAGATGACCTGTGTGTGCATATGTGGTGCCAACTCTCTCCAGCGACCCACCGAGGAACATTGCGACCATGCCAAGACGCGCTGCCGTTCAAAAGGTGGATATACATGCCCAAAGGTGGATATACTAACAATTAGGTAGGTAGTCATAACGGTCTGGCTGATGTGTGTGTATATTTTAACTCGTATATTTTGTCTCGACTCGAATTTCGAGACGTCTCGACTCGAATTCGAGTCGAGTCGAGACAGAGACTGTCGAGTCGAGACACGAGTCGAGACAGCAACATATTTTCGAGTCGAGACACGAGTCGAGACAACATTTTCTCGAGTCGAGTCGAGACAGGCTTAAATCTCGACTCGAATGCATCCCTATATATGAACAGCTGTGCAATATATGTTGGCCAGTTTCACCTGCAGAAACATCGTACACAGAAATCAAGGAAGCAATGAAAGGATATTATGCCACTAAAGTAGATGTGATATCAGAACGTTATCAATTTCACACAATGAAGCAAAAACCGTACCAATCAATAACTAGTTTTGTTTTAGACCTGAAAAAGCAATCTTCGTACTGTGAATATACATATTGTTTGGAAGACAATTTACGAGATCAGTTTGTCTTTGGTGTGGCAGGTGAAGGGATAAGGCGTAAACTATTAAACACCAGAGATTTGACTTTTCATAAAGCTAGTGAAATTGCACTAACGATGGAAAGCACAGAACAGCAATTGCGTTTATTCAATCCTGGCACTGACCATAAAGTGAATACAATTCAAACTGTGAAAAGTCGTTTTTCAAACTTCACAGATAAACGGGCATCCAGTTCCAGCTCATCATCACCTAGAGCATCTCCGAAGCACAGGTCAAGTTGTAACTATTTCAGGCTAACACATAAGAAAGGAGCTTGTCCTGCTTGGGGGAAGACTTGTCTCAAATTGTGGAAGAAGAAAAACATTTCGCATTAGCATGCCAGTTCGACAGTTTTGTGACAAAAGAAATTAAACAGCAAGCTCTTATAATAGATGAAATGCTGTCACAGAATAATAACAACAGTCAACCAGAACATGAAGAGTTCATCAATTTGGCTAGATTAATGCATTTGCACGCCTTATCTTGCGAAAAGGAAGAAAAGGTACAATTACTCGATACGGGTAGACAATGGTTTAGCTGACATTTTATTTTATGATCAAAATAAAAAGAAAATGACAAAGTGCAAGGAAGACACAGACGAGTCAAACGTGGGATGTGAGCAATTGTTTACTTCTGATTCCATGAAAAAAAACGAGCAAGTATCCCATTCATGGGAACAATCGAAACTCCTCAAGTTACATCACCAAAACGATTTCAACTGGTATTCACAAAGTGGTTTGTCAACCGAAGATGAAGAAGAAGAAGTGAACGAGGGAATGCTAAGAGTGCTACTTGGCCGAAGCAGGCCGATGAGAATAGAGGTTATACAGCGCCGAAGACTATCACAGTGCCTGAACACATGCAAGATCGAGAGCAAATTATTTCACAGCATATAGAGAACCAAAATGGAATGCAAGCGCAGATTAATTTTTTGATGGCCAGATTGAATCAGCAGAAGAAAAGAAAGAAGTTCGTGGATTGGCAGTATAGTGAGTCTAGTTCTGGTTGATAGAACGTAAATATTAAAAATGTACGGTTTCATTTATTTTGTTATAGCTTTAATTTTGTAAAGGGGGGAGAATGTTGGATATTGAGAGTGGCACAAAGTGCTTTTAAATGCTACACATACTGTTGAGAAGTTGAAGATAGGATATAGCATGTGAAAACAGAAAGATAAATGGATGTTTCAAACAAGAGTCATGGAAGATTATAAAAGTTAATTAAGAAGATTAAGATTATGATGTTTAGTTTTTTTAAAAGATAAGATTGATGTGAAGACTCGAGATTATAGAAACGGCTCAGATATAGACTAAAGTAGTCAAATAACGATGTTTTTTTTTTTTTTTTTTTTTTTTTTTTTTAGTAATAGAGTAATTCTGGACTTTATGTAACATTAGATATCTAACACATCCAGGTCCACTTTCTTGCAGTTTTTCTATCACTGGTATCACCTTTTCTATTATTGTTATCCAGATAACTTTATTTTTAATTCTGTTCTTCCACGTCACTCTGTAATCTACCACAACAGCTTCATCTTCGCTATGTACAACTTCTGTTGTTTTTTCTTCATCATCCAAGGGTCTGCTCCGTATAATATGGCAGATCTCACTACTATTTTGTATATTTTTCCTTCAAGGCGTATTGGTATCCCACGGTCACACAAACTCCTGCCGCTTCTCTTCATTTTATCCAACCACTGCTAATCTGTTGTTTCATCTTCTTTTATTATTCCTGCATCTTCCTGCAGTATTCATCCCAAGTACCCGGATTTACTCATCATTACTACCTCTTCTTCGTCCAGTCGTATTCTCGATTACATTTTTTCCTGAAAGGATCATGCAAATATTCTGTCTTCGTTTTACTAATTCTAAGGCCTTTGCTCTCCAATGCTCCTCTCCAGGCATCTAATTTCTCTTGCAGTGTTGCCTTAGTCTCACTCACCAGCAGTGCCGTGCCGTGGAAAAATCAGCGCCCAGGGTTAAAGTATACGACGGTGCCCCCTATACATATATTCCAAGTAATTTTTCCTATCTTTTTCTTTTCTCTCCCTCTCTCTCTCTCTCTCTCTCTCTCTCTCGAATTTTGTGCCTCCCTTACTTCGGCGCCCGGGGCCGTCACCCCGCTCGCCCTCCCCAAGGCACGGTACTGCTAAAAGCACCATGTTATCACAAATACCATATTCCAAAGTGCTAACTCTTGGATATCCTTTGTAAGTTCGTCCATCACAACTGCAAAAAGGTGTGGGTTAAGACTAGATCCCTGATGAAGTCCCAATTTAACTCTTCTGTTATTCCACACGCGCTCCGCACTTCTATCCTAAATCCATTATACATATCGTATCTTGAATTATACGAATGTACTTCTTCTCGAGTGTCGACCAAATAAGATTCCGTGGCACTCTATCATATGTTTTCTCTAAGTCAATGGAAACCATATAAAAAGTCCTTCTGGTATTTGGCATGAAACCTAATTTGTTCTTATTGTTTCGGTCCGTCTGACTTACTCTTAAGGGCATAGGCCTAATTGTGGGACGTTAAACTGAAAGGTATCATTTTTGTTATTTCACTTTCTTCTCTCAATCTTGCTTCTATCACATCCAAAGCTTAATTCCTTGAATCGTAAGTTTTATTCCTCTGTAGTTGTGACATTCTTGCACATCTCCTTTGTTTCTTTTTTAATTTGCACAACGTAGTTTCTTCTCCAGTCTTTGGGCTTATTTCCTGTTTCCGATATCCTATTGTAAAATTGGGCACTTCTTCTTTACCTAAACTTTTCCAAACTTCGATAGGGATACTACCTGATCCTGGTGTATTACCACTTTTCATATTTATCATGATATTTTCTACCTCTACTATGATCACATGGTAGTTTTTTTTTTTGTAAGGGTTTCCTTCATTGAGAAGTTTCTGAAAATGCTCTTTCCGCTGCTTCTTTGTCTTTCCTTTAGTTGTAAGAACCTCGTTATTTTTACCCCTGATGTAGTGCAGTTCTCTTCCCATTCAAAGCTTTTATATCATCATCATCTCTCTCTCTTTTGTTTGCAGGTTGTTGTACAACTCATCATATGCCTGACCACTTGCTACACTAATTGCTTTCTTGGCATTCTTCTTCATTTCCTTGTAATCCTTCAGGTCTTGTTGTTTACTAGAGTTCTGCCATTTACTTTACCGGACCATTTTCTCCTTCACAGCTGCTTGAACTTCTTTATTTCATCACCACATTTCCTTATCAATAAGGCCTCTTCCTTTTGTTTTTCACACAACAATTTTTTTCCTGTTTTTCTGAGTGCTACTGATATTCTGCTCTACTCCTCTTCCACGTGCACCCTTTCTATCATCTTTCCCTCTTTTGTTTCCTGGTTGTTGTACAACTCATCATATGCCTGGCCTCTTGCTACACTAATAACCTTCTTGGCATTATTCTTCATTTCCTTGTAATCCTTCAGGTCTTGTTGATTACTAGAGTTCTGCCATTTACTTCACCGGACCATTTTATCCTTCATAGCTGCTTGAACTTCTTTGTTTCACCACCACATTTCCTTATCAATAAGGCCTCTTCCTTTTGTTTTTCACACAACAATTTTTTTCCTGTTTTTCTGAGTGCTACTGATATTCTGCTCTACTCCTCTTCCACGTGCACCCTTTCTATCATCTTTCCCTCTTTTGTTTCCTAGTTGTTGTACAACTCGTCATATGCCTGACCTCTTGCTACACTAATAACCTTCTTGGCATTATTCTTCATTTCCTTGTAATCTTTCAGGTCTTGTTGATTACTAGAGTTCTGCCATTTACTTCACCGGACCATTTTATCCTTCATAGCTGCTTGAACTTCTTTGTTTCACCACCACATTTCCTTATCAATAAGGCCTCTTCCTTTTGTTTTTCACACAACAATTTTTTTCCTGTTTTTCTGAGTGCTACTGGTATTCTGCTCTACTCCTCTTCCACGTGCACCCTTTCTATCATCTTTCCCTCTTTTGTTTCCTGGTTGTTGTACAACTCATCATATGCCTGGCCTCTTGCTACACTAATAACCTTCTTGGCATTATTCTTCATTTCCTTGTAATCTTTCAGGTCTTGTTGATTACTAGAGTTCTGCCATTTACTTCACCGGACCATTTTATCCTTCATAGCTGCTTGAACTTCTTTGTTTCACCACCACATTTCCTTATCAATAAGGCCTCTTCCTTTTGTTTTTCACACAACAATTTTTTTCCTGTTTTTCTGAGTGCTACTGATATTCTGCTCTACTCCTCTTCCACGTGCACCCTTTCTATCATCTTTCCCTCTTTTGTTTCCTAGTTGTTGTACAACTCGTCATATGCCTGACCTCTTGCTACACTAATAACCTTCTTGGCATTATTCTTCATTTCCTTGTAATCTTTCAGGTCTTGTTGATTACTAGAGTTCTGCCATTTACTTCACCGGACCATTTTATCCTTCATAGCTGCTTGAACTTCTTTGTTTCACCACCACATTTCCTTATCAATAAGGCCTCTTCCTTTTGTTTTTCACACAACAATTTTTTTCCTGTTTTTCTGAGTGCTACTGATATTCTGCTCTACTCCTCTTCCACGTGCACCCTTTCTATCATCTTTCCCTCTTTTGTTTCCTGGTTGTTGTACAACTCATCATATGCCTGGCCTCTTGCTACACTAATAACCTTCTTGGCATTATTCTTCATTTCCTTGTAATCTTTCAGGTCTTGTTGATTACTAGAGTTCTGCCATTTACTCCACCGGACCATTTTATCCTTCATAGCTGCTTGAACTTCTTTGTTTCACCACCACATTTCCTTATCAATAAGGCCTCTTCCTTTTGTTTTTCACACAACAATTTTTTTCCTGTTTTTCTGAGTGCTACTGGTATTCTGCTCTACTCCTCTTCCACGTGCACCCTTTCTATCATCTTTCCCTCTTTTGTTTCCTGGTTGTTGTACAACTCATCATATGCCTGGCCTCTTGCTACACTAATAACCTTCTTGGCATTATTCTTCATTTCCTTGTAATCTTTCAGGTCTTGTTGATTACTAGAGTTCTGCCATTTACTTCACCGGACCATTTTATCCTTCATAGCTGCTTGAACTTCTTTGTTTCACCACCACATTTCCTTATCAATAAGGCCTCTTCCTTTTGTTTTTCACACAACAATTTTTTTCCTGTTTTTCTGAGTGCTACTGATATTCTGCTCTACTCCTCTTCCACGTGCACCCTTTCTATCATCTTTCCCTCTTTTGTTTCCTGGTTGTTGTACAACTCATCATATGCCTGGCCTCTTGCTACACTAATAACCTTCTTGGCATTATTCTTCATTTCCTTGTAATCTTTCAGGTCTTGTTGATTACTAGAGTTCTGCCATTTACTTCACCGGACCATTTTATCCTTCATAGCTGCTTGAACTTCTTTATTTCATCACCACATTTCCTTATCAATAAGGCCTCTTCCTTTTGTTTTTCACACAACAATTTTTTTCCTGTTTTTCTGAGTGCTACTGGTATTCTGCTCTACTCCTCTTCCACGTGCACCCTTTCTATCATCTTTCCCTCTTTTGTTTCCTGGTTGTTGTACAACTCATCATATGCCTGGCCTCTTGCTACACTAATAACCTTCTTGGCATTATTCTTCATTTCCTTGTAATCTTTCAGGTCTTGTTGATTACTAGAGTTCTGCCATTTACTTCACCGGACCATTTTATCCTTCATAGCTGCTTGAACTTCTTTGTTTCACCACCACATTTCCTTATCAATAAGGCCTCTTCCTTTTGTTTTTCACACAACAATTTTTTTCCTGTTTTTCTGAGTGCTACTGATATTCTGCTCTACTCCTCTTCCACGTGCACCCTTTCTATCATCTTTCCCTCTTTTGTTTCCTGGTTGTTGTACAACTCATCATATGCCTGGCCTCTTGCTACACTAATAACCTTCTTGGCATTATTCTTCATTTCCTTGTAATCTTTCAGGTCTTGTTGATTACTAGAGTTCTGCCATTTACTTCACCGGACCATTTTATCCTTCATAGCTGCTTGAACTTCTTTATTTCATCACCACATTTCCTTATCAATAAGGCCTCTTCCTTTTGTTTTTCACACAACAATTTTTTTCCTGTTTTTCTGAGTGCTACTGATATTCTGCTCTACTCCTCTTCCACGTGCACCCTTTCTATCATCTTTCCCTCTTTTGTTTCCTGGTTGTTGTACAACTCGTCATATGCCTGACCTCTTGCTACACTAATAACCTTCTTGGCATTATTCTTCATTTCCTTGTAATCTTTCAGGTCTTGTTGATTACTAGAGTTCTGCCATTTACTTCACCGGACCATTTTATCCTTCATAGCTGCTTGAACTTCTTTATTTCATCACCACATTTCCTTATCAATAAGGCCTCTTCCTTTTGTTTTTCACACAACAATTTTTTTCCTGTTTTTCTGAGTGCTACTGATATTCTGCTCTACTCCTCTTCCACGTGCACCCTTTCTATCATCTTTCCCTCTTTTGTTTCCTGGTTGTTGTACAACTCATCATATGCCTGGCCTCTTGCTACACTAATAACCTTCTTGGCATTATTCTTCATTTCCTTGTAATCTTTCAGGTCTTGTTGATTACTAGAGTTCTGCCATTTACTTCACCGGACCATTTTATCCTTCACAGCTGCTTGAACTTCTTTATTTCACCACCACATTTCCTTATCAATAAGGCCTCTTCCTTTTGTTTTTCACACAACAATTTTTTTCCTGTTTTTCTGAGTGCTACTGATATTCTGCTCTACTCCTCTTCCACGTGCACCCTTTCTATCATCTTTCCCTCTTTTGTTTCCTGGTTGTTGTACAACTCATCATATGCCTGGCCTCTTGCTACACTAATAACCTTCTTGGCATTATTCTTCATTTCCTTGTAATCTTTCAGGTCTTGTTGATTACTAGAGTTCTGCCATTTACTTCACCGGACCATTTTATCCTTCATAGCTGCTTGAACTTCTTTGTTTCACCACCACATTTCCTTATCAATAAGGCCTCTTCCTTTTGTTTTTCACACAACAATTTTTTTCCTGTTTTTCTGAGTGCTACTGATATTCTGCTCTACTCCTCTTCCACGTGCACCCTTTCTATCATCTTTCCCTCTTTTGTTTCCTGGTTGTTGTACAACTCATCATATGCCTGGCCTCTTGCTACACTAATAACCTTCTTGGCATTATTCTTCATTTCCTTGTAATCTTTCAGGTCTTGTTGATTACTAGAGTTCTGCCATTTACTTCACCGGACCATTTTATCCTTCATAGCTGCTTGAACTTCTTTGTTTCACCACCACATTTCCTTATCAATAAGGCCTCTTCCTTTCGTTTTTCACACAACAATTTTTTTCCTGTTTTTCTGAGTGCTACTGATATTCTGCTCTACTCCTCTTCCACGTGCACCCTTTCTATCATCTTTCCCTCTTTTGTTTCCTGGTTGTTGTACAACTCATCATATGCCTGACCTCTTGCTACACTAATAACCTTCTTGGCATTATTCTTCATTTCCTTGTAATCTTTCAGGTCTTGTTGATTACTAGAGTTCTGCCATTTACTTCACCGGACCATTTTATCCTTCATAGCTGCTTGAACTTCTTTGTTTCACCACCACATTTCCTTATCAATAAGGCCTCTTCCTTTTGTTTTTCACACAACAATTTTTTTCCTGTTTTTCTGAGTGCTACTGATATTCTGCTCTACTCCTCTTCCACGTGCACCCTTTCTATCATCTTTCCCTCTTTTGTTTCCTGGTTGTTGTACAACTCATCATATGCCTGACCTCTTGCTACACTAATAACCTTCTTGGCATTATTCTTCATTTCCTTGTAATCTTTCAGGTCTTGTTGATTACTAGAGTTCTGCCATTTACTTCACCGGACCATTTTATCCTTCATAGCTGCTTGAACTTCTTTGTTTCACCACCACATTTCCTTATCAATAAGGCCTCTTCCTTTTGTTTTTCACACAACAATTTTTTTCCTGTTTTTCTGAGTGCTACTGATATTCTGCTCTACTCCTCTTCCACGTGCACCCTTTCTATCATCTTTCCCTCTTTTGTTTCCTGGTTGTTGTACAACTCATCATATGCCTGGCCTCTTGCTACACTAATAACCTTCTTGGCATTATTCTTCATTTCCTTGTAATCTTTCAGGTCTTGTTGATTACTAGAGTTCTGCCATTTACTTCACCGGACCATTTTATCCTTCATAGCTGCTTGAACTTCTTTGTTTCACCACCACATTTCCTTATCAATAAGGCCTCTTCCTTTTGTTTTTCACACAACAATTTTTTTCCTGTTTTTCTGAGTGCTACTGATATTCTGCTCTACTCCTCTTCCACGTGCACCCTTTCTATCATCTTTCCCTCTTTTGTTTCCTAGTTGTTGTACAACTCGTCATATGCCTGACCTCTTGCTACACTAATAACCTTCTTGGCATTATTCTTCATTTCCTTGTAATCCTTCAGGTCTTGTTGATTACTAGAGTTCTGCCATTTACTTCACCGGACCATTTTATCCTTCATAGCTGCTTGAACTTCTTTGTTTCACCACCACATTTCCTTATCAATAAGGCCTCTTCCTTTTGTTTTTCACACAACAATTTTTTTCCTGTTTTTCTGAGTGCTACTGATATTCTGCTCTACTCCTCTTCCACGTGCACCCTTTCTATCATCTTTCCCTCTTTTGTTTCCTAGTTGTTGTACAACTCGTCATATGCCTGACCTCTTGCTACACTAATAACCTTCTTGGCATTATTCTTCATTTCCTTGTAATCCTTCAGGTCTTGTTGATTACTAGAGTTCTGCCATTTACTTCACCGGACCATTTTATCCTTCATAGCTGCTTGAACTTCTTTATTTCACCACCACATTTCCTTATTAATAAGTCCTCTTCCTTTTGTCTCTCTCTCTCTTTATAGCTTTTCTATCATCTTTCCCTCTTTTGTTTCCTGGTTGTTGTACAACTCATCATATGCCTGGCCTCTTGCTACACTAATTGCTTTCTTGGCATTCTTCTTCATTTCCTTGTAATCTATCAGGCTTTGCTGATTACTAGAATTCCGCCATTTTTTAATTCGTTCCTTTTTCTTTTTCACAGCTACTTGAACTTCTTTATGCCACAACCACGTTTCCTGATCAATGGGGCCTCTTCATTTCGTTACTCTCACAACTTTTCTTCATAATTTCCTGAGTGCTCTGATCCACTTCTCTTCCAGTGCATCTTTTCTTCCTTTATTTGTAGGTGCCAATATGGTTATTTCTAGCTTTTTAGATCGAAACACTCTTGTTCTTCAGCATCTACCAAATAACACTATCATACGCTTTCTCTAGGTCGATGAAGATCACATGGTGGTCCTTTTGGCATTATCAGTACCTCTTCAAACCCTGTATACCTCTTAATTCAAGTTGCCAACTAAAAGAGTTTGAGTTTTATAGTTTAGCGTCCCTTTTTAGCAGCGAGGCTATATGAGACGTGGACCTACTGATTAACGTGGAATCCGAACCACATGAGCTCCCGCCGGGAATCGAACCCGGGTCTCCCACGCCAAAGGCGCGTACGCTAAGCCAACTAAAAGAATTTACCACTAAATTTAAGGGGAAAGCATGTCTTAAGTTGATATTTGAAGGAAATTCTAGGGAAGATTTCTAAGGAAAAATTTTATATTTCCTCTAGTGTATCAAATTCTTCTTAAACTATGAAAGACGGAGTGGCAAAGAAACACGAGCTGATAGTTTCATCATGATAGGAGTGGTATATAAACACAATATGATTGACTGACAGGAATGACTTGGTTTATCAGTCTTACTTTCATTAATTTATTAATAGGTAATAGTTTATTTATTGTCCTATCATAGGCCTGGTTGTCTTTTAGAGCGTCCAATAATTTTCTTTGCGTCTCTAAAATAATACTGATAGCAGACTCTTTGACCATTTACACACGGGTGTGGCATATAAACACACAGGAAGTCATACATTGAGAATAGATGTGATATAGAAACACAGATCTATACGGAGACGTGTAAGCTTCATTTGCAAATAATTTGTGATATTGTGTATTGCAATATCATAAAAATTCAGTTTAAGAGTTCCTTATTTTGTTATATTTGTACGTCCTTGAAGAAAGACGGATTTAAAACAGTAGCAATACGGTTCTTCGGTCATCCGGCTTCTTCTTTGTGCCGGCTTGTGCAACCATTTTTGAATTCTTCAATCCATTCGTAGACACTACTTTGCGGCAAGACATTGTTCTCGTATTGTGTTGAAAGGTCTTTGATAAATTGTGGTCCCTGATGCACCTTCCGACCATAAAAACCGGATAACTGTTCGTTGTTCCTCTTTGGTACAAATTTCTAATGGAGCGGCCATGATCTATCTCCAACAAAAGGAAGACAAATGGAAGAATTAGGATGAAACTTCTATAGCATGACAACAATAGTATAACAATAAAATACACGACGACAGAGGTGAGTATTAATAATGTAACAAGAGTTATGTTAAAATTGAAGATAATTTTGACTCACCCTCGTAGAATATGTTTAATATTAAGTTAACACTCACCCTGCATTTATTGTTTAGACTACCCTCAAAATGTGAACACCCTTACTGACGCACGTTTTAATTATTACCTAATTATTTTGCCTTTTCCATTTCATATGGCCAGTAATGGTAAGTCAATTCTCAATTTGGCAAGGTATTAGGAATGTGTACATTATCTGTTTATTAATATTAACACTATATTTCGTGGTAATACATAATACATAAAGGATATGCAACATACAGTATATATATAATTGCATATATATGGGAGAAACATGTTGTTTCGTGTTAGCATTTAGATGCCACTGAGTTAATTTGCCGAATTTCTGATACTCATGATGTTGCAGTTATTTCGCTGTTAATTGGTGACTGTTTGTTGATAGGAAGGGGCGATAGAAGAACCACAATAGTTATTCAGGGGGTAGGGGAGAAGGGAAAAAGGAGGGAGTTAAACGAAGCAAACCCCCCACACACAAAGAATATACTGACTGTATGGTAGGAGAGCGCGAAAATACAGAGAAGGTAACACACACACAGAGAGAGAGAGGGAAACACATACGCACAAAACATGTCAGCAATCGGACAAATGAAGGCCTATAATTTGTCAATATGTCAACGGTGTACAACTGCACCTGCCATGTTGGCTACGGCACAGAAAATGGAACAGAAATAAATAACACTCGCCATCATCGCTTTTGGTGACCGCTGGGTGTCAAATGTCAGAGTTTGACAAGTATTACCAGCGATATTTCGACTTGTTGTTACATATTTTTTTTAAAAAAAAATAAATCGTTATATCAGTTTTTGAGATATCCACTCCAAGCATTTTTTCTTTTTCTATACATACATACATGCAGACACGTACTCTTGTGTTTACATATAAATATCTATTGCTAATGATTTTTGTATCTTCTTCTTTTGCTAAATTCGTGGCTTATTTCTAATATGCATGGTCACAATGTTGTGGTTATCGAACATAGCGCCTGCTTTGAAAACCACAAACGAACACACACACACACACACAAACATATAAAAATCAAACCGTTTCTCAACTGTTTTTTATACTGATTGCTGATTCAGTTGTTTATTTCACTCCTTCATTTTCGATTGATTGATCGAAAGGATTGAGAGTCCTATTTGCTGATCTAGTGAATCGTCCTGCGTTCCATTTTCACTGAAGAATAGGTTCGCTTTTAATTGTATTTGAAGTTTCTATAGAATTACCAGTGGCGTATTTAGTGGGGGGCTTCCGGGCTTAACCCCCCCCCCGAAATCTTGCTTACTATAGTAAAGTATATGAAATATCTTGCAGAATTTTTACATTTTCAGGCAAAGCCTCCCCCCCAGAAAGTTAGCAAAGCCCTCCCCAAAACAAAATCGTAAATACGCCACTGAGAATTACATATATTTCTCTGAGGGAAGCTCCGATACTTAAATCACAATATCCCAGTTCTTGTATTCTAATTTTTTAAACATACTCAATTAACCAGTGCTCTCAAACTGTGTAGGATTCCCTGAAAGACTTGAAAAACCATCTAGGAAACATAAGGGAATTAAAAAAAAAATGAAGATTGAAATGATTTTTAATCTGCAAAAGCATATTAAAAAAAAATAAACACGATTACCAAAACTTTACATCGAATAGACTCAAACTAAATATTGAATTATTGATTTTTGGTTTGAAATGTGCTTAGTACGAGTGGCCAAACGAAAAAAGAGAGAAAATGATAATGCGTGTTGTGCACCCATTTAAATCTCCAATAGATGCTTGAGTCGCTGAGCGCCCATGTAATTGGGGCCTATGCCTCTTAGTAATATACTGTATATTATCAGGGCACATCTATTGGAGGGGCACCAGGTCTGGACATCTTCCTCAAAACATCCTAAGGATACATGTAATCTCAATCCTTAATTCTCTACTAAAACCGAAAGTGATAAAATTAACAACTTCCGGTTTCCAATAATGATTTACATAAAAACCAAAACGATAAAAAGATAGCGAGAAGCGATTTTGGGGAACTAGTTTAGCGTTCTATGAATAATAATGTCCCTCTCTTTTAACCCAACATTCAAACCGGAAATGGAAGCATCAACCAACTTCCGGTTATAACGTTGATCGCTTTAGAAGAAAAAAACGCAAGAATCGGTTTTCTGCAATAGAAAGCAAGAATCGGTTTTCTGCAATTAATTAGATGTTTCACGAATGTATTCTATTTTCTCTCTAATCTTTCCACCAAAACCGGCCGGTTTCAGTATATACAGCATGTCTCTAAAGTAAAACCCACTTTTAAAACATTACTACGAGAAAACTGTTGAATTGTACTTCGTGACGTAAGTTGCATATGATAAAGAGGTCCGTACGGTTTTATTTGGTTTTCATGTCATTTCAGGTTTGTGTAGTTTCCAATTTGGCAACCAGAGGCGCTAGTTATCAAAGTTTATAATAATGGCGTTTGTGAGTGCTGAGAAGTCATTCTGCATGTTGTAGAGCTTCCGCTGTGGTATGGCACAAAAAACGATGAGGTTTGGGCAATCTCGTTCAACTTCCGTGATTCTATTTGGATTGTCTGTGCCTCAAATTCGGCAGTTGTGTTGATTAACCTTTCCGTTGAAATGGAATGTGGCTTCGTCACTAAAAATTATGTGCTTAAACACACTTTCACTAATATCTAACTCTTGAAAATGAAGTGCAAATTGAAATCGTTCTTCTTTATCGCAAGGTTTTAACTTCTGATGAAGATATTTGTATGACTTCATGTGTAAGTGTTTCCTTACAACCTTCCTCATGGTCTGGTGAGCCATTCCTAGCTCACGCGACGCTCTACGCACAGACAGGATGGATCCAGGACGGACTTCTGGGGGGGCGGTGGGTTGTAATACTGATACTTAGAGCTACTTTTAAGAGCTCCAAACTCTGGAATGGGTTTTATTTATATATGTAATAAAAAAGTTTCTCTTCTGGGGGGAGGGCAATCACCCCGATCGCCCCCCTGGATCCGCCACTGCGCAAAGATTTGGTCAGAATCCATTGGAAGATCTCCTTTACATGTTCGACAGGTTCGTCTGATACAGCAGGGCGTCCAGATCTTATTGAGAAACATAAACTACCAATTGTGATAAATTGTTTATGCCATTTCTTGATAGACTGCCTGGAGGGATTTTTTTTACCATATTTAGTTTGAAATTAACGTTGCACTTGTACAGAACACTAGTATCTTTCAAATTTCAACACGCAGAATGACTTCTCAGCACCAACAAACGCTATTATTACAGCTTTGATGACCAGCGCCTCTGGCGGCCAAATTGAAAACTATACAAACCTGAAATGACATGGAAAAACGGGATCAGTTTATCATATGCAACTTGTATCATGAAATACAATGTAATAGTTTTCTCGTAGTAATGTTTTTAAAGTAGAGACAAGCTGTATTGAGCAAAAAAAAAAAAATCACCCTGTGTAAACCAAAACTTCTTCACGTGGTGTACATGTGACACCGCTAGTTGTTACATTTGCAAATAAATTCTCTATTTGCTCGAAAATTACGCATAAGATTTTACAGTCATGCCTATCATTTTATTCGGCTTAATATAATCTACTGACTATCACATGTCTCATTTATGGGTAATTTTTTCCCGTTAAATTCTAATAAGTAGTATTAACTCTTCATATAGGCGGACGGATAACACTTTAATTAGATTTTTCCACATTAATTCATAGCATAGTTTGGAAGTCTTAATAGAAACATAAACGTATAGTGTTAAAGTTAATTTAGCAACACTGTTTCATGGTGCTATCGTACACTTTATTTTTTCACCCTTACACAAAGAAAAAAACATGAAAAAGCGAGGAGGGCTGAAAAGAACCCTCCTGCCCTCTATCGGTGGAAGAAAAAAGACAACACATAGAAAGACAGAGCTTATCAATATTCCTGCGAGTACTTAGCCAACGTTTTTGAACTGGAGTTAGACTCCAGACGGAGTATCGGGGCGAAGGGGGGAGAGGGGAGCTGATGGTGCCCTGAGGTCGGATGAAAGGGGGGCTTGGATGTATTGAAGGCGACAAGAACACAGAGAGAAAGAAAAGATCCAAGGGGGTAGGGGGAGGTACTCAACCCTCCACTCCATTGGCCATTGTTCGATCCTGAATAGAACACTTCAAGACGAAATCTCTTCACGTTTTGTGTCTCTTTTTCACTGAAAGACTTCGGCTAAAGGATGAACATGATGGAACGAACCGTATGTGCAACGCTCTTGGCCAAGGTTTTCCAGAAAAAGAAAGAAAGAAGAGGAATCATAGGAACAGTTCTCAGCGTGATTTTCACTCAGAATGATTCGTTCTGATTCTTGACATAGAATCATTAAACATTGCTCCCGAGAGGCTATGGAGAACTACAACTAGGGCAACTGCTCACTAATTAGGATATGTGTGGGCAGCACATTCAAGGGTCATTTCAGGCGGGACTAACGGAACTATAGTCTCAGTCTAAAGGTTTTAAGGCAAACATTAACTAACTAACTAACTCTATGGCCTATGGAACCCGAAAGTTCAATGCAGCGTTCACAAAAGATCTTCATTGACTTCTATCCTTACCCAACTGGATCCAGTTTCTACTTTGTATTCTTATCTCTGCGAAGTCCATCTTAATATTGTCCTCCCATCTGCGCCTAGGTCTTCCTAATGGTCGTTTTCCGATTGGTCTTAAAGTCAAGACTTTGAAAGCATTTCTACTTTCTTCCATTCTGGCTATATGACCTGCCCAAATTACTGTATAAATTATGTAGTTCCTCGTTATGAAGTTTCCGCCATTCCCCATTCCCGTTCCTCCTGGGTCCGAATATTTGTCTCAGGATCTTGTTCTCAAATACTTTCAGTCTATGTTCTTCTCTCAGAGTAAGCGACCATGTTTCGCAACCCTACAGAACAACAGGCATGATTATCGTTTTATATATTTTAAGCTTGAAATTCCTCGACAGAATTCGCGACAAGAGATTTTGAACCGAATAGTAACACAAATTCCCTGCTTTCAGTCGACATTTAATTTCTTCATGAATATGATTTTCGTCTGTTAATATTGATCCTAAATATTTGAACGTATCCACTTTATCAAAAGTATTATTTAATATTTTAATGCATCCGCAATTTGCCGTATTACGGTCCCGACACACTTCCATGTATTTAGTTTTATCTGCATTTACTTCTAAACCTATGTCCCTGCAAGCGTTTAATAAGATCTCTGCATTTCTTTCTATTATTCTCTTATCACCCCCTATTAAATTTATATCATCAGAATATGCCATATCCTGGTGAATACCGTTCAACTCTAGGCCCTGGTTGCTATCTTTGATTTTCCTTATAGCGTATTCCAGCACAAAGTTGAATAATAATGCCGATAAGGCATCTCTTTGTTTCAGGCCATTTTCGACGTGAAAGCTCGTGGACAAAAATTTTCCTACCCGGACTTTACTTTGGGATTCATTTAAATAATGTCTTAATTAATCTAATTAGCTTTCGCGGTATTCCAAGTTCTGTAAGAACGTTGTATAACGTTTCTCTCCTAATTGAGTCGTAAGCCTTTCTAAAATCAATAAATAGTTGATGTACCGGGGTATTGTATTCCCACTTTTTTCGAGTATTTGGCGAATGGTAAATATTTATTTGATAGTTGATCCATTTCATCTAAATCCGCACTGATAATCTCCAATAATTTCATCTGCGTATGGGGTCAATCTTCCTAATAGAATATTTGAAAGGATTTTATAAGATGTTGACAGAAGAGAAATGCCTCGATAATTATTACAGTCAGTTTTGTCGCCTTTCTTGTGAATTGGAACAATGATTGATTCTTTCCATTCTTGTGGCAATTCTTCCTTGTTCCAGATAAGGAGAATGAATTTGTGTATCTTGTTCCACAATTTTTCGCCTCCAGCTAAAATTAAGTCAGCCGGAATTTCAGCTGGAGACTATGTTTCTTTAATTTCTTTATAGTGGTTTCTACTTCTATTAGGTTGGATTCTGGATTATACAGTTCTGCGGTGTATATCTCCTTTTCTCCACGCACATTAGTTTTTGGCTGTGTGTTCAGCAAATCGTCAAAGAAATCTTTAAATCTATTTAAGATGCTATCCGTGTCAGTGAGAACTGTTCCGTATGCTTTCTTTAATATATAGGCACGAAGTTGATAATCTTCCTTAAATTCGCTGATCCCCTTATACATGTCCCAAATATTTTTATTTTTACTATTATCTTTATTAGTAGCTTTCAAAAAATCGCTTTTCTTTGTTCTAAAAGTTTTGGAAGTTTCCTGCCTGATATCTGCGAAATTTTGTATAGCTATTTTGTTAGGATTTTGTAGCCAGCGTAATTTTGACTGTTTTCTCTTCTCTGTTAGTTTAATGCATTCCTGCTCGAACCATGGTTTGTACCTACGTATTTCCGCGTGTCCCAATTTTTCTATTGCTGAACTTTTAATGCTATCTCTAATTTCAATCCAAGTATCCTCAACACTAGTGCACTCCGAATCTTCTAAAACCGAGAATCTATTCGAAACTTCAATCTGGTATTACTCTCTTACCTGGCTCTCTTCTAATTTCTTTAAATTAAATCTCTCCGTTTTCGGACATTGAATATTACCTTTATTCAACGATAATCTCTCTCGTATTATCGCTGCTACCAGCTAGTGATCAGTGTCACAATCAGCCCCTTAGCCTTCTTCTATCTACCTAAACGTGATCAATTTGATTATGTGTTTTCCCGTCTGGTGATGTCCAAGTGTATTTATGAACGTCGCGATGTGGGAATTTTGTACTCTTCACGATTAGGTTTTTGGATGTTGAAAAGTTCACGAGTCTAACACCGTTGTCATTACTTTCCTTATGCAAACTTTCGTTCTCTATAATCGGTTTGAAAATATCCTCTCGTCCTACCTGCGTATTGAAGTTCCCTAGTAGAATTTTCATATGTTATCGCGGGATTTGGTAAAATATCCGTTCCACTTCTTCGTAAAAACTGTCTTTTATATCGTCGTCCTTATCTTCAGTTGGAGCATGTACATTTAAAACAATAATATCACATCACCGTCCCTTAAGAGTAATAAAAGAAAGTCTGTCAGTAATAAATTCAACCCGTTTAATTGCTGGTAATATTCGTTTGTGAACGAAAAACCCTGTTCCTAACTGATGATTTTTATTTCTTTCCCCGTAAAAGAACTTAAAATTTCCGGAATTCACAGCTCCATTTCCTTCCCACCTAACTTCCTGAACTGCTACTAGGTCCATCTTTTATTTCTCTAACTCACTCGTTACGGATTTTAACGCGCCTGCCCTATAAAGACTTCTAATATTCCATGTTCTAAATCTCATGTCCATTTTGTTTTGCTGAGGTCGTGCCAAGTTATCAGTCTTTGTCGGAGGTTTTTGTGAATATTTCTGAACAAGTGATTTTTTTTTACAGGATGAGGTTGTTAGCCTTACCCAAACCCCCAAACTGGAGGACCACTCCTAGTCGTCTGTCCGCGACTGCTTATTCAGTATATTTGCAGCTAACCTCTACATCTAGAGGCCTTCTCCTCGATCCGCAACCTGAGGACGCGCCATGCCGTGGTGACAGGAACTTATAGATATTAACAGAACACCTACTTGTCTGCAACCAACTGAACTTAACTGGGTAGGGGTTGTATAAGCAGCAGGGGTTCGACAATTTTACACTAAAACCATAAGCTAGAACCAAAATTACGTAAAATTATTTTCTCCTTTTAATTACATTTTATACTCTAAAAGCATTGTTTTTAAAAGGTTTTATTGCAGGTCTTCATTCAATATTTTGAATTACATCGTGAAAGGCAATAGTCTATTTCTTCTTATTACAGAAACAAAGATGCTTAAACTCGTAGTTAACGGAACGCCTATTCGTCTACAACCAATTAAACTCTGCAAAGTTCGGGTTGTATAAGTAGCAGGGGCTCAACAATTTTATCATTTACCACAGAAACGATAAGCTGGAGATAAAATTACGTAAAAATACTTTCTTTTAATTGCATTTTATAAAATACATTGTTTCTAAAAGATTTTATTTTACGTTAATTAGGAGTATTACTTATTTTTAGATTTTAATACTTTAAATTGCATTGTGCAAGGCAATATTCTCTGTAAAAAATAAAAAGATGCTCAAACAGAATGCCTATTCGTCTGCAACCAACCAAACTCGAGATTATTTTGGTTGTATAAGCAGCAAGCGCTTGATAACTATTTCTCTGTAACTTATTTCATTTAAAGTGAAAATGAAATGAAATGAAATCTTTGAGTTTTACGTCCCACGATTATGCCGGTTAGGTTAAAGGAGACGGTGAGGATGATTAATGAATGAAATGGTGGAATGAAGAAAGTGGGAGGAAACGGGGAAACCCCGAAGAAACCCACGCACACGGTGTTTGTCCACCACAAAGTTCACTTGGCGAGGGCTGGGAAAGAACCCGGGACCCCAAGTAACACTGAGCCACCGCGGCCCCTTCCTTTAAAGTAATACGATTCAGAGAAAAGTACTGAAAATATTGTATTGTCATCGAGTTTGTGTTTCTATGTGGAAGTGTTTGAAATATAACTTCTACTGGGGGTAATAACTCAATGTTATAGTGCTCACCTGCGGTACGTGAAATCCATGGTTCCTTCTCAACCATCAAGTGAATTTTCTGGTGTACAAACAACTCGTGTGTTGGACTTCTTAAGATTCTCTCGTTTCATCCCACTTTCTTGATTCTACCATTATCATCCATCTCAACTTCACTCTATTCCTTATACAGGATGCGTAATCGAGGGACGTTAAACAAAACATTATGTTCCGTGAGATCATCCGAAAAGAAAAACAGAAAAATAAACTAATAAAAAAAGTAGCTGCAGGCTTTATTTTCCGACAATAACAGAATTAAGGAGGTATGGAACACAGCCCATGTTGCTGCAGTGAAACTATAAACCGAGTTCTAAAAATTATTCCTCTAAATATCATGAAAAAGTAGGCGGAAACCAAAAAATGCTTAAGTCGTTTGAGTACATTAATTTAACTAGTTATGCTTATGAACAAACATTTGGTTAAATAGTTTCTTTGTATTAAGTAAAATTACTCGATCGAAAATATTTCATAATAATTGATTTAAGTTAACAACTAAAACTTTCTCGTAATTTTGTCAACTTTATAACTTTTAAAGAAGTATAAGAATTTGAAATTATAGCACTATCACATTATCATCATCAATATTCTGCCATTATTGGCAGGTCATTTGCCGCAACTGAGAAGCTTCTATGATCCACAATCTTCTGTTAACCTCTTCGTCTTCACGTGCGATTTTCTGTTTTGATATTGTCCATTAATTGTAGTCTCCTTCTCCCCCTTCTTCTCTTTCCTGCCACCATACCATCCCCAGCACGTCCCTCATGATACGGTTTCTTCTTAACCAATGTTCCAACCAGTTTCTCGTCCTCTTTTCAATAATATCTAAAATTGTTCTTTTTTTTTACCCTCCATTTCCAACATTCTCTCATTCGTTTTTTCGCTTAACCCAGCTAATTCTCTCCAATTCTTCTCCACACTCACATTTCGAAAGCTTTTAGTCGATTTTAGATATTTTTTAATATATATATAATATCCATGTTTCAGCCTCATGCAGTACAATACTCCACACCAACCATTTTATGAATCTTTTTTTTTATGAACTCTTTATGAAAGAACCCACGAAGTAGACTCTTCTTTCTAATAAATGCTTCTTTCAGCGTTCCTGTCCTTGCCTTTATTTCTCGCTTACACTTCATATCATCAGTAATAATGCTACCCAAGTATTGAAAACTAGTCACTTGTTTTACTTTCTTCCCTTCAATATATATGTTAAGGGTCATAAACACATGAATAGATATTATAGTTAGGGTTATCTTTCTATATAGAGAGCATATATATGTGCGTGTGTATGTGTATGTGTGTGTGTGTGTGTGTGTGTGTGTGTGTGTGTGTGTGTGTGTGTGTGTGTGTGTGTGTGTAGGTTAATTATCCATGTGACGTTACAACACTTCCAAATTTGGGAGCTGGAAATGCAAATGGGTAGAGATCATACTTATCCAGCAAAGACAAGGAGATCAAGACAGTGTTTTTTTTATTATTATTGGAATTAAAGATAGTTGAATTTTAATTCTAACGGTTTGAGTGTTCATCTAATCGTGCAAACCTAACTGAATCTGGAAGAAAAATGTATAAATCATTACTTGAAGCGCCGCACCATAATTGAATTGGAAGGTAGACGCGGGTAAGATGCCCAATTGTAATACACACATACATTTCCAGAGTTTCTACAGAGGGAAGTCTTGTGTCGTTTCTTACACTGCACCACAATTTTTTTTAAGTGGGAATGAGGGTGTTAAAACTCAAAATACTTTATTCTTTTTATCGTTTGGAAAGGTGACAAGCTAGAATTAAACTAAGCTATTCCACTGACATGAACAAAAACTGGGTAGGCGAAATACTGGGATCTCGTATTTGGTATCTGAATATGAGAAGTACTGGAGAAATATTTTTGTGGAGTGGAACAATGTCAGAGGAACAAGTGACCAAATTTATGCGAAACAGTATAGCAAGGGCTAATAATAATTCGAATTTGAATTTATTGATAGCAGTGACCTCATCCTAAGCCATAAACGGTAACAAATATACAAATAATATACAATGGAGGATTACGTCATAGTAAATATAAAATAAAACAAAAGAAATTAAAGAGAAATAGTACATCAAAATATTTCAATCAAATATATCATACATGAACTTAAGGAAAGCTTCGATTACAAAGTAAAATTTAAACATTACCTCCATTCACATCTCTATTAAATTGAAAACTAAGATGTAGTGTATAACAAAGTAAAATATAATGAATACTAATAAAATCAAACAAAATTTCTAATCTACATCAAAGGAAAGACACTAAGAATTTCATAGACAATATACTAGACGGAAAAATATTGTTTTTTAAGTAGAGCAAAATTTATATTGAATGGGTTGATTCTTAGAGATTCTTTTGCTTATGTTCTCTACACTAATAAATAGTGGAGTACCAATTAATTTGTCATTACATAAAATAGATCGAAAATCCCTTTGGTTATGCGAAAAAACTCTAATATACAGATGTTCAATTAGGTTCACCCTAGCATGTATTACATCGTGAAGAAGCCTGATTTGCCTCAGGTTTCTCCTAACATCAATAGAGAACAAGTCAAGCCTAGCGAGAATAGTCGGTTCATTCAATTTAAATTTGAATCTAAGACAGGCCAAGAAAGAGATTTGAATTGATTCAAGGACTTGAGCAATACTAACAAGATTTCGGTTCCATATTAAAATTGCATATTCCAGATGAGATCGAACATAAGCACAATATAAAATTTTACAGGTTAAAATATCTTTAAAGTGTTTAGCAACTCATTTAATAAGCCCAAAATTATATTATTATTATTATTATTATTATTATTATTATTATTATTATTATTATTATTATTATTATAGTTGTGACACCCACTCCTATCGAATATTTCTGGCTACGCCTATGTGTCACTGGCTGTAATATAATACTAAGTTTCTATTTATTTATTGGTTGTTGTTAGAGGAATAGCTCTAAACTCATGTAAGTGAATGGTTTTCAGTGACGAAGAACGATTCCTCACAAAGAATCGGTGATCAAACTCCACGTCAACAGCGAACGAATCAAAAAATCAAACGAAAAAGAAAAAAAATAACAGTATAGAAAAGCCACAAATAAAGTAAAAGAAGAAAACAAGTGGATAGTAGCAGAAGAAGAAGAAAAATGGGAGAAAAGGTAAGATAAAAGAAAAAAGAAATACAGCACTCGATCCGCTCGCAGCGCCATTTTCTTTATTGTGTGGTGATGAAAGAAACTAATTTCACGAGACGCCACTGAGACCAACTTCCGCTTCTTGAAGTTAAGCCACGTGACCAGACACAAAAGTCACTCCTAGAGTTTGTCAATGATTCTCAACAGTCGATACACTCTCTCCCTTCCCTTTGTCAAAAAAAGCTGTGATGGTAGGCTGCTACCATTTTTCTTAACTTTCTTTCGGCATCTCAAGTTTACATTATTTTTTATTTCTTTCTTTCAAAATTTCTCAGTATTCGGATTATATTAGTAAACCTTTTAGAAGATTGTAACCACATCTCGTTTGAAATCCGTAACATTCCCTAGCTTTATGCAACCTGCACAGTAGCAAAGAAATGCTGGTTGCCTGTACTGCAAGGATAAGTAACTTTATTATTGCCATTATCTCGGCCGAGTTGGTTAATCAGGTCAATCCGTTAACATTTCCACGGGTAGTAGCGGCTACCAATACCTCGTTTAAAATCTGTAACATTCTCTAGCTTGTATGCAACCTGCACAGTAGCAAAGAAATGCTGGTTGCCTAAACTACAAGGATAAGTAACTTTATTATTGCCATTATCTCGGCCGAGTTGGTTAATCAGGTCAATTTGTTAACATTTCCACGGGCAGTAGCAGCTATCCATACCTCGTTTAAAATCTGTAACATTCTCTAGCTTGTAGGGGGGCGCGGTGGCTCAGTGGCAGAGCGTTCACCTCCGGTGCTTGGGGGCCGGGTTCGATCCCAGCCCCTGCCAAGTGAACTTTGTGGTGGACAAACACCGTGCTCGTGGATTTTCTCGGGGTTCTCCCGTTTCCTCCCACTTTCTTCATTCCACCATTTCACTCGTCTCTCATTATCACCGTCTCCTGTAGCCTAACCGGCATACTAGCTTGTATGCAACCTGCACAGTAGCAAAGAAATGCTGGTTGCCTATACTACAAGGATAATTAACTTTATTATTGCCGTTATCTCGGCCGAGTTTGTTAATCAGGTCAATCCGTTAACATTTCCACGGGTAGTAGCGGCTACCCATACCTCATTTAAAATCTGTAACATTCTCTAGCTTCTATGCAAGTTACACACTAGCAAAGAAATGTTGGTTGCCTATTTCACAAGGATAAGGAGCGTTTTTCGTTCCAATTATCTTGGCTTAATTCGTTAATGGAATCAATCCGTTAATATCTTTAGGTATAAAGGTGATATCTCATTTAAAATCCATAACGTTTCCTAGCTTCTATGCAACTTACACACTAGCAAAGAAATGTTGGTTGCCTATAATACAAGGGTAAGTATTTTATTATTGCAATTATCTTGCCCTAGTTTGTTAATGGAATCAACCCGTTAATATCTTTAGGTATAAAGGTGATATCTTATTTAAAATCCATAACATTTCCTAGCTTCTATGCAACTTACACAGTAGCAAAGAAACGTTGGTTGCCTATTTCACAAGGATAAGGAGCGTTTCTCGTTACAATTATCTTGGCTAAATTCGTTAATGGAATCAATCCGTTAATATCTTTAGGTATAAAGGTGATATCTTATTTAAAATCCATAACATTTCCTAGCTTCTATGCAACTTACACAGTAGCAAAGAAACGTTGGTTGCCTATTTCACAAGGATAAGGAGCGTTTCTCGTTACAATTATCTTGGCTAAATTCGTTAATGGAATCAATCCGTTAATATCTTTAGGTATAAAGGTGATATCATATTTAAAATCCATAACATTTCCTCGCTTCTATGCAACTTACACAGTAGGAAAGAAATGTTGGTTGCCTATTTCACAAGGATAAGGAGCGTTTTTCGTTGCAATTATCTCGGCTAATTTAGTTAATGGAGTCAATAAGTTAAGTGTTTTACGGGTAACGGTGGCTAACCATATCTAGTTTAAAATCTGTAACATACCCTAACTTCTATGCAACTTGCAAAGAACCAAAAAATGCTGGTTGACTATAATAAAAGGATAAGTACGAAAGTGACTATTCCTATTCAATACATGGAAACATGTGCTGACATCATTTTTTTCTTATGTTAAAAGATAAAGCATTTTTTGAAGTTAAAAGTGTGTTATTTTTTTTTGTTATTTTTTAAAAAACTGTTACTTGCGATATAAGACAGAACTATTATAATTCCTAGAGTACTTTCTTTAAAGACTGGTCTGAAATAGATATGCTTTCGGGAAGTTAAAAGATTTATTTATTTATTCATTCATTTAATAAACCCCAAACCGCAAAATATTGGTGCTTAAAACCTCACACATTGTGGTACTTGGATATGAGAGGGTGCATTGTCCATAGAGCAGGCGCACATCACAAGGTTTTGGAAGGTGTGTGCAACACTACAAGCCATTATGTCTATGTAGTATTGAACAGGTATTATTCTGTATCCGAAAAGACGATAAATAATTGTAAAATACTTCCACCTATATTTTTGTTAGGAGAGGTCTAAGCTTTGGGGAGGAGGCTCTAATACTATAAGCCACTACGTCTATGTAGTATTGAACGGGTATTATTCTGTATCCGAAAAGACGATAAATAATTGTAAAATACTTCCACCTATATTTTTGTTAGGAGAGGTCTAAGCTTTGGGGAGGAGGCTCTAATACTATAAGCCACTACGTCTATGTAGTATTGAACGGGTATTATTCTGTATCCGAAAAGACGATAAATAATTGTAAAATACTTCCACCTATATTTTTGTTAGGAGAGGTCTAAGCTTTGGGGAGGAGGCTCTAATACTATAAGCCACTACGTCTATGTAGTATTGAACGGGTATTATTCTGTATCCGAAAAGACGATAAATAATTGTAAAATACTTCCACCTATATTTTTGTTAGGAGAGGTCTAAGCTTTGGGGAGGAGGCTCTAATACTATAAGCCACTACGTCTATGTAGTATTGAACGGGTATTATTCTGTATCCGAAAAGACGATAAATAATTGTAAAATACTTCCACCTATATTTTTGTTAGGAGAGGTCTAAGCTTTGGGGAGGAGGCTCTAATACTATAAGCCACTACGTCTATGTAGTATTGAACGGGTATTATTCTGTATCCGAAAAGACGATAAATAATTGTAAAATACTTCCACCTATATTTTTGTTAGGAGAGGTCTAAGCTTTGGGGAGGAGGCTCTAATACTATAAGCCACTACGTCTATGTAGTATTGAACGGGTATTATTCTGTATCCGAAAAGACGATAAATAATTGTAAAATACTTCCACCTATATTTTTGTTAGGAGAGGTCTAAGCTTTGGGGAGGAGGCTCTAATACTATAAGCCACTACGTCTATGTAGTATTGAACGGGTATTATTCTGTATCCGAAAAGACGATAAATAATTGTAAAATACTTCCACCTATATTTTTGTTAGGAGAGGTCTAAGCTTTGGGGAGGAGGCTCTAATACTATAAGCCACTACGTCTATGTAGTATTGAACGGGTATTATTCTGTATCCGAAAAGACGATAAATAATTGTAAAATACTTCCACCTATATTTTTGTTAGGAGAGGTCTAAGCTTTGGGGAGGAGGCTCTAATACTATAAGCCACTACGTCTATGTAGTATTGAACGGGTATTATTCTGTATCCGAAAAGACGATAAATAATTGTAAAATACTTCCACCTATATTTTTGTTAGGAGAGGTCTAAGCTTTGGGGAGGAGGCTCTAATACTATAAGCCACTACGTCTATGTAGTATTGAACGGGTATTATTCTGTATCCGAAAAGACGATAAATAATTGTAAAATACTTCCACCTATATTTTTGTTAGGAGAGGTCTAAGCTTTGGGGAGGAGGCTCTAATACTATAAGCCACTACGTCTATGTAGTATTGAACGGGTATTATTCTGTATCCGAAAAGACGATAAATAATTGTAAAATACTTCCACCTATATTTTTGTTAGGAGAGGTCTAAGCTTTGGGGAGGAGGCTCTAATACTATAAGCCACTACGTCTATGTAGTATTGAACGGGTATTATTCTGTATCCGAAAAGACGATAAATAATTGTAAAATACTTCCACCTATATTTTTGTTAGGAGAGGTCTAAGCTTTGGGGAGGAGGCTCTAATACTATAAGCCACTACGTCTATGTAGTATTGAACGGGTATTATTCTGTATCCGAAAAGACGATAAATAATTGTAAAATACTTCCACCTATATTTTTGTTAGGAGAGGTCTAAGCTTTGGGGAGGAGGCTCTAATACTATAAGCCACTACGTCTATGTAGTATTGAACGGGTATTATTCTGTATCCGAAAAGACGATAAATAATTGTAAAATACTTCCACCTATATTTTTGTTAGGAGAGGTCTAAGCTTTGGGGAGGAGGCTCTAATACTATAAGCCACTACGTCTATGTAGTATTGAACGGGTATTATTCTGTATCCGAAAAGACGATAAATAATTGTAAAATACTTCCACCTATATTTTTGTTAGGAGAGGTCTAAGCTTTGGGGAGGAGGCTCTAATACTATAAGCCACTACGTCTATGTAGTATTGAACGGGTATTATTCTGTATCCGAAAAGACGATAAATAATTGTAAAATACTTCCACCTATATTTTTGTTAGGAGAGGTCTAAGCTTTGGGGAGGAGGCTCTAATACTATAAGCCACTACGTCTATGTAGTATTGAACGGGTATTATTCTGTATCCGAAAAGACGATAAATAATTGTAAAATACTTCCACCTATATTTTTGTTAGGAGAGGTCTAAGCTTTGGGGAGGAGGCTCTAATACTATAAGCCACTACGTCTATGTAGTATTGAACGGGTATTATTCTGTATCCGAAAAGACGATAAATAATTGTAAAATACTTCCACCTATATTTTTGTTAGGAGAGGTCTAAGCTTTGGGGAGGAGGCTCTAATACTATAAGCCACTACGTCTATGTAGTATTGAACGGGTATTATTCTGTATCCGAAAAGACGATAAATAATTGTAAAATACTTCCACCTATATTTTTGTTAGGAGAGGTCTAAGCTTTGGGGAGGAGGCTCTAATACTATAAGCCACTACGTCTATGTAGTATTGAACGGGTATTATTCTGTATCCGAAAAGACGATAAATAATTGTAAAATACTTCCACCTATATTTTTGTTAGGAGAGGTCTAAGCTTTGGGGAGGAGGCTCTAATACTATACGCCACTACGTCTATGTGGTATTGAACAGGTATTATTCTGCACCCGTAAAGACGATAAGTAATTATAAAATATTTCAACTTATATTTTCAGAAAAAAAAATGATGGAATTGGATTGTTTTTATAAGAGAAAGAGTACAGATGACTTGTAAAATCAAATTGTTATCCTACGTCAATCATTTCCCTGTTAAATAAGTATAGTTTTATTAAGGTTAGTGTAAAAGGACAAGTTTTGCCAATAGATGTCACTACAGTCTTCGTATATCTCCCATGTATTTTTTTACCTTTCACGAAAATTTACAATTTCTTTGATAAATTTCAACCTAGAGACTTCAAATTTTTAGAGAAGGAACTTCATAACCTATTAAAGGAAACAGTCCCTGCCGATTTTTTATTTAGAATTTTCTGAATAGTACTGTTGAAACAGTTCCATTGTTAAAGGTTTGGATATCCATTTCAACAATCAAGCCATTTCAACAATGAAGAAAATTCTAAATAAAAAAATCGGCACGGATTATTGCATTCGATAGATTATGAAGTTACTTTTTTCTAAAAATTTGAAGTCTGTAGGTTGAAATTTGTAAGAGAAATCGTGAATTTTTGTAAAATATAAAAAAATACATAGAAGAGATACGAAGACTGTAGTGACATCTATTGGCGAAACGTGTCTCTTTAAACCAACCTTAAGAAAGTGTACAAATGTATGTTGAGTTAAAAAAAAAATTGAGAGACCCCGTGAGAGACTTCCTGCCCTAAAGTACTATTATTTGGGATCAGTTTAACCTCAAATATAAGATTTTTTGGTTAAATCTATAAGAAAAACAATGAAGAAACGAAAATCTCACATACTAGGGTTATGAGAAGCTATATCGTACTGCCCGCTTCAGGTATCAACATAGACTCATTCTCTAACCTTTAAAACTCAGTGACCCAATTGCTGCATTGAGGATTTAAACGTTAATAACTGAGCCTTTAATTAACCTAGAAAGATAATTTGGATATCAATGTATTTCTGAAGGATGAAGCTTTCCAGTAATATACGTTTTGTGTATGTGTGGGGTACCACGGCGGAGAGGCGAGGGTAAATATCGAGTTTTTTGTTTTTTGCATCAGGTTTTTTGAAGTTATTTCCCCCGTCCTGGAGGCACAGCCATAAAAGTTGGTATGTGAAGCAATGAAGTAGTCCACTACACGCTAATATTTTACAAAAGTACTTCTTGCTCATATGTGGGGAGTAGCGGAGAGAAAATTTAGCCATTTTTTGAGTACCAGTTTTTTACGTAAATTATAAAGGTAACCAAGAAAGTTATGTCGCATTTTGTAGAGGTTTGCCTTCAATTGACCGTCATACCGTGATTTGAATGCGAATAGAGATAAGGTGAAAGTTAGTTATTGGTAAGGGTATATCCAACATAATAACTGGTTGTGGCAGTTCAGTTACACCGTGAACTTGCAAAAGGACGGCGTGAGCATAGGATCTCCACACAACGTCATAAGGACGTGTGTGTTGTGCGAGTTCAAACTGGGATCAAATGTCGCTGCAGCGGGGCGGAAGATATGCCAGGTCTTTGGTGAGGGTGTCGTGACTACGTAGATAGTGCAGTGGTTTAAGGACGATGACGAAACACTCAAAGACGCACCGCGTGCCGGAAGACCAACCTATGAACAAAATGAAGATCTCGAAGCAGCAATTGAGGTGAACAGTAGCCAGACATTTGAGGAAGTGGGACTACAATTCAGTGTGAATGGAGAAACCATTCGGCAGCACCTCCATCAACTCGGGAAGCACTAGAAGTTGGGTCGATAGGTCACACATTATTTGACTCCGGGCCAGAAGGCAGTGCGAGTGGACACCTGTGTTTCTTTGGTGTCTCATTTTGAGGAAGGAGCCATTTCTGGATAGGGTGTTGACATGTTATGAGAAGTGGGTCCTACTGGTTAGCATTCCATTAACCGGTTCCGAAACAGTCGAAACTAGCACTGCACCTGAAGAAGGTCCTCCTGTGTGTTTGATGGACTGCTAGCGGCATCGTGCATCGGGAACTGCTACCAACTGGTCAGAGCATCAATACAATTGTGTAGTGTCAGCAGTTGAGCCGTGTGTAAGAAAAACTCAAAACTCTGGAGCCAGCACTTCTGAATTACAAATGGGTCCTCCTGTTACAGGACAACGCTAAGCCCCACGTGGCTAGGATAACCTAGGACACCATTCTACGCCTTGGATGGGAAAGACAATTGCATTCGCCATATTCTCCAGAGATTGCACCGTCCGGTTAACATCTGTTTCATTCCTTGAACAATGACCTTAGAGGACGCCAGTTCAAATCTCTAGTAGAGGTACATAATGCACTTGATACCTTCTTCGCTTTACGGTCCACCAAGTTGTACTGAAATGAAATCCATGACCTTCCAGAACGTTGGCAGAAGGTCGTCAATGCTGATGGGTACTATTTGGATCTTCCAAGTACGCCTTGGATGACATATCGATGTTCAAAGGTAGTGGGTGAAAAAGCGACAGAACTTTCTTGGTTACCTTATATATTTATTTTCTAGACAGTTAGATATAAGAGAAAATATCTTTTCACTGGATTGGTCTAAAAGCATAATTCTTGTCCCTGTATTTTCTACGAACAATAAAAAAATGGTGTGCATGTTATTTGGTACTATAGTGCTGAGGTGCAACAACGTGAAGGCCTGCAATAGATCCTCGAAAATGATATAAGGGCGTTTTATAGGAATTTTGTTCTGAACTTTTATTTCGATATATATATATTGTAGCAATGTCTAAAATTTTTTATACAATTGTCACAAGTGTATTACCTAGACATAAGCTTCATTTTCTTAGTGTAGAGTGACTGTAAGGGTTTCCAGCCCCCCAAATTCTATTTTTTCATATTTTATAAAGATTTTTGTTTCTTCTTGTCTTTCTTCTACGAATAGTTCGGGAATTATACAAACGTTATTTCATTGGAATTAGCATTCCATAAGATTTCTAACGAGGTATTAATCATTACCCTGTGATACTCGTAATTAGGGAGTCACCAGCGCCCCCTACATGAAAGTCTACGATTTGGTTCAAATTCCTGCCCGGTGTATAAAGGCTAATGTAAATTTCACATTATAATCTTCAGTGACTTTACCAGATTTTATAGTTTTTGTAATAATTAATGTGGCACGATTGCATATTTTAGATCCCAATATTCCTGAACTCTTTAGCTTAAGCAGTCACGAGGGAGGCATAACGAAGGATTGAGCTGTCCAATCACCTATACATTTAAAAACAAAGCTGAAAGCACATTCTAATATTACGGTAGAATTCCAAACTATGGGTGTTCAATATTCAAACCTGAAATGACAAGAAAAACTATTACTTCCAGTTTCAATACAGGAAATTAAGAGGCCTTATCCCGGCGAAATTAAAATACCGCTAATTTTACAGTAATTATGTGATATCTTCAAATAGATAAAAGATAATTGAAATGTGGAACAAGAGCGCCCTAGACAATATCATTTTACATGAGAAACCGTTATCACGACTCAATTATCTGCTTTCGATTTCGGGCCATTTTGAAAATCGGCATTTATTTTCGCGCTTCTAAACAGCTGAAAACATAAAGCCACTAGGTGACTTGTGATAACGGTACTCACGCAAAATAATATTGTCTAGGGCGCTTTTGTTTCACATTTCAATTATCTTTTATCTATTTGAAGATATCACATAATTACTGTAAAATTAGCGGTATTTTAATTTCGCCGGGATGAAGACTCTTAAGACAGAGATAGTGTAACCAACACTAGTCTTCGATTTGTTCTACTATTCAGAAGAGGAATGACTGTGCATAAATTATTATATGAAACCTAAATCTTTTCAGAACAATAGGATAACCGCAGTAATAGATAGCCGGAATTATATCAAACAGCCATTGAATGTATTGAAAGACTAAAACATAACCAGGGGTGCCCACAAGGGGGGGCAATGACGCAAACTGCGTCATTGAAATATTTGGGGGGTTAAAATCTATATAAATATATTTGATGGGGGGGGGGTAAAAATTAATCGAAAAGAAGATTTTTTCATGGAAGAACACCTACGGATAGACAATTGGGGGGGTGCGTCATGGACATGGTGGGCACCACTGACATAACTCTTAATTAGTAGCAACAGAAGCCAGAGCAATTATATGGGTTAACCTTTCAAAAATAACTATATTTTGTTTTTTTTTTAATTTTAAAAAGGGGGCAGTGGAGGGGGGGGCCCGATGGCTCAGTGGGTAGACTGCTTACTTCTGCTGCATGAGGTTCTTTCGTTCAATCTCCAGCCAAGTAGGTTTGTGATGGACTAACGCAGAGACTTTATGTTGAATTAATACAGTCATGTTCTATTGTGCATGCAGGCAACCAAACCTACTTACTTAATAGTGTTGACCTAGTTACTTTTCAGTTATACCAAAGCGATGGTATTGTGAAGGGATCTGCGTGTTGGTGCTGGCGCCCACATTAAAGACTGTTTTAGTGATCGAACAATAATTGATTGATTGATTTTGTATATCATGTTTTTTCAGCGAACAATGATGTGGGGCGCCTATTTTTTGTCCGTGCTATTTGGGTTTGTGAGATTTAGTGTATTTCGGGAAAGGACAGAGACCTTTGTAATATTATTATGTGTTTATATTACGTCACAAAAAACAAGCAAGATGTGTACTAATGCTCTAAAGAACCAGCGACCGACTGTTCTGTGTTTTGCTGATTCAACACCTTGTAATTGTGATATAATTTATGTATTTGTTTTTGCATTTTGTAATAAATGTGTTAGAGACTTTTTCACTAACTCCCCCCCTATCTCATATCACACCTCCCGTGACGTCTGGGACTCGCTCCTGGGCCCGACCTTAAATTGGACCGAAGACTTTCGCTTGGAGAGGTTGGCAGGAAGATTTGGCGGATGGCAGTTGTCTGTGGCCAGTGGATAAGAGTCTGATTCACAAGAGGGAACTTTCACAAAGGTTCGAGACCAGCCGACGACAAGGGCTTTTGAGAGTGGAAGGAGCCAAGTCTTTGGATACGAAAATCCGATCTTCGAGGAGTGCACAGCGTAATACCCAGACGTCGTAATGAAGGTATTCCCATCACACACCGAATTTCCTTCCAAAACCCAGTTTCTATCTTTTTTAGAAACTCACTCTGCTAATTTATTTCTGCATAACTATGCCTTTACCTCAGAGGACAGCCGTCCGATCTCAGTGATCTGTCATCTTGAGCTAGATTCCCCCCTTATTTCTACTGACAGCTAGTGGTGTAGGAGGGATTATTGCCGATTTTTCCTCCCTCTTACACACCCTCTTCAGTATTGAACTGGATAATATTTTCTTGCAGTAGATTGATTCAATCAGTCTTCTCAACCTTATCTTTATAGTCGCTTATTACTATCTTATTACATTACAAGCATAGATTACGATGTGCGTGTAACCTCACTATCTCATCTTGCTTTTATTCTGGACATCTTTACAATTGGGAGATGGCCACACTGAAACACTGATTAAGAGATCAGGTGAAAAGTAACGGGTAAAGATGTAAGAAAAAGAGAAAGGAGAAGAAGGAGAAGTAATAATGACAATGTGGGCGTACTTAATCCCTCCCCCAAAAGCCCCTCCCACACGACGAGTTAAGGGAAAAAATCCTAACCCTTTCTATACGCCACTACATTATCCAACTTCGTTGATGATAATAAAAATCGTAAGAAGGGAAAGAACAAGAGGAGGACGAAAGAAGGGTACAAGACGAAGGACAAGTTTAGTTTTAAAAAAAAAGAAAGAAGGATAGGGTAGGCTGGGGCAAAGTGGGGCAAATGGGGAAATGAGGGTGATATCTGCTAAACGAGCGCAAGAACTCCTATTTCGGTGAACGCATCTCCTTCTAGAACTTACGGCCACTTTCTTATGGCTGTTGATAATGAAGTTAGGTTTTGCTCGAATGTAGTTAAATTCTGTAGAAGCTACGGAAACCACTTTCCACCCTCAAAAGAGGCATCGAAGTACAGTGAACAACCTCTTTCTCTCTCTCTCTCTCTCTCTCTGTCCGCTCTCCACAAAAAAACCGAGAGAAGTTCGTCCTCCAACGTTACATTGAAGGAGAACCCAAGAATTAGAGGAGCCAACAGTCTACATAATGTCCGTGTTAAGACGTCTTCAGACGTCCTTTTTGAATTTCTTGTATAGAAGAGGAGGGAAAAGTTGGAGTGAAGAAGCACACGGTGATTCAATATGGTTTCTTGACGATGATGTTGCAGGAGTCACTCAACAAATTAACTCTTCCATTTGCATTCCCCTACACAAATGAGTTATTAATTGAAGTAAAATGAGCGTGTGTGTGTGTGCGATTTGTTCAAAAACTATTTTACCAATAGATGTGAGCACTCGTCTTTTAGTGTTTTGTAGGCCCCATGTTTTTTTCATAATATATGCTGTGGAAAAAAGATGAATGATGAATGAAACTGAACGGAAGCGAAAATTAATTGAAAAATGAGGAAAAACCCCAATGACATGGTGTTTTCCTTTTCAAGTTCAAGTTTTCTTGGGATCGAACCACGAACTCTTTGTATCAGAAATGAGGTGTGTCACCTTGGACAGCATAATAGTCAAATTAAGGATATAACTAAGTAATAATAATACATAATTTTTTTACACCTTTGAAAACAATGTGTATCTTTGTATTTTGAGAAGTTTCCGTTCAAAATTACGAACTCCAAGTTAACGTGTAACAATAAGTGCATAGTCAGTAGATCAGAGATCTAAGTTGCTAAGAATATTGTAAAAAAAATGTACATCTTGCATACAGTGTTTCTTTCACACATGGTTTCTGCTGGGCACTACCCCCTCCCAATGTTCTCCCCGGAGTAGATCAAAATAATATATATATATATATATATATATATATATATATATATATATATATATATATATATATATATATATATATATATATATATATATATATATAGAATAGTACCGTTTGAAAATAACATGTGCCTCTCCGAATATAAAGTGTACCCCACTGGAAATTTTCTTTTCTGAAAGAAACACTTCTTAGATACCCTTCAAAAAAAATGTTTCACACTCCTTGTATTACGAGAAAATCGTATTCTAAATGACATACTCAGAATTCCTAATCAGTAAATCAAGGATGTAACTAGCTTATCATTTTGTACAATTTTCTTGACCTTTAAAAAAAAAAAAGATTTGTACACTTCTGTGTTTTGAAAAAAAAAGCTCTTTCAAACATATGCTTTCAAATGTCAAGTTGGAATACGTAGTCAAATCAACAGCTTAAAGTAGCTTGGCTGTTCTACTATAGAGTAGCGTTATTCATGAGACGGGACGAGACGTGAAACACGGTATTCTCGTCTTCTTTCGTAAAATTTGTAAAAGTATCATCTCGTCTCGTTTCCCGAAGAAATCCTTTTCGTCTCGTTCCGTAAAGTAAGGGATGTAGTGAGAGAGGGAGCTACTATGCCACTTCGACAAGAAATGGAAATAAATTGAGTTTTCTAAAGCATTGTGTTATGTCATAATTTGTATAATAAAGGGTCATCTATTTTACTTCTTAACATATTGTTAGGTAAATTATGCAGAAGGAAGCAATTAAGAATGCTCCAAGAGCATTGCCAGGAGGAACTTTAAAAGAATTGAGAGATGGAGCGGGAAGAATAACTGTGATCGTTGTTACATGTAAAAATAAATCTTCTTGTCCGTACCTGGCTCTATTTCTCGCAAAAAATCGCAAAATATCATCTCTCTATGACTTAACAGTTCCCAAGATATGGCTCCTTAAATCTTCCGAAACTCGAACTTTTTTGGCCAATATCTATGGAATGGTAAGTCATAGAGAGATGATATTGGTGTTAATCAATACCTAAGAGGATGGTAAACATTTTGGTACCGATATTCATTGGTGGGCACTGGCCAAACCAGTGACCAGTTGGACAGCGACCACCGGTTAATATTTGCTACCAAAATAATTACTATCCTCTTAGGTGTTGATCAACACCAAAATCATCTCTCTATGACTTATGGTTCCCGAGATATGGCTCCTTAAATCTCTGGAAATCGACCATTTTTTTGCCCAATATCTCGGGAATGGTAAGAGTGACGCGAAAAATTCCATCATTTTCACATTAGCGTATGCACCTTTGGCGTGGGAGACCCGGGTTCGATTCCCGGCGGGAGCTCATGTGGTTCGGATTTCACGTTAATTAGTAGGTCCACGTCTCATATAGCCTCGCTGCTGAACGGGACGTTAAACTCAAAATCAACTTCACAAAATCACTTTCACAGATAGCTTTTGATGTTCTATCAAATGCAGGATTCAAAATTGAAAAAGATCGCAAATAACAGGCACACACACACACACACACACACACACTTATATATATATATATAGACATAAATAATTCAATAACGAACTTTTTAAGTTCGTTGAAAATATGAATTTCAATGTAAATTGCATTGCATTTATTATGAAATGCGTGGCATAATATATGTAGTATAGCATTAAATGTGGGAAAATCAATATAGTGCATCATTTAAATATTTTTGTGTCAGTGTAAATCGTATTCACAATTTTACATATGAACTTCAAAACTACAACATGTATTCTGGAGTATCGTTACTGTCCATTGTTTCTGTGGATGTTCCTTTTTGCTAAACACCATGAAAAACTGGACGAGTAGGCCTATAAGGCATTATTGCATTGAGATATTTTAACTTCAGGGCTGATATGGGTCCTCCATGTGAATAGAATAGTAGTATTTCTTCAAGAAGTGTAGTCACATAAGGATAGCCACGAGATTTCTTCTGGTTGGTGAGTACTTCAAAGTATATTGTAATGATTTTGGTAGAGTCAATAATGGACCGAGATTTATCCCCGCCACCAATTTATTATAAAATTTGATAAATGCAAAACGTCTTTGATTACAAAGAGTACAATACTGTTTTCTCGTTAATGTCCAGGTAGAGGAGAATATGTGTTTTGCACGGTACCCCTTCTCTCAAAGCAGTCTCCAAGGCACCTGCCAGTTCGATGAGTCTGGAAGGATAGCCCCCTCAGCTCAAGGCAGCTTCCCTCAGCTCGAGGCTTGATTGTAGAAAAGACCCCTAATCCAGTGCGACCTCGGGAAGGTAGGTGTACCCCTAGTCCAGTGCGACCTCAGGGCGGTAAGGTGATTCGATCAGTTGGACGACTGATGCTGGGTCCCTCGGTGGTCCTCCTTTTATTTGTCCTCTTAGGGTCCTTCAGTGGGGTCCGTCTTCTTTCGGTGCTCCTTGGTGTCTTTCGTGTCGGCTTGTCTGCTATGTTGTTTATACGTAATCATTAGCACGTGTTGAGCTGACACGTGCGTCTGTTGTGATGTGGGGATCCTTGCAATATGGTCGTGGCCAAACTCCTTCTATAAAAATTGTTGAATGAGTATTTTTGGATAGCGTACATATTAGCTCTTAACTGAAGTCTTGACCCGATCATGGAAAATTCCATAGTTTTGGAGATATAGAGCTTTAAAATTCATTTTTTCCAAGTTTTCGACAGCCTATAACTCCGAAAGGAAGTATTTGTGGACCCAGGTTGGTCTATACTTTTTGTCTTATCTTGGTGTCAGGAATCACCTCCCAAACGTTGTTTGTGGGGGGCGCGGTGGCTCAGTGGTAGGGCGTTCATCTCCGGTGCTTGGGGTCCCGGGTTCGATCCCAGCTCGCGTCGTGTGGACTTTGTGGTGGACAAACACCATGCTCGTGGGTTTTCTCGGGGTTCTCCCGTTTCCTCCCACTTTCTTCATTCCACCATTTCACTCATCTCTCATCATCACCGTCTTCTTTAGCCTAACTGGCATAACCGTGGGACGTAAACCTTAAAGATTTCATTTCATTTTTCCAAACGTTGTTTGTGTTGTTTTGAAAAACCCTGTAGAAAAATTTAAAGCATAGTTATGATTGGAGTATATTCTGTAATGACTTGCGTATCTTTAATCGTTGATAAAGGTTCCTCATTATGTTCGTAGATCACTTTATACTTTTATATATTTTTTTATGCTATGAATCATATGACACTAATACAATGTTTCATATCTAAGATTTGGATGAAATAATGTTGACCATGAGACCAGTGGCGGATCTAGAAGATAAAACTGAAGGGGGGCAGTCAGAACCCACATTATGATAGGTATATCATGGGTTTACTATAAACTTTCAAAAATATATAAATAATAGACTTACTTATATTTGTCACTCAAAAAATTGGGGATCCCAGGACCCCCCCAGTCCCTGACTAGATTCGCCACTGCACCGGAATCGTGAGATTTCTCGTCTCGAAAACGAAACGAGAATTAAAAAAAAAAACATTTTTCGTCTCGTCTTGTCTCGAAAACAGGAGAAAAAATTTCGTCCCTTGGGCAAACAACTGTCGACCTACACTTGGTGTGAAAATTTTAAAATATTAAAAATTATTATTATTATTATTATTATTATTATTATTATTATTATTATTTGTAATGCTAGAATTCTTATGAAAACTGTAAAAAAATCTTTAAGTTTTACGTCCCACGGTTATGCCGGTTAGGCTAAAGGAGACGGTGAAGATGAGAAATGAATGAAATGGTGGAATGAAGAAAGTGGGAGGAAACGGGAGAACCCCGAGGAAACCCACGCACACGGTGTTTCTCCACCACAAAGTTCACTTGGCGGGAGCAGGGTTTGAACCTGTGATCCCATGAACCAGATGTGAACGCTCTACCACTGAGCCACCGCGGCCCCCCTATGAAAACTGTAAGTCAAGGTATTTATATATATTGCCTTATTGAGTATAGGGAAAACCTACACTCACAAGTATTAAGAAAATATTTTCTGGGAAATGAATAAATAATAATACTATCACATACACCATCATGTATACAATGTAAATAATAAATGTAATCGTGTTTACCTCTTTATTGCAGAATGAAGTAATGTTATCCTGTATGACAACGTATTTTCTAATGAAAACACTGCAGTAGCTGCATCATACGAGGGCGAACAGCTTGCATCATCATTTGCTGTTGGATAGCTCTTCTCTACTCCGCCTACACCCCCTGAAATACCCCTCCTCCCAATTGATTGGTTTGTCAACAGAAGATACTTCATCGTAGGGCACAGGGACATCGCAATCACGGCAAGTCCTGAATAACACGTCAACCTATTATTAATTAAACCCTGAGCACAGCAGCGTCATCTTCTTCTAGATTGCGTTGATATATCCACAACATTCTGTTGCAAATAACTGCTTCTGGTGATGGATGGGGAGGTGTTTTCCAATGCAGTTACACCAATATCTTCCTCCTTCTCCCCCCACACCTCGTACACTAGACAAACAAATACTTTGTCCACGTTGTATAGTGCTGTAGTTTCATAACCCGCAGAGTTACCAGATTAAAAATATTTTTATAAAGTAGTATCATGTGAAGGGAGACGTAGGGGTAACTAAATCTCCGAAGAATGGATTGCTTATTTTGCAATATCGATTAGTTAAAGGTGAATCCGATCACAAAAAGGTGCCTTACAATCAGATATATAAAAATATGCTCTTTGCGATACGTCTGTTTAGGATGTAGGATTAAGATTTCTGGGGTTTCGGTATCTGAGGCCATTTAGCCCGTTACGCATGAGAAATGACGTCTCTTGGCGAGCACACCATCCGGGGAAAGCGAAGAAAGAAAGGATCGGGAAAGGAAGGAAGCGACCTGGGACCTATAAGTCAGGTACCACCCCGGCATTTGATTGGTGTGAATGTGGAAAACCCAGGAAAACCTCATCCAGGGTGGCTGGCATGAAAAAACTTTCACACTTTATCGACCGAGCGCCCCCACGGGGAAACGAACCCGGGACCACTCTCACCGAAAGCGGAGTGTTAGCGAACCAGTACGTATGTGTTCAGAGAGTGGTAAAGGTTACCATTTCTTTTTCTTTCTTTGGAAAATCATGTAATTGGATTTTTACAGATGAATGTGCATTGTGATCAGGTGCACACCCACAGTGGGTCCACCGGGTCCGGACCCCCACCCGAAACTTCCTAATTCAACATACATTTGAACTCTTTCTTAATAAAACTATACTTGTATAACAGGGAATTGATTGATGTAGCATGAAAATTTGATCTGTGCTCTTTCTCTTATAAAACAATCCAGCTCTATATTTTTTTTTCTGAAAATATAGGTATTTTACAATTACTTATCGTCTTTTCGGGTGAGGTTCAATTCTACATAGAGGTAGTGGCTTGTAGTATTGAGCTCTTCGTCACCCCCCCCCCCGGCTCCAAAGCTTCGACCTCTTTTAACAAAAATTTCTGGGTGCACCCGTGATTGTGATGCTATAGAAACGAATACTAAACAATGGGATTGAATCTTAAGTTGGTAAGCAATTACAAGTAACAGGAACACAGTCGAATTTGGCCCTTGGTAGACAAGTAGCTAATGCACTTGGTCAGGGTATAGCTCACCTCGTATACAAACCAAACTATAAATATACCACATTGACTTGACACCTAGTCTTCCGTTCCAGGCGCTGCTATCGGCTGAAGGAGTTCTATTCTCTTTCGCTAAGGCTCTCTCGCTTAGCAGCTGCTGAACCCTCATTGGCTCAGCGCGTGGGTGTGTTGGGGTGTGAGCTTTAGTTCGCATTTTTGCCACGGCTCAAGACATTTTGGCAGCACAATAGTAGATTATGTATCAGTCGTGATAACGATATCTCACGTAACATAATATTGTCTAGGGAGGTCTTGTTTCACTTTTCGATTATCTTTAATCTATTGGAAGATATCACACAATTACTGTAAAATTAGCGGTATTTTAATTTCGCAGTGATAGGGCCTCTTAATGTATTCCTAGGGCTCGTAGCTATTTACATGCATCGCTCTTTGATGATGCATCATTTCTATAGTGATATAGGCCTATATAGTGCCAATATTTTAACCTATAATGTAAAGCGGGCCGAAGGCTCTGGAAACATATAATAATAATAATAATAATAATAATAATAATAATAATAATAATAATAATAATAATAATAATAATAATAATGTATTTGAGCTTCATAACGTTTGCTCACTTAGCATGGATTATGAAAGGTGGTCGCCATCTTAGAAAGGTTGAAATCCCTTCCTATATTTCAAACTTGGGTAAATAACATAAATTATGAATGTTAGGAAACAAGAAAACTGAACTGTAGATAGCAATTTCTAGTCGTTGAAGCAGTCCCCCCCCCGCCTCCTCCCCATACATTTGAAGTTTAAAATGACTTTCAAATTTCTTTTCTTTCTTCCCTGAGAGTAGGAAAAACAGCTTCCTAACTTTAGTTCCACTTCCGTCCGCTAGAGTGCTCAACCTGTAAGAGCCGTCAATTTACGAAGAAAAACAATTACGCCTAAAGAATGAAGTTTTCTACCGTCGTAAGAGTCGTCCGTTAGGATTCCTTGGGAACAAAAACCAGCAGAAGTTTTAATGGAGCGAGAACTTTAGCCAAAGTACTTGGTACGCGAAACGGTTAGGAATGGGGAGGGGGAGCTCTTCGCCATCAAGATCCGAAGACGAAAGATTTCTTAGACAAAAAGAAATTTTATTTTCGGATTATTTTCTTTCGTCATTCTGATTTCTGGGAGGAAAAGATTTCTGTTCTTTCTTTCTGTTTTCTTCCTCTATTTATATTTTTACAAGATTTTTTTTTTGAGAATATAAATATATAATCATCTAACTCAACGGTTTCCAACCTTGCTTATCTAGACTTCACCTTCGTGAACCCTTTATACTTCAGACCCTCATCTTTGCCGTTTATTAATTTAACCCACAGGCATAGCTACAAGGTATATCTGTCCCAGGCGAGCACCCAGAACTGTTTCCTGGGAAATCCAAACTTTGGGGGAGGGGTAGAGTACTACAAGCCACTACGTTCATGTAGTATTGAACGGGTATTATTCTTCATCCGAAAAAACGATAAGTAATTCAAAAATTTGGGGCAAAAACCCGTCAAGTCCAAAAAGTGAAAGTGCAAAGGAGATAACTTCACAAGGATTTCTCTTCATCCGATTTTCTTCAAACTTGGCACATATATACTAGACCGAAAATAAATCAACAAGTATCTTTTCGATTCTTTCGGAAAATAGGTTAAGGGGGACAAAGGGCCCCACTTCAAAAAACGGTCCCCTTGACTAAAAGGGCCACTTTAACGAAACGAAACTCTGCAAAGATGACTTCAAAGAAGGAAATACGTGTTTTTTTTGCGAGAAAAGGGTTGTAGGGGTCAATGGCTCCTTTCGAAGTGACAAAGGACACCGCACAATCCTTACGGAAATTGGATCTCGATGGAATTGCTTGAAATGTTGCAGATATTGTGTATTCTTAGGAAAAGTCTTAATGGGCACAACTATCACTCACTGAACGTTTTGCCAATTTTTTGAAAGCAACCGAAGATAGTGATGTTCTGGATTTCGGTGTAAATGATAGAAATCATGATATGTTGTAGATATTGTCATCCTGAGGAAAAGTCTCAATGGACACAACCACAAATCACTAATCATTTGGTCACTACAGGGCTACTTTCCTGAAAACAGCCGAGTATAACGATGTTCTGGATTTCTGTAAGATTGAGTAAAACTGTGAATATGTTGAAAATCTTCTCATCGTGAGAAAAAAGTCTTAATGGACACAACCATCGAATTATGACCGTTTGGCCAATAAAGGGACCATGTCTTGTTCAGCTGATCAAGCAATTTTTTCTCATCTGGCGATAGGTTTGCAACGAGCATAATAGCATTTAGTTATCAGGGATCAACATCCTTAATTCTGTAAGTGTTACCTTTGTTTACTGTTATGGCGTAAATGATTATTAAAATGGAAGTGGTAGACATGAGTTTCGATTCTCAAATTGCCACTGTGCATCCCTCCCCAGCATGTGTTTTTCAAAGAATGTCACGCGTAGTAATTTATGAGGTATGAAAGTGGTCTTTTGATCATTTACCTGTAGTAGTGATTACCTCATTACGGAAGTAATTATTACAATTAATCTAAGTCATTAAGTTTAAAATTGAGAAAACCATCTACATTGTATTGCTCTTTGGCATTCGTATAGAAAATTGCAAGTTTCTAAGTGCAGTATTTGGCATTCGTATAGAAAATTGCAAGTTTTTAAGTGCAATATTTGGCATTCGTATAGAAAATTGCAAGTTTCTAAGTGCAGTATTTGGCATTCGTATAGAAAATTGCAAGTTTCTAAGTGCAATATTTGGCATTCGTATAGAAAATTGCAAGTTTCTAAGTGCAATATTTGGCATTCGTATAGAAAATTGCAAGTTTCTAAGTGCAGTATTTGGCATTCGTATAGAAAATTGCAAGTTTCTAAGTGCAGTATTTGGCATTCGTATAGAAAATTGCAAGTTTCTAAGTGCAGTATTTGGCATTCGTATAGAAAATTGCAAGTTTCTAAGTGCAGTATTTGGCATTCGTATAGAAAATTGCAAGTTTCTAAGTGCAGTATTTGGCATTCGTATAGAAAATTGCAAGTTTCTAAGTGCAGTATTTGGCATTCGTATAGAAAATTGCAAGTTTCTAAGTGCAATATTTGGCATTCGTATAGAAAATTGCAAGTTTCTAAGTGCAATATTTGGCATTCGTATAGAAAATTGCAAGTTTCTAAGTGCAGTATTTGGCATTCGTATAGAAAATTGCAAGTTTCTAAGTGCAGTATTTGGCATTCGTATAGAAAATTGCAAGTTTCTAAGTGCAGTATTTGGCATTCGTATAGAAAATTGCAAGTTTCTAAGTGCAGTATTTGGCATTCGTATAGAAAATTGCAAGTTTCTAAGTGCAGTATTTGGCATTCGTATAGAAAATTGCAAGTTTCTAAGTGCAGTATTTGGCATTCGTATAGAAAATTGCAAGTTTCTAAGTGCAGTATTTGGCATTCGTATAGAAAATTGCAAGTTTCTAAGTGCAGTATTTGGCATTCGTATAGAAAATTGCAAGTTTCTAAGTGCAGTATTTGGCATTCGTATAGAAAATTGCAAGTTTCTAAGTGCAGTATTTGGCATTCGTATAGAAAATTGCAAGTTTCTAAGTGCAATATTTGGCATTCGTATAGAAAATTGCAAGTTTCTAAGTGCAGTATTTGGCATTCGTATAGAAAATTGCAAGTTTTTAAGTGCAATATTTGGCATTCGTATAGAAAATTGCAAGTTTCTAAGTGCATTATTTTGTAAGATATTTATGAATTAAATTTTACGTGTTACCTTATGGAGATTCTGAAACCTCTGGTGAGGGGTAGAGAGGGGATAAGAATTTCCAAGAATGCGAAGGTCTTCCGCTGACGGATCTATTTTCTTTATCCAATCTCAAATTCTATAAGCTTCATCTTTACATTTCATACTACTATTGTATAATGACATTAATCTAAATTATGTAGGTTGGATTTATTTCCTTTGCATTTGTTCTATAAAAGATGAATCTAAAAATCATTTACTTCTCTATACTACCGACAATAATGGTCAGTTTGTTAGGATAGCCACGCCTTGGAAAGTCTTCAACCCATTTTAATAGCGTTTTATGATGGTATATATATATACGTATGTATATCGCTTAACGTGAAAAGTCTTCCTTCTGAAAATGCTTGACAACGTCCACCACAGGCAGTTGTCCAAGAAGGTGATACACACGTAGTCGTAATGCAATACTCTCTTCTTTCTTCAGTCGCTCACTGTTCACATCTGCTTGCTCAGTACAAAGCATACTACCTATGGATCTTTGATATCCAAGACTGACTCGCATTGCTCAATGTAACGTTGACACAGTGATGATACGTTTATGTGTTAACAGTGGCAGGCCGGGGGTCTGGGCGACCCCCCAGTTTTGAATGACAAAAATAATTTAAGCAACTATTTATATATTTTTGAAAGTTTATACTAAACTTAAGATATACCTATCAAAGTTTGGGTTATGGCTGCTCCCGAGTTTTTTTTTAACCTTCTATATCCGCTCCTGTGTGTAAATTTTCACCCTTGCCCTTATCATAATCATAAGCTTGATGAGGGGTAAATTTCAGTCATTTTTATCTCAACAGATGGCGTGGCTATCGTACATCATCCATCTTTTTAAAGCTTTACAAAACGGTTCTTTCTTTTGTTTTGTTCAAAAACTACGCATAAGGATTTAATCCATTCAGCTCAATAAGATTTATCAAGTACAATGGCGAATCTAGCAAGCGGACAGGAGGGCCTAGGTGCAGGACCCGACGATTTTTTGAGTAACAAAAATTATTTAAACTATTATTTATATACATTTGAAAGTAAACCCATGATATATCTATCATAGTTTCGGTTCTGGTTGTCCCCAACTCTTATCTTCTAGATCCGCCACTGCCTGGTGAGATCTAGCCTCGACTCCCACTTTTTTCAGTGACAATAATAATAATAATTTAAGCTATTATTTATATATGTTTTTAAAATTTATAGTAAAGTCATGATATATCTATCATAGTCCGGTTTCTTACATGGAAGTGCTTCGGAACCGTTATACAGCAAATTATGGATGCGTTAAAATATTAAATAATACTTTTGATAAAGTGGATAGTTTCAAATATCTAGGATCAATATTAACAGAGGAAAATCATATTCACGAAGAAATTAAATGTCGACTAAAAGCAGGAAATTCGTGTTATTATCCGGTTCAAAATCTCTCGTCGCGAATTCTGTCGAGGAATTTGAAACTTAAAATATAGAAAACGATAATCATGCCTGTTGTTCTGTATGGTTGCGAAACATGGTCACTTACTCTGAGGGAAGAACATAGATTGAAAGTATTTGAGAACAAGATCCTGAGACGAATATTCGGACCCAAGAGGAACGAGAATGGGGAATGGCGGAAACTTCATAACGAGGAACTACATAATTTATATGGTTTACCCAACATTGTTAAGGTCGTCAAGTCTAGGTGGCTTAGGTCGGCGGGTCATGTAGCTAGAATGGAAGAAAGTAGAAATGCTTTCAAAGTCTTGACTGGAAGACCAATCGGAAAACGACCATTAGGAAGACCTAGGCGCAGATGGGAGGACAATATTAAGATGGATCTCGCAGAGATAGGAATACAAAGTAGAAACTGAATGCAGTTAGCTAAGGATAGAAGTCAGTGGAGAGCTTTTGTGAATGCGACATTGGACCTCCGGGTTCCATAGGTCATAGAGTTAGTTAGTTAGTTAGTCCGGTTTCTTGCTGCCTCCCAATTTTTACCTTTAGATCCGCCACTGGTCAAGTGATCTCAAATCTTTGGACACTTTTATTTTCCGTTAAAAAAAATCATAACACAATATTGTAGACTTTGCGAAACATATTTGATAGCATGAAATCTCCAGCAGAAAGTATCAATAAAAATTGCGAATAGAAAAAAAAATACTTAAGGATGAAACCGTATTAAATAGAAAGAAAAAAATATAAGTGATGCAAAGCGTTTGCATGCAGCAGAGCCATCTATAAATCGCGTGACTCGTGAGTTGTGATTCTTTAAAAGCTCTCGTGTCATTTTCATTTGAGAAGCGAATGAAAAATGAAAAAAGAAAAAAAAAATAAACGCGATTGGTTGCTACGGGAGGCTTTCACGGACCAACGGAGAACGGGAAACACATAGAGTGTTCCACTTTCAGCCCCCCCTTCCTTCTGAGATCTATCCCTCCTTTCCATTTATAAGACCAAAGAAACCTACATACACAACCTCTTCAATACTAATCGATAGCACGATTGTTAGAGCGTTCTAAATAGGCTGAAGCAATATTTTTATATAAAGAAGCGGAAGTCCTCACACTCACAAGGAATATGTAGCCCTTTTGCAGTCTGTAATTATTTAGGAAAAATAACTGAATGGAGCCATATACTCGCAGTAATGCGGGTTCCGGGTTCTATTCCCGATGCGAGAGCCTTGAAAAATTTGAACGTCACCTTAAACTGTAAGCCAGCTTCTCATATGGCCTTGGTCCTGAAAAGGGGCGCAAAACTGTTTATAATGTTGGTTCCAAAACTGGTTATGCCCAAATATGGGCGTGTATTACAATGTTAACAATAGAGTAACAAGTGATTTTTGGTTGAATGCGTGTTTCCTGCGTGTGACAAATATAGAGAACATGTGAAACACCGTTCACTGAAAAACGGTTCAACAGTACTGGCGCAAATCCCGTGGGATGAGGGGGACATGTTCTCCCCAATCTTGGAACTGTGGGGACTGTCTCCCCCAATAATCCGATTTGAAATGCGTTTTTTGGCAAAAAAAAAAAAAAAAAAAAAAATGTGATCATTTGTGTCCGTTTGCCACAAAGGAAAGGGAGATGAAATTGATGTCCCCCCAGAATAAGCCTCAAATCTGTCCGCCTCCCAATTTTGAAGACAACTCTGCTTCTCTGATCATCCAGAGCATTGTTTTTCAACTTCATAAATATTTTGAACATCGCTTTAAAAGAAAAAATATGGGAACGGTCTTACCCGTCTCCCCCCCCCCCCAATGTTGAAGATAGATTTGTGCCAAAGCTCAACAGCAATCGTTGAACAGTATTCGGATCGGTGATTGCTGGTTGAACACGTGTTTCATGCAGGTGATAACTGTGTGAAGCACTAGTCATTGAAAAGTGGTTCAACAGTAATCGTATTGGGATGGATCTAAAAGCTATTAAAATAGTGAGGGATGCTATCACATATAAGATACCTACAACTTATCGATCACCAATCTTTACTATGAGTGTTAATAAAAAAAAAAAACGTACACGAGAGGATTGACCTGTGCCTTCAAGCTAAAATAAATCATTTTCTGTACTGTAGTGGCGTTTACATATGTAACTCTTTGCCATAATCCATTGCAGAGCAACTTTTTGAATGCACCGTACATTTAAAACGAAAACCTTTAACTTTTTTTATTTTTAAATGGTGTCAGTTGTTACAGTAAAACGAACAGGATAGTAGCAGTAGTTCCGGAGGTTGCTCCCCCCCCATTTCATTTACCCTCAAATACGCTGAGTGATCTAAAGACGCTAATTAATTTCAGATCAAAATGGATGAACGACTGAAAGAAAAAAAATCATTAAAGGCAGCAGCTACGTATAGAGAGACAAGAGAAAAAGAGAACAATATACAAGACTGGGCCGACGCCAGCGCCATTCTTGATTGTGGAGGGTCTTTGAATTAGAAGCCAGCTAATTAAGTGTGTGGGATTTTACCAGATGCTTCAATGAAACAACGTATTACTCAAAAAAAAAAAAAAAAAAAAAAAATCGAAGAGTGGGCGAATGCTGGAGATATTCTCAGCTGGTAGTGGGAAAAAGTATGTATGACAATACAATCTCCTTAAAAGAGATGCGCCATTTTTTTTGTTTTGATTCAAGATTTTGAAAAATAATCAACAACAAAGGCATAATTCTTAGTCTTATTTTGTCTGAGATATGCTGTGATTAATTTTATAATAGATAAGACAGAAAAAAATAATGGGAGCATAAAAGTAAAGTAATAACGCGTTCTTCCAAAGGTACTACCACGAAGGAATATCGGGGTCATAATCCATCCGCCGTAAAATACTCCAGTAGGCCTATACCACTGGACATATAAGGTTTAGACAATTTCCAGAACTGATGCTGGTGTTCTGTAACTCCTGATGGCAGAAAAGGATTCATCATGCAAAATGAATACTATATTTTTCTCCTTTTTGCAAGAGGTGTGAAAGTTTGATAGTGAAATCTCTTCTAAAAACGGTTAGGGAAGGCAGCTTGGTTGTCACTGCCATGGATTCTTACAAGGAACAAAAGGTAGGATTGCCACTCGTTCCGATTTTGTCAGGATAGTCTCGATTTCGGAGAAAATGTCCTGTGTCTCCAAGTATTTTTGTCACGACTTTAAAATGTTCCGAACTTTATATTTATTGACGAATTATTATTATTATTATTATTATTATTATTATTATTATTATTATTATTATTATTATTATTATTATTAACCTAACATAATTTCCACAGTATTATACGGAAACTTAAAAATAAGAGAAAACCTCACAACAGCATCAGGTGGGCAAATAGAAAGCAATGTAGCCAGTAAAATAAAGTTTGTACATAGGATACATACGCCTATTTAAATTGGCCATATTCTTATTATAGCATATAGTGCTATCTTTGGAAGAAATAGCAGAGGTGCCCACAAGGGGGGGGCTATGACGCAAACTGCGTCATTGAAATATTTGGGGGGGGTTAAAAATATATATAAATATGTTTGAGAGGGTGTAAAAATTAATCGAAAAGTTTTTTTTTCATGGAAGAATACCTACGGATAGGCAATTGAGGGGGGTGGTGCGTCATGGACATGAGGGGGGGCACCACTGGAAAAAGTATATGAATTCCAACTGTCTATCTGGGTCAGTCTGTTGAAAGGAGTAATTTCTATCAGCCGCTGTGCATTAAGCTTGCGTTCTACATGAATATGCTTCAATCTATCATAGTTTGTTGCTGTCAAAGTTGAAATGAAACACTGTGATTTCCAAAGCATTCAGCACTCACTCTACAGTTCAGATTTAGCACTACAACTTCAACAACAGTTGTGTGGACTGCAGCATTGTCATGAAATAGGCAAGTTCAATGCACAGCCGCTGACTCACTCTACAGTCTAGATTCAGCACTACAATCTTGTCAACAATAGATGTATGAACTGCAGTATTGTCATGAAGTAGACAAACGGCTGACTCACTCTACAGTCCAGATTTAGCATTATAATCTTATCAACAACAGATGTGTGAACTGCAGCATTATCATGAAGTAGGCAAGTTCAATGTACAGCGGCTGACTCATTCTACACTTCAGATTTAGCGTAGAATCTCATCAACAACATCTGTGTGGACTGCAGCATTGTCATGAAGTGGACAAACGGCTGACTCACTCTACAGTCCAGATTTAGCATTATAATCTTATCAACAACAGATGTGTGAACTGCAGCATTATCATGAAGTAGGCAAGTTCAATGTACAGCGGCTGACTCATTCTACACTTCAGATTTAGCGTAGAATCTTATCAACAACAGATGTGTGGACTGCAGCATTGTCATGAAGTGGACAAACGGCTGACTCACTCTACAGTCCAGATTTAGCATTATAATCTTATCAACAACAGATGTGTGAACTGCAGCATTATCATGAAGTAGGCAAGTTCAATGTACAGCGGCTGACTCATTCTACACTTCAGATTTAGCGTAGAATCTTATCAACAACAGATGTGTGGACTGCAGCATTGTCATGAAGTGGACAAACGGCTGACTCACTCTACAGTCCAGATTTAGCATTATAATCTTATCAACAACAGATGTGTGAACTGCAGCATTATCATGAAGTAGGCAAGTTCAATGTACAGCGGCTGACTCATTCTACAGTTCAGATTTAGCCTATAATCTTGTCAACAACATTTGTGTGGACTGCAGCATTGTCATGAAGTGGACAAACGGCTGACTCACTCTACAATCCAGATTTAGCACTACAACCTTGTCCATAACAGATGAGTGGATTGCAGCTTTGTCATGCAGTAGGCTGATGCAAGTGACTGTCTCCAACGAACTGATGCAGCTACTAAACATCTCTTCCACATTATCATCATCAATGTATAGGTATTCTACCATTATTTGTAGGCCGTTTGCTGCTACTAAGAACCTTCCATGCTTCACGTTCTTTAGTTAACATCTTCGTCTTCACGTACAACTTTCCTGTTTTGATACCGTCCATCAACTATAGCCTCCTTCGCCCCACCCTCTTTTTCCTGTCATCATAGCCTGTAGTAGATCCCTAATGATACAGTTCCTTCTCACAGTCTATGTCCTAAATAGTTCCTTTTCCTCTTTCCAACTACAAATAAAATTGTTCTTTTTCCTCCACTTTCTCATTCGATTTCCGTTCGATCCAACTAATTATCTCCATTCTTCTTCACACTCTCTCGTTTTTGATTAATCTTTATGTTTCTTTTGCATGTAGTACGATATTCCACAGGAAGCATTTTTTGAGTCATTTTATTCAACTCTTTATTCAAGGTTCCACAAAATAGACTTTCCTTTCTTCTAAAGAATTCTGTCACCATTCCTATCCTTGCTTTCATTTCACCTTCACACTTATTACTATCAGTTTTAATACCTACCAAGGTATAACTGATCAGCTGTTCTGTTTTCTCCTCTCCTACTTTCACATTTGACACCGATCACTTCGTTCCAATCGTCATGTCTAACATTTGTTTTCATCCCATATTCTTCACAGCCCTTCCCCAAGTTTCCTAATATCTTATTGATTTTCTTCTCAGATTCTTAATAAGCGCTATATCGTCTCCTAATTGTACACATCTAATAATTCTACCTCTTACAGAAATATTGCCTTCAGTACGTAGACTCTTTCTTATTATCTCTTCTAGAAAAATATTAAGTAATGTTGGCGAGAGGCAATATCCTTGTAGAACTGATCCTTCCAATTACATTCTGTGTAATTTCTTCCCTTATTCTAACATTTACTTGTTGGTTCATATACACTAGACTCTCGCTAATCCGGCCTCTCAGTAATCCGGCACTCAGTAATCCGGCTCTCAGCAATCCGGCCCTCAGTAATCCGGCCTCTCAGTAATCCGGAATCCCAGTCATCCGGCCCTCAGTAATCCGGCCTCTCAGTAATCCGGCCCTCAGTAATCCGGCCTCTCAGTAATCCGACGCACATCCAACAAAAAACACGTGCACAATGAATTATCGTGCGCATGCGCAACAATACTTAGTTAAACAATGCTTTATATATTGTACGTATTCGAAATTGTAGCATTCTTTACACGACATGATAAAACTTGCCATCGTCGTGTATCATCATTGCGACAGTTAAAAATGTGGGACATGTTTCATAGTGAGTGATACTACTCAAGGGCTAAGTTTTCTTTGAAAATTAATGTATATTTGGATTTAATAAAGTATATCCTCTATGTTTTAAAATTATATCCTTCGATTTAATAAAGTACAGAACACTATATCCCCTATGTATTCAAAATAAATTAAAAATACAAGATAAATAAATAAATCAAGTAAATGCCAGACAGTCAATAATCCGGCACTTCCGCTAATCCGGCACCCATATGTGCCAGGAATGGCCGGATTAGCGAGAGTCTAGTGTATATCTTTCTTATAAGTCTTCGATCTTTCCATTTGAATCCAATTTTCTTTAGAACTCCAACAGTAATTCACAGTTCACGCGATCAAAGGGCTTTTCGAGGTCAATAAACATTATATTCACATAATGAAAGTGACCACTGGTATGACAGACCTTATAGGTCTGAGCCACTGCAACGCCATCTGTTAGGGACCGGCTTAACTACGTCCAGTCTAGCCACGTACACGTGGTCAGCGCGCTGCATCATCCTGTCACTAACCGGCGCGGCGTCCCGAGAGCTCTCTAGATCTAGTGACCGTCATGTCTTGCTTTCACGTGACTCCCCAGTTTGTCTCACGACGCTGGGTAGATGCGGAAAATTGGGAAGAACCGGCCGGGAATCGAACCGGAGAACACGCGGACTTGAGTCCAATGCTCTATTCGCTAGACTACTGTGCCCCCTTTCCCTTTTTCTACAAACCTTTCACCGATTACTTTCAATAATCCAGTTGCATCTCTTATGCCCTTACCTCTCCTAAACCCAAACTGTTCCTTTTCAACTTCTTAATTTCTTCTTCCACACAAATTTTCTATTCAGTATTTGAAGCATAATTTTTGCTGCATTACGATATGAAGCTCAGAGTTCTATAATCTTCTTATCTCTTTGGGTTCGATTTCTTAGACATCGGTGTCGTGGTCGTCTTCAGAAAATCTTTTGGTCACTTTTGTGTTTCACACATTTCATTGTAGGTTCGAAACAACTTCTTTTGCCCTTGCCTCCCATATTCTTATGAATTCGTTGATATATATATATATCCCAGTTGCCCTTCCGGATATTACCTTCTCAACTTCAGCCCTTCCTGATTCTGTCTTCCATAGAGGACACTATATACCATGAACAGTTTACTAACTGTGACGCGATTTTTATGTGAGACCGAAAACTTTTTGAAATACCCTCGTATAATAAATTTAATTTTCACCAATGTTAAGATATTTCAATAGATTTAGAGAAAAAAAATCAGTAACAACAATCAACAAAATTCTAGTTCATTTGAAAGAAAAGGGAAAAATACATTCCTTATAGAAATCAATAACTTTATAAGAAATCAGTTACTAATTTATTATACGAGGCGTCCGAATGTACCTAGTCGCGGCCCAACCCGGGCCCGAAAAGTTTTGGAGACTTTCGGCCCGAGCCCGGCCCGGCCCGATAATTTTTTAAAAAGTTCTTGTCCCAAGCCCTGCCTGGGCCCGATAAATTTTAAAAGTTTCAGTTTGTAACATTTTTCGCGGGCACACTTCTTCAACGTTTGCCTTTATTCTAATTATCGTTTAACGAAAGTCAATAATTATTAAAGAATTGCTATTAATCGGCCCCAGCACGGCCCGACCTGAAGACAAATCAGTGTTGGCCCGCCCAAGCCCGGCCCGGCCCAAAGAAATAACAGAGTCGGCCCGCCCAAGCCCGGCCCGTGCAGGTCTCTACCTGAAAGTAAGTATCGTTTTGAAAAAGAAAAACATACTAAAACAGGTTTGTTAAAGCTAAATTTATTTTTACATGAAAGAGCACACCTTAAACTATTTTTTCGACATAGTTTCGACAATGTTCAAACACTTGTCAGAGCAGGTGACCAACTTGTTCAAACCTTCCCCCAACAAAACATCCCCGACAATATCCGACAAATACGCACCGTTTCATTTTTGAATACAAAGAATGTTAAGAGTCTTCATCCCGGCGAAATTAAAATACCGCTAATTTTACAGTAATTATGTGATATCTTCAAATAGATAAAAGATAAGCGAAATGTGGAACAAGAGCGCCCTAGACAATATTATTTTATATGAGAAACCGTTATCACCACTCACTTATCTGCTTTCGATTTCGAGCCATTTTGAAAATGGGCATTTATTTTCGCGTTTCTAAACAGCTGAAAACGGAAAGCCACTAGGTGACTTGTGATAACGGTACCTCACGCAAAATAATATTGTCTAGGGCGCTCTTGTTCCATATTTCAAATATCTTTTATCTATTTGAAGATATCACATAATCACTGTAAAATTAGCGGTATTTTAATTTCGCCGGGATGAAGACTTTTTAAGTCGGTCGAAATTCATCGTCACATTGTAGAGATTTGCGGTGAAAATGCAATGAGTGAGGGAATGGTGCGGATTCAATGAAGGGAGGACAAATGTCCATTACGAAGCATGAAATGGGCGGTCTTCTGTTGTGACTGTTGAGTTGGTGAGGAAAGTCGATAAGAAAATTCATGACTAGAGTAGACGGTGCATAATGACAATGCTTTCAGATAAGTTTCCTCAGGTTTCGAGCATTGTTTTACATGAGATTTTTGCCGATGGCTTAGGTTGTCGCAAACTGTGTTTCCTCTGGGTTCCGTAAATGCTCGCAGTCGTCCACAAAACCAAACGACTTGGCAATGCTTTGACATTCCTTGCCCATTACAGCAAGGAAAGAGAGGATATTTTTAAAAACCAAATCATGACGGGTGACGGGTTCGCCAAGTCACCCCAGAATCGAAGCAACAATCAATGGAGTGGCGGCAAACAGGATCTCTCCCCCCCAAAAAAAAAACTGTGAAGTTATGGTTGTCTTCACTGGCGGGGTGTTTCGTTGAGGAAGATTTGTACAAGTTGGTCACCGCCATGACAAGTGTTTGAACATTTGTAGAAACTACGTCGAAAAATAATTTAAGGTGTGCTCTTTCAAATTAAAATAAATTTGGCTTGAACAAAACTTTTTAGTATGTTTTTTTTAAAAAAGACGATACTTACTTCTCAGACACGCCTCGTATATTATCAACGAATTGGAAAAGTCCTTGAGATAACCCATATAAATATAAATTGTAAATACAGTGTGTCTCAAAAGTCCTCTGTCATAAGATAAACTGTTATTATCAGAATTACAACAAAATGTAAGAAGGAAAATCGTCTCCAAACATGATGTTTTCAATCTAAAGTGAAGGAATTTTTAAAATTGGACGAGCGGTTTGAGCTGTACACTCTTTATACGCCCAATGTTAAATGAAAATGCAACATTGCCATTTACCTGGACTCACAACATAAGTGAATGAGATTATACTGTATTTTACGTTAACGTGTTCATGGCCAACCCCTCTTTCAAACATGCCCCCATTCACCATACTCTTACAAAATTTATTCACCTTGCACTCCAACATTATCCACTTAACCAACTTTATCCAAATTTATCAACGTTGCATTTCACTAAACGCATGAAATGTACAGCCCAAATGGCTTGTCCGATTAAAAGAAAATCTTTCACTTTAGATTGAAGACATTATATTTGGAAACGATTTCCCGTCTTATACAGGGTTTTCATAAAGTCTGGACGGATTTAATTTGCATATAATTTTCATAAAAATGCTCATAATGAAATCAAATAAAGTGCAAACGGTAGCGGAAGGATTAAATTTTTAGTTGGCAACACTGTTAGATAAGCGGCAACTCTGAACACGTTGAGAGAGGGAGAGGGAGGGCAAGGGTCAGTTTCTTACCAAATTCCATCCATTGTTGTTTTCATTGTTGTTTCAATGTTGACTGTTAAAAGTAAGTTGTAAGCTGTATTGGTGTGTGTGTCTTTTAAATAAATAAATAAATAAATAAATAAATAAATGGAAAACTCCTCTGAGAGGACTATTTTTTTTTTACCGTATCAAAGATGGCGTCGGTGAAACAGAAAGCGCAATGTGTTCTGTGGTACGCAGAGCTAAAATCACCAATTCTGGTGTGTCGAAAGTTCACCAAAGAGTTCAAAAAGCCGGCACCGACTGAGAGTGCAATCCGAAAGTGGCATGCTAAGTTCTTGGAGACAGGAAGCGTCCTGGACCGTCCTCGAAGTGGGAGGCCGCCAACATCGCTTGCAACAGTGAGCAGGGTATGCCTACGCGAATGTGTGGACGTAAATGGCGCCCAGTTGGAGGTGTGGCGGTAAATGAACTGAGCTGGAGCAGATTACAAGTAAAAAATTTAATCCTTCCGCTACCGTTTGCATTTTATTTGATTTCAATATGAGCATTTTTATGTAAATTATAAGCGAATTAAATCCGTCCATACTTTATGAAAACCCTGTATTTTGTTGTAACTCTGATAATAACAGCGTTAATCTATGTTAAGGGACTTTTGAAACAGTCTGTACAATAAAATGTTGAATTGATTTGAAATTCGTATTCAGTTAGACCTGAGCTACGTCATTTGCGAAAGGAAATGTAAATGAAGACATGGGGAAACTCAATAGAAAGAAAATAATAACAAAGCAGTACAGACGACTTTGAGCCAATACGTTCCAAATAAATGTTTTACAAAATACATTTTGTCTTCCATCTCTTCAATTTTCACCTTTTTTTTTTTTCACCAATGATGAATAAGAAGACATTATATACAGTGTGCTTTCTTCTAATAGTTTTGGGCCAACTTTTTTGTTCTTTTCTTTCTTGTGTAACAATATTGACTGTACGTTTTAAATTAAAAGTTTGTGTGTTATATTTTCTTTGTAATTTTTTTCTCTCTCTCTCTACGTCTTCGTGTGATAAAGAAGAAAAAGTCATTTGAAGTAAATTCAGTTAATCATGTCTGGAAAACTTACGGGTATTTCTCTCTCAATTTCCTCGTAATTTCCTCTTTGGAAACTTTCCGCTATATCAATCTATTTAATCTATTCACCAAGAATTGTGGCTGGTACTTCTCATTCCACTCCAATTCTTTTCTTCTATTATCTAAAGTTTTTTTTTTTAAATTTGTTTCTCTACTTTACTTGCTATTAAGTTGTCAGAAATATTATATTTGTTTTATTGAATTAAAAGTGGCACAATTCTAATGTAGGATGTTGCATAAGAAATAATATTGTACTTCTTTATTTAGAAAATCAATTTGAGCACATATAATGGTGTTGTTCTAAGTTTTAAATCAGTTTTAGAAGTGTGAAATGTTTAGGGTTGAATTTAGAGTCGTAGAAATATCTTGGAGAAATAACGTGATTACGCTGTTATTGTATGCGCCTTTGTCGTTAGAGATCTGAGTTTGATCCCCGGTGGGAGCCCATTTGGTTCATGGTCCACATCCCATAGCCTCGCTGCTGTATAACGGGACGCTAAACGCAAACAAAATCAAACAAAATGTTGGATACAAGTGAGTTTCTTTTCGCAATGTGAAACTACTGTAGACTTTTAAAGTTTCGTTTCACAATGAGAAACTACAGTAGATTTCCAAAGTTTCGCTTCAGAATGTGAAACTACAGTAGACTTCCAAAGTTTCGTTTCACAATGTGAAACTACAGTAGATTTCCAAAGTCTCGTTTCACAATGTGAAATTACAGTAGACTTCCAAAGTTTCGTTTCACAATGTGAAACTACAGTAGCTTTCCAAAGTTTCGTTTTACAATTTAAACCACAGTAGACTTAGAAAGTTTCATTTCGCAATGTGAAACTACAGTAGACTTCCAAAGTCTCGTTTCACAATGTGAAACTACAATAGATTTCCAAAGTTTCGTTTCACAATTTAAACCACAGTAGAATTAGAAAGTTTCACTTCGCAATGTGAAACTACAGTAGACTTCCAAGGTCTCGTTTCACAATGTGAAAATACGGTAGACTTCGAAAGTTTCGTTCCACAATGTGAAACTACAGTAAACTTCTAAAGTTTCATTTCACAATGTGAAACTACAGTAGACTTCCAAAGTTTCGTTACACAATATGAAACCTACAGTAGACTTCCAAACTATGCGAATTCAGTGCTGAAACTTATCGTAGTAGATATTTTATTTCCAGTTCCAGTATAGGAATAAGATCAGAGATAGAACATATTCCTGTGTACCTTTACCTTTTTTCTTATATGACGATTAATATTCAAACCGAGAGTGGTAGTAAATTTCTACGATTTCCAGTTGTACTTGAAGAATAAAGTCAGAGATCGAGCATTTATTCCTCTGACGCCTAATCGATTGCAGAAATCTGATTCTCGCTCTCCCTTTCCCTTCTTGCACTATGAAAATTCATATGAAATCGGAAGTAGAGGGGAATTCGTACCATTTCCGATTTTATTAGAGAGAGATGCATTTCCATCTGAACAATACCTTGCTGTGTAAGTTCGTACCATAAAATGTTATTAGTTTATGGATTAGCATTATAATTTGGTTTCGAGCAGCCGATAACAAATTCCATATTTACAAATGTAAAGTGTATGACTCAGGAAAGCAAACTTACAACTGAAAATTTGTTGATTATCTTTAAGCCACATCATATAGCATTCAGCTGCATTGATCCTTCAGCGCTGGAGGCCCATCCATTTCTGTTGGGGAGTAATTTGGTTTATATTTCACATTAAACTGTGAATCCACGTCTTTTATACAATTGGTACTGAAAAATGAATAATGTAAACTCCGAACCATATCATTCAGTTATTTCCTTTGTCCTGAATATATCATAATTTTTTTTTCTTGAATGCGCAGATGGCACTTATTTTGGAGGCAGATCGAGTTGTCTCAACGTTGGTAGTTAAATCTATATCTCCTAGGAATGTCACAACCTAATAAACAGTAACGTTTGGTTAGATGCATATCTACTCAGGGGTTTTTCCTATTCAAAGCCATATTTTTTTCCCTATTCTTTTCAACATACCTATAAACAGCGCTAAGAGACGTGCTGTTTATGTTAAACAGGAATTACTATACCAACATACACTCAAAGAAATAGCTTTGCGAGTGTAAGTTTATATACAGTCATCCCTCAGTCTTACGGGCTTGCTTTTAACGGATATTGGAGTTGAGTTGATTTTCGGTTTAGCATCCCTTTCAACAGTGAGGCTAAATGAGACGTAGACTTATACCTTAAAGTCCGGTCAGAAATCGAACCTGGGTCTTCTACGCCAAAGGCTCGGACGTTAACCGCTTAACCACCAGAGAGCGCCAATGGATGTTGGAAAGAACGGCCAAAATCTGAAACAGCCGATTCAGTTTGAAAATCTTGATTTTGAACTCAAAATAATGAATTTTCAGCATCTCGTGTATGTTTACAGTGTACCAGGTATTTTACATTGTCATATTGAGCTCCTCCGTGGCTAAGCGGTTAGCGTACGCGCCTTTGGCGTGGGAGGCCCGGGTTCGATTCCCGGCGGGAGCTCATGTGGTTCGGATTCCACGTTAATCAGTAGGTCCACGTCTCATATAGCCTCGCTGCTGAACGGGACGTTAAACTCAAAATCAACTCAACTCAACATTGTCATATTCGATAATATGCTTAATCAACGGTACCTGCATTCTCAGGTACCTTTAGTATGCGTTCTTGCTTTAGAATAAGTGAGCATGTTTCGCAATCGTACAGCACAAAAGGCATGATTATCGTTTTACATATTTTAAACTTCAAATTCCTTGATAGAATTTGCGACGACAAAACTGTACTGAATAATTACACGAATTCCCTGCTTTCAGTTGACATTTAATTTCTTCGTGCATGTATTTTTTGTCTATTAGTATCGTTATTAGATATTTAAAAATATCTGCATTGTCGAAAGTATTATTTGATACTGTGACGCATATACATTATACACAACTTTCTGGGTCTACACCTAAGTTAGAGGTGGAAGCTGTTATACCTTCTTCATTTAATTTACAATCGATACGATTTTCTGAATCTACTGTATATCTAAGCTATAACATAACTGGAATTTATGATGGACAAACAACGTATATGTGGGTTTTCTCGGGGTATACCAAGTTTCGTTCAACTTTCTTCATTCCATCATTTCAATCATTATCATCATCACCATCTTTCATATTCTTGATGCATTATCTTGGAACGTTAAGCAAGAAATATTATTTCATTAATTTCTAAGAAAGAAGTGAATTTCTTCATAACATATTTGTCTTCATAATGTATCTTCCTTTCTACGAATGTTCAAAAATCTTAAAATCACATCCAAAAAAACGAAATCTTTGAGATTTTACGTCCCACGGTTATGCCGGTTAGGCTAAAGGAGACGGTGATGATGAGTAATGAATGAAATGATGGAATGAAGAAAGTGGGAGGAAACGGGAGAACCCCGAAAAAACCCACGCACACGGTGTTTGTCCACCACAAAGTTCACTTGGCAGGGGCAGGGATCGAACCCGGGACCCCTAGCACCAGAAGTGAACGCTCTACCACTGAGCCACCGCGGCCCCAAAATCACATCAACTAAGGAGAATAGAAAATAGTCGCTATGATCATCACTTTTCTTATTCTTGTTACCATCTTTTTCTTTCTCTTTTCTTCTTTTTTTATTCTTTTGTAAATTCCAGAATAACAAATAGTAGTGTCAGATGTACACAACGGGAAGAAATTTGGTTTATATGGAGTGATATATACTTTCAATTATTATTGAAACCGGAAGTTCTAGTAGATTTCCATCACTTCCGGTTTTAGTAGAGAGATTAGAGTGGAGATCTATAACATAATTAAGAAGCTTAATTGATTACTTAAGAAAAACGCTGCATTACCGTTATACTCTATAAACGTTAAAACCGGAACTGATTGATTTCTGCTACTTCCGGTTTAAACAAAGGGTTAAGAGAGAGAAGATAGTACCATTTTGTAGAACGCTAACCCGATTTTCAAGAAAACTGTCTCTCGTTATGTTATCGTTTTAGCTCTATGCAGATCAATGCTAAAGCCGAAGTTGTAGTGAACGTCAACCACTTTCAGTTTAACGTCCCACGTGTATGTCCTGTAAGCTAAGGGTAATGATGGATGATTATGATGATGATGATGATGATGATGGAAAAATTGGTGGAATGAGAATGTTTGAGGAAACAGGAAATACTCGAGAAAACTCATGGACACGATGTTGTCTATCACAAACTTACATTGTTAAAAATAATTTCTTAAATTTGAGAAACTGTTTCTTACCTGTGCACCGAGACAATATTATCTCAGAAACGAGATTTGGCTATTCTCATTCATAAGGAAAGCAACAGTTTATTTCTCGTTTCAGTTTATACAACCTCGCCTACTTTTCTTCATTTCTCCTTAATGAGAGTTTCAAACTTCTTTCTGAGAAAAGATATTCTCGGTGCACAAATAAGAAACGGTTTCTGAGATTTAAGAAAGTATTTTAACAGTGTACTCTGCGGGGGAACGAACCAGGGATCCCACTTACCAACGATAAGCGCTCTACCGCTGAGCTACCGAAGTAAGGATGAAGATAAAATGTATTCTGGGATACTTAAGAGTCTTCATCCCGGCGAAATTAAAATACCGCTAATTTTACAGTAATTATGTTATATCTTCAAATAGATAAAAGATAATCGAAATGTGGAACAAGAGCGCCCTAGACAATATTATTTTACATGAGATAAAGTTATCACGACTCACTTGTCTGCTTTCGATTTCGAGCCATTTTGAAAATCGGCATTTATTTTCGCGTTTCTAAACAGCTGAAAACGGAAAGCCATTAGGTGACTTGTGATAACGGTTTTCGCATTTAAAATAATATTGTCTAGGGCGCTTTTGTTCCATATTTCAGTTACCTTTTATCTATTTGAAGATATCACATAATTACTGTAAAATTAGCGGTATTTTAATTTCGCCGGGATGAAGACTCTTAATCGACTGAAAGGCACGACCATTCTTGCTCTATAATGATCAACGTTATAACCTGAATTGATTGCTTTTCCAGTGACCTCCATCACCGAACTCGATTCTTCAACTTTTCAGCCTGTACGTTCTGGTCGAAACTGATAGCGATCTATCGAGTAGTTCGTGAACTTTTTGGTCTCCTGGGCAGACTGACTCATACCCGAGCACAAAATAAAATATATATAAAGGAATTTTGGTAAACCAAGCTCCTTAACAAAATGGCCATTCTGGAAAGTAGACTACCTTACACTTACAAACGTCAAATAAATTGATATCTGTTTCCAAAATTTTTTATAATTCTGTGACACCGTGCATGAAACCCATAACACACAAAATTCTGAAAATGGAAATAATGGTAGCCCTGCACTACTAGACCTTTAAAATATCATCCCCCAAATCATGAATGTTATATGTGCAGTAATATAAGAGAAAAAGAGGTCAGGATATTTTGAAAATCTTTAATGAACAAATTTCCATGCATGAAACTCATATTCCACCAAACGTCATTTACGTTTATTTCAATTTAATACAGGCAGCGACACAATTTGTACCGTATATAGTTAAGAATGATAAAGTATGGGTAGTATTCAAGGCTGAATTTAGGAGGGTGCACCGGTGCACATGTACCCTCTTCATTGTAAATATACACTATCTAAAATGCGAAATTAGCAGTGAAAATAGCCACGTGTTCCTTAACTTGGTCGTCGTCGTCGTCGTCGTATTGCAGTCGTTTTTCCGTTTGGGGTTTAAAAGAAAGCGGAGTTTTGCAAAAGCAATAATTTGAGTCGATTTTCTGAAGGTTGAAGGAAAAGAATTCACAAGAAAAACAGTATTCCTGATTCACACTACGGATCTCTAAAGGCATTTTTTAAAAAATCAAATTTAACTCAATTTAATTTAATGTACCAGTAGTTACTGGTGCACTCCCCGTCAGAAAATCCTGGATCCAACCATGTTAGTAGTAAATACGTATAGTAGTAAATATACGTAATGCTTGTCTACAAAGAGCTACCCCGTATGTATAACGGTAGACGGCTCACTCAAACAGCGAAACTAGCAGATTTACAAAAATGAACCGCTTTTGTTCCAGAAAGGTACCACAATTTTTATGCTGATTCACATAATGCTGCAAGGAGTCGCATCAAATTTCGTAACAAGACAACAGGAGTCATCTAACATAAGTAGACTCTGACACATCCCATTGTGACATCACATTCGGAAGAAGGTTGACGACTGTTCTGCAATAAAGATTGTATACCTTACTGATTCTTCTCCTACGAAATGTTTTCTTTACTGTGTTTGTTTCTTGTTTTTGAAAAGAATAACATAAACATATTACGTCACAGGTTTAAAGTATGAAGGATATCATAGCCACCAGAGGGCATATAAACATTTTTACAGGCGTCTAAGGAAGAACTGCAAAAAAAATCTAACCTAACAAACCTTTAGCTGCTTCTGAATAATATATATTGATTATTTAATTTTTCGTTTACTATAGATTATTATAACTTAAGTATCTCCAATATTATTTGACATCAATAACACAGCCACGCAAAAATAAATAAATAAATAAAATAAAATAAATAAAAGTTCTGTGCACCGGATTCGACGTATTTTGTTACGCAGAATCCAAATTTCGAAAACCCCAAGACAATCAACCGTATCACTTTTTATGCGCGATAAACTTTAGCGACTTTACATAGGGAGAATACACGTAAGACGGCCATACAAGATAAAAAAAAAAACAAAGTTCTGTGCAGTAGACCTTAGGGTATGATTTCGACCCGATGTATTTGGTACACAGAATCCAAATTTCGAAACCCCAAGACCATTTGACCGTGTCAATTAATTTTTATGGGCGAAAAACTTCAGCAAATTTTTGGTATGAAACACAGCACATACATTTTTTGCCCATAAAATAAAATTGACACGACCGATCGTTTTGGGGTTCCGAAATTTGAATTCTGTGCACTAAAATACGTCGAGTCGAAATCAAACCCTGAGGTCCACTGCACAGAACTTTTTTTTTTTTGTATCTTGTATGGCCGTCTTACGTGTATTCTCCCTATGTAAAATCGCTAAAGTTTGTCGCCCGTAAAAAGTGACACTTTCGATTGTCTCGGGGTTTTGAAATTTGGATTCTGCGTAACAAAATACGTCGAATCCATACCCTGGGGTCCGGTGCAGAGAGCTTTTATTTTTTGTGTGTCTGTGTAATCAAGGTTACATGAGATGTAAGCATTAATTTGGGGTTATGGGTTTCGTTAACGGAACACTTTGCCTTCAACATGTGAATATTATTGCTTTTTTAATTATTATTGTAACTTGGTATATAATAATATTTCAGTATTAATTTTAGGGATGGCCAGAACCGGTTCCTGGTGGAACCGGTTTCCGGGTCTGAACGGATCCAGTTCTAGAAGATCCGGTTCCGGAACCGGTTTTCGGATCCAGGTCTTGAACCGGGTTTTCAGATCCAGATCTGCAACCGGTTCTTAAGATCCGGTTCTGGAACCGGGTTTTCGGATCCAGGTCTGGAACCGGTTCCTAAGATCCTGTTATGGAACCGGGTTTTCGGGTCCACGTCTGGAACCGGTTCCTAAAATTCTGTTCTGGAACCGGGTTTTCGGATCCAGGTCCGGAACCGGTTCTGAAAAAAGAATCTCTGAGAACCGGTTCCGCCGGAACCGGAACTTTGTGGCCATCCCTAATTAATTTAACATTTCATGCAGCATATACTCTCATTGATACTGACAATATATGGGCGTCAATAAACAAAGTTGTACAAGATATATTCACCACTTGATTCAAACTTGATTTTCTCTGAACTTGTTTTGCGTGGATTTGGGTTTCATGAGCGGAGTCACATAATTCAATTGTAAAAGTTTTAATACTCAAAAATTATCTAGTCTTTTTTTTTTCTATAAGAAAAGACCTAAATACAGTGACAGGCTCATTTTATATTTTGTAGATATTGCCTGGCTCAGTTTATAATTTTTTTGAAATTCTCTATAGCCTCCAAGTTATTAATTCAAATTTTAAAAACCTTGATGGCAAAACATCAAAAAAAAACTCTTAAATGTATGTGTGTAGTTCGTTTTGTTTAATCATCTGAAATGATAGCACAACTACCAGTGTAACTTTACTAAATATTTTGAAGAGAAGATAGAAAAAATAGTTGGAAAGAAGCACTTATGACCTGAAAGGTATCTGGCAACATCGAGAATAGAAAAAAAGAAGAAAACGTAAGGGGGGAAGAACTGTAACGATCATAAATAAAAGGGAAAAGCATCAGGCGTCATCCACAGGCCACAACGTTCAACTGTCATAAATCCGAGACCTATGGGAGTGAGTCGTAGCTGTAGTGACGAGGTAAGGAAAGGGAAGCAGGAAGATTATAAGCCACAAGGGGGGTTTAGAGGGGAAAGGACGGAAAGGCGATATACCACACACACACACACATACACACACATACATACACATACACACAGAGAGAAAACGACAAAGTCATTCTAAATTTGTTCCAATGATGACAATAAACGGAGGGAGAAAACGGTTATCTGAGAAGCTAGAGGAGAGAGACAGAGAGAGAAGTTTTGATCTGTAAGGTTCAACAGTCCCCACCCACCCCCCACTACCAAAAAACCCTATAATTTTTCCCCCTTTGCGAAGCTTCTATGAGCCGTGCACCAAGAATCTCTCAAGCACGAGGCCCCACCTTACTGTAATATGATGTCATCTGCAGACCTGGAGCAATGAAACATGGCTAGCAATGGGAGACAGAAGAACGAAAAAAAAACAAGAAGGCGTAAAAGAAATGGAAAGGAATGGAAGAGGAAGACAAATGAGAGAAATAAGAGAAAAACAAAAAAAAAATAGAATTCTCCCAGGTTTAAGGTTCACATCTATATATATATTAGTCGAATACTTGTGTGAATACTTGTTTTTTTTTTTCTAAGTTAATTTTTTTTATGATTTTCTCGTCATTATGTTTAGTGTGATTTTCGTCACAAACCACGAAACATCTTACGATTTAGTGCGAGATTATTGCATAATCATTTTCAAATTGTGGTCAAAACTTCCATATACCAGAAGTGTTCTACAATTATCATCTCTGATATAGAAGGCAAGGCATTTTTCTGCAAAGCCATCCATTGCAGAAAGACACTTCATCCACCTATGTTCTAGAGCTGTTATACCTTTTTTTTTAAAAAAAATGGCGGGAGTTGGTCAGTCAGACATGCTTTCATAATATGTGTAACACCTACATTATTTTAAAACTTCTTCCTACGACCAATTTGTTTCGCTTGGTAGGAGGAGGCACTATTTACCAGCATACTAACCATATCAATGTACACCTCCGTTGGTGTTAGCCTTTGTTACTATCACCCCAACACACTAACGATATCAATGTGCACCTCCGTTGGTGTTAGCTTTGTTAATATCACCCCAACACACTCACCATATCAATGTGCACCTCCGTTGATGTTAGCCTTTGTTACTATCACCCCAACACACTAACTATATCAGCGTGCATCTCCATTGGTGTTAGCCTTTGTTACTATCACCCCAACACACTAACCATATCAGTGTGTATCTCCGTTGGTGTTAGACTTTGTTACTATCACCCCAACACACTAACCATATCAGTGTGCACCTCCGTTGGTGTTAGCCTTTGTTATTATCACTCAACACACTAATGATATGAATGTGCATCTCAGTTGGTGTTACCCTTTGTTACGATCACTCAAACACATTAACCATATCATTGTGCATCTCCTTTAGTGTTACCCTTTGCTACTAGCACTCAAAACACTATCCATACCAGTGTGCATCTCCGTTGATGTTAGACTTTGTTACTATTACTCAACATGCTAACCATATCAGTGAGCATCTCGTTTGCTGCTAGCCTTTGTTAATATCACCCAACACAGTATCCATATCAGTGTGGATCTCCGTTGGTGTTAGACTTTTGGTCCGGAAATATTTGATCACGTTACGCACTTCAATTTTCTCAATAGGACACACTTGCTACCTGCAAAACACAGAAAACACAACCAGCAACATTAACATTGCATTGTATTTTGCTTCTCTCTCTCTTCTTTTTAATCTTCAAAGTACAACACATTATAAGGACATTATTATTATACCAATCCTGGTGCATCAGGTACAAAAATTGATTAACTCTTCTGGAGTGTGCAACGTTTAACTATTTGGTTGTCAACTTCTTTGCAACATTTATCGTTCATAAGCTACAGTTACTTTGTTATGCAGTAACTAAGTAAGACAGTAACACAGTAACTAACTGTTAGCCTATTTCCTTATACTAGCTGAGTGTTCATTATTTGCACTTGGAGAATGCGATCATTGAAAGTATTTGAGACGCCTAGTATCAAAAAACGCAAAATCTATTTTTCTTAAAATCGAAATTCAGTTATATATCTGTTATTATATGTTACATATAAAGGAATTCCATGAATTTTGTTTAAAAGCTTAATATTTCATACTAAAAAAACTAGTTGAAATATGGGACTTCCTACGCTTGGATATGGAGCTTCAATGCTCGTTTTGTACCATTACTCGAAGCTAAGCGGAATGGATATGGCAGATTTTTGGTACTCGGCGCCGGATTTGCACCTCTTTCCTCTCTGAGGATACAAATCAGGTGGATGAATTTGGACTTAAGAGTCTTCATCCCGCCGAAATTAAAATACCGCTAATTTTACAGTAATTACGCGATATCTTCAAATAGTTAAAAGATAATTGAAATATGGAACAAGAGCGCTCTAAACAATATTATTTTGCGTGACGTACCGTTATCACAAGTCACCTAGTAGCTTTATGTACTTAGCTGTTTAGAAACGCGAAAGTAAATGCCGATTTTCAAAATGGCTCGAAATCTAAAGCAGCTAAGTGAGTCGTGATAACGGTTTCTCATGTAAAAGGATATTGTCTAGGGCGCTCTTGTTCCACATTTCGATTATCTTTCATCTATTTGAAGTTACCACATAATTAATGTAAAATTAGCGGTATTTTAATTTCGCCGGGATGAAGACTCTTAAACGGCTTTGGGAACGCAAAAATCATGGATTGGACAGTAATAACAGTAGTTTTTGATTATGTTTACATATTAACTCCTCACTCCCTCTCTCCTCTGACTGAAAATATTCTAAAAACTTAACTTAGACCAGAATTCACTCATACAAACCAAATGAACCAAATCGGTGTGTAACGTGCTACAAGTATTTAACAAACGAACATCGTTATATTTTTGGGTAAGGCTAACAACCTCATCCTGTAAAAGACGGCACTTGTTCAGAAACGTTCACAAAAGCCTCGGACAAGGACTAATAACTTGGCACGACCTCAACAAAAGAAAATGGACGTGAGATTTGGAACATGGAATATTAGAAGTCTTTATAGGGCAGGCGCGTTAAAATCCGTAACGAGTGAGTTAGAGAAATACAGGATGGAGTTAGTAGGAGATCAGGAAGTTAAGTGGGGAGGAAATGGATCTGTGAATTCCCTAAATTTTACGTTCTTTTACGTAAAAGGAAATAAAAATCACCAATAAAGAACAGGGATTTTTGTTCACAAACGAATATTACCAGAAATTAAGCGCGTTGAATTTGTTACTGATACACTTTCTTTTATTACTCTTAAGGGTAGGCGGTGTGATACTATTGTTTTAAATGTACATGCCCCAACAGAAGATAAAGATAACAATGTAAAAGACAGTTTTAACGAACAAATGGAATGGATATTTGACCAACTCCCGCGATACCATATGAAAATTCTGCGGATTATAGGGAACAAAAGTCTGCATAAGGAAAGTAATGACAACGCTGTTAGACTCGTGAACTTTGCAACATCCAAAAACCTAATCGTGAAGAGTACAAAACTTCCACATCGCGACGTTCATAAATAAACTTGGGACTCACCACATAATCAAATTGATCACGTTTTAGTAGATATGAGAAAGCAATCTAGCATAAATGATGTCCGGTCGTTTAGAGGGGCTGATTGTGACACTGATCACTACCTAGTAGCAGCGATAATAAGAGAGAGATTATACTTGAATAAAGGAAATATTCAATGTCCAAAAACGGAGAGATTTAATTTTAAAAAAATAGAAGAGAGCCAGGTAAGAGAAGAATACCAGTTTGAAGTCTCTCATACATTCTCGGTTTTAGAAGATTCGGAGTACACCAGTATAGAGGATACTTGGATTGAAATTAGAGATAGCATTAAAATTTTAGAAAAAAATTGGGACACGTGGAAATACATAGGAACAAACCAAGGTTCGACCAGGAATGCATTAAACTAGCAGAGAAGAGAAAACATGCAAAATTACATTGGCTTCAAAATTCGAATGAAAAAACTTTACAGCATTTCGTGGACATCAGGCGGGAAACTTCCAAAACCTTTAGAACAAAGAAATGTGATTTTTTAAAAGCTAAAATTAAGGAACTTGAAGAAGATAATAGTAAAAATAAAAACATTCGGGACATGTATAAGGGGATCAGCGAATTTAAGAAAGGCCATCAGCCTCGTGCTTATATATTAAAGAAAGCTGACGGAACAGTTCTTACTGATACGGATAGCACCTTAAATAGATGGAAAGATTTCTTTGACGATTTGCTTAACACGCAACCAAAAACTAGTGCGCATGGAGAAAAGGAGATACACACCGCAGAACCGTATACTTCAGAACCCAATCGAATAGAAGTAGAAGCCGCTATAAAGAAATTAAAGAAACACAAATCTCCGGGTGTGGATGAAATTCCGGCTGAGTTAATTTTAGCTGGAGCCGAAAAAATGGGGAACAAGATACACAAACTCATTCTCCTTACCTGGAACAAGGAAGAATTGCCACAAGAGTGGAAAGAATCAATCATTGTTCCAATTCACAAGAAAGGCGAAAAACTGACTGTATTAATTATCGAGGCATCTCTCTTCTGTCAACATCCTATAAAATCCTTTCAAATATTCTATTAGCAAGACTGACCCCATACGCAGATGAAATTATCGGAGATTATCAGTGCGGATTTAGACGAAATCGATCAACTATCGACCAAATATTTACCATTCGCCAAATACTTGAAAAAAAAAGTGGGAATACAATACCCCGGTACATCAACTATTTATTGATTTTAGAAAGGTTTACGACTCGGTTATGAGAGAAACATTATACAACGTTCTTACAGACCTTGGAATACAGAGAAAGCGAATTAGATTAATTAAGATATGTTTAAATGAATCCCAAAGTAAGGTCCGGGTAGGAAAATTTTTGTCCACGAGCATTCACGGCCTGAAACAAAGAGATGCCTTGTCGGCATTATTATTCAACTTTGTTCTGGAATACGCTATAAGAAAAATCTAAGATAGCCACCAGGGCCTAGAGTTGAACGGTATTCATCAGGTTATGGCATATCCTGATTATGTAAATTTGTTAGGGGATGACAGAAAAACAATAGAAAGAAATACAGAAATCTTATTAAACGCTTGCAGGGACATGGGTTTAGAAGTAAATGCAGAGAAAACTAAATACATGGAAGTGCGTCGGAACCGTAATACGGCACATTATGAATACGTTAAAATATTAAATAATACTTTTGAAAAAGTGGATACTTTCAAATATCTAGGATCTATATTAAGAGACGAAAATCATATTCACAAAGAAATTAAATGTTGACTTAAAGCAGGGAATTCGTGGTACTATTCGGTTCAAAATCTCTTGTAGTCGCGAATTCTGTCGAGGAATTTGAAGCTTAAAATATAGAAAACGATAATCATGCCTGTTGTTCTGTATAGTTGCGAAACATGGTCGCTTACTAGGAAGGAAGAACATAGACTGAAAGTATTTGAGAACAAGATCCTGAGACGAATATTCGGACTCAAGAGGAACGGGAATGGGAAACTGCAGGAACTTCACAACAAGGAACTACATAATTTATACGGTTTATCAAACACTTTTTGGGTCATCAAGTCTAGGAGGCTTAGGTGGGTAGATCATGTAGCTAGAATGGAAGAAAGTAGAAAGGCTTTCAAAGTCTTGACTGGAAGACCAATCAGAAAATGACCATTAGGAAGACCTAGGCGCAGATGAGAGGACAATATTGAGATGGACCTCACAGAGATAGGAATACAAAGTAGAAACTGGATCCAGTTGGCTAAGGATAGAAGTCAGTGGAGAGCTTTTGTGAACGCCGCATTGAACCTAAGGGTTCCATATGTAATGATCATCTAGGATCAGGACAATATACACTTGGAGAATGAAAAAATATAAAAAAAACTTATAAAAAATCCAAAATTAAGTAAAATAAACTTGTGTTTTCCTATAAGTCAACAAGAAACCGTTGGAAAAGTTTCCATGGCTGCATTAAGACACGGAACACAAGCCAAAAATTAAATTCCTAAGTAAAATTTAGTTACAAAAAGTAGTTCGGGACCTGAAAAACCTAGAACAGGAAGCAGTATTTAAACTTCGGGTTTTGAGGTCACGGGGTTCGTTCTCGGAGGTAGGCCAAGATGCTGCACGTTCACCAACAAATTCTTAATTAACAGGCTGCCTCGATTTCGGAAGAGAGAAGCCCAGAGTTCAACCCAGTTATATCCAGCTCCATAAGCCACGCAAAGAGGTTTGCTGTGGGCCGTGCCTGTTGCCCATCTCAGTCCTGAGATCCATCTAACTCTATATAGCCACGCAAAGAGGATTTGCTGTGGGTTACCACTGATGCTATCCGTAGATGTCCAAAGTTCGATCCCGACTCCGTAGCCACATCAAGAGATTTGCTGTGGGCTTGTATTCTGATCGCTGCTCTAGGCTTGGTAGAGAAGGACGTGATGCATCCAGTGAACTACAGTGCCTATAATTAGTGCGTGATTAAACTCATTTTGGTGTGGTATGAATATGAGACCAGAAGCTGACTTCTAAGACGAGGCCGAAACGTGTAAGTAGCCAGTAATGGAATTTAATGCATAAATGATAGATTCACTCTGAAGGCAGTTCTAAGCGATATAGCTCAAGGCGATGCCTGGCGTATTATTTCAAATCGCTTTGCTAATATGGTGATCTATGTAAGTCAGTGAGAATCTATAGTATTTAATTAAACTCGGTTAAACTAACTTTTATGACGCATAGAGTTTGGCCCTGGTTTAGCAGATAAGCAGTAGTGATCAACAGATTCCCTTTTGTTGTATGTATAGCTTATGTAAATAAACAATCATCATCATTATATGTGTCCTCTCTTATTCCATTTTGCAATTCTTAAATTAGTTTAACGAAAGGTTGTGAGAGCTAGTAGCGTTATATTAGCGAAGGTTCACCAAGTAGTTTATAAAATGATTACGACCTTATTTATGATGGAGTTGCAGGGGCTTATCGCCCAGCCTCGTTACGAAGAAGAAGCATGTACTGTTTATTGAATTGCAGATAGCATACCCTACAGGGGAGTCGAATCATAGGTCACACTCTATCACTGTACTACCACACCGACACTAATAAGAATAGTAATATTCTAAGACAAGAACCTTTGTTATGTTCTACATAGGGCATAGAGTTAGTTAGTTACTTTTACATCGTTATATTAATTAAAGAATTTATATAATAGAATGTTGAATCACAAAATAAGCCATCACATTGCTACGAAATAGTACTACTAAAAGCACTCCACTAATTACACACATAAATAAATATTTTACTTCTTCAAAATACGTTGTCATTTTATGAAGCTATAATGCTAACAATGAATGATTTTTTTTTAAAAAAAAGGAAAGAAATATATTCGCTGTTTATTTCTTTAATGTTGGTTTAAAGGGACAAGTTTTGCCAATAGATGGCACTACAGTCTTCGTATCTCTCCCATGTATTTTTTACCTTTCACGAAAATTCGCGATTTCTCTTACAAATTTCAATGTACAGATTTCAAATTTTTTGAAAAGGAACTTCATAATCTATCGAAGGCAATAATCCGTGCCGATATTTTATTTAGAATTTTCTTCATTGTTAAAATGACTTGATTGTTGAAATGGATATCCAAACCTCTAACAATCGAACTGTTTCAACAATGAAGAAAATTCTAAATAAAAAATCGGAACGGATTGTTCCCTTTAAGGTTACGAGGTTTCTTCTTTAAAAATTTGAAGTCTCTAGCTTGAAATTTGTAAAAGAAATTGTAATTTTTTGTGAAAGGTAAAAAAAAACATGGGAGAGATACGAAGACTGTAGTGACATCTATTGGCAAAATTTGTCCCTTTACACTAACCTTAATTCCTCAATTTTGGTTTACAAATAATCAAATAACCTCAACTTCAATTCATACAGGATTTTGAGCTTTCTGCTGCCAATCAGGAATTCAAATAAAACTAAATTTATCTCTGCGTAATTGTCCTCACCATTTTTCTTTATAACACTACTCTGAACAACGATATTTCCATCCAATAGTAAAAGTAATTGAATTTAAAGAATCCATTTGCCAATTTTCAAATCTTTATTGTGTTTTCTTTTGCTAAAAAAGACTGTTTAAAACCTCAGTGTGTGTTTCATAATTATTTAATACAAATATACAATTTACTTGCACACTCAAAACTTGAAAAGAATATGTGCGTTCTAAAATTATCGTATATTCACCTATTATAGCAAGGGCTTTATTGTATGTAGCATTAAGGGTTGAATAATTGTATACCACGAATAATTATCTATGGTTGGCAAGCCTGGGTGCGATAGTAGCACGATTCAGTGTTGGTGAGCAGAAATAACATGCGTGCCTTCTCGAAATCTCGCGCCAAGCGTATGTCCAAGAAAATGTGCTCACACGGCAGTACGAGGGACCTGTATTATGGTGCCAAGACGAAGCAATATATTGTATATATATAATTTAAAATCATTCAGGTGTTTTATACAGTAATTTAATGCGATATAGTATCAAATCGGGTGGGAAAAAAAGTCAGGTGGGACAAATCGGGGGATCGAGCTGGCCACTCCACAGATCCATGTCTACTGATCCAGCGATTCCAGAATCTTTCGTTCAGCCACTCTCTCCCTAGTATGGCACACTAACGGTTCTAAGTCCAGTGATCGTTATCCCCAATCTCAGGAGATACAGTGCTGCCATATCGAAACTTTTTGTCCACAATTACAAATACTACAGTCAAAGATCATAGCCACCCATCTCTCTCTCTCTTCTATATATATATATATATATATATATATATATATATATATATATATATATATATATATATATATATATATAAGACAAAACAAGACAAAAAGAATAGACCAATCTGGGTGCACAAATGCTGCCGAAATCAAGAAAAAATTAACTTTAAAGGTCCATAGCTCCAATAGTATGGGACCTACCGTCGTCAGATCAAGATTTCACTTAGGAAGTAATATGTGCGCTATCCAAAAATACGTGTTTCAAACTCCTAAGGTTCTGACGCAACAAATTTTGTAGAAGCACTTTGGCTACAGGCATATAATTTGAAGTGCTCAGCAACTACCTCTATAAAAATTGTTACAGAAGTACCGCAGGATTCTGAAACATGGATATTTAGATAGGGCACATATTAGTTCCTAAATAAAGTCTTGACCCGACTACGGTAGGTCCCATAGTATTGGGGCTATGGATCCTTAAACTTCATTTTTTCTTGATTTCGGCAGCCTATAACTCCGAAAGGAAGCATTTGTGCACCCAGGTTGCTCTATACTTTTTGTCTTATCTCGGTGTCAGGAATCACTTCCCAAACGTTGTCGGTGTTGTTTTGAAACACTCTGTATATATACACAGCGTTTTATTTCTAAAAATAAAGGTGTCGGTACACTAGGCCACAGGTTCAAAATGATTACAAGGTTGCATACATTTCAGGATATCATTTTTAAATAATAATAATAATAATAATAATAATAATAATAATAATAATAATAATAATAATAATGTCTAATAGCATGTCATTGCAGTCTTGTAACTGAAAACTCTTACACACACACACACACACACACATATATATATATATATATATATATATATATATATATATATATATATATATATATATATATATATATATATATATATGAGAGAGAGAGAGAGAAATGCTTTAAAAATATGATTCTTACGTCATAATTTTGTAATACAATAAACGTAATTTTTCTTTTTAATATATTATTATTATTATTATTAATAGTATAAAATTAAAATTTAATAATTTTAAAATTCATAGTGCTAAACTGTGGTCTCCAGTTCCTGTTCTGTGTTCTGGTAACATTGAATGTGTTTGTCGTTGTCGAAAATGGAGTACTAGGTGTAGAAGTGTGTGATGAAATAGATTTTTTTTAAGAAAGAAAAAAATAAAACGTCTATAACAATAAAATAAACGTAATGATAATCAATATTTCTTACTGATTAGTTTTTTGCCTTCTTCTCTTCTTGTAAACGGGCGAAAGTAAGCTGCTTATTGTTTGTTTTCAAACAGGCATCAAGAGTTCCACAAATAGTGAATTTCAGTAACACAATTGCAGTACATTGTTCTTAGACGAATGTTCTTCAGAATATTAATCATGCTACCAAAATGTTCCACAAACCTGTAATAAATTAATGAATAACATTTGCGAAAATATCTAAGGGATGTTTTCTCTTAATCCTTTTCCTAATAATGAATACCGGTACCTAGTAAAAATAATTAATTGGACACCTTAAAATGGATCTGAGCAAAGACTCGTTTGAGGAGAAAATACAAGGATGGGTCCAGACAGAATTTTTGTACTGGTTTTCAGTTTAGCAGAACTTCAGCGATAGACAAATTTGTTGGAATTATTTCGTTGTGGGAGGTCAGTCTTTTTAGAAAAAAAATTGATCGGTTCACAGCCTTTATAGTTTGACATTACAGTGCGAAAAAGGAATGAAAAAAGTAAGGTGCAAGGACGTGACACAGAGCGAGAAATACAAGGGCTCAAGTATTTCTAGTCCCTAAATACAACTAACTGAGTTTAAGAAGGAGCAAAGATTCGCAAATCTTTCTCTAGAAAGAAAAAAGGAAAAAGGAAACAAATAAAACCCTGATTTTCAATAAAACTATATATTTACTATTTGGTATTTTCGAAGTTTCTCGTCAACTCCTTTTCAAAGACAGAAGAGGGGAAAAAAGAATCTGTTCTCATTAATAGGTGCCGGTACGTCGTACTGTTGCGTACTGCCAGAAATAAAACCATATATATCATTGGTATCTTAAATTCTAAAAGTGTTAGCCAGGCTAACATTGCTAACTTGAACATTCCGCGCATAGCAAAAATTGATGGGACAATTTTGAAAGTTCCATCTATTCAAATATCTCTAATGAGATCCAAGAGTGCCAACGTATGCGAATTAAAATAAATTTTAAACAAACAACCGAAAAAAAAACTTCTGTTTAAAAAGAACAATAACTCTGTGTCAGTATTTTGGCTCAAGTTTTCATACCTATGGGGTAATGGGCCAATCTTCAATAGGCAAGACTTGAATCCCTGCAGGATGGAAATGAACGTGTCGTTAAGGCACTGATCGATTTAAAAAAAAAAGGCTTTCTGTTATCTTACTATCTTTTACCGTTTTGTCTCTGTCATTTGTTGGTGGATAGACAGACAGCCATTCTGTAAGCTTCATGGCATAGTTAGGAAATCTAATGATATAAGTAAAAATTAGAACTATTTTGTTACAGTGTATTTCACTCAGAATCTAATTTTTTTATTTTTATTTTTTTTTCGCCAATCGTAACATTTTACGAAAATAAAAACAATACAAGGTAAAAGAGGCGAACGATTCAATTTTAACTTTAAATAAGGAGACAAAAGAAAATCGCTCTTTTATAGAAGAGCAAGATCTATTAACTGTACAGAAAACTACTTGAGCACCCCCTTTCGTTAAAATCTCCAATTAAGCTACCGTCCTCACTATTAAATGCTTGATTTATTTGTTCTGTAATTACGAACAAGTAGTAAAGAGTACTGGTAACACAGGGGGGAAGGGGAAGAGGGGAGGGGAAAACTGGGAGGAATTTGTTCCTTTTCACAATTGCATCTTTCCACCCCCCCCCTGTTGCGACGATTTTTCATTAGTTTCTCTCTTTTCTCAGCTCTTTTTTTCCCTCATTCTCAAACCTGAATTCATTTAGAGAAAAAAAAATCCATCCTATTCACCTTACTTTTCCAACTTCTTTTTCTAAGTGTTTCCATCCTGTAGAACCAAAATTATAAGGTATTAAGTCTTAAATTTACCTGTATTTCGACAGGGCGAAAATGTTGAATATTAATGCTCATGCCAATGATAAAATTTATTCGAGTTTGGATAAATAAATTTCTAATTTCTTTTCTATTTGGTTCTAATACTTTTATTACGTTTAACCCTCTCCTTTGGTCTAGTGGATACTGTATGGGCCTTGACTGAACGTGGTCTCGTGCACAATTTCTGGTGAGAGAGAGCACAATGATAATAATAATAATAATAATAATAATAATAATAATAATAATAATAATAATAATAATAATAATAATAATAATAATAATAATAATAATAATAATCATCATCATCATCATCTCACATCCAATGTCATTAATCATCTCTCTCTTTTAATCTAAAAGGGATAACGGATATTAAGCTAAAGATAAACAATTATCAATTTTATAAGGTTATTTTTCTATTTGTTTTGTTGTTAGTTCCAAATCTTTCAATTTGAATTTGATGCCTGTCGTACTAACCAGAGCTAGGACTATGTTATGGAGATACGTAAATCAAGTGACAATAAAATATTTTTCATATAACTTTTGTCATAGCGTATTGTTTTATTGCAGCGCTTACCAACCGGTGTGCCGCGAATTGGCCGGTCGTGTGCCGTGACGATATCGAGGTGGTTGTCTTGTAGTCTTGTATTGTCAAGATTTTATGCGCTTCAAGAACAACTTCTTTTGTTCTTTCTGTCAGAAGAAAGTGAAGTGTCGATTTCCTTAGTGATGATTCTTGGTGCAATAAAGTTACTTTTCCTACCAACATATTGCAAACATTGAATACGCTGAACAAGTGCATGCAGGGAAAAAAGGAAAATATCAAAGGAAAATAATCAAAAGTGACCGATATTAGTGTCAAAACTATAGTTTTTGGGGTCGCTGAGGCGAACAATGACACTTCTGCTGCTGTTTAAATCCAAATTCAGCCCATTATATCGAAAGTGAAACGTATTCTTCCCGTGCAAAGAACGTGTATTCTGCAAGTACCTCGTATCCGTTATTCTTCTTATACGTATATGTTATACCTTATACCTTAAAATAATATTTTATTTTCTTATGCAACCAAAATTGTTCCGTAGTTGGCCTGTACAGTATAACATCCAGGATATAACAACTAAAAGAGCGCTATTATAACAACTATGATAGACTTCAAGAATGATTGACTGTGAAACACTTTATAACAACAACTGAAAGAGCGCTTTTATAAAATGAACAACAAATAAAATAATGAGTTTGGTTATTTAAAATGAAGAAAAGTGACTAAACAGGGATGACTCCAAAGTTGAACGTAATATATATTTCCTGAAATGGTTTGTCGAGTAAGTTCCAAAACAAGTTTCAATTCCTTGAGTGGAAGAGACCCCATCCCTTCAGGGTTGGAAATATATAGAACAACTTGACCTATATGTTCTATATATCAAAGTGATCTGCATGACTCGTAGATTAAGAATATAATATGCGCTAGTCAATTATATTCTATATTAATGAACAAAACACCCCAAAAAACATGATTATTTCACTATAAATATCCTATATTAGTGAACCTATGAAGTTGAGAAAACATATCCATAGTATCCCGTCAGCAGTAAGTCATTTGGTAATACAACTAATGTGACTCATTGTTATGGCTAGATGTGACACATCCGCTGTACGTATTTCAATTTCTATATTTTTCAGTTGTCAGATCAGTACTTTCATTATATATTCGTCAACTGCTCATCTAGTTGAATGGTTTAATAGGTCACACAGTACATAAAAACGTTCAATAGATTTTGAGTTACTAATTAGGTGAAAACTAATCGTGGTGGTAATTTGTGTTCATTTACTCGATCCGAACGATTATATCTTTGTAGCTATATAAATTCGATTGGTCACCCTTCAGGGTTGAAACACTCTAGCCACGACAAGGCCCGGGTAATGAGAGAGAAGACTCCGGCTGGTGGTTGTTTGCCGGAGCTTGGATTTGGGTATGTGTGAGAGTCATGTAACTCACACGTCACAGTCCTGGCAAGATAATGGTGAAATATACGGGTGATGGTGATTGTGGTCTTTGTTTTTAATATGTGAGAGTCACATAACTCAATGGTAAATATACGACGTGATAGTGAAGTTTACTAATATAGGATATTTATAGTGAAATAATGATTTTTTGGTTTATTATCTTGATACAGGATATAACTGGGTAATATATATTATATTCTTAATATACTAGTCATGCGGAGTATTTTGATATATAGGATATATAGATCAAGTTGTTCTACATATAGTTCCAACCCTGAACGGGTGAAGTTACTTCCAGGAAAGGAATTGAAACCTATTTTGAAACTTGCTCTACAAACTCTTTCAGGAAATATATAGGTTATCCCCAGATTCAAGGTTCAACTTTGAAGTCATCCCTAGTAAGACCCGCATTGCACCCGATTTTTGAACTATAACGAACCACTTATAAGCAAGCGTTCCGATGAGGACAGAAAAACTTATTTTTCTTCTTTGATTATATTCGGCATCTTAAAATAAGTGTTCATTCACATTTCTGTAACTCGACCACCATTGATTTAGCAGAATTATAACTTGCGCTATTTATAAGACAGCGTATAAGAACTGTACGGTCTTCTTGCAAAACCGTACAGTTTTACTTACATGCACATAACTCAAATCCTAATTTAGGTAGAAATATGAATTATTCGTAATTTAAATTACAATTAAATATCCTTTCCTTTTTGTATAAGTTTAGTTTGAATATTATTAAAATCAGGATACCAAAGAGAATTTTTTAAAAATTTCTTCACAAAATATTTCATTTCTTAATTTTATTCGCTTATAATTTGGCAACAGCACGTTTTTTTTTTTAATGTTTCTATCCGTACCAGCTTTTTCTTTCAGTTTTACGGCCCACGGTTATGTCGGCTTTGCTAAAGGAGACGGTGGTGATGATGAGAAATGAATGAAATGATGGTATGAAAAAAGTGGGAGGAAACGGAAGAAAACCCTTGCACACGGTGCTTGTCCACCAAAAAGTCCACTTGGCGCGAGCTGGGACCGAACCTGGACCCCACGCAGCAGAGGTGGACGCGCTACCACTGAGCAACTGCGTGCTCAATACCAGCTTTAGTTTCTTGAAGGGACAATTGGAGGGTTAGAGATACTTTTGGGGAGAAACTATTTTTTGTATATCGAAAATAATCCTTTTATATTACGTGACTGATATTATAATACAACATCTCAGGGAGGGATGGTCGGGATCCACCATGAGGTGCGCATACCCACCCTTTGGCTCCTTTGGCGTAATTACCTCTTCTAGGTAGCTGTAAGGAATAGATAGTTGGCTATTTAGTATTAGAATTTGGGATACCTCTATATAACTGTAAATTATTTAATATTGAAATTTAGCGTTCTTGTTCAGCACCAACTTGAACCTACAGTTAACCTATGTGAGACTTGAACCTACAGTTAACTTTTAAATGCCCATTGATGCAATTGCTGCATTGAGGCTTTAAACCTCAATAGCTCATCCCCTAATTAAGTTAGGAAGTTAATTTTGATATCAATGTATCCCTGAAGAATGAAGCTTTCCATCGATATGCATTTTAGGTAAATGGGGAGTACCACGATAAAGAGAGGAGGTATTTTCTTATTTTTCTGGATCATGTTTTTTGGGGGAGAGGCATACCTCCGTAGGAGTACTCTCTTAAAATTGGTATGTAAAAAAATAAGGTACTCCACTACATACTAATACCTGTATGTGAACTTGTTGCTTATATGGGGAGAGGAACAAAGTGGACCAATTTTTTGAGCCCCAATTTTTTTTGACGTGAATTACATTTTTTGTTTCTTCTTGGGGGCCGCGAAGCTTTCACCTCTGGCGCATGGGGTCCTTGGTTCTACCTCAGCTCGCGTCAAGTGAGTTTTGTGGTGGACAAACACCATGTGTGGGGTTTCCTCTGAGTTTTCCAATTTAACCCACATTCTTTATTTCACCTTTTCCGTCAATTCCCATCATCACCGTCTGCTTTAGCCTAACTAACATAACAAGGGACGTAAAACTTAAAGATTATATTTTTTTGTTTTTTCTTCTTCTACTAGCAGGGCGGGAATTGCACAAACATTACCTCCTTAGAATCTGCGTTCACTAAACTTTCCAACGATGTATCAATCATGACTCTGTGATAATTAGGGAGGTCACCAGGGCTCCCAACGTGACAGTCTACGATTTCGTTCAAATCCTTGGCGGGCATAGAAGGGTTAAAGTAGAATCCGAAGTATTCTATTATTTTCAGTGTTCTAAACTCACAGCTACGTGTAAAAGAGAAGCCAGTGCAATTGTCGTTAGATCAGCAAAGATCGATATGTAACTATGGAGAAAATACCGTAAGTTACGCATTTAGAATCTTTTTGTGTCATTTTCTTTTTTTTGTTAGCGAGAAACATCGAGTACTTCAGCTATTATTATTAATATTAATATAGATTCTTGCTCTTGGGAGTTGCTTTCATCCCCCATTCCACATACACTCACACTCACACACACACACTAGAAGAAATTTTAAAAGAAAAAAGCCAATTCGAGGACAAAGGTAAAAATCTCCCATTCTTTTGTGAACAATTCTTGTGACGTTTTGAGACCACGCCTCTGATTGGTTTAGCCCCCAGCTGTGCCTCTATATTCAGATTACCTAGTTCCATTTACTTGCGTGTTTACTTCACGTTTCTACTTGTATGTATGTGACTGACGGATAGGCAGACAGACAGACAGATAGATACATAGAAGGCACGCTATAAAAGCCATTATTGTAGAAAAGAAAATGGATGTAGTTTTTTTTTCTCTAAATCTATTTGTTAGCTTCCTACCTTACTTTAATCTTTTCATGTCTCGTGCTTTTGAAAAAAAAATCTACTGTTTGCTTAAGTTTTTCTCCTCCTATTGACTCAGTAGTTCGAATAGGCTCTTTCGCTTTATTCTGCTCCAAACAAATCAAGAGAGAAAAATTGTAATCAGGTAACTTCTTTAGTGTATTCGCTTCTTTTTATTTACTTTTTTTTACTGGTTGCGTGTTCGATATATTTTCTTTTTTCTTATTTTTCGTGGTCCTGGTTAATTAATGCTGTAGTAAATTTTATTGTAAACGAAAGGATTGCATGCATGTCTTTGCCGCCTGAAAATCAATTTGTTTGCTTTTTTTCTTTTCTTTTCTTTCTTTTCTTGAGGGGTGATTATTACTTTTTTTTTTTTATTAAAGAGCATAGAATCTGATTTACGAGCAAATACCTCGACACTTAATATTGAAAAGATTATACGTTTTAGATATTCACAGCAAAGTTTAATGTGGCAGAGAAAATATTATACAGGGTGTTTCAAAAAAATCGACAACGCCTGGGAGCTGGTTCCTGACATCAAGGTAACAAAAAAAAAATGTGGACCAATCTGGGTGCACAAATGCTTCCCTTCGGAGTTATAGATTGCCGAAAACATTAAAACATAAACTTTAAAGGTCACTAGCTTCAATACTATGGGACCTACCGTAGTCGGATCAAAAGATTTCACTTAGGAACTAATACGTGCGCTATCCAAAAATCCATGTTTCAGAATTCTGCGTTACTCACGCAACAATTTTTATACAGGGAGTCATATAATTTGAAGTACTCACCCAGTACCTCTGTAAAAGTTGTTGCCGAAGTATCATAGCATTCTGAAACATAGATATTTGGATAGAGCACTTACTGGTTCCTAAATGATCTTGACCCGACAACAGAAGATTGCATAGTATTATAGCTATGAAGTTTAAAGTTATTTTTTTTTATATATATATTTTCAGCAGCCTATAACTCTGAAATTACGGATTTCTGTACCCAGATTGGTCTATACTTTTTCTCGTATATTGACGTCAGGAATCACCAACCAAACCTTGGCGGTATTGTTTTGAAATACCCAGTATAAGAATGAAAAGTCAGTCTCTTTAGCTAATATGTACTAGGATTTCATTTTTTAATATTTTTACTACCAGTGTGTGCGTATCTGTTAGTAGAAAACAAACAACAAATTACAACGTTTCTAAAGGAGTTTATTTCACCAAAACTTCTTTATATATTTACCTCGTTAGTCAATTATATTTACCCCGTCCAAACTTTTTAATATATATTTACCCTGTCTTCCCACGTGTCCGTCCAAGCTTCTTTATATATATATATATATATATATATATATATATATATATATATATATATATATACCCTGTCTATCCATGTGTCCGGCTAAACTTATATTTACCCTGCCTATCTATGTGTCCGTCCAAGCTCCTTTATATATTTACCCTGTCTGTCTATGTGCCCGTCGAAACTCCGTTATATATTTACCCTGTCTTCCTATGTGTCCGTCGAAACTCCTTTATATATTTACCCTGTCTTCCTATGTGTCCGTCGAAACTCCTTTATATATTTACCCTGTCTTCCTATGTGTCCGTCGAAACTCCTTTATATATTTACCCTGTCTGTCTATGTGTCCGTCTAGACTCTTTTATATATTTACCCTCCGTCCAAATTTTTATATATTTACCCTGTCTGTCGAAAGTCCTTTATATATATAAAAGAGAAATGGTAAATAATTAACGAGGGTTTTTTTAAAAAATAGTTAGGGGAAGAAGCGACTGCTAGTAAGACGCCAGAAAGCGCAAAGGCAGGTTTTAAAAAGTTACTGAGAAATAAAGTACCAAATACAAGCCAAGGCGAAAATATCCTTGGTCGATTTTCGTCACCAAATATACTGATCTTTATTACTTAGACGATGAATTACTCGGCCAGTAGTTACCGAGAAATAAACCACTACATACACACATATACTTGTAGAGAAACTACGGACTCTCATTTGTTTACGCCGGAATCTAAGAAATTAACAATCTCTTTCAACAGAATATAACATATTCTACACATTATATAACACCATAAAAATGTGTTTCCTTGATTTTCTCAAACCCTACGCGTGAGAGTTTATCATATCGTTTTGTTAAGCCCCATGTCATTTATCGATTTACATGGCCATTGCACAATACCAAACAAAAGTTAAACAGTTAATTCCCACGCTCTCCTTAATAGCCAACATGTTTTACCTAAAACTACAAACTAAGAATAACCTCGTCAGTTAGTCAATATGACTCATCTGCAAGAAGAAAAGATAGAAAATATTTGTAAATCAGACACAGAGATAACAATGAAAATATTTTTAAATGAGGCACCGAGATAAAAAAAAAAAAAGAAAATATTGGTAAATTAGTCACCGAGATAAGAAAGAAAACACTTGCAAATAAGTCATCGAGATAAGGAAAAAACACTTGTAAATCAGTCCCGAGATAACAAAAAACATTTGTAAATTAGTCACCGAGATAGTAAAGAAAACAGGTGTAAATCAGTCACCGAGATAAGAAAGAAAATACTTGTAAATCATTAAACGAGATAACGAAAACATTTGTAAATCAGTCCCAAGATAACAAAGAAAGCATTTGTAAATTAGTCACCAAGATGAGAAAGAATACACTTGTAAATCAGTCACGAAATAACATAGAAAACGTTTGTAAATCAGTCATCGAGATAAGGAAGAAAACACTTGTAAATCAGTCACCTAGATAAGAAAGGAAACACTTCTAAACCAGTCATTTAGATATAGAAGAAAACAATTGTAAATCAGTTCCGAGATAACAGAAAAACATTTGTAAATTAGTCACCGAGATAGTAAAGAAAACAGTTGTAAATTAGTCGCGAGATAAGAAAGAAAACATATGTAAATCAGTCATCGAGATAAGGAAGAAAACACTTGTAAATCAGTCCCGAGATAAACAAAAGCCATTTCTAAATTAGTCACCAAGATAAGAAAGAAAACACTTGTAAATCAGTCCCGAGATAACAAAGAAAACATTTATAAATTGGTCACCGAGATAGTAAAGAAAAGAGTTGTAAATCAGTCACCGACGTAAGAAAGAAAACACTTGTAAATCAGTCATCGAGATAAGGAAGAAAGCACTTGTAAATCAGTCCCAAGTTAACAAAGAAACCACTTGTAAATCAGTCATCGAGATAAGGAAGAAAAGATTCGTAAATCAGTCCCAAAATAGCAAAAAAAAAAAAAAAAGAAAGTAAATTAGTCGTCGAGATAGTAAAGGAAACAGTTGTAAACCAGTCACCGAGATAAGAAAGAAAACACTTGTGAATCAGTCATCGAGATAAGGAAGAAAGCACTTGTAAATCAGTCCTTAGATAACAAAGAAAATATTTGTATATCAGTCACCGAAATAAGAAAGAAAACACTTGTAAATCAGTCACCGAGATGAAAAGGAACATATTTTTAAATCAATCACCGAGTTAAAAAAAACACTTGTAAATCAATCACCAATATAAGAAAGAAAACGCTTATAAATCAGTCACCCAACTAAGACAGGAAACACTTGTAAATCAGTCACCAAGATAAGAAAGAAAACATTTGTAAATTAGTCATCGTGGATCACCTGTTACAACAAGAAAAGAAAAAAGAAAATAAATTAGTTACCGTGAGTCACCGGCAACAAGAAAAAATTAAAAGCAAACACTTGTTAACTAGTCACTTGGAAACTACACAAAGGTTGTAATCTATCTATGTTAGCGAGATCTTCGCCCACCCTGTATGAACAAGTTCTCTATAACCAATGCACAGATACTCTCCATAACAAAAGTTTATAATACACTGTATGTTACGGGCATTCTAACATTTCTTGTCACACACGATATCCATATAACACTACGTAAGAACAATATTTGTTCAGACATCGTTTTATAATGATGTATCTCTTTAATTAACGTAATACGGATTATCTGTTATCGTTTCAGAGCTTAAAATATGTTTAAGTTTGTAACTTAACTAATAATCTATTAGGTTATATTTCTGGAATCCATTTATGTTGTCTTTACGATTCTACTATGAAGTAAAAAAGATTCATGTTATCAGACTTCCAAGCGCGTTTGTGTTAGAGAGCAAATAAAACTATGCATGTACTGGAAGCCAGAATTCCAAATGATAAGATTGAACCCAGGGTATTATCTGGAAATAGAGAAATAATATGAAAACAACTCTGTTTTCATAATAAAATAATATTTGTATAATTTAATGAGAACATTTGAACAGGTTCTTTGTAGTGTCATATTGATCTTTCTGTAATCTCATCACCAAATACTGGAGAAACTAAGAGAAATACAGTTTCAGGTGCATAGATAAAGAGCAAGTCGTTTCCCCTTGTTTCGCTGTAACAACTGTCTAACATTACTGTGACGAGTTCTTGTAATAAGTCACACAATTCAATGTTCCATTGTTGTAATGATAATAATTATATACTGTATAATATTATACCTCTCTTGTGTATATTAGATAGGAACATCTGAGCTAATTAACTATTTTCACAGGTTGAAATAATATAATCTTGAGAATTCTGTCTGAGTTCATGTTAGGCTAATTCAAACTACACGTGTAAGTACAAGGTCAACTAGACATGTGCAAGTACAGGGTGTCTCAAAACTAAGTAGAACAAATTCGGGAGAATTTATTGCAGATCAAACTACAAAGTATTAAATTTCTTCAAAATAGCTTCCTTATGCTACAGTGCCGTGCGGAAGGGGCGAGCAGGTTGACGGGCGCAAAATTCTGGAGGAAAAAAGAAAAGAAAAGAAGGAAAGAAAAAAGGGAAAATACGTACTTGGAATGTTACTAGTATGTACTTAAATCCTCTTCCTGCTTTAGAAAGTGGTCCTACAATGTTACCAATGTTAGGAAAATGAATGTGAACATATATAAAATGGAAGGAAAAAGTAATAAAAAGTGCTCAAACTAAGGAAACACAAGGTTTAATTTTGAAATTTTCTTACGTTTTCTGCTAACCATGGTCTGTTGAAACTGGTCTGTACGGGTTCATATGTACGGGTGCGCCGTTGTATACTCTCGCCCTGGGCGCTGATTTTTCAGGGCACAGCACTGCTTATGCATCGACAACAACATACTGTTGCCAGCGCCTCTGCCAGTTTCCGTACGCTTCGTGAAAGGCGTCAACAGGAATCTAGTTCAGGCACCTCCTCACGGTCTCTTTCACGTTATCAATCGTTCTAAAATGATTGGTTTTAAGCTGTTTTTTTATTCTTGGAAACAAAAGTTCAGTGGTGCCAAATCGGGGCTGTAAGTGACTGAAGCAGCGTTTCTACTTTGCGCTTGGCCAGGTACTCAGTCATGAGGAAAGTGATGTGGGATGTGCGTTCCTGTGGTGCTGATCTAAACGCGTTGCACTGTTTTCAACAGGCTTTCCAGGACTTGAACTTAGAACTTACTGTTCATGACATTAAATTCATACCACATGTTCGGTACATGGCTTTTATCTATAACGTTGTTAAATCAGTATTGCGTGAATAATGCTTCACGTGCTATAATCAAAGATTATATACGTCGTGGCATTGAATCAAACCTAAAGAACCGTATACCATCCTGTATGTATGCGAGTCCACGAGATATTAACACTGCTTGCTCTAGGCCCATGACGAACTGTGGGATCAGCCAGTAACACATAGTACTACACATAGTTGATCAGCGACATTTCAGGTGACAGCGCACGTCAGAAAAACAACGGTACCTGTCACTTCTCAAAGAAGCCTGGTACATTACAAGATATAGGGCTTTCGAGAAGTCATTGTATCACTAGATTTCAGTAGGCCTATTACAAATAACAATGTAAGTGTAATTTTAGCTTATTTATGAGGTCCAACGTAAAAGTCCATGCAACTTTCATTTTTTTCTCTAAAACCGAAGTGAAATACACAAGTGGAAGGTTAGTATATATGTAAACGTTATATGTAGGAAATATTGGGCGGAAAGAGTTACGAATTGATACACGGACTTCCCTCCTACATTGTGAAGGGTTGCGCTGATATATTTAAATATCCCCTATTAATTGCATTCAATTTATCACTAAGAACAAGCACCTTCCCAGACAAATGGAAATAACTTTAATTTGTCCAATTCCGAAGTCCAACAATAGTCAAGATATTACCAACTTTCGACCCGTAGCAATATTACCTGCTTTTGCCAAAGTATTTGAACATATCTTGTATCGACGAATCCTTAATCATGTTAAACCGGTTATCTCAATTAAACAACATGGCTTTATTTCACAAAGATCCACAATAACGAATCTTGCAATTATTACAGATTTTATAACGAATTCATTAGATGTAGGCAGTCAAGTAGATGTGATTTATATTGACTTTGAAAAAGCTTTTGATAAAGTTAATCATAACATATTACTAGAAAAATTAAAGCTTTTCTACTTTTCTCCGTCCCTGATTAAATTCTCCTCATCATACCTATCTAATGGTAAACAATCCGTTCTTTTTAATGCATACAAATCTAACGAATATATTGCATCCTCAGGAGTCCCTCGGGGTTCAAATTTAGAACCATTGTTATTTCTCTTGTTTATTAATGACTTACCTGACTGTATTCCTGACCATGAAAAATTACTATATGCCGATGATCTAAAAATATATGCTAAAATCAATTCTGTGGACGGCAACATAAAGCTGCAGCAAGGTCTAGATCATATTGGTAACTGGTTCTCTTCGAATCAACTTGGGGTAAATGCAAGCAAGTGCAAAGTATTATCATTCACTAGCAGCAAATCACCTCGTCACTTTGATTATGAAATTAATAAATATATAGTAAAATAGGCATAATTCAATTAAAGATCTTGGTGTTACGTTTGATGCTAAGTTAACGTTTGACAGTCACCAAGCATTCAAGCTATTAGGATTCATAATTAGAACGGGAAAAGAATTTAAGAACTGTTCAACATTACAGAAGTTGTACAATGCATATGTTTGCTCAAAGTTAGAGTATGCTTCTACTATTTGGAATCCGACTCACATAAAATATCTTAAGCAATTAGAAAGAATACAGACATTTTTTTTAAAATTTCTAACATATAAAGAAACTCACATTTATCCTACTTATGACAGCTGTAAAACCATACTTGCTAACTTTCATCTTCCTACACTAGAACAAAGGCGACACGTGATTGATTTATTATTCATTTAAAAAGTAACGCAAAATATTTTGGATTGTCCTGATTTAGTTTCTTTATTGAATTTTCATGTCCCCACATTAAAAGTACGTAGAAACACTGGTCTTTATTACTGCAAAAAATCAAGAACTAATATAACAAGGGATCTATTTACATTTGAGCAGTCTCGTGGCAAATATTACAATGAGTGCTTAATTACAAACGTGTTTTCCCGCAGTGAGCTCCCACAACTTCGATAATCTTCATTCCTAATAGCCTAAACGTCCGTCCTCAACCATTAAAAATTCAACAAACAAAAGTAATTGGAAGAAATTTATGTATGTTTATGGATTGTGTATTGTAAGAATTTCTATATGTTTATTGCTACTTATTGCTATTACTAGGAATGCAATGGATGTACCCGATTGCAATGAAATGAGCTGAGCGAGCTTAAACTACGTAATCATTCCTGGCCATTATGCAATAATAAATGTCATTTTTAATTGTTGACAAAAAAATCACGTGAAAACTTTTTCCCCATGTTAAGTCTATGCAAGCGTTTTTCGGTCATTATTCCTCGATGGTACATCGGATTTTTGATTTCGACCTATGTTCTCACTCAGCACGACATACTCTATCAGCGTGCTAAGTTTGGTTGAGATCGGCCAAACGGTCTAGGAGGAAGCGTTTTTCGGTCATTATTCCTCGATGGTACATCGGATTTTTGATTTCGACCTATGTTGTCACTCAGCACGACATACTCTATCAGCGTGCTAAGTTTGGTTGAGATCGGCCAAACGGTCTAGGAGGAGTTCGCGGATAACCAAACGGCTAACCCGAGTATAAGAGCTTCGCTTCGCTCAGCTCAATGATGAAATCACCAATCTGGAGGACGACAGCTTTGTATAATAGAATGTGTTCAAATAACAATGAATTTGATATATGTGATATGTCGCCTAAGACATTTAGAAATGCCATTATCATAAGTTATCAAGAGTTATGAACATGTAATTGCGTAATTTGCAACACTGTAATTGGGCTATAGCCTGTTGTGTTTACAATAAATAAATAAACATGCCATTCATTTGTTGTTGTCAGGTTTTACCTCAAATTACAACATTACAATTAATTAGAAATACAATTACAATTGTGCGTAAAGACCACAAACATATGATAGAAGGCATCTTCGAAGCACTCTTCAAAAGAATACTCGCGGCCTCACAACGAACAAATCGTCTGATTTCACGGCTCACTGTTGTTTCAACGTCTTTACGTTCTAAAAAGCGTGTTTCACGCTACGATTCCTTCAGCTTTGGTATAAGGTGGAAGTTACATGGTGATAGGTCTCGGGAATAAGATGATATTTGAGTACTTTCCATCTCCATCATGCGAGAAGATTCAAGTTGCCGTATGAGCTGTCGCGTTGTCATGAAGGATGAGTGCGTCGTGTTGACGTTGAGGGCATTTCTCCCGAAGAGACTGAGGTAGTAGATGTCGTTCCAGGAAAGCGCAGGAGTAGGGCAGTGCGTCCACAGATCGGTCATGTGGCATTACTGAGGCATCATGACCCTACCATCACTGGATTCTTTGGGAGATTACTTCCAAGGAATCTATGCGAAACTGGTGTGTGTTTCTAGCCTTTACCAACAACTGTAAATGTGCTTATAATGATTTGCAATGTTGTAATCCGACGTAAAACACGTTAATACGTTACGCTCATTTTTCTCATGTTATCATCAGATGAAAAAATGTATGCTCATCCGGCTCCTTACATGTAACGTTTACATATGTACCCTAACCTTCCATTTGTATATTTCAGAACTCTCTTCGTTTCCAATTTAGTTAAAAATCAGGATGCAAGTTTGCGTGGTCCTGGGTTCCATTCCCGGTCGGTGCTTCCCCAATTTTCGGTGTCCACAAAGCGTCGTGAGGCGAACTGGGAAGTCATGTGAATAAAAGAAGTGACGGTCACTAGGTCTAGAAAGCTCATGATACGCCGGATAGCGATAGGACAACTCGTGTGGAGCGACAGTCTAGCCGTTACGCCACAAATCTAGCCGTTACGCCATGTGGTTTGGTTCAGTTGCCATGATTTTTGAGATAACCCTCGTACTTACCACAAACATAGTGACGTTGTTTGGATGTGGGATGGATTTTAGGAGAAGAAAAATAAAAGTTCCTAATTCATAGAGAACTGAAGAAAAAGAGGATGAAAGCATATATGCATGGAGTGTGACGTTGTATGAATGTAAGACATGGACTCTAGGAGAAGAAAACCAGAAGCTTGTAACCGGAGATATTGACAGAATTAACAGAAGTGTGACGAAACCATATGCGTGGAGTACGGTGATATATAGAAGTCAGGCATGGACTCCACGAAAAGAAAAACGAAGAAAGGAAGCCTTCGAAATATGTGTTGTGGAGAAATGGTGAAACTTGGGTAGGAAAGGTATCAATGAAAGAGTAGGTGACAAGAGATGTATAAAGACCATTTGGAAAATAAAAAATATGATCAATAGACATACGCCGTTAGTTATGGAGGGTATGGAAGAAGGTTGATTTGAAAAATGAAATGAAATCTTTAAGTTTTATATCCCACGTTAATGTCGATTAGGCTAAAGGAGACGGTGATGATGAGAGATGAATAAAATGGTGGAATGAAGAAAGTGGAAGGAAACGTGAGAACCCCGACAAAACCCACGAACACGATGTTAGTCCACCACAAAGTTCACACGGCGCGAGCTGGGATCGAACCAGGGACCCCAAGCGCCGGTGGTGAACGCTCTACCACTGAGTCACCCCGCCTTGGAGGTGGATATGAGTTTACCATCCTTTTCAATAGCGAGGCTATATAAGACGTGGACCTAGAGTTAACGTAAAACCCGAACCACATGAGCTCTCATCGGGAATCGAACGCAGGTCTCCCCCGCCAAAGGCAAATACGCTAACCGCTTAACCACGAGAGAGCTCTCTGTTTCAAAAGGAAAAAAAAATACCTACAAAAAGGCAGTGACTGAAATATATTGAACATAATACAACATGTAGGGAAGAAAAAGTACATGGAAATGAAAAGTCTGGCCCAGGATAGGGAAGTGTGGAAAGCTGTGTCAAACAATAATACAAGATGTAGGGAAGAAAAAGTACATGGAAATGAAAAGTCTGACTCAGGATATGGAAGAGTGGAAAGCTGTGTCAAACAATAATACAAGATGTAGGGAAGAAAAAGTACATGGAAATGAAAAGTCTGACTCAGGATAGAGAAGAGTGGAAAGCTGTGTCAAACAATAATACAAGATGTAGGGAAGAAAAAGTACATGGAAATGAAAAGTCTGGCTCAGGATATGGAAGAGTGGAAAGCTGTGTCAAACAATAATACAAGATGTAGGGAAGAAAAAGTACATGGAAATGAAAAGTCTGGCTCAGGATTTTGAAGAGTGGAAAAATGTGTCAAACAATAATACAAGATGTAGGGAAGAAAAAGTACATGGAAATGAAAAGTCTGGTTCAGGATATGGACGAGTGGAAAGCTGTGTCAAACAATGATACAAGATGTAGGGAAGACAAAATACATGGAAATGAAAGCTCTGTCTCAGGATAGGAAGGAGTGGAAAGTTGTGTCAAATAATAAGTCAATATGTAGGGAAAAAGTTGTATAGGGAAATGAGTCTAGCTTAAGGAAACCAAGAGTGGAAACCAACGTCAAACCAATCCAGGCATTGCGGACTTGAAAAGAAATAAGAACACACACTTACTGAATACCCTGTATTACTTTTAGTGGTGACAACCACCTGAATAGTGAAATTGTTGCTTTGTGGGAGCGACAACGTGTAATACGAAGCCAACCAAAATGTAAAAACATAAAAGTACTTCCCTTTCGTATTAAAAGCCACGACAACGAAAGATAGAGAGAAGCCATTAACTTGCTTTAGCGATGGTTTGAGGAATTGAACATAATGGCCACACTTCCCTTACGCAATTTCCGGCTCACTAGACTGGAAACGCTAAGATAAGAAGAGATTCGCGTTTCATGTACTATCACGTACCCCAACCCCCTAAAACCCCTATTCTTGTCCTAGCTTCAACATCCCATCTTTACATCTTAGTTAAATGGTATATATGTTACAGTACAAGCCTGCACTGGAAAATAATATACTATAAGTTTAGCTCATCACACAAAGCTAAGTTAAATTACATTGCAAAGAAGGCTTATTTCTTAAAAATAATAACGGAACACATTTGTTAACTGTTGTCTTATGGAACGGCTAATATGCTAATATGCCTTAATATGGAACGGCAGTTAACGAATTACTCGTATGTTCGATTACCTCAATGTTGACCCATCGTAGCGAGATAATTTAAGAGATTCTTGATAGGGTAGGTCGAGGAACTTAGGCCCGATGTCGCAACTAATGAAGAATTGAACCTACGTGCTGAGCACACATCGCTTAATTGATACATTGTTTGGCCTGGATTAATCTTTGTTAGCTGTATTGTATTATTTGTTAGTAAAGAAATGAATTGCAATTAAAAAATATTAGTTAAGGGGCAATTTTAAGGTGGTATCTTCCTTTTCATGTTTGTAAGTAAATGTTTATACAGGGTGTTACAAAAATTTCTCACATTATTTTGGAAATAGATTTCTCACACCAAAATAAAAAAAAAAACATTCCATATGAACCTGTGGCCTTAAGCAGGCCCGTAGCCAGCCCCAAAACTTAGGGGGGACCCGGCTGAAGTTAGGGGGGGGGCCGATCCAACCATATGATAGTTCATCACCATATTATAGTTCTTTTGCAAGCCTACTGTAAAAGTTTTGGGGGGCCAGCCAAAATTTAGGGGGGGGCGGCCCCCCTAGACCCCCCTGGATACGGGCCTGGCCTTAGTGCCTAGTTTCCTAGTTATAGGGTGGCGAAAACGTGAAGAAATGAACTTTAAAGGTCCATAGTTCCACTACTATATGGCTAATCGTAGTCGGGTCAAGATATCACTGAGGAACTAGTATGTGAACAATCCGAATATCTATCTCTCAGAACCTCCGGTACTTGCATAATCATTTTTAGAGAGGCTGTTTGGAAGTACTTGATCACTCTCCATCTATCTCTCTAAAAATTGATGTGCAAGTACTGAGGCATTCTTAAACATGGATATTTGGATAGTTCATATACCACTTCCTCAGTAATGTCTTGACCCGGCTACAATAGATCCCATAGTAGTGAAGCTGTGAAATTTTAAAGTTCACTCGTTTCACGTTTTCGGTACCCTATAACTCCGAAACTATCCAGTTTTGAGCACAGGTTCATATGAACTTTTTTTTTCTTATTTTGATGTGAGGAATCTGGTTCCAAAATATTGTGACATATTTTTTTTTAACACCCTGTGTATATTTAACTGTCCGTGTGTCCGTGCGGAAGAGATAAAATCACAAGAACTACTTGATAGGTCACCATAAACTGTGGCCAGGATGTACGAGGGTCCAGAGTTAGGAATCGCGTTTGTTCGTTAACGGAGGTGATCCATACACCGGAAGAGATAAGAAAGATTCCCAGTTTTAACGTTGATCACTATAGAACAAAAACGGTAATAGATAGCGAAAAGAGGTTTTCTGCAAACAATTACGCATCCCAAGAATATATTCCATCTCCACTCTAATATCTCTATTGAAACCGGAAGTGATAGAAATCCACTACAACTTCCGGTTTCAATATTAGCCCAGGAGTATCCAGTGACATCTATGTTGATGTCATGAAAACGTATCCCTTATTAATCGTGGAGATGCTGAAATTTGTTAGTGGATGAAAGGCAAGACTTAGTTCTACTATTTATCCTTAGATGTCAGCACCTCACTGACAGAAAAAAATGTGTGTTAGTAGGTGACGGGCCTAAGGAAGCATTCAATTATAACACACATGTGATTGTTTTGACGATAAAATAGGATGGGCAAAACCGGTTTTTTATAAAAACCGGAAATCGGTTTCTAGAGAAATCAAAATCCGAAAAACAAACATTTCGGTTTTCTTCAAAACTGGTTTCGCTTTTCTTCAAAACCGTCTCGGTTTTCACCGAAACTGGTTTCAGTGAAAACTTTTGGAAATTATTTCTGTGGAAACGGAACCAGAGAACAACGAAACACTATTCTGATCAGAAATAAAAGAATTTTTTGAAAAAAAAAAAAAAAGGAACAGGATTTGAAGAAAACCAAAACCAAATCCGGTGAAAACCGAACCAGTTTTGGAGGAAACCCATAACCGGTTTCAGTGTAAACCGAATCGCTTTTGGAGAAAACTGAAACTGGTTATCGGTGAAAAACGGAACTGGTTTTTGGAAAAAACCGAAACAACTTTTTTGAAAATTTTTGAAAGCCGGTTTCGGTTTTTCTAAAAACCGACAACAGAAAAACCGGTTTTTGTGCCCACAATTACGATAAACAATTAGCAACTTCGGGATCTATTTCGAGATTAGAAAAGGAAAACCTTTGTCTTTAATCTCCGGTCAGTGTTGCTAACCTCAAGCAGCATAAAATCTGTTCAGAATATCAGAATTTTCCTTTTTCAGTTCAAATGTTCCAAAATGCAAATAATTGTTTTAAACAGTGATGTGAATGCTCTCCTCACGCGCATACAATAACTATGTCCTATATAACGGTCTAGACATTCTTTTAACAGTAAATGAAAACCTGGTATTACAGCACGCACATTGGAAAATAACACCTGGAACTCAAGGAGTTAATCTACATAGAAGAAAAGCGACAAGAGACAACAAGACACAGGTTTCTTTTTGGACTAGATTTAGCGTCATAAGAATAACTATACAAATTTTCCTCTCAACTTTCAATTCAAACCGGAAGTGACTGAAATAAACTCCTTCCGGTTTTAACGTTGATTGTTATATTGTGAAAACAATAACAGATAGCAAGAAGTGGTTTTGTGCAATCAATTAAGCGGTCCAGTAATATATATACCGTCTGTCCTCTGAACTTTCTACCAAAACCGGAAGTGATAGAGATGTACTGATACTTCCGGTTTCAATAATAATTGAGAAACCATTACGGCATACAAATCTAAACTCTTTCACGAATAGGAAACCCTTGAAAACATTTAATTACTGTATTTGCAAGAAAATAGTCTGAAAAATTTAATATTGTTACTAAAACTCCAACTGACCAAAGCAATATATTAAGAGTAAATAAATTTGTTACAGTTTGGGTTATGTAAAATAGCCTTCCTCAGACATGTAATATATATATATATATATATATATATATATATATATATATATATATATATATATATATATATATATATATAAGGGCGGATCTAAGGGAGGGCTAAGGGGCTATAGCCCCCCCCTTGACGCTTAAGTTTACCCTGGATAAAATGGACTTCAATTCTGCTTTACACTGGATAAAACGGCAAATTATGGTTTAGCACCTCCCTTGATGATATCCTGGATCCACCACTGTATATATATATATATATATATATATATATATATATATATATATATATATATATATATATATATATATATATATATATATATATATATATATATATATATATATACTGCTTTGGTCAGTTGAAGTTTTAGTAACAATATTTCATTTTCCACAGCTACAATGAATAGTTTACAAGATGAAAAATTTAAGAATCAAAGGATACCAATCGTTCGTTAGGGAAGAAAGAGGACAAAATGGCGGCTGCAGGTGGTAGTTCCGATGCATTGTTTCTAGAGATGAAATGAAAATGTTTCACGTTAACGTCCCACGATTACGCTCTTTAGGCTCAGAGAGAGATGGATAATTAAGGCAAGTGAATGATTAGGAAATATTTGGTGCAATGAAAATGTGGGAGAAAATGGAAGTATCCCGAAAAAATCTCACCGACACTATGTTGTTTATCACAAACTTACTTGGGCGGGTACTGAACCAGGAACCCCACCTAGCAAAGGTAAACACTCTACGACTGAGCCACCGTGCCCCTTAAATTGTTTCTAGAACTCTTAGATCAAAGTTCAGTTACAAAAGCATTTTAGTAAAAAAATAAAAAAAGTTAGTTTAATAATGTTAGCAAAAGCTGTTGTTAAAAATGTACTTGATTTCATTTATAAAAAAAAACTTATCACTTAAAAGTTATTAACGAAATAACACTTGATTATAGATATTAAAGCTGTTTGAATTCGAGGGAAAAGAAACTTTAATATGTTATCCATAAGATTGTTAAACTGACACACAATCATAATCATACGTCTTGCAAATAAAATCAGAAAATTAAACACACTGCTGAACATGACTGCACTTATTTAATATAAAAACACATTTACACGTGACGTTTCGATCTTCTAGCCAAGATCCTCATCAGACGTAAACTCTGATTCAATTGATACCTTGAACCATAGTAATGTTTTCCAAATAACAACCCCCAGCTATACGTCAGGTCGGGTACTTCTGGGACTACCCACATAGAATATATGAAGCTCAGAATAAAATGGTTTCCCGACGAAGAACCAGTTGTTAGAACCAGTTGAAATTTTATACTAAAACAAGAGTGGTTTTGCATCTGCTTGGTTTACGGCACCATTTTCTTCTCGGCTGCCAATTTGAATTTAGGCAACCAATAAAACACAAACATTAATAGGTATGTATAACTTCCAGGTATTTGATAAGATTGTTAGGCCACCAGTACGGCACCTGTGTTATGGTGGGTTGTATAGCTTGCAATTTTTGGAACGAAAGCAATGCCCGTTTGATAAGCCATAATGACAAACAGTCCCGGGCTGAACGAACCTGGCTTTTTCATTTACCTGTCATTAACACCCTTAAGTAACAGAAGACATCCCTTCTTCTACCAGGTGAATCTTATTTTGATGATTTTTGTTGCGCATTTCTCTCGCGGAAGATGCACTCTTCGTTTTAACTCTAGTCTTTTGTTTTTGAGACGAGATTCGGATAGAGACGAGAAATTTCACGTCTCGTGGAAAACACTAATTCAAACATTGCCTATCTTGGATTTGCGTTTGAATACTGACTGCCATATTGTGGAAGAAACACAGCAAATTCACTCTACTGGTAATCTCTTAACATGTTCCCTTAAGGCGGGAAAAAGTTAAAGCATTTCAAATAGTTTCTAACGTACATACTCTTTAAGCCTCAATGATTTGAACCTATACATTAATCGAAAGTAAAACATATAGAAAGTGAAACAATAGAACATCGTAGATACAAGCAAAATACTCTTCTAATAAATCATTTTGACAACAGATAGCGCAGTTGTCGTCAGCAGACATAGAAGAAATTATTTTATTTGAGATTACCTCTGAAGATTAACCATTGGTTCACCACACAACGAATGCATATGCATACATATATGAAACTTACATGCAATAGATGATTTCAAGGGGGAGGGGGGAAGAGAGAATAACTGAAGACTAAACACTAATGTTGAGGGGAGGAGGGAGTATAGAAGGTGTTTCCCAGACAATACGCGACAAAGATGCTATCTGGCGGTGGAAATGAAAAATGATGTGTTTGCGGTGACAGGTGAATGCACTAAATGGCCGTCAAGCGTAAGAGACGAGATCTGGTTGAATAAAACAATTCCAGAGCAATGGGGGAAGGGAAATATTAAGGGGGTGATCAAGGGCATGGGGGAAACAAGTCAGAAGGGAGAGAATATATACCTCTTCACTATCTTATTTCGCGGATAAGAGCAGAGTTAACAAACCTCTAGAACCAAAAAGTTGGTGATAGTCTCGAAACGGGGAAATATAATGTTATTAGGCTTCCGAAGCAGGGTGCGTAATAATCAGTCAAAGCAAAGTAGGGGGAGAATACAGGAATGTAAAGAAACTCTTTGCACTGGAATGCTTCAACATAAAGTCCAAACTTTTGAATATAACATTTGAACTTTATTAAACTATGTAAGATTGAGGATACCACCAACAAATTAGTTCATCTGTTAATTACTTATGAAATTAGATTAAATCTTTCAGTTTAATGTCCCACGCCCTTTAGGCTAAGTGAGAAAGATGATTAAGGCAAGTGAGTTATGGTAGAAGAATATTGCTGAAATGAGAATTGTTAAAACAAACAATTGCATTAGCTGCTCCAAATGTTAAAACTGATCCAAAGGATGGGGTTAAGTTCCAAAGTTGGTAATCCGTTTCTAGCAAAAATTTTGAAAATTTACCGGGAAGAAATGAATAATTCACTTGTTTGTGTGCTTGGTAATGTATAAGGAGAGCAAAAGTTGTGTTTATTTTCTTACATAAATGGTTCTAAACATGCAACTATTTGGCAAGCGGAGGGAACTACTTGGCGCAAGGTTACTTCATGGTAGGATTATGGGAATGTAATCAGCATTTGTTTTGTAAACATGGCTGGTGATAATCAGGAAAATCTATTAAAAGGTAAAAGTCATGACTTAATGAATCTAAAAATAGACTGTAGAAAATGTGGTAAGGAAATAAGTGTAAAGAAACGTGGAGAAAACGGTAAGTAACATAACCAACATGGCGGCAAGGTTCTAGAACACAAGTCCTTCCCATTTAGCTATAATAAAGACAGAACACAACGAGTCCTGCGAGGCTCTAACCCGCCTTCACTCGCTAGCGCTTGCTCGGCAGTACTATTAGAACTAAATATTAAACTTTGGTACACAAAGGAACCAATTATTACGCTTTTAGCTAAAAACCAGACGAACGACCAACTTCGGAATAAATGGCAAAGGATAGAAGAATATATATATATATGTCTAATCCTGTTATCAACTATATTCAATCTTATTGTACGTACAATAAATACTTGTGTTCTTCAATACATCTTTATTATTAATCTGTGCCCAGTGCACTCTTTACTTATCATAATTCATCTTTATCATTCCACAGTTATTATATATTTAATATCCACAATATCTTCTTAATATATCGTATCCAAGGATGTTATAAATAGAGGATCTGCCCATATGTATCTTCATCCTATTAAATCGACGAAGCCAAAAAACAACCGAGCATCGGCACGTCTGATTGGCTACTCTCGTTTCTGCCATCGTCTGATTGGATACTTTCGTTTCCGCCATGATTGTTGGTTCAAAACATTGCGATCCTATTGGGCGGAGTGGGTAGAGTAGAGGTGACGAAACTGTGACGTATGGCTTCAAGATTTTGTTGTAAGGGCAGATCCTCTATTTTATAAGACCCTTGGTTCATATTGTAAACATCAGCTTATATATTCATCGTAATTCTGTCACAGAATATATCCCCTTAACTACATATCGGACATTCTCATATTTGTAAGCACTTCTATCCCAATCCTATTTTAAACAAGAATGTGGGAGAATACTGGAGTACTCTAGTAGGAAATGTAGGAGAAAATCCACGGATACAATGTTGTTCACCACTAAACTTACTTCGACGGAAATCGAACCAGGGACCCCCTGTACCAGAGGTAAGTGCTCTACCACAGAGGTTAATTAGGCCTACTTACGAATTAAATATGAACTACTGTAGTTAATTTGCAAATTTCTGATAACTGTGTCAAATTATCGACTCCCACTGAAATTATTGGTGAGGAGGAAGTTCGTTCAAAAAATAACGCATGTGTAAGAATTTTTCCATTTTCCAGGATTTTGCACTGATCCAAACACTCAAATATAGGAAGTCCTGGAACAAAATATGTGTCTTTTCGTGCATCTGTCTGAGTTCCCACGTGATCCACCATCCCATGCTATGGTAAGCACACGTGTCTTCGGTGGTAGACACGGATTCGAAACGGAAAAGATAAAAATGTGTCAGCCTATTATATTTCCACAACCAAAAGAAATTCAGTCTCCTCCCCCCACTTTACCCCAACCTACCCTATATATATATATAAATTCAAGAAACTTTGTAGAGAAAACTTGTGTGTTCGAGAATTTACGCTAGCGGTCTACAAACCGTTGAGTTACCTAGACACTATATATGAAAATAATGATACTAGTATGTTTTCGCATTCACAGACCAAATTATGTGCAAATTGCGTAAAAACTACAATGCATACACATATTTATGTACAAAAAGGAGGTTGTATTTGGGGGCAGAAGAAAGAAACACGGACTCGATTCCTGGCGGGAATTCATGTACTTTGAATTCCATGTTAAACTGTAGGTCTATGTTCCTTATAGCCTCGATACTGAAAAGACGCGAAATTCTAATCCAATGAATTAAATAGTCCGTGAACGTCACAGATATGAAGAAACTGTTTCTTTGGCATAGCTTTAACGTCCCCAAGAATAGCTTCCAACTCTACAGTAATTCACCTATTAGAAACCGAAATTTTGGATCTACTATCATCTAGTTTCGACATTGATTGTCATAAAGCAGAAACGGTGATAGATAGCGACAAAGTGTTTTTGATATGAATTCAACGTCTCAATAATAAATTTCTTCTCAGTCCATGTTTCTCTATTGAAACCACAAATGAAGCTTCCCCATGGGTAACAGGTAAGCACACGCGCTTTTGGTGAGGAAACTCATGTGGTTCGGATCCCCCATTAAGCTGTAAATTCACGTCTCATATAGCCTCACTGCTGCTGAAATGGACGCCAAACTGAAATAAAATCAAACCAGAATTGGTAAAACTTCTACTATTACTTTCGGCTTTAATACTGATCCCTATAGAACAGAAGCTTTCATAATTAGCGAGAAACGGTTTTCGTTACGCTATACATGATAACTAGAACAACCCATATTACGCTTTATTTTTTGTTTAACTATGCTTTATTTTTTTTTCAAATTATGCTTTATTACGCTTATTGTCAATTTCAATCATTGTTTTACATTAATCGTGTATAATGTATAATATTTACTATACATTAACTATTCTAAATATCTAGATCCATTTATTAATATTTTATGCAACTAGTTTCTTTCATTATTTAATGAACTTCCTACTTAATGCACTGTAAAGAGATATGCTTTACTCGAGTCAGTTTTTCTTATCATTTGTGTGAGCCTTAGAGGTGCATACATACAGAAAGGGAAAGTAAAAGATGCCAGCAAAAAGTTCAGAAAGTGCTCAAGTTAAAGAGGTACACATAACACTATAGTGTGGAATTCTTGTGTACTATTCATTGTTGGCGGAAAGTTTTCTTCTTCTTTTCCTTTTTTCTTTTCTCCACAATAAAAGATTACACCGAAAAGTTTACAGAAATAAAAATAAGGTTTTCATTGTTGCAATGTTATGTTCTCAAAGATTTTGCATTGTAAATATTTTTTTTTATTAATATAGTATGTTAAACTTGCAGTTAAACAGAATTGTCCAAGAATTGTGCTATTTACTTTCAATTATGTCAATTATGCTTCATGCTTTATTTTCTAAAGTTATGCTTTTAAAATTAGTTTCTTCTTAGACAACCACAACCATGTTCAAGGTACCAACCATATGTATAAATTGCTGCTATGCTTTTTATGCCTTTGGGTTGCCCTAATGATGACATTCAAAAATCAGCCATCGATAATCCGATTCCTTCAGATGTCCAACATGGATTTCGGAGCGCATATTCAAATTTACCGCTTTGGCGTGCCACTGTTTTCTGAAGGCGCCGTGTATGGTTTGATGGCGCTGTACTCAATGATCAGCTATTGAATCTAGCTTGCATCTCCTAACAGAAAACGCTACTCATTCAGTCTCATTTTTATCATTTATTTGCTTCTAGATATTCTCATTACTTGAACTAAACCGCTGTAGAACTGTCTTATTTGGCGACTATATTTTCTTCATTTAAGGGACTGTACAGGTAGTCAATTTTATGTGAAATATATAAACCATCCAATATCCGATCTTATCGAAAATCCGGCACTTCTCAGATGCCGGAATTTGAATGTCAACCTGTACAATCCGCATCTCAACAATATATTCCATCATCATTATTCTTCTATTGAAACGAAGTACTAGATCTTTCATACTTCCGGTTTTAACAATAGACTCGTATAGTTGGTATATGTCACAATGTACAGGAGAAACTCACTTCCTTTAGTAAATAAATTGATCTCTCAGCATTACAATCTATGGAGAACGATAGACTATTTATTGGATGATTTATTCTCAAGAGAACAGCTTCCGGTGCCAGTTATTCTAGCTTCTTGAATCGGAGTTTGTAACCTCTTAATTCAAATAGTGAATCCCCAATTACTTCACAATGCATAACCATGAACCAGAGACTTTTTGCTTTCACTAGAATCGATTTTAGACTATTCGTCCCAAAGGGACATGCATTAAGAGCCTGACATTCTAAAAATAATAAAAAAAATACCATTATTCTTTTGCTTGTTTATTCATGAGTGAAAGGAGATAATGAAATGCAACTTACCACAATCATAGATAATGCTATTCTACAGCAGAAAATATGAATCTCAAGAATTTTCAGTGTTGCCATCCACATAAATTACAGTGCTGCCATCCATAGAAATTACAGTGTTGCCAGAATAACATTTCCCCAAAAACAAAGTTAAGACAGCGACTAGAGGAACGAACTCAACTGCATTTGATTACGTATCATGTTGACTTCGAATTCTGTGAACTAGTTTTTAAATAATAATTATATTTAGTTTGTAATATACAAAATAGTTTTAACATACAGTTTAAAATTAAATAATAATGTTACTTAAGAAGTATCACAATTCACCGGACACCAAAACAACATGATACGTAATCAAATGCAGTTGAGTTCGTTTCTCTAGTCGCTGCCTTAACTTAGATTTTGGGGGAAATGTTATTCTGGCAACACTGTAATTTCTATGGATGGCAACACTGAAAATTCTTTAGGTTCATATTTTCTGTTGTAGAATACCATTATCTATGATTGTGGTAAGTTACATTTCATTATCTCCTTTCACTTATGAGTGAACAAGCAAAAGAAAAATGGTAAATTTTATATTATTTTTTTTTTAGTAAGTCAGGTTCTTAAGTTGTGTGCTACAAAGTAATTTATTTTAAAAAAAGAAATATTTTAGTTTTACGTCCCACGATTATGCTTTTTAGGCTAAGGGAGACGGATGATTAAGATAAGTGAATGATGACGGTATATTTGGTGGAATGAAAATGTGGGAAGAAACAGGAGTACCATGAGAAAACTAGGGATACAATGTTGTCCACCACAAACTTACTTTGCCGGGGATCGAACTAGAGAACCCGCGAACCGGAGGTAAGCACTCTACCACTAAGCCATTGTGCCCCCAACTCAATTTAAGAATCTTATATACTTGTTATTATTAAGGAACAAGAACAATTACAGGTTGTAATCATCTTTGTTGAGAGATTTTCTTACTTTCTGTGTTTCCATGGAAATATGTCAACATTGAATTTCAGTTTTGGGTGTCCGAAGCACGTTTTAAATACGGTAAACGTACAGAAAATGACGTATGCGAGAGCTTCGAATCATATAAGAAGAGAAAAAAAAAGTATTGATCCAATATTATTATTGTGAGTATGGAAACACTGAATAGTCAAAAATCATCTCCGTGACAATTTTTTTTTATTTTCCTTCCTCCCTCTGGTGAACCGATGCTAAATTAGGTCTAACCGAGTCATTCAGCCGTCAAAAACAGTTAATAGCTTGTGACAAACAGAATTGACTCTTTAGCGTTCCCTATGAATGGAACGGGAAAGAGAAAAAAAAAGTGTCATCCATTTATATTTGCACGACTAAAAGAAATTCTGACCCCGCTCCCCTACTTTACCCCAACCTACCCTACGCACATATACAATAAATTCAAGAAAATTCGAAGAGAAAACTTGTGTGTTCGAGTATTTACGCTAGCATTCTACAAATCATTCATTTATCTAGACAGTATTTTTGATAATAGTAATAATAATAATAATAATAGTAGTAGGCTTTCGCATTCATAGACCAGACTTTGTGCAAATAGTGTAAAAACCACAATGCATACATACATTTATGGATAAAACGAGGTTGTATTTGGGGCAGAAGAGAGAGAGGTCAATAGCCCTGACGGGCACAAAAGAGAGTCCGTTTCTCTCTCCGCCTCGCCCCCGAAAAAAGATTAATTCTGATTTACGATGTCTAAGTCAATACATTTTCTGGGCAGTTTATCTGGTAACAGTGCACATTATTAACGAGTTGTAACATTTCAACTTTGTGTGTTTTTTTTTTTCTTTTTATTTGAAACACACCTAAACAGTATTTAGTCATGGTATATGCATGAAAGGCACAGATTAGGTACGACAGCACAAAAAATGCTGAACTTTTTGATATTTTTCTATGTATGTACATTTCATACACAATCCCACAAACAAGTCCCATAGTTGCTGTTTCACTAAATCACATATCACTGTAGATTCAATACTATCAACACTTCATTAGCTGTGGTTCGTAACTCAACGCACAAAGAACATATCCTACACCAAAGCTCATTGTTAACATGATATTTAAGTTATGTGTTTGTTTTTATTCTCTCGAGGCCTATATGTTCGTTTTTTTTTTTTTTTTTTTTTTTGTTGCTTTCTATTCACCACAGTCATTGATGCCTGGGACAGTCATATCTTAAATCTGAGTCTCTGTACAGTATGAGCTCTCCTACGTGACCCGATACTATCTTTTTTTTAAAAAAATTATATCCATGCTCGTATGGTCATACGACGTTTCTATACAATCTCTTTTCAAACAAGATTATGAAACTAGCGCGAAAATGGTTGATTTTGTTTCGATTAGCTGATATGAAGTTCATGATTTGGCTTTATTATTATTATTATTATTATTATTATTATTATTATTATTATTATTATTATTATTTGGACTAAAACTTCTTTTCGCACTGCTCTAGCAAAAGTTCATATTTTCTTCATTAGATAGATTAGATGGTAATACGTTTGGAGCAAAAGGAACAATTTGAAGATGGATCAACATTCTGAAGTCAATGGCTGTAGAACATGAGTAGGATATTATTAACGTTCTCTCGTAAAGTACTATTTTGTGGGACCTTGAATAAAGAGTTGAGAAAAAGATTTATAAAGTGCTTCGTGTGGGGTATTGTACTGTATGAGGCAGAAACATAGACATTACGCAAAAATGATGAAAAACGACCGGCAGCTTTCGAAATGTGGATATAGAGAAGAATGGAAAGAATTAGCTGGGTCGAGCGGAAAATAAATGAGAGTTTGTTAGAAATGGTGGGGGAGAAAAGAACAATGTTATATATTATTAAGAAGAGGAAGAGAAACTGGTTGGAACATTGGCTAAGAAGGAACTGTATCATGAGGGACGTGATAGAAGGTATGGTGGCAAGAAAGAGAGGGAAGGGGCGAAGGAGACTATAATTAATGGACGATATTAAAACAGAGAAAACGTACGTGAAGACAAAGAGGTCAGCGGAAGACTGTGGAGCATGGAAGCTTCTCAGTTGCAGCAAGTGAGCTACCAATAATGGCAGGATACCTATGATGATGATGATGATGAAGGTTGTACTTAATGTTCTTGGGTAGTATCTGTATTCCTGGTACTCAACAGTTTACTTCTATTAAACACAACTCCTCATTACAGGTCTCTTACGTTCTACACCACCACTTGTTACTGATATACATAATACATATGTAGTAATATGTTTACTGATCAGTTACATTGCACACTATTGACTTTTATTAACGGATTATTCAATATTGTTTGTTTCTGGTCATTTATTTTACACTATTTCATATTACTGATAGGCGACTGTATTACACATCACTGCTTTTTGTTACTGATAGGTTATATTACACATCACTGCTTCTTATTACTGATAGGCTATATTACACATCATTGCTTCTTATTAGTGATTGGATATATTAAACCTCACTGCTTTTTATTACTGATAGGCTATATTACACATCACTGCTTCTTATTACTGATAGGCTGTATTACAGATCACTGCTTCTTATTACTGATAGGCTATATTACACATAAATGCTTCTTATTACTGATAGGCTATATTACACATCACTGCTTCTTATTACTGGTAGGCTATATTACACATAAATGCTTCTTATTAGTGATAGGCTATATTACACATCACTGCTTCTTATTACTGATAGGCTATATTACACATCACTGCTTCTTATTAGTGATAGGCTATATTACACATCACTGCTTCTTATTACTGATAGGCTGTATTACAGATCACTGCTTCTTATTACTGATAGGCTATATTACACATAAATGCTTCTTATTACTGATAGGCTATATTACACATCACTGCTTCTTATTACTGATAGGCTATATTACACATCACTGCTTCTTATTACTGATAGGCTATATTACACATCACTGCTTCTTATTACTGATAGGCTATATTACACATCACTGCTTCTTATTAGTGATAGGCTATATTACACATCACTGCTTCTTATTACTGATAGGCTGTATTACAGATCACTGCTTCTTATTACTGATAGGCTATATTACACATCACTGCTTCTTATTACTGATAGGCTATATTACACATCACTGCTTCTTATTACTGATAGGCTATATTACACATCACTGCTTCTTATTACTGATAGGCTATATTACACATCACTGCTTCTTATTACTGATAGGCTATATTACACGTCACTGCTTCTTATTACTGATAGGCTTTATTGCACATCGCTGCTTCTCAAGAACGCCGATTTCTCTTAAACTTTCGGAGGCCCATTCATATAAAATACATATAACAACAATATATATATATATATATATATATATATATATATATATATATATATATATATATATATATATATATATATATATATATATATATATATATAAATACATATTCATGAAAATACATGGGGGCCCATATGAGCTTTGGGAGGACCCCCCCAGGATCGGCGCCCTTGCTGCTTCTTATTATTGATAGGATATATTGCACATCACTGTTTCTTATGGCTGATAGGCTACAGACTCTATTACACATCACTGCTTATCATTACGCAACCCACAAAACAAAAAACAAACTCACCAAAAATTACAACTGAACACAGTCCACAAACATACTGTAAATTATAAAAAAAAAACAACATCACGCTCCCAGAACCATCTCAACCCTTAAAATCCAAGAAAATACAACAAATTATGTAAACAATACACTGCCAGTAACATACACATTCAATACCATATCCATCAAACTAAGAGAACAAAACTTAAGACGAACAGCAGTTTTTCCTCAATATAGAAAAAAACACACACACATCCAAGTAAACATCCGCGAACAACACAAATGCTTCCTCCAAGACCACTCTATGACGAGCTTCCACAAGCAGCTGAAGTGATATGCAGAGAGATGGAAAACCAGCAACAGACTAAAACTGTCTCCACTTCAACAGAAGAACCAACACAAAGAGTTTCGTCACACTACCAACCTTTACTTTATATATATTCTCTAATTGGCAATGTAGCTACTGTTGGTGGACGCCGCTGTGAAATGGTAAACCGACGTTTATTGGTTGATTCACTGAGCTGCAATGTCTTCTGTTGTTGGAAGTTGAATTGTTGATATTAAAAGCTGACGAGCTTCCACAAGCAGCTGAAGTGATATGCAGAAAGATGGAAAACCAGCAACAGACTAAAACTGTCTCCACTTCAACAGAAGAACCAACACAAAGAGTTTCGTCACACTACCAACCTTTACTTTATATATATTCTCTAATTGGCAATGTAGCTACTGTTGGTGGACGCCGCTGTGAAATGGTAAACCGACGTTTATTGGTTGATTCACTGAGCTGCAATGTCTTCTGTTGTTGGAAGTTGAATTGTTGATATTAAAAGCTATTACAATTCGATTGGTTGATTATAGTGTAATTTCACTTTTCAGCAGCACCAAGGTTATATGTGACGCAGCCTATTGTTTAAAAATGTAATCCGAACCACTAGTCGGATTTGTATCTGAGGCAAGTACCCCAACAGAAACCAAACACGTTACTGCGTACACAGAAAGAAGTGCATTTGTCGTTTGACCACTAAGAGGCACGGTTGACCACTGTACAAAGGACGTATAATTATTATAACTTTATATTATAGAAAATACAACCGACCCAACACAAGTGACTTCGTAATACGGGGAGTCGTATATTTACTCGAGTCAGCAAAAATTATTGGATTGTCCAAGGGCAATGACACAAGGGTCTAACCAGGGGTCAATGACATAAAGGTCCATTGGACCAGCCACCTTTAAATTTTGACTATTGTTACATTGGCTCTGTTCTACATTTTGGCGAGGGGTGCATAGAACCACCATTCTTAAATTTTAAAAATTGGTAAAACTAAAAATTTGGTATGGTGGAATAGAAACGGGTGTTTATTTCTGTAATTTTGGGTGGTCCATCTTGTTCCCTTTCAAGGGTAAAAAAAATTGCCAAAAATGTAAGTTTCGGAGGTGTTTGAAGAAATTTACCTTCTGTAATGAAGTTTTATTACGTTATATGCTTATATGATTGAGTGTAGGGGTAGTATGAAAGGGAATTGAGAGGAAGGGAATACAAGGGAACCTATCTCGCACCACCATAGGAATTTTATTATAAAAAATATCCTTATTATAAATAATGTAATGCAAAATCGCTCTGATATAAATAGTTTACTAACATTGGGTAAAGAGAGGTACCTTAAGGCCCGAGCAGCCTAGTGAAGGATCTCCGCAGAGCTCTGAGTAACCTAGGTGGAGTGGATTTAGGATCCCCAATGTTCCGCGCAAGCAAAGGGGAGTTTGAAAGTCACAAAGCTACAAACAAGCTGGATGCCTGAGGTTAGAAGTCTCACAGAGTTCCAAGAAAACTAAGTGGGCACGAAAGTAAACCTAGGGCTCCGAGCAAGCTAAAGGCTTTTGGGTTAAGTAGCTCCTAGTTCTATAAGCAAGCAAAAGGAGTGGAGGCGACCAGCAAAAGACTCATAATAGTTGCTGGTGTCCTGTTTTTTTATAGCTGATCCAATGGCGCTGGTAGGTCCATGACCAGTGGTACCGCTGCTGTCGCTGTAATTCGTAGTAGGACGCACATGGTTGAAGTTTCATAAATATGAGCACGTGTTGGTTGTTGGTAAACAGTTAGTTTCCGAACCATGTGCGAGATATTTACAATATTGAAACACAAGAAAATTGTGGAAGCAACAAAAACTACAAATTAAAATATAATTCAAAGTAAAGGCTACACTTATTGTACAATCAACCGTAAGCGAAAGGTAGTAATAACCTAAAAGCTGACTACAAACCAGAAGTTACTTATTGAGATCGTTACCAAGAGGCTGTGATAAAAAGGGATTTCGTCATATGAAATAAGTTGAGAAAGTCTACTTTAAATCATAGGACAACTTCACCATTCATACAGTCGATTCAGTAGTAATCATAAAAGAAAATAGCTGAATGTACATTTTTTGTAATGTGGAATTATAGTATAACAATATAGCATATGTTGTTCTCATAAGCAGTAGTGAGCGGAAATTGATCTGTTTACATCCAAAGACATCCCATTATTTTTCTAGCTTCAGATGATGAAAAAAATAAGGATTAAATTTCACGAAAGAATTTGAGAAAGAAAAAAGAACTATTTTCATGATTGCATCGCGTAAGAGAGATGATTCTGGAATGTAATTAACTAAAAAGCCATTTAGACCCCCTTAAAAAAAAGTATTTGCGTAGGGCTCGTCCTGAATATTTCTTTTATCTTTTTTCCTCCCCTTTCTTTGCTCGTGTTCTATAAATGAAAAAGTGTGAAGTATATAGCGTGAGGTGGAGTAGAGTCTAAGATCGGAGTACCAAGCGCGCATACAAACATTATTCAAAGGCCGGGCGATTAAGCAATAGCTTGCTACCCCATCTATCACAGACTTTTTAATGGTTCACCTGCTGAAGATAGTCGCTGTTCTTTTGTTTTTACTGTCGCATGCATTTCGCTTCATCGACTATATCAATATCATCATCTTTTATTACAAACACCACCATATTAACAGTAATTACTTATAGAGAAACCCGGGAGAACCAGTGATAAAATATGCACTCGCTGGATTAATTTGTAAATGGAAAGAGATCATGTTATAGTTATATGATGCTCTAGCTGTTAATGTGCTCAAAAATGATGACATCAGGAAGAATTTTTGTAAAAGAAATATAATTTCAAATATTTTAACAGGGTTGAATGACTAAGTTTCCTAGCCCGTTGTGTGACATATATTGAAAATTTGTTTAGCTTCGAATCAACTTCAATTCTTCGTCAAACACATTTAAATGTTCCTTACTTTGCGAAAGTTAAACATTGTGTTTAACGAAAAAGATGTTCAAAGGTTTTATATATATCCTGTTTTAAAAAGAATATACGTATTTCGTATGCATATATTTATTAAACCTTAAGACATACGAATATGAAATTTTACACATATCACATTGATACTCAAATTTCTCCCATACTCGGGCAAGCATGTCCTGCATCACTGATGTTATGGCAGTACGGATCCGGTTCTTCAACTTTTCCAAGTTCTGTGGGAGTGGTGGTAAATAAACGTAGTCTTTAATGAAACCCCACAGGAAGAAGTCACTGGGTTCAAATCCGGTGTCCGTGGAGGCCAGCTGAGACATGCTAAGTCGCCAGCTCCTTGACGATCAATCCAACGGTTCGGTAGAGTTTTATTCAGATATTCACGCACTTGGCGACTCCAGTGAGAGGGGGTGCCCCGTCTTATTGAAGAATGAAGTTGTCTTCGTGCAGCCTCGGAAACAACTAGGTTTGTATCATAGCGAGATACTGCTGACTGTTAACCGTGTTTCCATTAAAGAAGAATGGGCCGTAAACAGATGATCGGGATATCGCACAAAACACATTGATTTTGGGTGAATCTCGTATATGTTCAATGACTGCATGTAGATTCTGTAGGCCCCAAATTCGAACATTTTGTTTCTTTATCTGACCACTAATACGGAAAGTCGCTTCATCAATGAACACGATGCGTTGTGGGAAAGTGTTATCATTGTCAATAGCATCCAGAATCTTGTTACAAAATGGCACACGTTTGCATTTGTCATCAGGACGCAGAGCTTGTAACAGCTGTAACTCATAACCAACCGACGTCTCAAAACACACCAAATTACACTTGTAACTCCTGACTGGCACGACGAGTTGATTTTGAAGGACTACGTTGGAAAGCAGTTTGAATTCGTGCAACAGTTTCTTCAGGAACACAAGGGCGGCCAGGATTCTTTCCTTTACATACACATCCTGTATCTACAAACTGTCGATATCATCTGCGAATGTTCCACCTATTCGGAGGATCAATTTGGTACCTCAACCTGAAACGTCTTTGCACTGTAATCACGGAATTGCACTTGGCAAACTCGACAACATAAAATGATTTCTGCTGCGTAGTAGCCATTTTAAACATATGACGGTTACAAAGCAAAACAGAAGACAACTGACATCTAGCGGCTATTAATATAAACTAGAGTATGTACTCGTTTCTCCAATAGCCGAGCCGAGGCCCAGTGATCGATAGTTTGGACAAAATAATTCTTCGTACTCTTAATATTCGGTTCAAAATCTCTTGTCATCACGAATTCTGTCGAGGAATTTGAAACTTAAAATATACAAAACGATAAACATGCCTGTTGTTCTGTATGGCTACGAAACATGGTCACTTACTCTGAGGGAAGAACATAGACTGAAAGTATTTGAAAACAAGATCCTGAGACGAATACTCGGACCCAAGAGGAACGGGAATGGGGAATGGCGGAAACTTCATAACGAGGAACTACATAATTTATACGGTTTACCCAACATTGTTAGGGTCGTGAAGTCTAGGAGGCTTAGGTGGGCAGATCATGTAGCTAGAATGGAAGAAAGTAGAAACGCTTTCAAAGTCTTGATTGGAAGACCAATCGGAAAACGACCATTAGGAAGACCTAGGCGCAGATGGGAGGACAATATTAAGATGGATCTCGCAGAGATTGGAATACAGAGTAGAAACTGGATCCAGTTGGCTAAGGATAGAAGTCAGTGGAGAGCTTTTGTGAATGCGGTATTGAACCTCCGGGTTCCATAGGACATAGAGTTAGTTAGTTAGTTAGTTTAGTTAATTCTTCGTAATACGTATATATATATATAGAGAGAGAAAGAGAGATAAAAGAGAGCTGATCGAAAAAAGTTTACAAACCATAAATCTTTTATATTATTCACTATAATTTAACTAAAAATTTATTTGTAGATTAAGAAAATGTTTGTCATAGTACAGGTTTGAATATTTCGGTTTCTGATCCTTAATTGAAGAGCTGTTAGCATATCAAACAACTTTCGAATAAAACTCAAAGTAAAAATCAACTGGAAAATATCGATAGAAAAAAAGGAATTTTGACCTAAAATTTACAATTTTTGATCAAAAGCACAAGTAAACATCATATAAAACCACCTCTGAGGCAGGAATTTATCATAGTTGTCATAAACAAAACAATGATTGACCATAATGCAGAAAAAATACATAAAATAGCCGAATAATGACATGTTTTGTGAAATTGTTGTGCGTTTTTGCATACCCAAATCACTATTAAAAATTCAAGGTCGATGCGCGCCACCTAAACGACCTCAAAAAAAAAAAAAAGTATTTAAAAAAATGAACGTCTTTTTGGTCACAAATGGCCAATTCTCGCATTACCCAACTTAACCCTCTTTCGAAAAAAAATTTTTTCGACATACTCTAACGAGCAGTTATCAGGTTATCAGGTTATCAGTGCACAATACTTCCCTATCCGCTCTTTCGAGATCATACAAGCCTGTGCTTCGAGGTTGTTGATCGTCATAGTGATGCTTTGATAACAATTTGAGCTGTTGTCTGTGTTTTCATGTGTTCAGAGACCGTTTTCCACATTATGCAATATTTTTGGACAATAGTGTATGCCATTCACCTTGCAGCCAATAGCATATTTAAGAGGGGCTTAGGCCCCCTTCCCGAAATTTTATTTACTAAATTAAAGTAAATGAAATATCTTGCAAAATTTTCACATTTCCAGTAATAAAGTTAGCAAAGCCTCCCCGCCAAAAAAATCGTAAATAAGCCACTGCTTGCATTTTTCCCTTTTCGTTTCCATTTCCATATCGAACGTATAATAACAAGTATTCATGTCGTTAATCTGTAAGTCCAGCTCTCATTCCACTACCAAAACAGATATGGAAACATCGTCAAAGTAGAAGGTTACCATAGAGTTTTACCTCAAATTAAACTCCTTCAGGTCCATAAAAATTGTAAAACAGATATAACACATTTTTTGAATACGTAAGCTAAAGCGTACATGTCGATTCCAAAGATGTCATCACAAGTTTTTCACTTCAAGGGTTATCTACTTATGGCCTAGGATAAATATGTCCTTATGGTCAAAAAATAATGTTTTTAAATTGATAACCATAAGCAGTTTCATCTATGGTACTTTTTTAAATTCTTGTGAATAGTGTTAGGAATTATAACGTTAGTGTATGCTAATAGAGATGTTTCCTCTATATTTTATAAATCCATGAGTAGCTGGTAAAAGTTATAGAAAAGCACAAGGTGATTTTCTAACTATTATAAAGTAAGGATAGCATTTCCGGAAAAATTGTGTTCCAGTTTCCGGAAATCACATTTTCCGTTTTTCCGGAAAGTTTTTCGTTTCTGCTTTTCTGAAAAAAATTCTGTTTTCAGCTTTACGGAAAAATCTCAATTTATCATTTTCCGGAAATTTTCCATTTCTTATTTTTTTCTGGAAAATTTTCTGCCTCCGTTTTTCTGGCAAACTTTCAATTTCCGCTTTACCGGAAATTTTCCGTTTTCCACTTTTCCGAAAAATTTCAATATATCGTTTTCCGGAAATTTTTATTTTTGCGGAAAATTTCCGTTTTTCAGATAATTTCCATTTTCGGCAAAATATAACTCAAGAGAAATCCATTTCTATCTTAGGCTGGAGAGTAAGATTTCGGTCTCTATATACGGATAATTATCGGGTTGTTTTCTATAGATTGCTACAGTCTTTGTACGACGAATAAAAATGAGTGTCGATAAACACCGTGCTCGTGGATTTTCTCGGGGTTCTCCCGTTTCCTCCCACTTTCTTCATTCCACCATTTCACTCATCTCTCATCATCACCGTCTCCTTTAGCCTAACCGGCATAACCGTGGGACGTAAAACTTAAAGGTTTCATTTCAAAAATGAGTGTTCTAGAATTCGAAAGTATATGAAGCAATCATAGTGCCGATGTGAAAAGTATGCTAATAAGCAGTGGCGTATTTAAGGGTGACTTCCGGGCTTATGAGCATTCGAAATTTTATTTACTATACTAAAGTAATTTAAATATCTTGCAGAAGTTTCACATTTTCAGAACTAAAGTTAGCAAAGCCCACCGAAACAAAATCATAAATACGCCACTGCTAATAAACCAATCTTTTATTAATGCATCGTGCCCATCTACGATCTTGGTCACTCAACTTTTGAGTTTATATTTCCGACATTTTCGACAAGAAACATTTTCGACAATCTTACGGGCCAAGTAGAGAGAAAACCAAATCTAGCCTCTATGTTTTCCGCTTTTCCGAAAAAATTTTCATTTTCGCTTTCGTGAAAAATTTTCCGTTTTCCGTTTTTCCGGAAAATTTCTCTTTCCACTTTGCCGGAAAATTTTGCGTCTCCTGTTTTTTTTTTTTTTTTTTTTTTTTTTTTTTTTTTGAAATTTTCCTGTCTTTCACTTTCCGGAAAATTTTCCGTCTTCCGTTTCTAATTTTCCATTTTCTGGAAAAATTATTTTCCGTTTTTTTCATTTTTGAGGAAAATGTGGCCATCCCTATTACAGAGCAATTTTTTTTATTTATATTCAATCAAAGTTTTAATCTCCAACATACGAAAATTAAAAGTTTGATATGATCCAGTACAAATTTCAGAAAGTATTAAGAAATGCGACAAATATGCCTCTTCGACATGAAGTGATTAAGGAAAGTACGATACAGTGTAGGAGACAACGTAAATAAATACTCCGTAACAGTAATAAACAAGAGCGAATCGGAAAATAAGTTTCCCTCTCGTTTTCCCAGGAAAGTGAACAGCAATGTGGAAACAAGACAGTCCTAATCTCGCACCCAGTGACTTAGATCTGTTTCCAATTTTGAAGAAGACTCTCCGCAGGCAGGCGCTTTGAAAGTCATAGAAGTTGTTCGACGCTACTTCCTGTGTACAAATAATCTCTGTAGTATACAAGGTTAGTTGAAGGTAGTCTTTGACCGTAAGGTCGCAGACAGGATCTCCAACAGAGCCCCAGCAGGCTAAGAGGAGTGGAATTAAGGAACCAATGCTCCGTAGCAAGCAGAGGCGGGTTAAGAGGTCAACAGAGCCCCGTAGCAGGCTAAGCGGCTGAGGTTAGGATTCCCAGACAGAGCCCCGTAGCAGGCTAAGACAGGAGATAGGATAGGCATAGTCCCGTAGCAGACTAGAGGCCTGGGGTTAGGTTACTTCTAATGTTCCGTGGCAAACAGTAGGAGGGTCACCAGAAAACTGGTACAGAATTGCCGTCGTCCAGTCAATTTAAAGGGTTCCTTGGGTGGTGGTGGCGCTGCTGCTCCGTGTGAGGGGCTAGAAGCCGTCGTCTGCAAGTGATTGTAGATCCATCTGGTGTGAAATCCTCTTGCCAAACCACGTGGTGATGTTTGTAAACACTAGCGTGTGGAATTGTTTATACACTACAACACGTGAGACATTACAATATGCAGAGCCCTGAACTTTTCCTGGAAGGGTTTTTGAAGCTTATAGACGGGTATGACAAATGTCTCAATGTACGTGGTACTTATGTGCAAAATAAAAGGTACGTATGATTGTGAATGTCACATGTTATTTTTGGTCTTGTATCTCCACCTCTGTCCATAGTCACACGGGGAAACTTATTTTTGGACTCCCCATCGTAGTTCTGAGTTTCCAAAATCAGTTGCCAATAAGAGCCGACTTTGTGAATTGTAAGACGAAGTGTCTACATTTGACGTTAGGTTAACTTTTATACGACAACAATAACAATATCTTACATGTATATGTAATTTTAATAGAAAGTTTTGGTTTTGTGTAAATTTCTAAATAAGAAGATAATGTTGTGTGAATTCTACGTGGCGGAAGAAAGGATTTTTGTTGTTAAGAAGAAAAAAATACGAAAGGAAGTGAAACAAAATGAAAATTGAAGAAGACTTGGATTCGGAGAAATGTTGTTGCACAACTAACTTTTCTGTGTGTGTACTTCGTGCATGTACACAGAGAAAGAGAGAGAACGGTCTTCCAGTCTAATTACGTAAGTAATGTGTTAATGAATTACTTAATCAACCTTCCGCTCTTGTCTTTTCTGCACCACAGTCGATTTCCATTCAAATATAGGATAAGTTTCTAGTCGTGGTTTGCCTTCTCTCTCTCTCTCTCTCTCTCTCTCTCTCTCTCTCTATATATATATATATATATATATATATATATATATATATATATATATATATATATACATGTGTGTGTGCGTTGGTACTTACTATCATTTGGGGACCGTTGCTCAATGCATAATTGTGGTACACGCTGACTGTGTTAGTCTAATTCTCCTGTAATTACTATAATTGCTGCCCTTGCGTTACTGCGGTGCTACTCTTTGACCCGAAGGTTGTAGCTGAGAGAAGATTATAGATGGCGTCTTGCAGCTGAAAGCAATTCTCTGTCCTTAATGGGGATAAAAAAAACGAGAGAGAGAGAAGGGGACATTTTAATACAGAGAGGGGACAGAAAGAGGCTTTCGTGTATACCAGGTCAAAGTTAGAGAAAAGCGTATTTCTTCTCGGTCTAATGTTGTATTCAGATGTAACAAAATAGTATAATGGTTGATAGAATAGTGTGCCATAGTACATACTACGTGGAGCTAAGAGTGCTGAAGTCTTGCCGAGAGAAAATAAAGTAATATAAAGAGAAAATTAAAAATATAGAGAAAAATAATGTATTAAATGTTTTAAACATAAACTATCTGGACCTCTTACGTTTTCTACACAGCGCATCATTCACATATAAACATGTATCTCCTTGTCATTCCTCACAACTTCTGTACGTGTTCCTTTACAGACACAAGTCAAGGAAGTCTTGATAAAAATCGACAAGAGGTACAATAAAGGGAAGATTTTTTCGATTCTTTTTTCAATATCTTGCACCGATTGCAAGATTTGAGCTTACTTCCACTTGGAGTTTCTAATTCATGTGTAATCAGTGAGTTATATCTTCTTGTATGCAGTATGTAATAAGTAAACACGTTACAAACACAATTAATTATAGTGTCAGTGATTTATGTTCATGGCAGTGGTGTGTTCATGGCAAAACACACCAAACAACAAAGATTCATCTTAAACTGGAGAAATAGTTATCCTTCATTTTTCATTATCATTTGGCAATGAAACAAACGCCTGAGGGACATGCAACCCCTATTTACAAATGTGTGGTGTTGGAATGTATAACTCGTAGAATATACTTTTAAAAAATTCAACACGTCCAGTGTACCCCTGAAAAATGTAATAAAATAATAATGGTCACGTTTTTTAAATATTCAATTAGAACTGAACAATCTTCACACAATCGATCAGTGAAAATGGCATCTTTCTAGAGCTTATGATTTCCGAGATATTGTCGAAATAATTAGCCAAAAATATATAAACTCCACCTATAAACCTAATATTTTAATATATAGAATATCTAGATTCCGTTTGCGTCTTTTAATCTTGTGTGTTCGCAACTTCTTGTAACCTTGTTGTGCATTTGAAAAATACATATACAAGGTATAACTTTAAATGAGACCTTTGGAAGTATAGTATAACCTTCATTTTATGTTCTCACATTTAACGAATTCCGACATATAAGGAAAGATTAACTTGATCCCAAAAAAATAACGCTATATACATAATGCAATGAAATACATATTCTACATGTAAATTTCCAACATTTAACTAAAAATATTCCAGGAGTATACTAATTATATTTATTAGTAAAGAGAATATACAATTGATATATGTCTCTCACGGGAAGTCATAAAAATGAAAATGCTTAGGTTTTGTGACTCAATAACTCTTGAACCACCCGTCCGATCTCGATCAAATTTTCAACATTGATGAGGTTCAGGCCTGGGATGGTTTTTATTATTTCACTTTGATGGTGCAACTTAGAGGAAATAGAGGGGGACAAGGGCGGATCCAAGGGGGGCTACGGGGCTATAGCCCCCCCTTGACGCTCAGGTTTACACTGGATAAAATGGGCTTCAATTCTGCTTTACACCGGATAAAACGGCAAATTATGGTTTAGCCCCTCCCTTGATCATATCCTGGATCCGCCACTGGAGGGATATATATATATATATATATATATATATGATATAATGAATCTAAAATGACCGATAAAAATGTCGAATCCATAGTTATCGGAATCGTTGATATGGCCAGTGACGCTTCCGATGCCGTTTAAATCCAAATTCAGCCAAACAACTTGGGGAGGGGGAGGAGGAGGAGATATTTGAAAATGATCGATATCAGGGAGCGTTCCAATAATATTCAAAAGTGACTGATTAATGGTACATATACTACTAATTTTTATTATTTTAACCCAACGAAGTGGGTAGTTGACGCTAGTATTTGTTAGAAACGTTAAGCGCACTTGGACATGAGTATTTCGATAACAATTAACAAAAAGTAGTGTCAACATCTCAATATTGTTAATAAGTGGGAATATTGCTAATATTAGCAATTCTTTTTTTTTTTCTTCCGGTTCTTGTTAGCTTTTTCTTTCATTTATTTGATCATTTTTGCTCTGAATTTTAGTACACGGCGATTTTCACGACCGGCTCGGGAGAGTAATGCTCCCGCAAGTACGTTTTTTTCGCGCGCTACTCTAGCCAGCTGTTTTACGCGCTATCCTAGCCAGTTGTTTTAAGTTGGTCACAAAATTTATATCATGGAGTACAAGGGGAACAAAACGAGTCCTGCGGGGCTTCTAACCCGTTCCTACTACTACTACTACTACATATCTGCACAAAAGTAAGTAAATCACTTTTTGAGTATTATTTTCATATTATTTTAATTTAAAAAGTGTTATAAAAATGTTAAAAAGAAACTTTCCGCCGGGCGGGTTTGAACTCACGCCCATAGAGATTTTCCTTTCCCACTCGGCCACGAAGACCGACAACAATAATCGTTTGATTTCTGCTATTTAAATGCAACGTGGCAAGAAATGTATAACACCAACCAATCAGAACTGTGCTTTTCGTTTCTACTTCCGGGAGCGTTACTCTCCTGAGGTAGTCCTTGCTTTTCAATCTTGGGAAACTGATAGTGTTCATATTAGCTTAGATTTAGTGATTTTGTCATTTAGTACTTTGTTTGAAGGAACATGCTTTCTATATTAATTAAAAACTTTATTGTTAAATAACTCCAAATTGAATGATATTTTACCACATTATGGAGATTGTACTAAAACATAAGTGATACGTTACGAAAATGTAATCCATATTTAGTATGAATAAATTATTTTAAAGTTAGAAAAAATAAATCAACAATACTTTAAAGTAGAAATCAAAATAATTTAGAAACTCAGAATCAGGCCTGCAAACAGCCACAGAGGTTTGCGGGGGACCTTGAATATGTTAGGGGGGGCCAAGTCACCAAAAATTACTTTACAAACATCTAAATTGTGTTTTTGAATTAATAATAGAAATTTGTATTGAGGCCTGGGGGGACCACGGAAAGTTTAGAGGGGGCCAGGCCCCCACCAGCCCCCTCTAGTTGCGGGTCTGCACAGAATATGTTAAAACATTAGAATGTCAAATTACACATCTTAGTTTAACATTTTTTTTTTTTGTTATTATGCGGGTGACGCAGTGACTCAGTGGTCGAGCTCTTCCTTTTGGTGCATGGGATCCCTTGTTCGATTCCCAGGAAAGTAAGTTTGTGGTGGACAACATAGTTTTCGTGGGTTTTCTCGGGGTTCTCCCGTTTTCCCTCATTCCACTAATTCTCCCATCATCATTCAGTCTCACTTAGTCTCAAGACATATAGGTGGGACGTTAAAACTGACTTTTTAATGATGTACACTTCTTTTATTTGAAAACTCTATTTAGTAAACACTCTCAATCAATTCGTTAAATAGGGATTGTACTTTACATAAAACTCCCTGTAGTACAATCCAAATAACCGTTCCTGGGCCGTGGTGGCTCAGTGGTAGAGCGTTCACCTCTGGTGCTTGGGGTCCCGGCTTCAAACCCTGCTTCCACCAAGTGAACTTTATGGTGGACAAACACCGTGTACGTGGGTTTTCTCGGGGTTCTCCCGTTTCCTCCCACTTTCTTCGTTCCACCATTTCATTCATCTCTCATCATCACCGTCTCCTTTAGCCTAACCGGCATAACCGTGGGACGTAAAACTCAAAAATTTCATTTCCTTTTCATTTCAAATAACCGTTCCAACAACCAATTATCCTAAACGTGCCTTAAGAGCACAGTGGCTCACTTGTATAGCTCTAACCTCTGGTTAATGTGGTCCCTGGTTCGAATCCCGGCCAAGTAGGATCGTAGTGGACAACATCGTGTCCAGAGATTTTCTTGGAGTACTACCGTTTCCTTCCAGATTCTCCTTCTACCAATTCTTTCAGCGTCATTCACTTGTTTTAATTTCATTTAATTTCATTTAATTACTCCATCTAGCCAATACATGGTGTTTGGAGGGTTCAGTTCACATGTATAGTATTTATGTAAGATTATTAAAAAAAAAACATATGATTGACAGAAATGATTATATAGCTAAAATATTTTACATTGTTACACGCATATTTCTAGGTATTCTTTTACGCCATATAATTCTTTCTACATTAGATACGTTTTAAAGTTTTGTTTAAATTTCTTTAAATTGTCCTCCGTTTTTAAGTGACTGGGCAGAGAAAGACTCTGTTGTACCAGTGATAATCTAGTAAGGTAAGACTTTTTGTTTTGATCTCTAGTATTGTAATGGTGGTCTTTCGCTTCATCTTCATTTTGCACTAGTCTAAAAACGGATGCTTCATATATATATAAATAGATAGAACTGTTAATATCATTAACTTCTTAAAGTACGATTTGTTCCGTGTTGTGTAATGTAAGTTTGCAATAGTACTAATGGCTTGTTTTTGTTTAATAAATATAGATTTGCTTTCAGTTGTGTTCGTCCAAAATACGTAGAATGCCATATTTTAAGATAGGGTATATGGACCCATAGTTACAACGATATTGTATATCTGACATCTGTAAATTACTTCCATTTCTAATTGTAGCTATTTTGGACAACGGTGCTTTAAAGTGCACAGTCTGTTGTGAAGAAGAAGAAGAAGAAGAAAATGTAGAATATATGTTAAGATCAAGGATGTTATAAATAGAGGATCTGCCCATATGTATCTTCATTCTATTAAATCGATGAAGCCAAAAAAAACAACCGAGCATCGGCACGTCTGATTGGCTACTCTCGTTTCTGCCATCGTCTGATTGGCTACTTTCGTTTCCGCCATGATTGTTGGTTCAAAACATTGCGATGCTATTGGGCGGAGTGGGCAGAGTAGAGGTGGCGAAACTGTGAGGTATGGCTTCAAGATTTTGTTGTAAGGGCAGATCCTCTATTTTATAATATCCTTGGTTAAGATAAATAGATAATCATGTAATGAGAGTTACTGTAAGATATAGTTATTTGTTTCGTGTTGCTATGACAACAGAAGAAAGATTAGTCATGGAGTTTTGAGAATAAAAGTTAATTGTGATATGCAGTTGATGTGCCTAATTTCTCTTGTAATTATGAGTAAAAATTAAGGTGCTGGATCGTGTTGACTTACTCGAACTGTGGGCAATATTTGTAACAGGAAGGTAAAAGAATTTTAACGGTAAGTTAAAAATAAGAGTGAAACGTCACATAGAAGATTTGTATTAAGCTTTTTAGAGTTAATGTGTCTTTTAGCACTCTTAGAGCATATAGCCTCGAATTTAGTTTATGTATAGTTTCTTCCATATGACTTCTCCATCTGTAGTGCTTATCTATTATAATGTCAAAAATTTTGTTTCGTTGACTAGCTATATGGATGGATCGTTTAGATTTATTGTGGATTTATTGATATTTTTAGCGTGTGTTGAGTGAAAAAGTATATATTGTGTTTTCGTATTGTTTAAAACCAACTGATTACTATCAAACCAAAAACGAAGATATTTTTGTTATGTCATGTACATTCTTAAGAAGAGCTTTTGCATTTTTTTCCTTGATAATAACTGAAGTATCGTCAGCTTAAAGTATAATTTTGCGATCTATATTGAAAGGTAGATCGTTTTTATATTCTATAGTAGGAACAGGAGTGAACCTAGAACCGAGCCTTGTGGCACTCCATATTTTGTTTCTCGACAACTCGATTTGTATTTAATTTGAGTATCGCCTGTATTTCTTATAATTTCGACTGATTGCTCCGTATTTTCTAAATAAGATTTGAATAATTTGAGACACTTTCCACGTATGCCGTAATGGTCTAGATTTTTTTTTTAGAAGAATCTCACGTCTTCCTAGCTTAACGGGTATAAACGTGGGGCGTAAAACGAAAGAGATTTCATTTGAAAGATAGACAAAGATAGAAAATTGGATATCTGTATTTACAAGCTCATATTGTACCAAAAAGAGAGCAAACTTTTCGTACAGTTAGTAAGGTCAATACGGAAAGTTTAATTCTGTGACTCACACAAGAAAATTACCAAAAAAAAAAAAAAAAAAAGTTACAAACAGAGAAAACAAGAATCACAAACGACTTGTTAGTGATAATCAGTCTCCTTCAAAACTCTGTACTTCTTTACAGGTAATTCTAATTAGCGTCAGTCAGATTTCTTTCTTTGTTTCTCTTTTTTAATATTTATTGTTTTACTCTTTCTATTTTTGCATGTTAAATATCCCTCCCTTTCCTTTTTGTTCTTTCTCCAGCGGCGGCTGAGACTTTTCTTATCAAACAAGCCGACAGTTTAATTACGGATGCACGCAATACAATGCAAAAAAAAAAAAAAAAAAAAAAAAGAGGGGAATGCTGCCAGTTATTTTTATTTTTTTTGCTTTTTTGCTTGAGAAGAGGGAACAACAAAGTGCAGGTAATTAAAACATTTAAAAAAACACGTGTAACAGGAACGAAACATGTATTTTTGTAGAAGGTTATATTTTCGTTGGACGCTAAACAAAATCAACAGATGTGTTGCTTTTTATGATAAAAATACGCTATTCTACAATCAATAAGTTACCACTATAAGCAGATTTAATTTTGGTAATTGTTATAACGCTACATGGTATCTGTCTATCTATTTATCTATCTATCTATCTATCTATATATATATATGTATATATATATATATATATATATATATATATATATATATATATATATATATATATATATATATATATATAGATAGATAGATAGATAGATAGATATGCTTGGTTATCTGAAACCGTAATAATGCGACTAATCGAATGAGTCGCTGATTAGAATATTTGAGGTCTATTAGTCTACTGGTACTCATAGCGAAAATACATGCAATAAAGCTAGTCTTAACACTGTAACAGAATATCGATTTATGAATATCTTAAAAGGGCATGGATGTTTGTTCCAACTACATCTTCAAAGCGTGCGAAAACTCAGCTATAAAATTCAAGATTTTTTTTTTTTTGTATGTAATATCGAATCCTCTTCTGGTGTTTTGTTCAATACATGACAAAATTAGTAATTTTGAAAAGAAAAAGCAATGTATGTTCAAAATGATATCAGAACAAGGGTTCGATATTACAAACTAAGAATTAATTTCAACTTTTATTCTTATGGATATTATGCACGTCGTAGGTGCAACGCTTCTTTCGTTCACTTTTGTTTTCTTTAGTTAAGTAGTCTTTAACAGCAGTGGACCAGTGTGCACTCTAGTTGCATCCATCCAACAAAAATTATTGCTAGCCAGTGTGTGTACTGATACAGTTTCCAGCAATTCGATAAAAATTGGGTCAATATATATTGACCAGCAAGAATTCTTACTGGATCTAGCAAGAGGGCACAGGTGTGTTATTACTGTAAATCTTGTACGGTAATAACGCACCTGTGCTTTTTTTTTAAAAAAAAAACGACCCCTAAATATTACGGTAAATTACCGTAAAATATACGGTACCAAATTTGTTTCTAAACACGGTCAATATTATTTTGCTTCTAAATATACGGTCTGCCGTTTTTATGAAAAAACGGTGGTCCGTAAAATTTAGGGTAATCGGATGGCAGCGAGAGTTGACGGTAATCGGTCAGTAAATTTAAGGCGAAATTTTTTACAGTGCAGGCTATTTTTATTGTTTTATATTTTCATCACCTAGTGAGATACAATGAGTGATTGTGAAAAGTATTCGAAAATTGTTATACGACGCGACGAAAACTTTAAGATTCAATGTAGTACCAGCAAGGGCATTTATCAAGGCCCGTGTGTTAATTTAAAAGAAGAAGAACTAAAATTTTTGCGATTTTGTGATCAACCGTAGCGCTGTGAACAATGTTTGAAAACACGCCGTCTTATGCAGAGTCGTTTTGACGTATAATTAGCGTCATACTAAAGGCCTGACTACTGCAGAAAACATATGTTAGTCGAACTCTTTAGTATGGCACTAATCACGCGTCAGAGCGACTCTGCATTAGGTCCAAGAAGACTTAGCTCTCATGCTAATTCTCCATCGATCCTAACTGGTGATTGATCAACGTTGCTCTAAGTATACCAACCGTTGCTATCTATTAAGGATGAAACAATTGAAATGAACAAAACTGAAAGTGAGCTGGGGAGATCTTTAGATGTAACCCATCAAAAATTACATGATAATTCTAAACTCTTGAAAACACAAAGTGAGTCTATTAATAAGTGTATGAATATGATCGACAATCTGAAATCTGAAAATGTTCTACTACAAAAATGTATTAAAACACTGGAATCTCAGCTCGATTATCTGGATCAATATGGCAATCGCAACGCACTCGAAATTCATGGAGTCCCCCAAGAACCCAATGAAGATGTTTTCCAGGTTATTAGTGATATTGGTTCTGCCTTCGATCTTAGGATCAACAAAGATATGATTGATTGATATTATCGACCGTCTGTGTCAGCGGGTGTTCCCGGAATCATTGTAAGGTTTGTTAGGCGTATAGATAAGGACACTTTCCCACAGAGAAGAAAAGTTAAACGAAATCTCTGTTGTGCTGACATGGGCTATATAATTCATGTTCTATTATATATGCCAACCATAACTTAACTCCTTAACGCAGAAAAGTGTTCAATGAAGCTAGGAAGGTTCAAAGGGAAAAGAAATTTGCGTTTTTGTGGATTGACTGGTCAGGGGCTATAAAGTTAAGAAAGACCTCAAATGATACCCAAGTGTATAATCTAAAAACGGTAGATGATGTTTGTGCGTTACTACCAGTTAGCAATTAGTAAATGTAAGGCATTATCATTCTATTACCAGAATGTTAGAGGTTTCAACTCAAAGCTGGAAAATTTTTATCTGAGTGTACTTTCTTCAAGTTTTGATGTTATTATTATTACTGAATCCTGGTTAAAAGTAACATATGTAACTCTGAATTACTTGATGATAGGTATATTATTTATAGGCAGGACAGATCTAATGTTAGGAGTAGCGGTGTTTTGGTTACAGTTAAGAGTTCCATTACAGCATTTGATGTTGATATTAGCGTTATTCATATTGAAAACGTTTGTTTGCGTATTGTTATAAATTCCTGAATTTTTTATCCTTGTAGCAACATACCGTATATTCCCCCTGCCACCGATTTATATGTTTATGAATATCTGTATGCATTTGTCGAGGAGTTGCAGAGCATATACAATTGTGATATTTTAATGGTTGGCGATTATAATATACCTTCGATTCGCAATACTTTCACAGATCTCATAAAAGGCAACTCCCTATGTTTAACTTTACATAATTTTATGTCGTTCTTAGGGTTACGTAATCTTAATAATATGCCCAACTCAAATAGCAAAACTCTTGACCTTGTACTTACAAATGTTGTCTCTTATTTTGATGTCGAAGAATGTATTTTTTCCTCTCCTTCCTTTGGATGAGCATCATCCACCATTAAAATTTGAGTTACCTCTTGCTTATAAAAACTACACAAGATATAAATATTCCTCGCAATGAATACAAATTTCCTAAAGCTGACTTTTATAATTTTTATAGGGATCTTAAGGCTATAAACTGGGATATATATTAAACATTTCTACTGACCCTAATATTGTTGTCTCTAAATTTTACAATATACTAAATAATTTAGTTGCGAAATATGTACCATTAAAAAAAGTTGTTAAACACATTTATCCCCCTCCCTCCTGGTTTACTTTTGAGATAATTCAAATTTTGAAGTCTAAAGAATTTCATAAGCAAGACGAAGACACCAGTCATTATTTCACAAGGAAAAATTTGTCCAGTTGCGTAGAAAATCTAAGTCAATGATATCAACTTCTTATAGAAAATATATACACGATTTTGAGAACTCTATTAAAGCTGATCCGAAAGTATTCTGGTCTTTTATAAAAAGCAAGAAGAAATCACAGAAGTAATCAGTTTTATCTCACTTTCATCTGCCAATTAAACTCTTTTACGCGACGCTATAAATGCTTATTTTTATGGATTCAATAACTTTGGTTAGTTGACTTGATAACCCCACTTGCCTCATTGTATTTTACATACATGTGAAAATTGGGTTTTGTCCAACTAGATTCGCTGTTTTCGCCACTGCCTGGCCCTTTTAGTTCCCGAGGTTTCCCCAGGTTCCTATTTTAGAGATTCAAGATGAACCTTAGAACAACACTGGAACGAAGGTAGGAAGAAATCCCTCCCTTGCCTGTGGTCACCATCCCGTTGGCACATCCCATCCCGTTGCCAGATCCCTTATCCATTATGCTTCCGGGGCTTATTATTATTATTATTATTATTATTATTATTATTATTATTATTATTATTATTATTATTATTATTATTATTATTATTATTATTATTATTATTATTATTATTGCTTCTCGGCCTCTGGCCTCGGTCGCTCATTTCTTTAAGGTCTTCCTTTCTTTTCTTTTCTGGCCAATTTCCATCTGTGAACGACTGTCCCTGCCTCCTCGTGGCCGGGTTGATAACACTGTGGGCAGTAGGCCGACCTTCCAACCTTCATGATGGGAAGTGTGTCGCAGAAGGGCTCCCAGTGGCTAAAGAGAATAACTATATTTCCTTTATTTATGTTCCTCACTTGGTAGGCTGGTTCGTGTGGTCTTCTTTTAGATCATGATGAAGGTTGAGGCATTAGCGGATTAAACCAAACGTCTTAGGGGGGGGGGCTCTTTGTTGTAGAGTGGGATATGTTCCCCGAAATACCCCCCAAAAAAGAAAGGTAAAACGGATTCAGGAAAAGAGGGTGAAAAATATAATTGCTACGGAATTTTCACCGCAATGCCCCCTCACCGAAAAGATATTCTGTCTACAGGCCTGGTCGTGGCTATGCTTTACTAAATATTTCGCTAGAAAAAATATCAGTTTAAACATATTTTAGAACGCTCATAATGTTTCTGTAGTAAAACGAATTAAACAAATGGATAAAAGAACTTACAAGTTACAGCGCAAAACCCGCTTTTCGGCGAATACCACACAAAGCGTATTTGTCGATATAATATTGTCGCGATCTACGACAATGTCCCTATGACATTTAAAAGTGCTAGTCCATTTAGCCGCTTTCTCCAGAACGAGATCGCAACCACGTTTTCAGTCGGTGCAATGTGGATTAAGATCGTTCTGCACTGGCCACGCTCGAATGCAGGGTTACAAATTTACTTGATGTTGAGTTAAACGTCCTTTTCAGCAGCGAGGCTATATGAGACCTACTGATTAACGTGGAATCCGTACCACAGGGTTACAAGTATGCACAGCAATTTCCGAATAGTCACGTGAAGATCTTCGTCGCTGGTGGGTAAGGCCTCGAACGCAGTCCGTGATAGAGTTCCACCTTTTTCTTTAATTCTCTTCCATTTAAAAGTTCAGATTGCAAATTCAGAACTAAAGAGGGAAAACAGCAGTTTTTCTTGAGTTCCGATAGTTTTGTAAAATCTTTCTGCTAGAATGCGGAAGTTGTTGCTCAGAGTTTAGTCAGTTGCGCGTGTTGGCAATAGAATGTTGAGTCCGTATACATTTAAAACTTCCTGTGCAAGACGAGTTTTGAGGTCTTCTACAATCGACTCTATCAACGGAATGTAGACAGTTCTCCAGTAGTAAGATGTTGTGTCATCTGCCCTGAAGTTCGTACGATGTATTGTCTTTGAGTGAGATGAGGAGTTTGAATCTGCACGTCAACACTGGCAACTATTCTGGATGTTGCTTCGAAAGTTATCTTGAATTTTTTGCTGTTTGAACGCTTCTTGTTTAATGCTGCGATAATGCCCTGAATGGCATCTCACGTTGCGTTCATGTCTAAATTTGTCTTCTGCAAAAGTCGATTGAGGGTAGGGTTATCGTGAGAACACCCTGAAGACACGTAATAGTTACGATAAACTCGCTGTCGTGTATGGCAGAAGAAAGTGCCCATGCTTTGGCTGCTGTATCTAAGTCGGATCATTTGGAACACACTGTAGAACCTCACTTATTTATTGAAATTTCACGTGAAATTGTAACACTGCGTCATTCCGTTCAACCCATCTCGTTTCACACAATGTCTCCAACTGGCCACTAACCATGAGCTTAAGGAGTATTACGTTTTGACGATGCGGTGAAAAACGCAATGATCTCTTTCGTTGTTCCCAGACAGTTCCTCATGCACTGTACTGACCACGACCTGGAGATGGACAAGTTGAGGCTGTGACTCAATATGAACAGTGCAGCGCGTTTGAAGCCTCCTTCTGGATCTCCTGCACTGCCCGGCGACTTTGAGAGGTCGTGACGGCGCACCCATCTGTACCAATACCAACGCAGTTTTTCGGGTCGAGTGAGAAGTCTCGTAGCAAAGATAGAACAATTTCTCCAATTTTCCCCCCAGTCAGTGAGAGTTCGGGCGGTTCTGCGTCTTCGGATTCCGAGCTCGAACCACTGACCTCACCTTTCAGCTCTGCTGATCGAGGATCAATGAAACCAAAGCAGTCTTCTCTTATTTCACCCATGTGTTCGTACCTTAGAATCAAAGACAGCTGAGATGTGTGCGAAACGACCGTAGTCTCATCAAGCATAATAGAATAAAACTGATCCTCTCGCACTCGATAGACAATTTTGCAGACGTGATTTCTCATCCCCAACCCTCAATGAGGGCATTTTGTGTGGTTTTATTGGCAAAAATTGTCCTTTTCGATGCTTTCTTCCAGAGATTCTTTAAGAGATCGTCACTACAAGCCATTCTAAATATGAGCAATTCTCGAAAATTGCCCTCGTTGAACTTAGTTTCTGCGCTGTCACCATCTGAGGTCCAATTATCCGCACACGCACCGTCCCTGTGCAAGGGCGCCGATCCTGGGGGGCCGGGCCCCCCAAATCTCATGTGGCCTTCATATTGTATTTATAAATATACAATATTTGACATAATTCTAATGCAATTTGTCTTAAAATCCTCATATATATACATTCTGCATCTGAATGGCCCCCCAAATTTACGGAGAAATCGGCACCCTTGTCCGTGTGGCTTTGAAAAGCAATGCCTTGCCTTCCAAGGAATATCACATTTCCCAACATTAATTTCAGTTTGTCGCGATTTTGGATGACTTGTCTTCTTGACGAGTTGATTTGATTCTTGACTGATTTCACTGGTTCCCACTGGCTTTTCAGAAACACCTTTCCGACCTCAAGAGCGTTAATGTGATATTGTGCCTTGTTGTGAGTTTCTAAAATACCGTAGAAAGTAGCGAATTTATTCAAAGTTTTAATCTCAAGGGTTTGGAGAGGCACTTTTCTTCGATAGCCCCCCCCCCCTCAAAAAACGTTGCAAAACGTGAGCAATATTTACAAAAAAGATCCCTCTCCTTATGGGAAAGATCCAGCCATGAATAGTTTTCCAGATGTTCTGTCCTCAAGTAACAGCGTCCTTCTTCCTGAGATTTATCTGATATTATGACTCGAATTATCGTTAGCGTAAACGCGGCATCTAAACGGAGACTATTTTTAAATAGAATTTAAAGAATTAACCCTCTTTTGAAATAATGCATAAATGATCCCAAACTTTCGTTCGTGTGGCGGTAAGCTACGAGCGGCAGTGCGTGTAATTTTAATATTTTAGAGGGTTCTTGGGGGGGGCGATCGCCCCCCTCGCCCCTCCTTTAATCCGCCCCTGGGTTGAGGAGCGATTTTTTATTAACTTTATGTATTTTGTTTAACCTGTCTTTTTTGTTCTTTTTTTAAAATTTTAGTTCACACACTGGGGCTAATAGTGTGTAGGATTGTTCTGTATATATGCATGTGAATATTGAATTTATGTGATAGTCAAAATACAATGGCCCCTATTGCCGAGAGTCCTTTATGTAGTGAACCCATTTATGGTAGGCAAAAGGCAATCAAATGCAATAATTGTTTAATTAAGTGTTATTTTGCATGTGTTGAATCACACTCGAAAATGGACAATAGTGCAATTCAGTTGCCCGAATTTTTATATTAAAATTGTATAAAGGGTGATAGGGTCTCTGAAGTATCTCAGCGTGAAGGTAATGATGGAGATCTTGGAAGGTCAACTGTTGACGATTCTTTGAAAAAAAATTGAAAAATAAACTGAATGATCTGAAGAGTATATTTCTAAGTGAATTTGAAGGCTTGAAAGAGGAAATAAGTGCAATTAAGATCCCAAAATCAAAACTTAAAGAATTACTTTGAAAAAGTTCTGTAATTGTTTGATGAAGAAATCAATAGAACCTTCTCATAAGAATTCAGAGGTTGTAGATGTAAGTGATCCTGATTAATTCCTGAATTAACTAGAAATGAGAATATACAGTTTCTAGATTATAGCCAGAAACAAGTAGAGTTTGATACAAATAAAGATCAATGGGTTCAAGTCATTTCACGTAATAAAAAGATATTAGAAAATAAACAGACAATAGAGAGAACTTCAGTACTGGTTCAAATAAAAATCAACGTAAGTTGATTTCTAGTAGTGGTTCTGACAAAATTAATTTGGTTGCTAAAAGTAGAAAAAGAGCATTATTTATTACTAGATTTGATCCTCAGTAAATGAAAGTGATGTTGAAAATATTGGCAGTGATAGAAATGTAACACGTATGGCAAGATAGCCCCCCACTTTAGAAAATTGAAACAATGTTTAGGTCATTCGTTTGTACTACGTTTGTACCGTTTGTACCGAAAATATTTTCGTTTGTACCATTTTCCTTATAGGGCTACTTGAGAGGTCGACTCGGAAGGCTATCTTGGCGCCAAGATAGCCCCCCCCGTATCACAGCACAAAAAATTGGAATACACCATTCGAAAGCAAATCGTTTGTACCGTTTGTACCGTTTGTACCGAAAAATGTTTTGTTTGTACCCTGATAGTTTTCGAGAAACAGGGGATGATATTTGGGGGGGCTATCTTGGCGCCAAGATAGCCCCCCCGTATCACAGCACAAAAATTTGAAATACACCATTTGAAAGCAAATCGTTTGTACCGTTTGTACCGAAAAAGTTCTATTTGTACCCTGATAGTTTTCGAGAAACAGGGGATGACAATCGGGGGGGTATCTTGGCGCCAAGATAGCCCCCCCGTATCACCGCACAAAAAATTGGAATACACCATTCCAAAGCAAATCGTTTGTACCGTTTGTACCGAAAAAAAGTTTTGTTTGTACACTGATAGTTTTCGAGAAACAGGGGAAGATATGTTGGGGCGGGAGGCTATCTTGGTGCCAAGATAGCCCCCCAGGTATCACAGCACAAAAAACTGAAATACATTATTCGAAAGCTAATCGTTTGTACCGTTTGTACCGAAAAAAGTTTTCTTTGTACCCTGATAGTTTTCGAGAAGCAGGGGATGAAATTTGAGGGCTATCTTGTACGCAAGATAGGCCCCCTAATGTGTACTTTTTCCATGTCGATTAATAAGTATTATATCTTTATCCATGTGAATTGATGTGTTTAGAATTCTGGTTGTGCATATCAAAATAAAAAATGAGTTTTTCAGTAATAACTCAACGTTAGAATTGAATCCGCGAGTGGGAAAACAGTGTGAGTCCAAGGTAAACCATTTTGAAGTAAAGGCAAAAATAACACTAAAAATATAGAACTACAAGTTGTAATGAAGAGCAGTACAATTTGCAAGACCTTGAACGTTATAACAGAATGCTATAATGTCGACTGTGCATTTGTGGCATTAACAAAAGAAAGTTATTTTTTCAAATATCTCAAAATGCGTTTTGTGGACTAGTAGTGGTTTTCCACTCACCGATGCAATTCAATTTTGTCTATTTCTGCCCTTTTCCTTAAGTAAATACGTATTATTCAGCAATGGCCTATTTGCTTTCGTCCATTGTCTATGAAAGCGGCAAACTTCTCGAGCCGTTAATGTGACAGATGTAAACAGTTAATTTCTTCAGTTGGTGTAAAGCTGAAACGTGGAAGGACGCAGTTTAGGAGAGCAAACATTTCATCTTTTAGTTTTCTTTGTTTAAGATTATTTCTGTAAATCCAGTTTCTTTCTGAATTTGTACACACTTTGTTATACTTTTTACGGTATTTATTTACGGAAAAAGGCACAAATAGAGAAAATTTAATTGAATCGTTGAGCGGAAAAAAGTACTAGTCCACAAAACGCATTTTGAGATATTTGAAGAAAGAACTTTCGTTTGTTAATGCCACAAATGTACAGTCGACATTATAACATTTTGTTATAACGTGCGAGATCTTCCAAATTGTACTGCTCTTCATTACAACTTGTAGTTCTACATCTTTAGTGTTATTTTCGAATTTAACTCAAAATGGCTTATTTAGAACTCACACTGCTTTCCCACTCGCCGATTCAATTTTAACGTTGCATTATTCCCAACAAGTCTTTTTTTATTTAGATATGTACAACAAGAGTTCTAAATACACATAAATTCACATGAATAGGCACATAATACTTATTAATGGGCATGGATAAAGTACATATTAGGGGGCCTATCTTGTACAAGATAGCCTCCCAAATGCTATCCACTCCTTCTTGAAAACTATCAGGGTACAAACAAAACTTTTTACGGTACAAACGGTACAAACGATTTGCTTTCGAATGGTGTATTCCAATCTTTTGTGCTGTGATACGGGGGGGCTATCTTGGCGCCAAGATAGCCTCTCGCCCAAAATATAATCCCCTGTTTCTCGAAAACTATCATGGTACAAAGAAAACTTTTTTCGGTACAAACGGTACAAACGATTTGCTTTCGAATGGTGTATTTCAGTTTTTTGTGTTGTGATACGGGGGGCTATCTTGGCGCCAAGATAGCCCTCGCTCCAAAATATCATCCCCTGTTTCTCGAAAACTATCAGGGTACAAACAAAACTTTTTTCGGTACAAACGGTACAAACGATTTGCTTCCGAATGGTGTATTCCAATTTTTTGTGCTGTGATACGGGGGGGGGGGGCTATCTTGGCGCCAAGATAGCCTCTCGCCCAAAATATCATCCCCTGTTTCTCGAAAACTATCAGGGTACAAACAAAACTTTTTTCGGTACAAATGATTTGCTTTCGAATTGTGTATTTCAAATTTTTGTGCTGTGATACGGGGGGCGGCTATCTTGGCGCCAAGATAGCCCCCCACCCCAAATATCATCCCATGTTTCTCGTAAACTATCAGGGTACAAATAGAACTTTTTTCGGTACAAATGGTACAAACGATTTGCTTTCGAATGGTGTATTCCAAATTTGTGTGCTGTGATACGGGGGGACTATCTTGGCGCCAAGATAGCCCCCCAAATGTCATCCCCTGTTTCTCGAAAACTATCAGGGTACAAATAGAACTTTTTTCGGTACAAACGGTACAAACTATTTGCTTTCGAATGGTGTATTCCAATCTTTTGTGCTGTGATACGGGGGGCTATCTTGGCGCCAAGATAGCCCCCCGCCCAAAATATCATCCACTGTTTCTCGAAAACTATCAGGGTACAAACAAAACTTTTTTCGGTACAAACGGTACAAACGATTTGCTTTCGAATGGTGTATTCCAAATTTTTGTGCTGTGATACGGGGGGGGCTATCTTGGCGCCAAGATAGCCCCCCGCCCAAAATATCATCCCCTGTTTCTCAAAAACTATCATGGTACAAACAAAACTTTTTTCGGTACAAACGGTACAAACGATTTGCTTTCGAATGGTGTATTCCAATCTTTTGTGCTGTGATACGGGGGGGCTATCTTGGCGCCAAGATAGCCCCCCGCCCAAAATATCATCCCCTGTTTCTCGAAAACTATCATGGTACAAACAAAACTTTTTTTCGGTACAAACGGTACAAACGATTTGCTTTCGAATGGTGTATTCCAATTTTTTGTGCTGTGATACGGGGGGGCTATCTTGGCGCCAAGATAGCCCCCCGCCCAAAATATCATCCCCTGTTTCTCGAAAACTATCATGGTACAAACAAAACTTTTTTCGGTACAAACGGTACAAACGATTTGCTTTCGAATGGTGTATTCCAATTTTTTGTGCTGTGATACGGGGGGGGCTATCTTGGCGCCAAGATAGCCCCCCGCCCAAAATATCATCCCCTGTTTCTCGAAAACTATCAGGGTACAAACAAAACTTTTTTCGGTACAAACGGAACAAACGATTTGCTTTCGAATGGTGTATTCCAATTTTTTTGTGCTGTGATAGGGGGGCTATCTTGGCGCCAAGATAGCCCCCTCAAATGTCATCCCTTGTTTTTCGAAAACTATCAGGGTACAAACAAAACTTTTTTGGGTACAAACGGTACAAACGATTTGCTTTCGAATAATGTAAACGATTTGCTTTCGAATAATGTATTTCAGTTTTTTGTGCTGTGATATGGGGGGCTATCTTGGCGTCAAGATAGCCCCCCGCCCCAAATATCATCCCATGTTTCTCGTAAACTATCAGGGTACAAATAGAACTTTTTTCGGTACAAACGGAACAAACGATTTGCTTTCGAATGGTGTATTCCAATTTTTTTGTGCTGTGATAGGGGGGCTATCTTGGCGCCAAGATAGCCCCCTCAAATGTCATCCCTTGTTTTTCGAAAACTATCAGGGTACAAACAAAACTTTTTTGGGTACAAACGGTACAAACGATTTGCTTTCGAATGGTGTATTTCAAATTTTTGTGCTGTGATACGGGGGGGCTATCTTGGCGCCAAGATAGCCCCCCCAGTCGACCTCTCAAGTAACCCTATAAGGAAAATGGTACAAACGAAAATATTTTCGGTACAAACGGTACAAACGTAGTACAAACGAATGACCTAGTCGTTGTTTCAATTTTCTAAAGTGGGGGGGGGGGGGCTATCTTGCCATACGTAAATGTAACTTATGTCAAATGTACTATATTGAAACTAAATATGATACCTATGCCTCTTTTCATGTTGAAGTATTTGACACTGACTTTGGAACAGGGGCGTCATTTCAGACTTCGCTTGAGGAAGGCAAGAGTACCACCGACATAAGACTTTCACGTTTTGTACTAGTATATTAGTAGACAATCTATTAAAGTATATGTATTCCTCAAACTCTTGGGGGGCAACTGCTCCCTCCTGCCCCTCCTAAATGACCCCTCTGCTTTGGAATTATTTACGGCCCTAAGATTTGGCCCAGTGGTATATTAATTGGTCCGTTTTATGATAAACTGTTAACAACCAATTCCGAAAGCTAGATTAATAATGTGAACAACAACAACTAGTTCAATATCGAACTTCATATCTGGTATCAAAATGTTCGTGGACTTAGAACTGAAAGTAATATATTTTTTCTTCTATTGCTGACTGTTATTTTGATGTTATTGCTGTAACAGAGTCATTGTTTAGTCACAATCAACATACTGATGACTAGTTTCCTCAAACTTGTAAATAGTTTCATTCTGATAGGAACAGTGTTAAAAGTGTATCTGAAAATTTAGGGGGACGGTAGGTAACGGCATGACGTCACACCGTCCCCCTGTCTATCTTTGCCCATTGTAAGTTTTTAGGAACTGGGGAGACGCCGTACATATTTTTGGAGGTGGGGAGACGACGTCCCCTCGCATTCCCCCTGGATAGGAATTATACTGCTAATTAATGTAGCAGAGTTGGTGGTGTTCTACTAGCAGTTAAAACAAACTTAAGTAATCAAAGGATATTTGATTTAGAATCTGAAACTGACTATGTTTGAATTGAGATTGATACATTGAATGGGAAAAAAATTATTAGTTGCATGTTGTTATTTTAATCCAACTTCTTCTGTTCCAAATTTTATGAACTATCTTAATTATATTGTGTCAAGAGTAAAAATATTGAACTATGAAATAGTGATTATTGGTGATTTCAAAATATCTAGGAAGTTGATTGGACGAATAGAAATTTTTCAAATCATATAAACTATTACTCTAAATCCAAGGCTAAAATTTTATTTTAATTTCTTGGATGATATGAATTTGAATGTTGACTCTGGAATATTATAATACCTATGTTCAATCTATTAATAATGTAGCACCTCTGGTTCCGCCCAATCAGTATCATGATCCTATTGAAAGTGTTGCCAAATTATCATCTCTAATACAGAAGATACGAAGTGATAGTTTTTTGCTTTATTAGAAGGGTGACTATCTTTCTTTGCATAGAGAAGTCCAAGGGCTTCCCTGATCCAATATTTTGTTGAATCAAGATATTGATGCAGTTGCTAAAAAATTTAGCGATGTTATATTGGAACCAATTAGGAATAATGTTCCATTAGCAACCAAATCAATTTCTAAGTATCCGAGATGGTATTCTCGCAATTTAATTTGTTTGCCTAATAAAAAGAATAATGCTCATAAGAAGTATAAAAGAAGCCAATCTGCTCAGGACTATAATGTATTTTCCAAATATCGTTCTAATATAGTTATTGATAAAATTAAATATTATAGTAAAATTGAGAAAAGCTTAAAAAATAATCCTAAAAGATTTTGGAAGTACACGAAAAACAAAATTAATGCTAAAGAGGGTCATAAAAAAGTATCAGTTAACGAGAAATTGGTCTCTGATTTTTTATTGTTATCTGAGACTATGGCCAAGCAATTCGATTTTGAATGGATTTTTGAAAGGCAAATCTACAGAATTAAACCTGAATAAGTTTTTGACATTGGTTTCCCTGTTGTTCATAATTGTGGTCAAGTCGATACAGTCTATTTTGACTTTGCTAAAGCTTTCGACAACATATCTTATTATATTCTTCTTAAGAAACTTGACTCCTTTGAAATTTCTAAATCTTTGATACTTTGGTTTGCTTCCTACTTGTTTGGTTGTAGATTTATGGTCAGATATATAAGGGTTGCCAATCATTTGTGTACAATATTTCTTTGGGTGTTCCTCAAGGATCTAATCCGAGTCCTCTTTTGTTTATAATATATATAAATGATATTGGTAAATCTTTGAAGTGTCCCTTTCTATTGTATACCGATGATTTGAAGAGTTGTTCTAAAACAATAAATTGTCAGTATCACTTGAAATTACAAGCTGATATTAATTTTGTTTATCAATAGTCTATTCAGAATACACAATCTTCGTACATGAATAAAACCAAAATTATATCGTTTTTTAGGAAAACTAATGTGATGGTGATGATTGGGTTACAATAGTGATGGTAATGACTGACTACACATTTCAGGCATTTATTACAATAGTGATGGCAATGACTGGGTACACTTTTCAGGCCTTTATTATAATAGTGATGGTAAGGACTGGGTACACTTTTCTGGCATTTATTACAATAGTGATGGTGATGACTGGGTACACTTTTCAGGAATTTATTACAATAGTGATGGTAATGACTGGGTACACTTTTCAGGCATTTATTACAATAGTGATGTTAATGATTGGGTGTACTTTTCAGGCATTTATTACAATAGTGATGGTAATGATTGGGTATACTTTTCAGGCATTTATTACAATAGTGATGTTAATGACTAGGTACACTTTTCAGGCATTTATTACAATAGTGATGGTGATGACTGGGTACACTTTTAAGGCATTTTATTATAATAGTGATGGTGATGATTGGGAACATTTTTCAGGCATTTCCTTTAAGGAAGATCCGCAAATACGTTTCAGTTAGAAGGTATTACCAAGACAAAAACGAATTTGAAAATACTGATTTTTTTTTGTTGTTTTTTTCTCTTGTGGATAACATATCAAGGCAGAGCGCTAGCTCTGTTCACCCATTATCTTGAACAGTTACTACCACTTCGAAGTATATGGGTCTGTGCAATCTGGGTTCCATCTGGAATAATGTGGCAGCAGAAGCTTATCTTTTGCGTGAATGAGGAACAGAGCAAAATGTGTATATCACGAAACTTCGTTTTATCTATGTTTTCAGTCATTGTGCAACGCATTTGGGAAGATTGTTACGTACGTATGTTTGTGTCTGAAATCAAGTGGAAAGCCAGATTACGCTTTTGAATCTTAATAACAAGGTTTGTTTTCACAGTCGACGAAAAAAAAAGAAAAGAAAAGAAAAAAACAATCAAGGATAATAGATTCTCAAATCCTTTGAATGCGTCAATTCACATTTCTGCAACATCAGGAATACAAGCTCTTTCTTCCTAAGTACTGTACGTACTTCAAGATGAATAACTTTTACAAGATTGAAAAAAAAAAAGTATAAAGGCTGAAGAAAATGTAAGAAAAACTTTATCGATTTCCAAGAAAGGAAAATTTAGTGAACGTTGCAACATGTAAACTGAAAAACGTGAAAAATATGTCGTACGAGAGCAGGAGCGAACCAACGGGGGGTCCACCGGGTCGGTAGACTCCAAGACAATCTAATTCAACATACATTTGAATACTTTCTAAATAAAACTATAATTGTTTAACAGAGTAATAATAATTGATGTAGTATGAAAATTTGATCTTACCCTTCATCTGTACTATTTCTCATAAAAACAATCTGGTTTTATAATTAACTAACTTAAAAAGTTCGTTAGTGAATTCTCTCTCTCTCTCTCTCTCTCTCTCTGTGTGTGTGTGTGTGTGTGTGTGTGTGTATGTGTATGTCTGTATGTCTGTCTGTTATTTACATGTTTTTCAATTTTGATCCCTCCATTCGATAGAACATCAAAATCTATGGTGAAAAAGTGATGGAATTTTTCGCGTCACACTTACCGTTCCCGAAATATTAACCCAAAAAAAGCTCCGATTTCGGGAAATTTAAGGAGCCGTATCTCGCGAACCGTAAGTCAAACAGAGATGCGAAGTAGCTGAAGTAGTAGAGCGTTGGCTTCGCATTCGGGAGGTCGCGGGTGCGATTCCCGCTGCCGACCATCCTGACTGGGGTTTTCCAAGGTTTTCCTCAGTCCTACCAGGCAAATGCCGGAATGGTACCTACTAAACAGGTCCTGGCCGGTACCTTCCCAAAATCCTTTCTATTGTTGTTGTTAGATATCCAGTGTAAAATGGCCTCGGAGCTGTATCTGGTGATTGTTAAATAAAATAAAAAATTAAAATAAAATAGATGATATTTTGTGATTTATTTTATTTTATTTTATTTTTTATTTTTATTTTTATTTATTTATTTTTTTTTGCATGCGTGTCGTAAAACAACATATTCTAGAACGTTTTAACAGAACTCTTAAACAAAACATGTGGGAAAAATTTACCACTCAACAAATTATAAATAGATGTATATATTACAAGAATTGTTTAATGAGTATTATAATAATAAAGTACATAGAACAATTGGTATAAAACCTGTCGAAGTTAATAAGAAAAATTAATTCTTTTTAAGTTCGTTCTGGCAATGCTCTTGGAGTATTCTCAACTGGCTTTTATACTATAAATGGATAGATATATTACAAGAATTGTTTAATGAGTATAATAATAAAGTACATAGAACAATTGGTATAAAGCCTGTAGAAGTTAATAAGAAAAATTAATTCTTTTTTAAGTCCGTTCTGGCAATGCTCTTGGAGCATTCTCACCTTTTTTTAAAAAATATAGGTATAAGTATTTTATAATTACTTATCGTCTTTTCGGATGCAGAGTAACATCCGTTGCATACTACATGGACTCAAATCCCAAAACTTGTACTCCTCTCAACAAAAATTTCGGGGTGCGAGCCTTTACGAGAGTACAAGGATAGGAAATTGTCATCGACAACATCTGATATAAACTGTGAGTTAAAAAGAAATAATAATTTAACGTCCCACGATTATCTTATTAGTCCAGAAAAAGAAAGATGAATAAGGGAACTAAACGCTTATTCTCTAAAACAATTGATGGAATGAGAAATAGGAGGAAACGGGAGAACCTCTAGTAAGTCCACGGACAAGATGTCTACCACAAACTTAGATAACCTGTGACCGAACCAGGGGTACATCACACTGGAGGTATGCGTCCTATCATATTATTATTATTATTATTATTAAATTGAGTTGATTTTGAGTTTACCGTCCCTTCCAGCAGCGAGGCTATGTGAGAGGGGACCTACTTATCGACGCGGAATCCGAACCACATGGGCTCCCACCGGGAATCGAACCCGGGTCTCCCACGCCAAAGGCGCGTACGCTAACCGATTATTATTATTATTATTATTATTATTATTATTATTATTATTATTATTATTATTATTATTATTATTATTATTATTATTATTATCTTTCTATGGTTAGAAATGTATAGTTTCGAGTTATAGGGTGCTCAAAATGTGAAAAAGAAATGAATTTAAAAGTCTGATAGTTGCACTGCCATAGGACCGATCGTACTCGGGTCAAGACATCACTAAGAAGTCATGAATTTCTTTTATTTTTTTTTTCAGCAATACTTCTGTTTCATCATTCACGTATTTATTTTTCTCTTCACACATTTACGTTTATCCAATATCCTTAAACTTAAAGATGACTAAAAAGCTACATTCTCAAAACTCAATTTATATTTTTTAAAACTATCTAATAGTTCTCTTTTCAATTCTGTCTCTAAGCCATTTGTTACTGCTTCGCCTCACCTTTTATATTTTTACTGATTGGTACATTTCTTTCTCCTTCTTTTTCTGAATTTTTCTGATAACCTGACCTGTTGGAATTGTTATTATTAAGATACGTAATATCTTCCTCAACGAGAAGAGTCTAAGTAGAAATTTTTTAATGGGCATTTGATTCTGAATCTTCTAATATTGGTAGGTGAATGATACTTATTTAAAATGAATTCTGATCATAAAAATTGAAGTTATTTGCAAAAAAAAAAGAAGAAGAAGAAGAAGAAAATGGGACACGTGAAATGAAACTTAGTATGCCATAAAATAGGAAAAACGGAAAGCATAAAAATCTTCAAATGTCAATAAACTTGTCGGCATATTATCTAAAGGATATTTCTCTCTTCATTTCTTTAATTTTCTCTTTTGCTTTACTTTCACTCTCTTCCTTCCTTTCACTCTTTCTCTTTATATATATAAATCTATCTATTACTTTCTCTGTTACTTTCCTTCTCTCATTTTTCTTTCCTTTTCTTATTCTTTCTTTTGCTTTCTTCCTTGCTTTTTCCAATCATCTTTCTTGCTCTATATTTCTATTACGTTCCCCCACTCCCTTTTCCTTTATTTATCTTTCTCTTACATTCTACTTTTTCTTTCTTACTCTATCTTTCTATTACTTTCTCTGTTACCTTCATTTCTCTTTCTTTTCCCCAATCTTCTTTTCCTTCTCTATTCTTTCTTATGCCTTCTCTATTACTATCTTCGATTTCGTAACGTTCTCTATCTTCCTAATACTTTCCTTGTTATTTTCACTCTATCTTTTCTCTCGGTTTTGACAACCTTCTTTCTTATTCTCTCTTATACTTTCTCCCTTACTCTCTCCAATTTCCTTAATTTCTCTATCTTCCTATTACTTTCTCCGTTGTTTTCACTATCTTATTCTCTTACTCTTCAGTTTTTCTTCATCCTTTCTCTCTTACTTTCTCCAATTTCCTGTCTTGCTTTCTCTTTTATTACCTTCTCTGTTTCCTGTCCTTTCATTCACACACATAACTCTCACAGTATGTGCTCCTTCGCATTATTTCTGGTTGGAGAAAAATATATGTATCTCACACTTTCTTTACGAAATCTTAGGAAGAAAGACGAGAAAGTAAAAGTTTGGAAAGATTTCTTTTCTGACCCAGACATTGTTCAATTTTACATCTTTCCGATTTCATAATGCATATCCTCGTACTTGAGTGCATGGCAGGATGAAGAGTGGGATGGTTTGCCGCGAAGAAAGGGAAATGGGGGGGGGGAAGGGCTGTCGCAGAAAGAGTAAATTGGAAGTATCCAGACAAGCGGACGAAGATAATGGTTGAAGACGCTGACACACGACATAACCGCCCTTGCGTCGCATCTTTCTCTTATTTCCTTCCCCCCTCTCTCCCCTTTGACAGTGGATGGTAAGGGGAGAGGGGATGGACGTAAAAAGCGAGAGAAGAGATTTCGACGGTGAATATAAAGACGCTCTCTTTCCTCACACTTGACTGTTGCCTACGTCATCAATAATCCACGTAATATTGTTTGAGAATCTTTCATTTCGGGGTGCTGCTACTCTCAAACGTCTCAAAATGTTCAGAGACATACTGTTCTATCCAAGTTCTACACAAATACAACAGATTCATCTTTGAAGTGTTCTACTTTGCATGTATTTATTCTGTACACAGTATCAAGTAGAAATCATAAAATCTTATAATCGTGGAAAGAAATCGGATTCAACATTTTAGCACGTTTCATGATCGCGTAAGTGCTGAAGGAAAAAAATTGCTTTCGGATGTGTGTTCATCCGTCTGTGCAGAAACTAAAAAAACTATTTTACTGTTCGTCCCAACATCACCAAATTTTAAACATTTATATCTTTACTTGTTTGTTTCTTTTTGTATGTGAAACACCGTAGTGTAGTGGTAAGAGCGTTGGATTCATGTCCTCATGTCTCGGATTCGATTCCGGGCCGATGCTTACACAATTTCCGGTGTCCACCCAGCGTCGTGAGACATACCGGGGATTCACATTATTAAAAGACGTGACGGCCACTGGGTCTAGAAAGCTTCCCATACGCCCAGCGTCGTGAGACATACCGGGGAGTCACATCAATAAAAGACGTGACGGCCACCGGGTCTAGAAAGCTTCCCATACGCCCAGCATCGTGAGACATACCGGGGAGTCACATCAATAAAAGACGTGACGGCCACCAGGTGTAGAAAGCTTCCCATACGCCCTGCGTCGTGAGACATACCGGGGAGTCACATCAATAAAAGACGTGACGGCCACCGGGTCTAGAAAGCTTCCCATACGCCCAGCATCGTGAGACATACCGGGGAGTCACATCAATAAAAGACGTGACGGCCACCAGGTCTAGAAAGCTTCCCATACGCCCAGCGTCGTGAGACATACCGGGGAGTCACATCAATAAAAAACGTGACGGCCATCGGGTCTAGAAAGCTTCCCATACGCCCAGCGTCGTGAGACATACCGGGGAGTCACATCAATAAAAACGTGACGGCCATCGGGTTTAGAAAGCTTCCCATACGCCCAGCGTCGTGAGACATACCGGGGAGTCACATCAATAAAAAACGTGACGGCCACCGGGTTTAGAAAGCTTCCCATACGCCAGTTAGTGATAGGATGACGCGGCGCACTGACCACGCGTTTGACGTAGGCTGGACGTAGTTTCGCCAATCGCTAACAGATGGCGTGGAGCGGATCAGAACCAGCGGGCCGCTACGTAAAGTGATTTCAGTTTCCTTTGTTTTTTGTAAATTGGATTCCTGATTTTAGTTCTTCGACGTTATTTACTAAAAAAAGGTTTGGACTTTTTGCAAAGGGTTTGGACAATGGTTACAACCAGGGACGTACCTAGGGGTCCGGACCCCCACCCACCCGAAATTTCGACTTTTGTGTAAAATTAGCCTAATTTTAGGGGCAATTTAGTTTGGACCCCTCCGAAATAAATACGCTACTGGTTACAACGGTGAGACAAATGCCTGAATTTCAATAGGGAATATCTGGAGAGTTGAGGAAGGACCCACCTACATATGTGTAAATTTACAAATGTATCTCAAAAAAATAAATTTTTTACAGCTTAGAGAATATATTGAACGACCACGTAGTATTCTTTTTTTCTCAAAAAGTTGTTTATTTGTTTATTTTATTTTGTAATTTTACCTGCAATTTTTGGGATTTTATTTTGCAATATTGGCAGCCATTTTGGGCTTTTTTCTTTTTTACTTTTGCCATTAATTCCGGACTCTACTCATAAGATACAAATACCAAAATATGAGCAACTACTGATTAAACAGGGGCACGGTGGCTGAATGGTAGAGTGCTAACATCTAGTGCGTGGGGTCACTGGTTCGACCCCCGACTGAGTAAGTTTGCCTTGGACAACAACGTGTTCATAGGTTTTGTCGGGCATTCCTGTTTCCTCCCACTTTCTCATTCTACCTGTTCGTCCATTATCAACTACTTGATTTAATAATCGTCTCCTTTAGCCTAAAGAGCATAATCGTGGGACGTTAAACTAAAAGATTTCATTTTTTTTCATTTTACTGATATAAACATATAGCAATACTGTATGTTTATAATTATTTTTGTCACAGACCAGGGCCGTGCCGTGGAATAAATCAGCGCCCGGGGCAAGAGTATACGACGGCGCCCCCATACATATATTCCAAGCAATTTTTTCTGTATTTGTTTCCTTTTTTCTCCCGAATTTTTCGCCCCCCTTACTTCGGCGCCCGGAGCCGTCGCCCCGCTCGCCCCCCCCCACTACGGCACGGCCCTGTCACAGACTGTACATACAATAACTCTACCAAAAGTTTGAAACAAATATCTCACTTGAAGCACCATTGGAATTGAAACATCTGACAGTTTGAAGTGTCATTATTTAAAGCAGTGATTATGTTATGAACATAAGCAAACAGTACGCAGATGTATAGAGAAGTGTCCTGTCAACCCATCTGTATGTGTTTGTTCTTTGTTTTCATCTTCCATCGCTAGGGGGCTCTGGAAGCTAACAAAGGCATAATATGCGTGTATATGATGAGGTATAACTCATTGAGAGACCATAAACTATACGTTGAACATGAGATTTGTTTTGTTTGTTTGTGTGTATAATAAATATCGTATAACAGTGCGTTATTCGAGGATATAATATGACATGCAAAGAGATGTTTATTTATTGATATTTAAGTTTGAGTGTGGGTGGAAAATCATTATGTGAATTGAGGAAAGGGATATTCAAAACACGTATCATATTATTTATAGTGGGTAGATGTAATAGTATATCGTTCTTCCGTATTAAGTCCACAATATTATTGGTATAGAAGCAAATACAGGGTTATTCAAAAAGAAAGAACAGATTTCAAACATTTATTTCTTCCAAACTACAAAAGATAGAAACATGATTCGAACGTTACTTGATTAGGAAAAGTTTACAATTTAAACAGCCCGGATAAAAGTTCCAATCACGGCCGCATTGGCGCTGTTGTGTGTTGTTGTTTGTCTGTAGTAAAATGGCGGCGTCACAAGTCTTTTTGTGTGCTACAATTGGCAAAACTTGAGTCCATTGTTGCAGTTCAGCGAGTATTTCGCCGTCAATTTAATAAACAACCGCCGCATCATAAGCAAATTTACGAGTGGCATCGAAAATTCGTAGAAGATGGTTGCATCTGCAAAGGGAAAAGCACGGGACGTCTACGCACATCAAACGAGAATGTCGAGCGTATTCGTACACATTACGAAAGGAGCCCAAAGAAATCCACATCACGAGCAAGCAAAGAACTTAACATTCCTCAACTAACGGTATGGCGAGTTCTAAAACATCGTCTGCACACGAAGCCATACAAACTGCAGTTATTGCAAGCATTGCAGTTTGCATTGCAGACCAGCTGATTCGTGTGTGGCAAGAAATGAGCCACCGTTTTGACATTTGTTGTGTAACACACGGTGATCATATTGAATGCACACCATAATTACTAACAATAAATTGTAAACTTTTCTTAATCAAGTAACGTTCGAATCATGTTTCTATCTTTTGTAGTTTGGAAGAAATAAATGTTTGAAACCTGTTCTTTCTTTTTGAATAACCCTGTATTCAAACACGTGACACACGCAGTGATCAATAGATCTCATAAAAGTAAACAAAATTATGTGGGTGCGTATAAACCCTCATGCGCAATTCTCGAAATTAACGCTTTGCAACCAAAGATGAAAGCCATACTGAACTTTTCATCCTGACATTACTAATACGACAGGACACAGCATAATTAATGTGATACAGAATTTTTAAAATTTTGTTTAAGGTGTATCACCACCCGGAAGTCAGCATATATCCCTTAACTACTGCGCAATGAGACGTTACATATTATAAATATTGTACTAATAAGATAGAGTATTGTTTCAGCTACAGCACAAGACACTGATTCATTTGGTTTTGTCTCCTGATATCGAAAAATGTAATAAATAAAAGAAAATATTTGATTCGTTTTACAATGAGCACACAAGATAGCACTTGCTGTAAGATCTTACTAGAAGTGCTCAGTTTTATGAAATGTTTATTTGTATATGTAAAGTATGTTAAAGTAATGATCTTATTACAAAATAGATATATTGTTTGGCCGTTTTTCGTGTTATGTTTCACATTTTATTTAAATAGCCTACTAATTTATATTTAAGGAAATAGATTTTGAGAAGAAACTTGCGCAGAACGCCATAATGCGTTGTTGCTAAATTTGTACGTTTACTGTAGTAGTCACAATAAGAACATTTCTGGATTCTAGCGTTGCAGTTCGAGAAGCGAGATTGCCGTAAGGGTCGAAAACTAATTTCTCCATTAAGTATCCAAACAGAATTCCATGATTACTCCCTTTATTATCTGGCATCAGTAAACACTCGACACTATCTGGCAACGCCACACTATTCAAGCAGCGTTTAGCATAAAGCCGAGAACATCTAGTGACAAGGGCGCCCATTAGCCCTTAAGGGCAGAGTTGGCGTGGGTCAATGAAAACTTGACCCACGACCCACTGACTCACCACCCACCGTGACCCACGACCCACTGACCCACCACCCACCATGACCCACTCTGACCCACGACCCACCGTGACCCACCACCCACCGTGACCCACTCTGACCCACCACCCACCATGACCCACTCTGACCCACCACCCACCACGACCCACCACCCACGGTGACCCACTCTGACCCACCACCCACCGTGACCCACTCTGACCCACGTCCCACCATGACCCACTGTGACCCACCATGATCCACCACCCACGGTGACCCACTCTGACCCACCACCCACGGTGACCCACTCTGACCCATCACGCACCATGAACTACTCTCATCTACTTTGACCTACTCTGACTCACCAAAATCCATCGTCACCAACTCTGAACACGATCCACGGCCTCTTCTGAACTGACTAACAAGTTTACACTTGTAATAAAACAAGAGTGCGAAATTATCACTAATCGGAGTTTGAATTTCTAGTCAATCGCTCAAGCACCACTCTGTTACAATAACGGTGGATCTGACCTTTACGGTATAAAATGGTAAAGTGTTTGTCAGTGAGGAAATTGAAGCAGTTCGAGGTGGGGGGAAATTAGTGTGTGCCTAAAATATACTTGTACTAAGAGAGTATTCTTGCAAGTGTTAATTTCTGAACGCATTCCCCAAGAAACTTCTATTCGCAGGAAAATATCCCTGTACAATATGGAAAAGGTTATGGTTTCTCAGTTCACGGTATTTTTCTCACAAAAAAAACTTGAAAAATCAGTTTTTCATAGTGTATAAAGGTGCTCGGGTACCCTATGTGAGAGCATCTCCATAAAGCATGCTCATAATTGTAATTTGTGTAATCACTAAGACACCACGTTAAATATAAGTTACAAATATGCATAATTGCAATTATTATGAATATTTATTCAAAGTAGTTTACCTAAAGCAAAGAAGAGACTTACTAAAAATTAGGTACAAAGTTGAATAACATACGTAATTAGCCATTAGTAATTAGAGATGCAAGGGCTCGGAAAAAAACCGGCTTTTTTGGAAACAAACTCGGTTTTTTCTGCTTTGCTTTTTTGCTTGGGAAATTTTGGGCTTTTTTCAAAATTCTGCTTTAAATCGATAAAGCAGACTTTGTTTCGCTTCTCTATAACACAGAAAATCATTTAATTAGTGGTTGATGCCGATAATAATATAAAACCTCGAAAGTAAACCATGAATTTCGAAAATATATTATAAACAATTTTACTTCAACATTTTTACATTATGAATTCCAAAGGATTAACCAATGTATATAATAAACACATTTTAACCTCCTATATACAAAAGTAAGCAGAGTTGGCAAGAACCATGGTTGTTTCTGAAAATGCCAAAAACCCGTTTTGGGGGGGCAGTTTAAACCAGGCTTTTTTGGGGTTTAAACCAGGTTTTTTGATTTAGATATTTTGCTTTATGTATTTGTATTACATATTCACAGAAATAAGTTTGTTTCGCCTTGGTGTTATTACTCAACAACGGGGTTATGCTGGAAGAGGTCCCATAAGCTTAAAGAAGTCCGGTCAGTAAATTTCTTAAATTGAGAAACTCCCGCCCTAGCCATCGGGAAAATCCCGTCATTCTTTTAAATGTAAAACAATAACGGGAAAATCCTGTAAAATTTAATTTGCATGTAAAATTTAAAGGTCAACGTATTATAATCAGTACGCTAAAACTGAGTGACTCACAATCATAGTCAACGTCTTGCGAATAAAATCAGAAAAATAAACACACTGCTGAACAAGACTGCACTTATTTAATATAAAAACACATTTACACCTGACGTTTCGATCTTCTATCCAAGATCCTCAGCAGACGTACACTCACGTCTGATGAGGATCTTGGATAGAAGATCGAAACGTCAGGTGTAAATGTGTTTTTATATTAAATAAGTGCAGTCTTGTTCAGCAGTGTGTTTATTTTTCTAAAACTGAGGTATTAAATTACAAATTTAGTATGTAGGTATCATTGAAAGTCCAATCCAAGCTAATGTTGGAAGCTAAGTAGGCAATCCATAAATTTTACCAATTTTAATCAATATATTTAAGCAACCTTCGCTTCTTTATAAAACAACAGACATGCAGAAATATATAATTTGGTTTCGTTTTGTATGTTTAGGCTTAACATCCTTACGTAATACCGAGGTTATCAAGGAGAAGACTTTCGCTTAAAGTGACATCCGAAAGAGTACTTGGTTTACACATGAAAGAAGGGTTATGGTTCGACCGAGAATTGAACATGGGACACCTTGATTAAAAGGTGAAAAGGAAATAAGACTAATGCAGATGGTTTGACATGTGAAACGTCACTATGAAGTTCACACGATTCGCATTTTTGTTGTTTTAATTTTTTTAGTTTAAACCAGTTATTTAAAAAAAACAGCTGGTGTAAACGAGCCAACCCTAAGAGTAAAAACTTCTTTCAAAAAATACACAAATAACTAGCAAAATTGTATGTAGTATTTTTACTTCAAAATATACCATACCCTCTTTTTGAAACAAAATAAAATTAAAATAAAACATAAGAGAAATACTTAGATTTGTATGATACAATTAAAGGCTGCACATGGTTCTGTATATTCTTGAAATTCTACAGTCAAGTTTTTTATAACCACCATCAAGGGCGCCCATCAGGGGGGTTAAGGGGCGCTTGCCCCCCCTAGAGGAAAATGTACTTCAGAATATTGAAAATCCAATAGGATTTTTACATTAGTTACAGCAAAATTTGAAACTATTTTTGAAACGTCGCTTATACTTCCCCTCCTTGGAAACCACAACATGGGCGCCCTTGACCACCATCACGGTTTACCCAGTCCTCAAGTTTTCTGAATTTTTAACAAGAGGGATTCAACATATCATTACGGAACCAAAAAAAAAAAAACGAATATATTTAAGTTAAGCTAAATACAACTGCACAACAAACGTGACTGAGTGGTTGGCTTTTGCGCTTCTATCGGGAAGTCCGGGATTCAACCCAGCATTCGACCATTCTGACAAAGCCTTCCTTCATTCCATCTGAGAATGTAGAAATAGTGCGTGTACTGGCCGACTAGGAGTGTAGGAGTTGGTCGACTTCCTTTCTTATTGTTTTTAAATCGTTATTATTACTAATTATCAGCAGTGACGGTTTTGCGAAGGTTAGAGGATCGGTCTTTCGGACTGAAGCCTGTTCTCGAAAGTTGTGGAATGTCTAAAACGAACGAAATATCTATTAGTTATGCCTTTACTCATAAACTTTAAGCTCCCGTCAAATAAAAATTACGAATATTTAGAAAAACTAAACATTAGTAGTAAGAAAACCCCTCCCAAAACACTTTTTTAAATTCGCCACTGATTCTCAGTATAAAATGATCTTCAAGGTTGTATCCGGAAGATTATTGCTAAACATATAAACGAAACGAAATATTAGTTATGCCTGTACTCATAAACTTCAAGCACCTCCCAAATAAAATTAGGACTTTTTAGAAAACGAAACAATCAGAGAAACCCATCCCAAAGTACGTTTCTAAATCCGCTATTGATTATTTGTATAAATTGGTATTCAAGGTTGTATCTGGAAAATTATTGCTAAATCACTGCACAACTACAGTATAACAGAAATGTGGAAATACGGTTTGACGGACATATTGAAAAACGTATGCTTTGACGGATATATAGAAAAACGTAAGTTTAACTTTCGTGCTAGAAGCTGGAGTACTAAGCTCTTAGAAATGAAACACGGATGACAAACTAAAATGATCTAGAGAAGGAAAAAAATGTCGATAACTCAAAAGTTAAAGTAAAGTTAAATAACCTGTAAAATTGCCCTCAAATACTACATTCTTCATGTTAGCTTTAATTCGTAAAATATGTGCTCCATCCATCTTGATGGTGAATTACAGAGCTAAATATGGCATTCAGGTCGTGGAAATCTTATCTAACTATAGAATATACTATAAGAAAGTTATTTGGATAGAAAAATCATGAAAATGAAAAAAGCCAAAATTTCCAAAATTCTCGGTTTTTTTCCAAAAAAGCCGGCTTTTTATGTGAAAAAGACCATCGTTTCAAAAAAGCCGGCTTTTTTGCATCTCTATTAGTAATACAAGTATACATTTTCCGTAACTCGTAATTTTCCACCTTAAAACAAATCTGAAATCGGATTTATTTCCTGTTGGTAACTTTTTCGTGGTAAATCGTCCGCAGCGGAATGATGTCCATCCTTCAGCCAAGAAATAACTTGCTCGTCTATTTCGAGCTTGTCTAGCGGTGGGTCATTAACATTGATGAGCAACAAGTTAGACAATGTTTGAGCACTTAGTCTATTTCTAATATGTCATCTGTAAATTCATAAGGAGAAATCCCCGTTTGCACTCTGTCGTGGAAATTGATAATACTTCTACCCGATTTCTGCAACTTCTCATCGACAATCTACTTGTTAGACTCAAGTCTGATAACGATTTTTCTTGGTCAGGTTTGAAATAATCAGCAAGAAGTATCATCTCTCCATCACCATACAACATCTTTTCCATATCGACCATGTCAGTTGGCAATGTCGACCCACGTAGAACAGAAACTTCATCTACCACTCCTTTGATAGGGAATCTTGTGAATAAATTATCAATTAAAGCCTGATATGATAAACTGATGATTTCTTATTTGTTTATAAATTTAATTTTTGTAGTTACACATGAAGGTTTGATACCATTACCAAGTTTCCTCCCCCGTCTAGAAAGCGAAAGGGAACGAGGTTCCTGGAAAGTGTTCAGAGGTGAATGGGAATTTCCTCCTTCCCCTTCAATTACCACACTGCTGTTTGCCATGTGCCAGATTACGATGAATTTGAATTAAATTATCATAATATAATATTTCCTTGTTGAATTATCAATACTTTTCAGTGGAAAAAAGGATGAAATTTCAAAGTTCCAAATCAAAGTAAGTAGACCAACATAAAGGAAAAAAGTGTAAAATTTTCCATACAATTATGCGTACAATCCAAACTTAAAAGTTCCGTGTAATTAAGCTTACAGTACAAATTTTATGCCTATTTTTCTCACAACTTTATGGGTTGATTGCCCTGTGCTGTAAGCGCTCCATATAATAAACATAAGCTTCAGCAATTATTATAACAGAAAGCAATGGATATATGAAGCCAAGCACTGTATTTTTTGTTTCTGATTTTTTTTCTTAAATAACATCGATCGTTTTCGATCATTTTTACTAGAGGTGGGCACGAGTCGAGCTGAAACTCGACTCGACTCGAAACTCGACACGAATTCGAGTCGAGTTTCGAGCCGTGTGAAAGGTTGTTTTCTCGAGTCGAGTTTCGAGCTGAGTTACTGTTTTTGAGATCGAGTTTCGAGTCGAGTCAAGTTTGGTACATGGCTCGCTCGTTTAGCTCGTTTTAGCTCGATTTGAAATCATGGCCTGATTAAACTGTAAAGCGAAAGCCATGAGAAATGTAAGCCGTACTGTGGAATACTTTTAGTGTTGCTCACGAGAGGGGACACTGCTTGCATCTCATCTCGTCTCGATAACGAGAGCACAATAGATTTTTTTTAAATAAAAGGACAGCCTCAAATGTCGTGAGCACCAATATATGTATATACTGTAGTTTTTACCATCAAGGATGAGACCTGCACGGTCGTATTTCTGAACCTAAGCAGAAGCCCAACCCGGGTAGTGATGTCAACGGGCTCGGCTCGGTTCAACTGAGCAAACAGCTCGAGCCGGTTCGGTTGGAATGAGCCATCGGCTCGGCTCAATTGAGCCGATGGCCTGAGCCGACTCGTTCGGGATGAGCCACCGAATCGGTTCGGTTCGGCCCTGGTGAGCCATCGGTTTTTGCCGTCTCGGTTAGGTGAGGTGTTGACTCGGTTCATTTCTCGGTTCGGCTCGATAGTAGATGAGCTGTGAGCCGAGCCACTCGATCCGTTGACAACCCTAAATACGGGCGGAGCACCGCGGTGATTCAGATAACTGCTAACTCCAGAACAGAAAAAAAAAACAGGGTTGCCGGGGTATTCTAAGATGGATATAGGCCTATACATGATGTGTCTCATGTAACCCCTCTTTAATCAAATTGATGTGGGCATCAATTTATCTCCTGGTATACACTTTTATGCTATAGCCGTGTTGAAGCAGCTCTCACGTTATGAATACTCGTGATTAATTAATTAATACATAAAATTTACCATATTTTCCAATATTTTATCATATATATCTCGAATAACCCCTCCAACCATAATTATCAACATTAAATCTCCTTGTCTTTATATATGTGACTGTGTATAGCTGTGTTGAAATGGCTCCCATCATGAATGATTAATAAAAGGGATAATTCAAAATTGATCACTTTTCTGAATATCTTATCATAGGCTATGTGGAGAAATTACTAATTTTTCAGTATTAACATATTGGTTTATTAGTCTGTTTTTCTGTTAGTATCAATCATAATAAAGAATTCTAGTGACAAAAGAAATCATACTTAACTTTAAATTATCTTCATAATACTCTTTAGTAATATTCCTATATTGTCTTTAGCTTTATAATTTTCCTATGGTATTTTTAAATTCCTCATATATAGAATTTCTTGCGAGAAGAATAATCGTCATCTAGTTTGTACATATTATTATTATTATTATTATTATTATTATTATTATTATTATTATTATTATTATTATTATTATTATTATTATTATTATTATTATTATTATTATTATTATTATTAATAATAATAATAATAATAATAATAATAATAATAATAATAATAATAATAATAATAATAATATAAAAAGCTTATTCCGGATAACAATGTTGTTATTTGTATAATATGGGCAGCTCGTGGAAACAATTGTATGCCACATTTTCTGACTTTCGAGTAAGTATGAAAAGAAAGTTCTTTATTCCTATGCAATTCGATACAATGACACATACCAAACAAGTTTCCCTTGTGGTTTAATACCAATCCGGTCCACCTAATAACTTAATTTTACCAGAAGTGACAATTATCATGATGTTCGCTAAATCCTCTCGTATCATGGTAAAAACGAAATGAATCTTTAAGTTTTATGTCCCACGGTTTTGCCGGTTAGGCTAAAGGAGACGGTGATGATGAGAGATGAGTGAAAATGGTGGAATGAAGAAAGTGTGAGGAAACGGGAGAATCCGTAGAAAACCCACGAGCACGGTGTTTGTCCACCACAAAGTCCACACGGCGCGAGCTGTGATCGAACTAGGGACCCCAAGCACCGGAGGTGAACGCTCTACTACTGAGCTACCGCCCCCCCCCCCCACACACACATCATGGTAAATAAAGTGATGACTTCGCTTCTTCATATTTTGTATGGCCGGAAATTCTCTTTTATCTTATTCATCGGAGGCAAACGTTCTTACAGATTTAGACTGGACTGCAACTGAACACGTGTGGTTTATTGTTCAACAGCCCTGCAACTCTGCAAGTAAACAAGTTACCACCAAACGGAATCTGTAATCAGAGGTCCCTCCCTACAGAGGTTCAGACTTTTCTAGGAGGCAATAAAAATAGGAGAAAAACAATATTACTTTTCTGCGGCAGTGTGTCATTTATTTGAGCAAAGCTATGGTAGTCAAAATTTGCAGACACTCCTCAAATAACAGGAAGAATCGCACAGCTATTTACAAAGGCAATCGGAAAAACAAGTTCATTTCTCTGCTTTCACGAAAATATTTACATGTGTGACACTTTGCGTGCTGAAATTAATAATAATAATAATAATAATAATAATAATAATAATAATAATAATAATAATAATAATAATAAGAAGAAGAAGAAGAAGAAGAAGAAGAAGAAGAAGAAGAAGTAGTAGTAGTGTCATTGATAATAATTGTATTGTGTATGTATAATACTTGAAGAGAGTACTTGAACTACACACACGATTAGGCTCGATTTGGCTCAACTCGAAACTCGAACCGAATTCGAGTCGAGTTTCGAGTCGAGTTGGAGGAAATTTTTCGAGCCGAGCTCTCGAGTCGAGTTCAAACATGTCTGTTTCGAGTCGAGTCGAGTTTCAAAGAAAACTCGCTCGAACTCGCTCGTGCCCATCCCTAATTTTTACAAACCAACTCACTACCAATTTTCCATATATAGAAAAGTGCCCCTCCCCCACATAAAGGAGAATTTTAAAAATGCTAGGACACATTCTGTTTATTTTCAATAAAGAGTTAATACACTGAATTTCAGCTCCGTAAGTTTAACGGCTTGCGAGATACTCATTTTTTTTCCCGCAAAAATTTGAATCCTCACTACCTCCTTAGGATATTATGCATTATAATAAAAGCAATATAACATCCCAATTTGGATAAAGGCCGAACTATATACCAAAAGTAATTTCATTTGACTTGGCAATTTGACCGTGATGATCAGGCACACATAGTTACATGCATTTTTTTTATATATATATTACAGTGATTCAAAATGTATTTTTTTCCAGTAGTTAGCTCTAAAAACTCACAGGTCTCGAAAGCCAAATTGTAGTGTAAGTCCTATTGCTATTATTACAATTAAAAATATCAATATCCGAAAGTGCCTGAAGTTCCATTTTCACTTGGTTAGATATACTCACCTCAGGTAGGTAGACAGAAACAACTGGAAAAGGAAGGGAAATGAAGGTCTTGAAAGTAAAACAGAGACAAATTTACCAGTCTTCAGAAGATACTGTCTACAATGCAGTCAGCAGAGAGGGTCGGTAGACCATACTGAGTCGGTGGGTCGCAGTGGGTCACGGTGGGTGGTGGGTCACAGTGGGTCATGGTGGGTGGTGGGTCGCAGTGGGTCACAGTGGGTCATGGTGGGTGGTGGGTCGCAGTGGGTCACAGTGGGTCATGGTGGGTGGTGGGTCGCAGTGGGTCACGGTGGGTGGTGGGTCACAGTGGGTCACATGCTATTGACCCACGACCCACTGACCCACTCAGAAAACTTGACCCAATTGACCCACTGATTCACCGACCCACTGACCCACTCCAACTCTGCTTAAGGGATCCGGGCTTTTTGGGGTATTTTTCAGACTTTCAGTCAAGCAGCTACTGTATCGTTACTATTTATTCTAGGATCATGGTTCATACCTCATTCTCTTCAGAATGGAGCTGGCTTTCAAAAAATACACTTGCATGCTCATACCATATACCAGGAGAGGGAAAAGTGATGTCAAAGGAAAAATTTCGGGAGAAAAGTTTTCTTTTCACACTTTGGGCCCCTCTGGAACGGCCCTGTGTGAACGTAGAGATCTAAAAAAATTGATAAATAGTACTTGGTATACTAAATGTGTGTGCCAAATTTCAAGTTTCTATCTTGAATACTAAGGGCGGGAGAAATTTTATCAAGAATCCCCACAATGCCCTAAATTACCGCAAAACACCATGATCTCAGGTAAAGAATTTCCTAAGACATCTCTATTTACCCTAGGACTATAATCCGCCAATCATTCTCTTTAGAATAGAACTGCCTTTCAGACGGTACCATTCACATGTCTCCATGATGTATCTAAGGCGGAAAAATCCCGAAAAAAGGGATTTTTTGTCTAAATATTTCTTTTTTCAACTTTTAGCCTCTCTGGACACCTCCTGTTTTAATGCAGAGATCTGGAAAAAATCTGATAAATACTACTAGGTGTGCTGGATGTTTATGCACAATTTCAATCTTCCAGGTGCAAAAGTAAGCCCGCCAAAAAAATATATCGACAATGTCCCATATTCCCGTATACAGAAGGATATGTTGTAAAAATTCCCTGAGACATCCCTAATTACCCTAAGATCATGGTTTGCACATCACTCTCTTCAGAATAAAACTGCCTTTCAGGCGGTACCATTCACATGTCTCCATCATGTATCTAAGGCGGGAAAATCCCGAAAAAAGGGATTTTTTGTCTAAATATTTCTTTTTTCAACTTTTAGCCCCTCTGGATCCCCCCCCCCATCTTTTAATGCAGAGATCTGGAAAAAAATCTGATAAATACTACTAGGTGGGCTGAATGTTTATGCACAATTTCAATCTTCCAGGTGCAAAAGTAAGCCCGCCAAGAAAAAATATACCGACAATGTCCCATATTCCCTTATACAGAAGGATATTTTGTAAAAATTCCCTGAGACATCCCTAATTACCCTAAGATCATGGTTTGCACATCATTCTCTTCAGAATAAAACTGCCTTTCAGGCGGTACCATTCACATGCCTCCATCATGTATCTAAGGCGGGAAAATCCCGAAAAAGGGTATTTTTTAGTAAAAAATATCCCTTTTTTCAACTTTTTGCCCCTCTAGATTCCCCCTGTTTTAAAACGCAGAAATCTGAAAAAATCTGGTAAGTACTATTCGGTGGACTGAATGTTTGTGCAAAATTTCAATCTTCTACGTGCAAAAATAAGCCCGCCAAAAAAATAATTAACATAGGCTTAATAAAAGAAAATATATATTTTAGAATTATGACGTCATCACCTCCTATGTCTCGACGCAGGAAGGTGTGAAACCATACGTAACGTCTTCTACAATGCCTCTGGACTTGAAAAACAAAACAAAAAAAAAACCGGAACAAAAAGCTCAAATAGGAGAGTTATAACGCAATGTATCATGAAACACCCGTATGGTACAAATTGTACCATCGGATCCCCTAAGGGTTAGTGAGGCAAGGTGCGGCGCTTGCCCCCCCCCCCCCCAGAGGAAGTTGTACTTCGGAAGATAAAAAAAAACAATAGAATTTTTAGAATATTTACCGCAAAATTTGAAAATATATTTGAAATTCATAAACCTAAACTAGAGGTTTCCATTGCGATAACTAAAGTTGAACTAAACGCGATGTATTTTTGTGTTTGAGGATTTATGCCTAAACTGTCTACGAGAATATGAACTCAGCAAACTATGGTTTTTGGATAGGATATGCTGCTAGTAATTTTCTCACTAGTTTCGGTCATTTCCGAAAGGGTGATCTACTACATGTGACCCATGGGATTGACAGACAAAATAAAACAAGCAAGAGTGGTTCTACATACACATAATTATGAAATAACCTGCTTTAAATAATTGAATCAGAGAGATTGGAATCGGAATGAGTGGTGATTGTCCTTGCACCTGGTGAGATGAGATTCAAGACCAGGCTAATTCAGACCTTATCTGGGTCGTTTAGACCATTACTTAGTGTTTCGCAACACTAAGTGTACAATTTCTTACTTAGAAGTATACAACTTGTTTTATTTCAAATTTTAATCCTAGGTACAAGCCTCACACGGACTTAGTTTTGTAAAGTAATATAGATTACCATGTTTGTAACGTTATTTCAGCTTGTCGTCAATCATGTGTGTAAGACCGCTGTTTGATAATTATAAATACTTCGATTGTCGTACCGAGCTTCGCAGTGTCTAAGAACGGTTCTATTTCCCGCGAACATGTTATGTAAACATTAATTTGAAATTCTAGAAAATCGAGCTTGTTTCTGAACTTGAAAGACGTATATTTCAATGGTTAGGATAGAATCTTAGGCAGCCTTTATACTATTGTTGGGGAGAGGGAAGCAGATTGTTCTATGAGAAAATGTCACCATTTCAGGAATGTTCAAGAACGCTGGTCTCCACATACATGTTACTAGCAAGGCTGGTTCCTTTCTATGTCAAAATTTATTACTAAATTCACAGAGTATTGCCGAGCAAGTGAAGGCGGGTTAGAAGCCCAACAGGACACGTTGTTGTCTATCTTTATTACAACTCAATGGAGATACGGACCAGTGTTCTAAAACCCTTCTTACGATTCCGCTAATTTCTCTTTATATTAAAGTAGGATATGTCACAGTAGGTTAGTTAAGGTTAAGTTAATAGGTTACGTTAGGTTCGTTTATGAGAAAATTTTACTACTTCGTTAATTTTTGTTTTTATTAGGATAGTCTAGGTTAGGTTACGTTACGTTTGATTAGATTAGCGTATGGTACGCAGGACAGGAACTTATATTAAGGTAAGTTTACAACGATAACGTTGTATGTAATATTAACAATCTGTGCCAATTTACAGAAAGGGATCAGAGGCGAATTATTTGAGCAGTATTATGTATAAAGAAAAGAAAGACATATAGAGATTTCGAGACATTATTTTTTGTAATCGGTAACTAAAATAAGAGAGTTGCTACTATAGCAACGTCGTAAAATAAATGTACATGTACGTAGACATCTTGTCGAGAAAATAAGTGTGTGTATAAAGGTGTAGACATCTTGTTGTATATGCAGAAAGTTGATTATGTACGCTTATCATGGTTTAGTATTAAAACCCTGCTAAGAAAGTGTTAAAACGTTTTGAATTATTCTGAAGATTACTAAAATACGAACCAGGACATACCCTTACAAGTTTAATCCCACCAAAAACATACATGCAAAATAAAAAGGCCAACTTTTCGTCAGGACTCTTTAGTTACCTATAAAGAACCTGAATCGTAGAAATTATGCCAAGTTCCTTGCCTGCACGTTGTTAGCAGTGTTTTTGATAATCACAGAAAAATATTGATGGGTTTTATAAATTTCCAGACCGAAGAACTTGGCAAGTTTTCAAGGCAGAGTCTCGATATTGCTAAGTTCTTTAATGATGAAAAAATTCCTGAGAAGTTCTCTTGTTAGTTTTACAGGTATATTTTGCTGGGATTCCATAACTTTTTTGTTCAGATACTTATAAAAGTAAATAGTGCCATTAGTACATTCACCAACTGCCTATACTCCGTAACTTTCCGAACCGAATAAAATCATGTACAAACTGTCGAAGCTGATATTTTTTTTTAGTAAACTGTAGGAAAAAAAATTCGCTTATACTTGCCCCCCCCCCCTTGCCTTGCCCTTGCCTTCTGATCCACCTTAACTATAATATATTGACAAAATAATATATACGAGGTGTGTTTAAAAATAATCGAATCTTAGTTTTTTCCCGCGTAAACCAACGAAGCGAGAGGGAAACTCATGCGCAGTCGTGATTTTTTTTCCTGCCCGCAAAGAGCGCCTGTTACTGGCAGCCGGCCAATCAGTGAAGACGGGTAGTGAGCGGTCGTCGTCGTCGGTTTTTTTTGTTTTTTTTTTTTGGTAAAATGACAGAAAAACTTGAGCAGCGATATTGCATCATCAAATTTTGCCAAAAGCTTATTGATACCTAATCGGAAACCATTCAATCGGATCGGTACACTCAATTCTGAACGACTTTGTGGTGGACAAACACCGTGTGCGTGGATTTCCTCGGGGTTCTCCCGTTTCCTCCCCCTTTCATCATTCCACCATTTTTTTTTCATTTCTCATAATCACCGTCTCCTTTCGCCTAGCCGGCATAACTGTGGGACGCAAAACTCAAAAATTTCATTTCATTTTCAATTTTGAACTAGAATTTCGTCATAAGGAGAGTATCCGCGAAATTTGATTCAGGCTTTCATCGCCATACACAACATTCCTGTGTGTCGTCAGGCTTTCTGCTCACCCGACATGGTTCCCTGCAAGGGCGCCGATTTCTCTGTAAATTTGGGGGGGGGGGCATTGAGATGCAGAAGGTATATATATGAGGATTTTAAGACAAATTACATTCAAATATTGTATATTCATAAATACAATAGGGGAATTCAGATCAACTTTGGGGGGGCCGCCCCCCCAGGATCGGCGCCCTTGGTTCCCTGTGACTTTTGATTATTTCCCAAGCTGATAATGCCACTAAAAGGGACCCAGTTGACAACATGTGCAATGCGATAGCAGGGTTGCTCACCATTCCAAAAAACTACGTTCCAGAAGTGTTTCCAACAATGGCGGAAGAGTTGCGAGAATTGTCTGTATTACCAAGGGAACCAATTTGAAGGGGATTAGTGTTTCGGATTTCCAAATTAAGAAGTGTATTTTTGCCAAAGGTTATATACTTTTTGAACACACCAGGTGTATACGTACAGATCAGCGTTTTGTATCCTGGGGATTATACTAACCCGCTATCTTAACAGTACTGCGTGTTGTCTACCAAGCAAAAATGATATCCATAATTACTGCCGTAGGAATACAAGGAAATGTATCAATATAGAGTTGTATTCAACAGACAGACTACTATTATGTAACCGGAGCATTATACTAACCCGCTAATCTTAACAGTACTGTGGGTTGTCGACCAAGAAAGGAGGATATCAATGCACCCAAGTTGGACTATACTTTTTGTCTTATCTTAATGTCAGGAATCACCTCCAAAACGCTGTCGGTGTTGTTTCGAAACACTTTTTATAAGGAAATGTTTCAATTTAGCGGTGTATTCTACGGACAGTCTAGTATTTTGTATCCTGAGCATTATGCTAACCGGCTAATCTTAATAGTACTGCGGGTTGTCTGAGCTCCTTCGTGGCTAAGCGGTTAGCGTACGCGACAATGGCATGGGAGATCCGGGTTCGATTCCCGGCGGGAGCTCATGTGATTCTGATTCCACGTTAATCAGTAGGTCCAGTCTCATATAGCCCCGCTGCTGAAAGGGACGATAAACCCAAAATCAACTCAACTCAACTGCGGGTTGTCTATAAAATAAAGATTATATTCATATTTACTCCCTCAGGAATACATGGGAAACCGTTTGAATTTAGCGTTGTATTTCACAGTGACTAGTATTTTTTATCCTGAGCATTATACTAACACGCTTATCTAAACAACACTGCGGGAAGTCTACCAACAAGGATGATATACATAATTACTCCCATAGAAATACATGAAGAACCGATATTTGATTGCCCATATCTTGGTATATCAACTGACTGAATCACGTCCATGAACGAATTCGAGTAATGAATTTTGACACTGTACAACCCGGACAAAATTGAAGATCACCCATCTAGTACTTCTTGCGATTGTGTGTCTCTTTGACGGATACATAAACAACGAATGTGAGTATATAAGGGGGTTGTTGGTAAACCAAAATCCTTTTAAAATAATGCAATTCTTCTTGTTTTTCTTTAAGCATTTCTTATTCCCTGTTACATTAAGAAACATCTCTAATGACAAAACTCTTAAAGAAAGATTACATTACGTTAATGGAAAAGTATTGGAAATATATATAGTAAGAAAAGCAAATCAAGCGAGAAAAAAGGAAAGAAAGAAAAGAAAACAATAGCACTAGCTTCTAAAGCTACTACAGGGTTGTCAGTTTCTTTTCTTTTTTTATCACTAACAAAATTAAAAAAAAACTTCATTTATTCACTCACTCACTCATATTTTTTTAAAACTTCATCTGAAAAATTTTAATAAAGCCCAGAAAATAATAATAATACTACTAAAGAAAGATATCAACTTATGGTGGAAAGAAGGAAATGACAGTTCGACTGTACAGTAAAAAAAAAAAAAAAAACGGAAAATTTTTTTGGAAGATCATTCACGACAAACTCCGAGATGGTTACCTCTTCTCCATTTTACTTTTGCCAATTCCAAAAACTAAAATTCAAATTTTTCTTTCTTTTTTTTTTTTTTGAAAGGGGAGAGGAGGGAGAAGAACAAACGAAGTGTAAAGCTGAGGGCACTATTAAGCTCTGTTACTCTTTGGCTTCTTTTATTCCAACTTTTCTTTCCTATTTTTCTAGCTCAGAAGATATGTGACGTCATTTTGACTCGCCGATTCCTTACACCGAAATTTCCCGGTAAAAATGTTAACTTGTATAGGACACAGGGAGTGGGAAAGGTCAGAAGTTTCTTACAGAACAGAGAAACCACTTTCTTCTTTCTGGTGCCTTTATATATATATATATATATATATATATATATATATATATATATATATATATATATATAGTTTCATTTCTACTATGATGCCAGGAAGAAAGTTTGTTTGTTGGGATGGGAGAGAGAGAAAGACTCTCGTTATTGAAGATTTGCGGGATAGATAAAGGGAGGAAGGGGGGGGGGAAATCGAGAAGCCGAGTTTTCGAACAAAATCACTCAATGTCACTTGATTCGACGAAGATGTGTTACGGAAATCGTTCTTCTTCTGTTTCTTATAACAGAAAAGTAACGAAGAACTTTGCAGAATATCCCTCTTTTCCTTCCCTTCACAATCCCTCTCTGTCTTTTTATTATTAGTATTATTATTATTATTATTATTTTCTTTTACTTTTAGTTCTAGTTTTTTTTCTTTCCAGGGGTCTTTTGGGTTCTGTCAAATCAGAAACTAAAAGTTGCATGCAATCTACTTTATTTTCGCCGTCATTTTGTGTTCCAATCTTTCAACTTTTCATTCGTTGATCAGTTTATTTAGTTTTGAGAAAGACTGAGAGATATTCTCTCTCTTTGCCTCTCAGTAACTGATGGATGGACACGGATACATATCTTGAAGTGTAAAAGCCTAAGATTCGTCACATTATGGAAGAAACGGAATCAAGCTGTTGTAGTTAATATTCGTCCCGCCAGTTGGCGCTGTTGTTATTGTCGCTCCAGAGTAAATGGAGGATGTACGACTGTGTAAGACTAAGCTTATTTCTCCAATCGAGAATGCAATGACCAATGAATAACGCTCAAAACATACGATTAAGCCAATCAAAATGTGCGAAACAATTGAAGACATTGAGGCAAAAACCCGTCAAGTCCATAAAGTGAAAGTGTAAAAGAGATAGCTTCACAAGGGTTTTTCTTCATCCGATTTTCTTCAAACTTGGCACATATATACTAGAAAGAAAGTAAATCGACACTTTTTTTTGTTTCTTTCGGAAAATAGATTAAAGAGGGCAAAGGACCCCTTTTCAAAAGAGGATCACCTTGATTAAAAGGGCAACATTAAAGAAACGAAACTCTGTCGATGCAAAGATGACTTCAAAGTAGGAAATACGGGTTTTGTCGTTTTTGCGAGAAAAGGGTTTCAGGAGGCAATGGCCCCCTTCAAAATGACAAAGGACACGCACAATCCTTACGGGAATTTGATTTCGGTGAAATTACTTGAAACCGTGATATGTTGTAGATGCTGTGTTCTTGAGAAAACGTCTCAATGGGCACAACCACAAATCATTGACAGTTTGGCCACTACAAAGCCACCTTTTTCGAAAGCAGCCTAAGATAGTGATATTCTGGATTTCGATAAAAATGACTGAAACTATGATATGTTGTAGATATTGTGATCCCGAAAAAAAATCTCAATAGGCACAACCACCAGTCACTGACCGTTTGGCCACTGCAAAGCCACTTTTTGAAAACAGCAGAAGGAAATAGTAATCTGGATTTCGGTGGAATTGCTTGAAACCATTATATGTGGTAGATATTGTGATCTTAAGAAGGACTCTCAGGAGACACAACTACCCATCACTGACCGTTTGGCAACTATGGGATCACTCTTTTTAAAAGAGCGGAATATAACGATATTCTGGATTTTGGTGTAATTGCTCGAAAAATCGTGATATGTTGTAGATATTGTGATCTTGAAAAGAAGTCTCAATGGAACAACCACCAATCACTGTCTTTGCATACATTTAAAACAGCTAATAACAATATTTTTTTGGTGTAAAATGTATGAAACTACTGAAAGATAGATCCGTCCGAGCAACCCTGAGAAAAGGATGGGGAGGACTTTCCAGGACTTTTCATTTGTCCGCATAGACGAACATTCCCGCAAGACGAACAAGGGAATGTTGTCTATGCCTAAATGATGTTGGCCACTAGTCTCCCCATCCCTTTTCTGGGTTGTAGGATGGGACTTTTCAGTGTTTCATACAATTCCACCAAATAACCAGAATATTTACCTTCTGCTGTTTAAAACATGTGGTCCTATAGTTGCAAATGGTCAGTGATTGGTGGTTGTGCCCATTGAGACTTTTTCTCAAGAACATAATACTCGTATCTACAACACATCACGGTTTCAAGCAATTCCATCAAAATCAAATTTCCGTAAGGATTGTGCGTGTCGTTTGTCATTTCGAAGGGGGCCATTGCCCCCTGAACCCCTTTTCTCGCAAAAACGACAAAACCCGTATTTCCTATTTTGAAGTCATCTTTGCATCGGCAGTTTCGTTTCTTTAATATTGCTGTTTTAATCAAGTGCCCCTCCTTTTTTTTAAAAAAAAGGGCCCTCTGCCCCCCTCAACCTATTTTCGGAAAGAAACAAAAAATACGTGACAATACATTTTTGGTCTAGTATATATGTGCCAAGTCTGAAGAAAATCGGATGAAGACAAACCCTTGTGGAGCTGTCTATTTTACTCTTTCACTTTTTGGACTTGAGGGGTTTTTGCCCCAAAGTCTTCAATTCCCAGGTGGTATGTTATCACCACATAACCTTCATTATACTCTGTGTCGTTCTATTAAAAGTAGCTAAATTATTGAAAGAAGAAAAATCAAATAATTACAGTTTGATTGTGCTCAAAAGTACAAATTGCATCGTAACGCTGTTGAGTGTTTCCTTTTTTTAATTTTTTTTTTATTTAAGTGCAAAAATATTCTTCTCTTGTCTTCGAAATAAACGAAAGTTTTAATTATGTGATTTTACTCTTTCCTTCTTCAGATCAGTGACGGATCCAGATCGGGGTATGTAGCTTATGACCCACCAGTTTTTAAATGACAAAAATAATTTAAGCTATTATATACAGGGTGTCCCAGGAGGAAGGGGCAACATTTTGGGAAATGGTAGTTTTGGTGATTTTAAGCCAAAAAGTTCATATGAACATAGGTCCTAATCTCAACGGTTTGAGAGCTACAGGTTGTGATTCATTTTCGACTTTATGTTGCGCATTGCTTACCCAGTATTTACTCTGCAGGGGTGAGAAATGGGGAATTTGAAAGTTGATGGAATGGCTTTTCGAACGGTATGCAACATGTGGCTGTAGGGTAATTCCATGTCAAGTGGACCATTGGTCTCCACTTCATCATCTCCGATTTTTTTTTTTTTAAATTTTGCACAAATGTTACCTGACACCAACAATGAAGAATGGTCAAATTTGAGTTGAAGATCTGTATTGGTTGCGGCAGTAGGGCATTTTCAAAATGGCTTCTGTCTCAGCAACAACGATTAGCAAACGTATTCCCTCATTTTGAAGTGCTTGCCATTTTGAACTGGAAGCTCTGACAACCTTCAAAATTTGTTTCCTAGAAAAACGTTTAGAGTAGATGAAGGTCAGTTGATCACAAATTCCCTTGGGGGTTCAGAATGTATACAATAAACTAACAAAGTTGGCTAAAATGTATGTACACATTTCATGTGTGCCATATTTAGACCCCCATAAAGTTCTATGGAGTCAAGTCAGTAGATTGATATTTGAAAGAAAGAAACCATAACATACGTACTTTAGAATAGACAAACATTTAGCCTTTAGTGCATATGGTTTAAGGGATAATGAGAAAAATGAAAGTATGCGAAAAATGGACCTTTTTGTTACCCAAAAATGGCCATGTTGCCAACTTTGCAACAATTTGTAACCATAACCAATACAAAGAGCATATCTTGACATAATCAGGAATGAATTTTGGTGTTGGTGCCTTGTTTGGTTTTTGGATGGTTGTAAGTTATATTCTAGGCCATTTCACAAAATCATCACAGACTTAATTTCTATGGCATATCTATGCATGTAATAATTTTGTTGAACATTATCTCTTTGTTATCAAGTTACATTAAGAAATTTACTGTTGCAGGTAATATGGCCACACCAAGCGATATTGGTCTTCCAGATTTTACTATAGGCAACAATGAAGGCTTTGGATGCCGCAACAAAAGATTTTCTAGTAGTTGTGGATTTAAAATGTGTGCAAACTTTACAGAAGAACGGAGACAATTCTTATTTATGCGAACAGAATATGAGGTACTACTAGATGATGCATCTGTATGTATTCACCACGAACATCTGCTACTGGTTAAATACGAACACCTGCAACCCCACTGTTGCAACCCATTCGATTACCATAAATCAACATTGTAAAAAAAAAAAAAAAAAAAAAAAACAGTACGAGTCATTGATACAAATACAGCTGTTATGTGAAAAGAAAGAAGTGGAAAGATATTAAACCAGGACAGAAGTTGTGTGCAGGTTGTAGGAAACGGAAACTTTCAAAGATAAATCAGTTGTAGGGTCATCCAGTGATACATGCAAATCTGTTTTCAATCCACCTGAATCCGTAGTAATCATCGTCTCCCTTAGCTTAAAGGATAATTGTGGGACGTTAAGCTGAAAGATTGTTCTCATTTATTTTACTAATTATCATACAAGATATATATACAGGGTGTTTCAAAACAACACTGACAGCGTTTGGGAGGTGATTCCTGCCACCAAGATAAGACAAAAAGTGTAGATAAACCTGGGTGCACAAACGCTTCCTTTTGGAGTTATAGGCTACCGAAAACATGAAAAAATGAGTTTTAAAAGTCCATAGCTCCAAGACTATGGGACCTACCGTAGTCGGGTCAAGACTTCACATAGATACTAGTATGTGTCCTATCCAAGTTTCAGAATCCTGCGGTAGTTCTGCAACAATTTTTATAGAGGTAGTTGGTGAGTACACCAAATTATGTACCAGTAGCCAAATTCCTTCTATTAAAATTGTTGCGTAAGCACCTTAGGATTCTGAAACGTGTTTTTGGGAAGCGCACAGATATTAGTTCCTAAGTAAAGTCTTGACCCGACTTCGGTAGGTCCCATAGTTTTGGAGCTATGGACCTTTAAAGTTAGTTTTTTTTATATTTTCGGCAGCCTATAACTCCGAAAGAAAGCATTTGTGCATCCAGGTTGGTCTATACTTTTCGTCTTAATTTGGTGTCAGGAATCACCTCCCAAATATTGTCGGCGTTGTTTTGAAACACCCTATATATATATAAGAATATGTGTGACTGTCAAAATTTTTGCATATGAGGAAGTCACCTGGAACCACCGAATATTAAAAAGAGGTAGAATCATGACGTGATCTAATCTCCTGAAAAGGTCGTTTTTCAATTTTCGGCTCGAGGAAGGATCAAACGTTCTAGAAGTTCATAAAGTATAGAGTATATGAGAATGCCTTCAAGTTAGACAACCCAAATTACTCAACTATGATGTGGATTGGATAGTGTTCCGTGCTAAGAACGGGCACTTCTGCTAGTAATATTTAAAGTAATTAAGTGTTATTATGTTGCCAAATGAAGTATTTGTTACCATTCGCATGTATAAATTCTATTATTAAATTTTGAATAAGAAAAAACTTTTTTATAAAAAAAAAAATTACGGACTTCAAAAAAGCGCTAAAAAGTTGAAAATAATTTTTAAAAGCGCTAAAACGGAAAAAGCTAATTTTAAAAAGCACTAAAATGTTGCTATTAAGAATAAGAAATTTTGGAGTCAAAATCGCTTCTGATTATGGATATAATAAGGTAGGTCTATAGCAATAGGCACCTGCAAATGATATAAGACACTCCTCTCACTAGTTGGTATGGTGACCTTCTACTATGTATACCACTATCTTTTCCTTGGCATACTCCCAATATGTGTACCATCTCACTTTTCATGGAGTCATTCCAATCCTGGTTTCAAAAGCTACCTATCATTTCAAAATGAAAATGAAATGAAATCTTTGAGTTTTACGTCCCACGGTTATGCCGATTAGGCTAAAGGAGACGGTGATGATGAATGATGAATGAAATGGTGGAATGAAGAAAGTGTGAGGAAACGGGAAAACCCCGAGAAAACCCACGCACACGGCGTTTGTCCACCACAAAGTTCACTTGGTGGGGGCTGGGATCGGACCCGGGACCCCATGCACCAGAGGTGAACGCTCTACCACTGAGCCACCGCGGCCCCTACCTATCATTTCAGTGAAACTTGCAAACATTCCGCGGTGCCCCAGTAAGCTAGCTGAAACGCTACATAGTACTACAGCCCACAATTTGGGACATTCTGATACGAAAAATAAAACTCATCAATATTCCCCATACCACTAAATTGTGGGAATACTACTGACAACACTTCTTTACACTTCTTCACAACACTTCGTTCTAAGACGCCTCTGCCATTTGACTTGTTAATTTCTTGCTCTAACGATATTGTACCGTGCATTAGATTTCAAGTATTTTATATTACGAAGCCGTGGTAGGTATTTTCGAAATAACAAGAAAAATCGTTAGAATTCGTAAAACAACTGTGAGATTTCATTTTGTTGCTTTTATGAGGAGAAAATGTCTCCTAGCTGCTACAGTGGCGCCATTTGACTATAAGAAACTCTTTTAAAATGAGAAGATGTTTTACAAGAACATTTTCCGAAACGTAAATGAAGAATGAAAAATTTCCTGCTATTAAGAGCTTTCTATAAAACTTTTTTTTTTTTACTTTTATTTTTTACGTAGTTCCTTGCTATCTACCTTTTTTATGCTTGCCATCACAGTATAACATTCTTCTAAAATAAAAAGAAACGACATTAAAAAAAAAAAAACAAGAATTTGATTTGTTTTTCCTTAAGATTTCCCTAAATTATACCTGGCAGTAAAGGTTAATTCGATTTTCGTAGTACAGAAAATTGCCGACAGGGCGTCGCTGCTGCTTAGGTGCCAGACGCGAGTCTGCTTTCTTTTCGTAAAGAAACTTTGAAATCTTCTTAATATAGGCTGTTTCCTGTTGCAAGTTAAAACAGAAAAGAGCGCCACCAATCATTTTCCTTAAATGATATGTATATTTCATTATTAGTCTAGTAAGTATTGTAAAAGTTTCTTATTTGACTACAGACGCGGTTTTCATTTTGTGTGCTTTCAAATGCATAATTAGATAGAAGCACCAGGGGTAAAAGTGGATCTGAAAAGATATCGGGATGGTAAGTAACGGCATGACGTCAAGCCGTCCCCCTGCCTATCTTTACGCATTGAATTTTTTTTGGAGCTGAGGGACGCCGTAAATATTTTTTGAGGTGGGGGGAACGGCGTCTCCCCACGTTCCCCCTCACTTTTGTCCCTGGCTGCACAAGATCTCGGAAGCTAATAACAAATGTAGTTCATGGTATGATAAAATTAAAAAGTTGATATTATAAAATGCAGTTTTATTGGAGATATCGTAACAACACATAATTAAGAGGCCTTATTACTGCGAAATTAAAATACCGCTAATTTTACAGTAATTATGTGATATTTTCAAATAGATAAAAGATAATTGAAATGTGAAACAAGAACGCAATAGACAATATTATTTTGCATGTGGTACCGTTATTACGAGTCACCTAGTAGCTTCCCGTTTGCAGCCATTTAGAAACGCGAAAATAAATGCCGATTTTCTAAATGGTTGGAAATCGAAAGCAGGTAAGTGAGTCGTGATAACAGTATCTCATGTAAAATAATATTGTCTAACGAGTTCTTGTTCCACTTTTCGATTATCTATTTGAAGATATTACATAATTTCTGTAAAATTAGCGGTATTTTAATTTCGCCGTGATGGGGCCTCTTAAAAAGGTTCGTTAAGCCTAATGATTAAAGTAAGTTGCTGTAATGATAATCTCTTGTTAACTAAAATATAAAACTACCTTTGAAGATAGATTAAAAAAAAACTTTTCACTATGCTTGCTATGTAAGTATAAGGTAAATAGTATCTATTCGGAAAGCAACCGTACACTAAACTTCTAGCTCCTGCTTTTTTGGGTTAAGTTCCAAAGTTGGGCGTCCGTTTCCAGCAAAATTTTTAAAATTTACAGGTAAGATATGGATAATTTGATCGTTTGTGTGCTTGATAATATATAAGTCTCGAAAAATCTGTTTATTTGTTATATATAAGGGGTTATAAATATGGAATTATACGGCGAGCGGAGGGAACTACTTGTCGTAAGGTAACCGAACAGATGCATTGTGGGAAAGAAACGAGCATTTATGTTATCAACATGGCGAATGTACAAGGGCAATGAACTAACAGTTTTAACATTTGTGAAGCAATACGTTGATAACGAGCAAAATCTTTTAAAAGTTTGTGAAGAGCACGGATTAATGAACTTAATAACAAATTGCAGAAAGTGTGGAAAGGAGATGACAGCGAAAAAACGTGGCGAAAGCGAACGCCCAACTTCGGAATAAATGCCGTTTTTTTTTTCTGCATACGGTGTTTGTCCTCTACAAAGTTTAGGTTAGGTCCACAGTTGGTCGTCCGTTTATAGCAAAATTTTCAAAATTGACCGGGAAGAAATGGGTAATTTGCTCGTTTGTGTGCTTGATAATAATGTAAGTAAAACGGAAATTGTGTTTATTATTTTTTTAATAAGCGGTTATAAACATAGAACTATTTGGCAAGCGAAGGGAATTACTTGGCGCAAGGTTACAGCATGTTGGATTGTGGGAAAATAACGAGTATGGGAAAGTGGGATTGTGTTTTGAACATGCCTACAGGCGTACAGAGACGTTTCAGTTAGTATTCGTACGAAGAGACCAGAAATTACACTCTACTAATAAAAAAAAAATGGGTCCAAATTTACCTAACCCTAACCTAACCCAGTCCTACCCTATCCTACTTATACCTACCTTATTCTACTCTACCCTACCTACTCTATAACCTGTTCGGACTCCGTGTCGCCAATAGGCGACATGTGAATTATACATGGTGTATACACTGAGTCTCCATGTCGCCTATAGGCGAAATGCACTCAGCGGACAGATGACAAAGATATAAGAAAGAATAACTGAAAATTGGCTAACAGGTTATACAACCGAAGGTAAGTATAATATTAGAACTTAACATTTCTACCCAAAAAAATTGCTGGGCCCGAGGAGGTTAATACCGTTTTAAAGTGGTCCTAAAAATTGACAATTTTTAAATTTTCGTAACTGTTTGCTTGTTTTCGAGAACCAGGCGGACGACGAATTTCGGAATAAATGCTCAAAGTTCACTTAGACTGGGATCGAGCCAGAGACCCCACACACAAGAGGTGAACGTTCTACTACTAAGCCACTGGCGCCCCTTCTTAAGTAAGGTCATACTTGAATTATTATCAAGACATATATGTATTTACGAAATATTAATTAATACTATATTTGGTGTTTTCCATAACTTTGTCAGAAGAATTGTTTCTTGGATTGATTACTGGATGTTTAATGGGGATGTCAACAGCGAGGCTATTTTTTCCCTGTCATGATTTGTCGGAAGAAATTTACTCCGAGAAGTAATCTGCCCCTTGTGTATTTTCTTTTCAGTGATATAAACCACATTATAGGATAATTCTACACGAGGATGGAGGTAAAAAAAAATACAATCTTTTGAAGTAAATTAAAAAAAAATACTTTCAGTTGACTAGTGACAAGCAAATATACACTCTTAAATCGAGAACTTTTAATTAAGCCATTATCAACTTTTTCCAGGAGCTATATAGATCTCAATGTGATCCTATACTGGAGCGACAAACCAGAGAATGGCTAAAAAGTGACAGATCACCTTTTGCCATCTTCACATAAATTTAATTGATAAAGTTGTAATTTCTTTTCCTCTAAAAATGTTCTGTCATGACGAGCTACCTTCGTATGTGGTCAATGAAGTATGTATTCATGAACTACGGACATATTTCCTAAACAGTTTCTGAGAATTTCTTTAAAAAAAAAAAAAGTAAAATACCTCTTATTAGGTCCACATCTCTTTTGCCTTTGCTTTCGTTATACCAATCACCGTCATCACCGATTCTCTATGAACTTCTGGAGCAGACTCTAGCCTTACCACGTTACGCTTACTCGCCAGTAGACTATCTTGCAGTCGACCATCGACCATCGACCATCTTGCGGCAAATTTCTATAACCCTCATCATCGCATTTATAGCTGTCATTCATACATCTATTGCGCATGATTTCTTCACTGCAATTCTTTGTATACTGTAACAGGGATCTAAGTGTTTATACTAGGGAGCGGCAAAACCGGTTTTGATAAAAAAAACTTAAACCGGTTTCTAGAAAAACCTAAATCCAAAACACCGACAGTAAGGTTTGCTCCAAAACCGATTCGCTTTTCCACCGAAAAAGGTTTCGGTTTTCTCCAAAAATCGGTTCGGTTTTTTTTGCCGAAACCGGTTTCGATTTTCTCCAAAAAAAGGATTCAGTGTTTCACCGAAACCGGTTTATGTTTTCTTCAAAAATCGGTTCGGTTTTCACCGAAACTGGTTTCGGTGAAAACTTTTGGAATACACATGAGACTATTTCTGTAGAAACGGAATCGGTTTCCGGAGAACAACAAAACACTATTCTGGACAGAAATAGAACAAATTTTGGTAAAAACCGAAACCGACTTTGAAGAAAACCTAAACCGGGTCCAGTAAAAAATCGAACCGGTTTTGGAGAAAACCGTTTTCGGTTAAAACCGAACCGGTTTTGAAGCAAACAAACCGGATTCGGTGGAAAACGAAACCGGTTTTTGAAGAAAGCCGAAACCGTTTTTTGAAAAAATTTCAAAAAACCGGTTCTGGTTTTCCTAACTAACTAACTAACTAACTAACTCTATGGCCTATGGAACCCGGAGGTTCAATGCCGCGTTCACAAAAGCTCTCCACTGACTTCTATCCTTAGCTAACTGCATCTAGTTTCTACTCTGTATTCCAATCTCTGCGAGATCCATCTTAATATTGTCCTCCCATCTGCGCCTAGGTCTTCCTAATGGCCGTTTTCCGATTGGTCTTCCAGTCAAGACTTTGAAAGCGTCTCTACTTTCTTCCATTCTAGCTACATGACCCGCCCATCTAAGCCTCCTAGACTTGACGACCCTAACAATGTTGGGTAAACCATATAAATTATGTAGTTCCTCGTTATGAAGTTTCCGCCATTCCCCATTCCCGTTCCTCTTGGGTCCGAATATTCGTCTCAGGATCTTGTTCTCAAATACTTTCAGTCTATGTTCTTCCCTCAGGGTAAGTGACCATGTTTCGCAGCCATACAGAACTACAGGCATGATTATCGTTTTGTATATTTTAAGTTTCAAATTCCTCGACAGAATTCGCGACGACAAGAGATTTTGAACCGAATAGTAACACGAATTCCCTGCTTTTAGTCGACATTTAATTTCTCCGTGAATATGATTTTCCTCTGTTAATATTGATCCTAGATATTTGAAAGTATCCACTTTATCAAAAGTATTATTTAGTATTTTAACGTATCCATAATTTGCTGTATTCCGGTCCCGACGCACTTCCATGTACTTAGTTTTCTCTGCATTTACTTCTAAACCCATGTCCCTGCAAGCGTTTAATAAGATCTCTGCATTTCTTTCTATTATTCTCCTATCATCTCCTATTAAATTTACATCATCAGCATATGCCATAACCTGGTGAATATCGTTCAACTGTAAGCCCTGGTTGCTATCTTTGATTTTCCTTATAGCGTATTCCAAAATGAAGTTAAATAATAATGGCGACAACGCATCTCCTTGTTTCAAGCCATTTTCGACGTGAAAGCTCGTGGACAAAACTTTTCCTACCCGGACTTTACTTTGGGATTCATTTAAACATATCTTAATTAATCTAATTAGCTTTCTCGGTATTCCAAGTTCTGCAAGAACGTTGTATAATGTTTCTCTCCTAACCGAGTCGTACGCCTTTCTAAAATCAATAAATAGTTGATGTACCGGGGTATTGTATTCCCACTTTTTTTCGAGTATTTGGCGAATGGTAAATATTTGGTCGATAGTTGATCGATTTCGTCTAAATCCGCACTGATAATCTCCAATAATTTCGTCTGCGTATGGGGTCAGCCTTGCTAACAGAATATTTGAAAGGATTTTCTAGGATGTTGACAGAAGAGAAATGCCTCGATAATTATTACAGTCAGTTTTGTCGCCTTTCTTGTGGATTGGAACAATGATTGATTCTTTCCACTCTTCTGGCAATTCTTCCTTGTTCCAGATAAGGAGAATGAGTTTGTGTATCTTGTTCCACAATTTTTCGCCTCCAGCTAAAATTAACTCAGCCGGAATTTCATCTACACCCGGAGATTTGTGTTTCTTTAATTTCTTTATAGCGGTTTCTACTTCTATTCGGTTGGGTTCTGGAATATACGGTTCTGCGGTGTGTATCTCCTTTTCTCCACGAACACTAGTTTTTGGTTGCGTGTTAAGCAAATCGTCAAAGAAATCTTTCCATCTATTTAAGATGCTATCCGTGTCAGTGAGAACTGTACCGTCAGATTTCTTTAATATATAAGCACGAGGTTGATAGCCTTTCTTAAGTTCGTTGATTCCCTTATACATGTCCCGAATGTTTTTATTTTTACTATTATCTTCAAGTTCCTTAATTTTAGCTTTCAGAAAATCGCATTTCTTTGTTCTAAAAGTTTTGGAAGTTTCCCGCCTGATATCTGCGAAATTTTGTGTAGTCATTTCATTCGGATTTTGTAGCCAGCGTAATTTTGCCTGTTTTCTCTTCTCTGCTAGTTTTATGCATTCCTGGTCGAACCATGGTTTGTTCCTACGTATTTCCGCGTGTCCCAATTTTTCTTTTGCTGAAATTTTAATGCTATCTCTAATTTCAATCCAGGTATTCTCAACAATAGTGCATTCCGAATCTTCTAAAGCCGAAAATCTATTCGAAACTTCAATCTGGTATTCCTCTCTTGCCTGGCTCTCTTCCAATTTCTTTAAATTGAATTTCTCCGTTTTCGGACAATGAATATTACCCTTATTCAACGATAACTTCTCTCGTATTATCGCTGCTACGAGGTAGTGGTCAGTGTCACAATCAGCCCCTCTAAACGACCGGACATCAATTATGCTAGATTGCCTTCTTCTATCTACTAAAACGTGATCAATTTGATTATGTGTTTTCCCGTCTGGTGATGTCCAAGTGTATTTATGAACGTCGCGATGTGGGAATTTTGTACTCTTCACGATTAGGTTTTTGGATGTTGCAAAGTTCACGAGTCTAACACCGTTGTCATTACTTTCCTTATGCAGACTTTCGTTCCCTATAATCGGTTTGAAAATATCCTCTCGTCCTACCTTCGCATTGAAATCCCCTAATAGAATTTTCATATGGTATCGCGGGAGTTGGTCAAATATCCGTTCCACTTCTTCGTAAAAACTGTCTTTTATATCGTCATCCTTATCTTCCGTTGGGGCATGTACATTTAAAACAATAATATCACACCACCGTCCCTTAAGAGTAATAAAAGAAAGTCTGTCAGTAACAAATTCAACCCGTTTAATTGCTGGTAATATACGTTTATGAACGAAAAACCCTGTTCCTAACTGGTGATTTTTATTTCCTTCCCCATAAAAGAACGTAAAATTTCCGGAATTCTCTGATCCATTTCCTTCCCACCTAACTTCCTGAACTCCTACTACGTCCATCCTGTATTTCTCTAACTCCCTCGTTACGGATTTTAACGCGCCTGCCCTATAAAGACTCCTAATATTCCATGTTCCAAATCTCATGTCCATTTTCTTTTGCTGAGGTCGTGCCAAGTTATCAGTCCTTGTCCGAGGCTTTTGTGAATATTTCTGAACAAGTGCTTTTTTTTTACAGGATGAGGTTGTTAGCCCTACCCAAACCCCCAAGCTGGAGGACCACTCCTAGTCGGCTGTCCGCGACTGCTTATTCAGTATATTCGCAGCTAACCTCTATATCTAGAGGCCTTCTCCTCGATCCGCAACCTGAGGACGCGCCATGCTGTGGTGATAGGAACCCACGTTACACGGATAGTCGGGTGATGGTTTTCCTAAAAACGAAAAATCGAAAAACCTGTTTTTGTGCCCACCACTAGTTTATACCCGATCTGAGCAGCCCCAGAGAAGAAGATTAACGCCTTCGTTTAAACTAAACATATATTCTTGTGCTTCGTTTACTCCACTTCACTTTATCATTTACATTATAACCTCACATAACATTATTATGTCTGAACCACAAGCATGAATAAATAAATAAATATAATAAATCCTGGACCCATCTCAAATTCCTTATTTACTACTAATTTGATGCCACTGGCCCAAGAGGCGTAGCCTTAGGCGGCCCTCATCTTAGAATGACAGTGAAACTGCACTTTAAAAAATTAAAAAAAAAAAAAAAAACTCATTAGGTTTTAGCTACATTGTAGGGTTATTAATGAAATAGTTATACATGAAGCTTGAACAAAATTGCCTAAATCATTTCTGATAAAATAAACAAAAGAAACTCACTCCAGGACTAAACTACTCGCTGTGACTTTTTTTCATGAGAAATTGCTTACGCTGCATTATAAAGTTGGTATTAAAATACTTATGTTTGAAATGTAAACAAAATCGCCTGAGTCGTATTGGAGAAAAATGGTCTGAATAAAAAATGAAGAGTAAACTATACCGTTATGGCCTTTATTTCGAGAAATAACTTATACCGTATTATTAAGGGTCCGACTCCCCCCCCCCAAAAAAATAAATAAAAGGAAACTATGTAACTCAAGATTCATTTGTACACTTTCTTAATAAAATTATAGTGACCCCGTATAAGCGTAGTTGCCAACACTCTCGCTTTTAGTGAGAGCGGTCCCGGGTTCGATTCCCGGTAGTAACACTCAGTCGAAAAGAGTATACCAGCTTTTTCAGGCCAGTCATCTTGAATGAGATTTCTCCTGGGTTTTCCTCATTCACACCAGGCAAATGCCGGGAGAGTACCTAACATAATAGTCCCAGGTCGTTTCCTTCCTTCCCTCTCATCGGGATAGTGTGCTCGCTGAGGAATGTCATCCCTCATGTACCTGAGGGGCTAAATGACCATAAATGCCGACAGCACAGAAAACTAATTCCCAATCCTAATGAATAAAACTACACTAGTTTAGCAGAGACATTATTGATGTAGCATGAAAAGTTGATCTTACATTTCATCTGTATTCTTTCTCCTATAGAAACGATCTATTTTTTTTCTGAAAATAGAGATGGAAGTATTTTACAATTACTTATAGTCTTTTCGGGTGCAGAATAAATATTCGTTCAATACTACATAATCGTATTGGCTTGTAGTGTTGCACCCCTCCCAACTAAAATTTCTCGGTGCGTCCGTATTTTTTTTTATCCATGTGTTACTGGGGACGTCATAATACGGAGATATGTCCACGTAACAAAAAGGTCAAACCTCGACAGATTCTTCTCATTAAAAGAGTCCTAACATAAAAACCACGGATGTTAATGAAGTGAATAATAATTTTAAAAAATTCTGGTAGACAGTAAGAATGATCACGCGAAGTTACAATTTTGTCCGGTAGAAGCCAGCACTGAAGGTTATTCATTACCATCTAACGGAGAGACGTGAAACTTACTGTCCCTTTATTTCAATACTAGTAAATGGGACAGAGATAGCTATAATTAAAATCGCCGTTACCTGTCAAGATGTTAACGGATTATCTCCATTAAGGAACTCGACCAACGTAATCCCTCTAGCTATTTATTGTCCACCGTTACCCGTGAAAATGTTAACGGATTGACTCCATTAAGGAACTCGTCCGACATAATCGCTCTAGCTATTTATTGTCCATCGTTACCCGTGAAGGTGTTAACGGATTGACTCCATTAAGGAGCTCGATCGACGTAATCGCTCTAGCTATTTATTGTCCACCGTTACCCGTGAAGGTGTTAACGGATTGACTCCATTAAGGAATTCGACCGATGTAATCGCTCTAGCTAATTATTGTCCACCGTTACCCGTGAAGGTGTTAACGGATTGACCCATTAAGGAACTCGATCGATTTAATTGCTCTAGCTATTTATTGTCCACCGTTACTTGTGAAGATGTTAACGGATTGACTCCAATAACGAACTCGACCGACGTAATCGCTCTAGGTGTCTACTTTTAAAAAAACAGAATTGAAAAATCCAATTTCGTTCAAGAGTTAACGCGTGAGTTTCGGTTTTGGAGTAACGGACATTTAGGAATCCATTTTTTTATTTTTACCTACAATGTTTTTTTTTATATAATATTGACAATTTTCACAAATTTCGTGTATTAATAATATTTATTCAATCTTTCCCATTTTAATTAGTCATGGTTTGATTTGACTAACTTACATGTTGGTATCAAGGATCTTATAAAATAGAAGATCGGCCCATATTTATCTCCATTCTATTAAATCAATGAAACTAAAAAAAAACTACCGAGAATCGGCACGTCTGATTGGTTACTTTCGTTTCCGCCATGATTGTTGGCTCAAAACATTGCGATCCTATTGGGTGGAGTGGGCATAGCAGGGGTGGCGAAACTGTGACGCATGGCTTCAAGATTTTATTGTAAGGGCAGATCCTCTATTTTATAAGATCCTTGGTTGGCATAGTGATACTAATTATCTAAGTATCTAATTATCTACTAGTGTTATCCATTGAAATACATATATTTGGTATGCTAATTAATGTGAATTTTAATCATTTTAGTATGATTCTATATACTAAATGTTAGATTTCTTTAATTGGGATAAATATTTTCAAAATTATTCAACCAGGAAACCCAATGACTGTCAAAAATAGGCGGTGTTGTATATATATTTACATTTCCGTATGCCCCGTTGTAAAAGTGTGAATCCCTGATTTCAAGAACATCTGGGTCTGAGATTAATTCATGGTTATCTAACATGCAACCCAGTCGTCTTTGAAGTCCATTTTGCAAATCCTATCAGAAATAAATCATGTTTGACAATTGAAGTGAATCTAATAAAGCTCAAAAGGAATATTTAACTTTTTTTTTTAAATGGAAAATATTTTAAACGAGAAGGTACCTTTAATTTTTTTATTGACCTAACTTATTTTATCATTTGGCTTATTAACAAATCTTTAGCGTTAATGTAAGCTGAACCCTTCTTTTAGATAGAGGATACCTCAAATTAAAATAAACCAGAATATAATGTTTTTGAAGTTTTTAATATTACAGTTCAAATTACTTTACTGCCAGAAGTTGGAATTTTGAGAGAATGGAAAAGATAATTAACATGATTCGTGGCTAGTTTTCTTTTAGCCCCTCCTTCCATAGACTATTTAACTAAATTATTAATATTTTGCTAAAATGAATATTTCTTAATTCAATGACTTTAAATTCATAGTAACGAGAAAATTCTTCAAAACAGTTTTGTTCTACAGAATATCACTCTTTATTGCACAGTCATCCAAATTACTATCAATAGAACAAGCAGGGGACTCTCGATTCAGCCTTTCTGCTATCATTTTTCCCAGGATACTTTGCGTACCGTGACGTCACGTGGAGGTATCGCCAAGGATGTTATAAAAGTAGAGGATCTGCCCATGCCACAAAATCGTGAATCTATACGCCACAGCCTCACGTATTCTTTGATTGGTGATTTTCTTACCTGCAGAAAGTTATTCCGGGTAATTTCTTCTCACTCTCATTTGTACACCCATACGTGCAGCATGTAACTATTCTATAATATAAATCTGAAGCAACGACTTTAATAAAAATAAACGACAGACACACTACGTGTCTACATATGAAGACCACAATGTTTTGAGCTAACATTTATGGCGTCATTCAGTTACCTAATAGGATGAAGATACACATGGGCAGATCCTCTATTTTATAACGTCCTTGAATATCGCGAGATATCGTTCAAGAGAACAAGTGAAATACTGCACACGCAATTACGCTAGTTGGTATCAAGTATATTATAAAATAGAGGATCTGCCCTTACGACAAAATCTTGAAGCCATACGTCACAGTTTCACCACCCTTACTCTGCCCATTCCACCCAATAGGATTGCAATGTTTTGAGCCAACAATCATGGCGGGAACGAAAGTAGCCAATCAGACGATGGCGGGAACGAGAGTAACCAATCAGACGTGCCGATGCTCGATTGTTTTTTGGCTTCATTCATTTAATAGCATGAAGATACACATGGGCAGATCCTCTATTTTATAACGTCCTTGAATATCGCGAGATATCGTTCAAGAGAACAAGTGAAATACTGCACACGCAATTACGCTAGTTGGTATCAAGTATATTATAAAATAGAGGATCTGCCCTTACGACAAAATCTTGAAGCCATACGTCACAGTTTCACCACCCTTACTCTGCCCATTCCACCCAATAGGATTGCAATGTTTTGAGCCAACAATCATGGCGGGAACGAAAGTAGCCAATCAGACGATGGCGGGAACGAGAGTAACCAATCAGACGTGCCGATGCTCGATTGTTTTTTGGCTTCATTCATTTAATAGCATGAAGATACATATGGGCAGATCCTCTATTTTATAAGATCCTTGGTTGGTATACTGTTTCAAGATGGGCAAAAGTTCCTCCACAAAGCGTCACGAACAGGGAACCAGTCAGAACGCTAAACACGAACTGGGACTACCTGTTATTTTATATACCTTCGGAACAAGTACAGTTTAACAGGTACATTCACTTAAAATAATTCTTTGCTGGTGTGTACGAAATTAATTATTTATAAACATTTAGAACTAATTACCTTTCTCTTTTGATTCTGGTACAGATGAACGCTTGGTGGTTCAGGTTGAATTATGTTTCCCTAATATTGGCTTTTAATTATTATAAGGAATGAAATGTGAATTATAGAATACGAATAGTATGAAATTTCTATTTATGTAGGAACCAATATCACAATATCAGAGTAAGTTAGTGATATATGTTATAAAATCTATAGAAATCGTACAAAGCTAATATCATAATTTTGATTTGATATGTTCATCTTTACAGATTACATTGCATTTACAGATTTCGTATTTCAAAACTATGCATATTTTATTTTTAAAAAAATTATAATTACATAACTATTGAAAATCGATTACAGCGACAACTATTAAGAAAATTGTTAACCAATTCTAATCTCTCTCTCTCTCTCTCTCTCTATCTATCTATCTATCTATCTATCTATCTATCTATCTATCTATCTATCTATCTATCTATCTATTGTGTGAATGAGGAATATTGTTTTGCTTGGTGAATCTTTTTCCTTCAATGAGCTCCTTTGTGGCTAAACCGTTAGTATACGTGAATTTGGCGTGGGAGCTCATGTGGTTCGCATTCCACGTTAATCAGTAGGTCCCGTTTCATATAGCCTCGCTGCTGTAAGGGACGTTACACTCAAAATCAACTCAACTCAACTTTCATCTTCAACCATCAGAAAATCGATTTAAATTATTAAATTTGCAAAACTGCGCTCTTTTTAAAGCCCAAAACGGAAACATGATGACATAAGGTTACAGAAAGTGTTGCTATTTTCACTGCTAACTTCTCATTTTAGATCATGTATATTTACAATGAAGGGGTGCAGGTGCACCGGTGCACGCCAATTAAATGCGGCCCTGTATATTGTTGTGAATAAAGATTAATCGTAACGTTACACTCTTATAAGCGTATTTAGGGGCCTATCGGGATCAAGCCCCTCTGAAATAAATTTGTTAGTTTTCCGCATTCCACGTACAACAATAATTCTTCATATCATTTTTAAGAATTTCTTTGACTTTCCATTTTCTTATGCTCTTTGTTCAGAAATAACATTTATGAAATTTCATTCCATGTAAGAACGATGTTCTTTTTTTCTTGCTTTCGTCCAATCTACTCTTTTGTTTCGTTTTCTTAGTTGTTACTTTCTTTCGTTTTCCCTATCATACTTTGGACCGTTTGTTAGTTGTGATTCAAGTCGACCGTTGTCAGTAACACCAAAACTAAGAGGAGCTGAAAAGCGAAACCAGTGTTGCACACTAACTTGCACAGATATCAACACAATGGGACTTCAGTTATTATAGCAAAGGATTATTTACATAATTTAGTTATAAACAGGGACGTAGCCAGAGTTCTGAGTTTGGGGGGGCCATATTTGCAAATGAAATAACATATATAACATTTGGGAGGTAATTCCTGACGCCAAGATAGGACAAAAAGTATAGACCAACCTGGGTTCGCAAATGCTTCCTTTCGGAGTTATAGGCACCCGAAAATATTTAAAAAAAAAAAAAAATCAAAGGTTCATAGCTCCGAAACTATGGGACCTACCGTAGTCGGGTCAAGACTTCACTTAGAAAGTAATATGTGGCCTATCCAAATATCCAAGTTTCACAATCCCCCGGTACTTCCACAATTTTTATAGAGGTAGTTGGTGGGTACTTCAAATTATATGTAAGTTGCCAAACTCCCTGTATACAAGTTATTTCGTGAGTACCTTAGGATTCTGAAACATGTACTTGGACTGAAACTGGATAGTGAAATACTACCCGATAGTGTATCTCTTCGGAATACTAACGGAAACCAGAAAACCTTTCATAATACTATTATCTGGCTTTTCTCTGTTCTTTGGTTGATTAAAACATTCTACACCATTTTGTGTGTCAAACTCCAATGCTTGAGTGTAGAGACCCAATGTATTTTCTTCTGTTCTAAGTTCTTTTATGGCTCCAACAACCGAACTGGGCGTCTGCTAGAATAATATCTTCTCCTTCTAGAAAATTATTCAGGCCACTAATAATTCCCACAATCTTGCTAAAAACAATCAAGCATGAAACAGTTGCGAATGATTTCAGTTTGTTCGCAATACAATCAGCTTCAGTAGTCTTCTTAGCATCCTTACCCTCTAATGCAGAGAATATAGCTCCATAATTCTTGTTCACAGCGTTCAGTGAACAAATACCGGTATGTGAAGACCAACGAATGTCTGAAAGGCCAGGTATACTGGATTGTTCCAAACTTAACGCTGTCTGAGCTTGCTTTATCGTCTATAAGCTTTTACACAGAGAAATAATTATGTAAAGTCTGCAATAAATCAAAAAGTTATTTGCTTGTTCAAACGAACACACTTTTACAATTATTATATATTATTAAATTTAACTGGTGCACATAGCAATGGATATACAGTGCGAGGGGATGAGACTTCCGAAATAACTTTTGCACATCACCTATGTGGCCTCTCATAACGCTCGCCTCATCGTAAGCTTGCCCAATGCATTTTGAGTCCTTATTAACACCTACAGGAGCCAAAGTTTCGATAATTGTTTTCGATATGTATTCAGCATTTATCTCAAATTTCAAAAAGTGCTCTACCGTTTTAGAATTTTTCACATATCTCACGCAAACACTAAGTTGTTCAGGAACACTAATATCTCGTGTTTCATCAGCTATAACACTGAACTTTATAGCGGCATTCAGTTCACTTACAATGACATTGATGATTTCCTCACCGCAGCATAAAATATCTTCATTTTGAATTTCTGGGGACAAATAAGTGGCATTCCCTGGCGCTGCATATTCTTTAAAAAAGGATCAAAACGTCGGTGTCTTCCCACTTGCGACAGTCCTATCAGCGACAGGAACTGTTAACTGTCCTATGAGCGACCGATTCGATCTATTAACTGCCCTATGAGTCACCGTTCGTTCATACTAAGATAATGGAAGAAGATAAGGTTATCTCTTCTTTAACTTGTTTTATACTAATGTGATTTAGAACCTAACAAAATATACTATGAAAAATTTCGCTCTACCTGAATTTAATACGTGAGAATGCTCTCATTACATTAACAATCTTTTATACGTTTTTCCTAATATTATATTTTTGAATTAATTTCTATGAATACATTGATTCTATCAAGGGGAAAACTAAGTAAATATTTAGAGTAGCTCCGCCTTTGTCTAAGATTCTAATATAATTAAAAATTTCATGTTAAAATGATACGGAGCATAAGTTTAGATTGAATATGTTTATGGCATAAGAAAGAAATCAGAAAGAAATATGGGCGCCCGAAGAAAATTTTCTAGGGAGGGGCATCTCCATGGTTACTGTATCACGTCTGGTATATCTGGTATTTAATATGCGTGGTTTGCTATATTACGTATACATTTTTGTGAGCCAGGGGGACGACCCTTGCCTTCCCATCGGGTGACCATGGAAAAAAGATGTTCACCATTTGAGGATATCAAAGAAATCTAAAAACACGGTGTATTCGAAGAAATTATTACACAAGTTACAAATCACTCGCAGGACTTTACAGCTCGTCTAGTTATAAGGAATTATTTCAGATTGCTTCACGACAAGCTTTTATGTATAAGCCAAAACAGGAAGGAAGGCAAATTAAGCAATTAGTTTAAGTTTTAGTAGCTTACAATAGGGGGGGGGCGGTAGTTTAAAGAGTCTGTTTACCTTTTGGATTGTTTTACCTTTAGGAATATACTTTTCATGGAAATATCCCTGTTGTCTCGTTAAGTTATTTGATATGTTTTGTGTCAAATCTAACTCGAAAATTAAAATAAGTTTTATTTGCACTCACAGTAGAGGGAAAATATATTTGACGAACAGTATCACTAGCACGTACATATTTCATACCAAGGTTGTTCGGGCGCTAATAACGCCAGAGGCAAACATGTTTTACGAGATGAAATCATATCATCTCCCATCATCTCAATGTAAATGAATCGGTCGCTCATAGGACAGATAACAGTTCCTGTCGCTAATAGGACTGTAGCTTCTGGGACTAATTCAAGACGTCGCAACAACTCGAATATTTGCTAGAAATTCTCTTTATTTAAACTGTTGTCATCTTCATCTTTGCCTCGTAAAGCCAATCCCTGTCGAACTAAATGGATCACAATCGCCACTATACGTTTTAAGCACTCGCGACGGGCAGTTATTACTTCTCTAGATGCGTGGTTTTGTAGATCAAAAATCTCTCCAGTTTCTTTGGACCTCTGAAAACTTTTAATTCATTCACATGAATGTTTTGTTCTGAGGTGCTAGCAACCTCCTTAGCTTCTTCCTTATCAACAGTGTCCGAATGAATATTTTCCTCAGCAACAACATGCAACTTATCAGTTTCGCTGCAGGTACTCCTCAAGTGTTTCTCAGTTTTTCCATGTGAAATAAAATATCCAGATTTTATAAAAATCTCCATATTTAACTTAATTTCAAGAACACATAATAGCAAACTTAACACTGCGCACTTCACATTCAGTAAGAAAATAGACTCTTTCCCGCTCAGCCTGTTGCCAGCGCCAGTACATACTGTATAGGGGTCTAAATAGTTTCTCATCTGTTTAGCCAGAATCGTTGTTAAATATAATAAATATACGAAAGTAAATCTACACTCAATACATTCTAGTAAAACAATTAAAATATAAAATACTATGTTTCAAAACTCAGCAATGGGGGTAGGGATGCGCACGAGACGAGTCGAGACAGGATTTTCCTGACAAAATTCGAATCGAGACACGGCTCTTCCAAAGTGAAATATACATTTTTCGAGTCGAGACATCACTTTTACAGCACATTTTCGAGACCAGACAGCCACAAATCTTGTCTCATGCGCATCCCTAAATGGGGGAGAGGTATCCTCGTAGCCTTTGAGTCGAATCGACCTTTCAGTTTTGTCTTAGTTTGTTATAAAAAGAGCATTCGTACAGATTTTTTAGCCCTTAGCACAAGGTGACTATAAGGCTGGAATCACTCTAAGGGCTGGAATAACCCCCCAATGTTAACGAAAATGACGCCCAGGCCCCAAAGTTACTGATCTTATACTCTTATTACCATTCACTTAACGTTTAAGAAATAGCCTATAAATGGATTTTTAAAAATAACCTTTTCTTAGAAGTATGAATCATTTCAGTTTACTATGGATATTTTTTTTTTCATTTATTGTCGGATAAAAAAAATGTAACATAATTTTAAATAAATATTTGGGGGGCCAAGCCAAAATTTGGGGAGGCCGGTGCCCCCTCGTGCCCCCCCTTAGCTACGTCCCTGGTTATAAAGAAAGGTAAATGTTTGAATTCAAAAAAAATCAAGAGCCCGGGAAATTAGGTAGGCCAAGAGGATGCTTCCTTTTTCTTCTATGAATAGAATAAAAGGTTACATTCACTGCTAAGTCTTTGTGTGTATCATACCACATCAGATTCACCAGTCTGCAATTCTTGCCATTAAAACTGCAATCAGCATATCTCAGCTTCAAACAGTAGAGCGTCGATTATCCGAAGTAATTGGGGGACATGGGTATTCGGAAAACTGGTTTGTTCGGATAATCGAATTGTACTGTACTGTACTGTACTCCACTGTACTGTACTGTACTTCTACAGTCAGTGCCAAACCGACAGAAGTGTGCTGATTGTTGAAACACAGCGACTGGCGGCTTGGCCGGTCAGCAGCGCCTTATGAAGGCCCCATTAGAAGCAATGTTCCGCCAGCGGTGGCTCAGTGCGGCGACTACTGTGGGAAACTTGGTTTGGGAGTGAGGGGGATGATGGACGGTAGGGTGGGAGAGTAACAGGTGCGAGCGAGTACACAGTTCGGTTAAGCGGTCGTTCAGTTGACCGACGTTCGAATAATCGACGCTCTACTGTATTTTCTTTCAGGTAAAGACGTACGCAGATAAAAACCGAATATTTCCGTTATTTGTCTAAAATGAAATCAGTTAAATGAAATGAGATCACAAAATTCAACGTGTATTTGCAGGAGCGTCATTTCAAATTTGCCTGGGGGTAGGGGTAAGATCCTACACCGACATACGAATTTCACGTGTTTTTCTAGTATATTAGTAGAAAAAATGATTAAAATACATTTAATTCTCAAATTCAGGTGGGTAATCTCCCCCTGCTTCCCGATGTTGTGCATAGCCCCCCGAAACAAAATCCTAAATACGCCACTGCGCATGATCGTAGTAAAAGATACGAGATATGATACGGACAGAATCAATAAATACAAGCTTAAAGACTTAACCTACTGTCCATTTTAATGTAAAAGCTGTATTACAATAATATGATATATATAAGTTCTGCTATTAAGTTACTTAATAGTGTTCTGTTGTAGAAAAGAAATGATGATTTTCGATATAAAAGGAATATAACTTTACTTATTTCACGCTATTTTTAACTCTATCGTTCTTTTTAGCTTCAAACGATCCAACCCGTAGACATCAAAGTTAATAAATACAAACTGCTAACTCAACGGTGGAGAAGCAATGAAGTTGAGACCAATTCAAAGTAGCATTATATTAAGAGAGCTAAGTCAGCAAAACTTGCAAGCAGCGCCACTTCGTAACAGCGGCTCGATGTGGTTTTGAGCAAATGCCGTTGGGAGAATATAAAAGCTTCGTCTTTTTCTCTCTTCCCCCCTCCCTAGTTTCTCTCTCTTTTTCTAACGGAAAAAAAAATACTGGGAGACAAAAGACGAACGAAAATCCTATTAGCGAGGATTTGAGGTTTTTGAAGGAGGTGTTTCATTTGAAGTTATCTATTGTTCCTGTTTTTACCCTGTTGTCAAGTGCTACAAACCATTCCCTGCCTTTTCTCGCTATTGTAGTCTCTGTCTGTGGAAACTGAGTTTCGACCCCGGAAGAAAATCGAGTTGTAGAATTCAACGTTTCGTTTTCTACTATACTTTCTTTAAAATATGTAAAGGTTCAAAAAGATAGTGTAATGTCAAAAGAACTGCTCAATAGAACATGAAATAAATAAAAACAAGGTAATAGTATACATGAGAACCCCCTGTCTTCCGTGCGCGAGGATACTTCATATTATATATTTATACGTTACCAAATTAAATCACTGCGTTGTCTTCATCAAGGTTCGTATATACACTACATTATATGTGCTTAACATTCTATTTTTACTTTCTAGAATAAATTTTGTTGATTTCGATTCGAAAAATGTTAAATATTTTTAAATTTATATCATGATGCAGACCAAAGTCCTTGTTGCATATAATGTAATGCGCTATAGCATATAAAGTACAAGGGCAAATAGGTACGTTCTTTTTTATTTTCGTATCAGTGGATAAGTAAATGAAAGTGGGTTTGTTACCCCCTTTGTAAGTTCGTAGATACTCAATGAATAATCCCTAAAAGTATGAGCGTCCAGCTTCTTCTGGAACTCAGACGGTCTTACATATACTATATCCAAAAACAACTTCAAAGTAAAATTTGCATGCAAAAGTTTTACATGTCTTTTACTTAAAGTACCTGGAGCAAACATGTTCTACGTAACCTGGAGATTATGATTAATAGTGCATTAAAAGAATATTTTTAAAAAAGTTAAGAAGAAAAAGTATTACCGAACTTTTTAAAAAATATATCTTTCTAGTTAACTACAAAATTCTGCTAATAAGATTAGTCTATTTTGATTAGTAAGATATGCAACAAAATCTTAAGTGGTTTAAGAACGTAATGCTTCTTTAAAATGTCTTTAAATATGTTTATTACATGAGAAAATGAAGCATCGATTCGTAAGAAAACTCGATAAAAATTTATTGAAACTAGAGAAAGCCACAAGTATTAACCGGCAGCGTATATTTTAACCATGCTTGACCCTAGCTATAGGAGCTAATACACGGTTCTGATTGGTTGAAGTTTTCTGTTTCTCGCCACGTAGCATGCATATAGCACTAATCAAACGCCAACTGCTGTCGGTCATCGTGGCCAAGCCATGCTAGCGCACGGGCTAGAAGACTATAATGCTGCCAAAATGTCTTGATCCGTGGCAAAATGCGAACTAAAGGTCACACCCTTGACACTCCCACGCGTTGAGCCAAAAACGATTCAGATGTTGGTAAGCGAGAGAACCTTGCAGTCGTAGGAGTGGAATTCCTTCAGCCGATAGCAGCGCTTGTTACGGAAGACTAGGTATCAAGTCAATGTGGTATATCTATAATGAAAATCGCTTTGGGCGTCGGCTAAAACCAGCCACGTAGCCAGCCCCAAAATGTAGGGGGGGGGGCGATCCAATCATATTATAGTTCATTTGCCAGTCTCTCGTGAAAATTTTGTGGGGCAGTAAAAATTTAGGAGGTTCCGGGTTCCGGCCCCCTGCTTCCCTGAAGGAAAGCTTTTATTTTTTTTAATTTTCATAACACTTTTATCATAAAAATAAAATTTAAAAATATTACTCATTTACCTTTATACGTAATATATAATGCATAAAGAGTGATTTACTTACGTCACGAAACTTAGCTCAGCGAGCGAAGGGGTTTAGAAACTCCGCAGGGCTAATTTTGTTCCACCTTGAATCCCCATAATAATACCACGTGACATTACGTCACACTTGGGTGGTGCAACTTCGATATAAATCTACCCTCACCCGCTTCCTTATTACAGCTTAAAACATTTGCCTAGGGTAGAGCGTGAAAACAATGCTAACGGGTATCAAGAAGCACACTAAAGGCATCAGGTTGTAGAACACAGTATCCATAGTATTAAAGTACTACAGATAAAAAACAATTAACAAGCAATGTGTTGCAAAAGATGTATAGAAGAAAATTAGATAAACGGAGGTCAGGGAAAAGAATAGTACAGAAGATGGTAGAAAGGAATACAGGTATTAAATAGTAAACTATATCATGGTTAACAGACAGAGGAAGAGAATTCCACAGAACACCTACAAGAAGTAGAATATTTTCACGCAGAAAACCAAGGATGTTATAAAATAGAGGATCTGCCCTTACAACAAAATCTTGAAGCCATACGTCACAGTTTCGCCACCCCTACTCTGCCCACTCCGCCCAATAGGATCGCAATGTTTTGAGCCAACAATCATGGCGGGAAACGAAACTAGCCAATCAGACGATGGCAGAAATGAGAGTAGCTAATCAGACGTGCCGATGCTCGGTTGTTTTTTGGCTTCATCGATTTAATAGGATGAAGATACATATGGGCAGATCCTCTATTTATAACATCCTTGCAGAAAACTAATTAGCCAGAAAAATAAATAAAATACAGCTGTTTTATATGTTTCCATACGGAGGTTCGAAAGGCAGCTACGTAATTTTTATCCCAGATAAGTAGCCTGAAAATGTAGATGTGGCTCGTTTCACTCAGGACCTTATGGTTCACTACTTGCCACTAACCTCTTTTGTATTTAAGCAATACAATATAATCATTGCTCTACCTGGCTGGTCATAAAATATTCTGTTGTTATAGTGCTTCCAAAATGTCTTGAGCCGTGGCAAAAAGTACGAACTAAAGCTTACACCCTCAAGACACCCATGCGTTGAGCCAATAAGGGTTCAGCTGTTGCTAAGCGAGAAAGTTTTAGGGAAAGGGAGTGGAATTCCTTCAGTCGATAGCAGTGCTTGGAACGAAAGACTAGGGGTCAAGTCAATGGAAATATCACCAGCTGATCACCTCTTCCTCTCGTATTTTACAATGCTGTGTCCAATTTTAGAAAATGGTTCAAAATTTTAGGTGATCAGGCGCGCACACAGAAAATTTTTATTGGAAGCGGTTCATTACAACAAGTCACTACGTCTATGGACTACTGAATGGTTATTATTCTGCACTCGAAAAGGCGATAAGTAATTGTAAAACACTTGCACACATATTTCAGAAAAAAAATGATAGAACTAGACTGTTTTTATACGAGATAATGTGTAAGGTGAAATTTTCATGCTACCTCAGTCATTTCTCCGTTAAACAAGTATATTTTTATTCAGAAAGTGTACAGTCCGCAGCAAAAAAAAAAAACTGCAACATGAGTATGTAAGTTTATTGTGAAACTACGCCTAAACGTGCAGAGAATCAACATAACGTCTAAGTGGCACGAATCACGCCAGGAGAAACCTCGGTATCCTTCCCTACATGCTTATTTTGGAGCAAAAGACTTCACTGTGTTACAATAAACTTACATGCTTATGTTGCAGGTTTTTTTTTGCTGCGGACTGTACAAATGGTGAGTTCGAAAATTTTTGGAGGGATCTGGATTCGGTGGGCAGATAACATGTAGGTAGAATTATTAAGTAAGCACAAAATTTTATTTCTTGACGTTCTATAGAAAGCAGCTTAAACTTTATATGGACAGATAACACAACATGTTCATCAACTTTGTTGATAAACATTATTTACTTGTACTTGTGCACAAACAAAGCATGCTTATGTTGAGCAACACTTAATGAATATATTGAAATTCCATATTTTTTCACGCCTTATTCTAGCCAACTGTTTTAAGTTGGTCATAAGAAAACGCATGAGGGTAAATTTACATTAAAGTTGCATCACCCGAGTGTGACTTAGTGTCACGTGGTATTATTATGGGGGTCAAGATGGAAAAAACACGAACTCTGTGGGGCTTCTAACCCCCTTCGCTCGTTGAACTATGTTTCGTAACGTAAGTAAATCACTTTTTATAAATTATATATCACGTACAAGAGCAAATAAGTAATACTTTTATGATAAAACAATATACAATGATAAAAGTGTTATTAAAATTTAAAAAAATAAAAATACTCCTTGGACCGGGTTTGAACTCACGCCGAAAGCAATTTTCATTACTAGCCTGTGCACTACCGTTTGATTTGTGCTATATATATATGCTACGTGGCAAGAAACGGATAACTTCAACCAATCAGAACCATGTATTTAGCTCCTATTGCTAGGGTCGGGCGTGATTAAAATATATGCATTGAAATTACACTCTGGCTTGGACAGCCTGTTGAAATACAAAATGATGTGTTCCAAACTCGAATTCACTTATTTTTAAATTTTCATGTTCTTTCCCTTCCTGTATGGATCGCTGAAAGTACACAGTGAGTACATAAGAAATTAAGAAAAATAAATCCCTAATTTATATAACGAACAACATGAAATATGACATAGACCATTGTGTCAAAATTCATTTGATGTGAAGTTCTTCTGCATTGTGCTCACCGCAATTCCCTCCTCAAAATAAATCATAGCGAATTTTCCATTAAAACAACCTGTCTGATCAAGTGTATATTCTTTTCCATCTGTCTTAGCACTGCCAAGAATTCAGTCGGTTTGCTTTCCATTATCACAGGAGTGTTAAGTGGAAAAAACAAAACAAAACAAAAAAAAGAGTTAAAAGACAATTAAGGTAACTTGAGATGGTTGGTAATTTTTCTTCTTGTCTACAGATGGCAGCACACGATACTACAGCCCAGTCAGTCAAAATCGTAAGATGAATCTAGGTTTCATATATCACTGTCTTATCATTGCAGCGAAGAAGATTTAAAAACACTTTCCAAAATTAAAAACAGAGCATTAAAAATATACCTATAACTGCTTCTTCTCTATGTTCAGTCTGTTAAACGATTGTGAGAAATAAGTGGATAATAAGTAGATTCAATTTAGTGCTTTTTATATGAACTTAAAAGTCTTATAATAAGAAAAAAAGCAGACAATGACGTATTCTAAGGCTACATAACGTTATTTCTAACTTGGACGTTTATCGCTAAATCTAGGACAACCAAAGTGATAAATTTATACAGATAAAAAGAACATTAACCTTATGCAAAAGCTTACATTAATAATTGTGCGATAAAATGATACTTAGATTCTAGTCTTAGCTACTAGAACACATAATTTTATTTAGTAGACTTAAGTTAATAATAAAACGCATTTAAGTTATATTTTAGAATCTTACGTTGATAATAAAAGTACTAAAGGGACATTGTTCAACCCTTTTGGGATTTTGGGATTTTTTAATTTAAATTTTAGACTTTAAGTCAAGTTGCTACTGCTTCATCATTATTTATTCTAGGATCGTGATTCGTACCTGATTTTCTCCAAAATAAAGCAGCCTTTTGACCATCTGCACGTCCGTATCATATACCTGAAAAGGAAAATACAAGGAAAATATATTTTTTTCTGAAAAATTTCCTTTTTCAAAAGTTTAGGCCCATCTGGACCGGCCCTGTGTTCACGTATAGATCTCAAATTGTAGAGGGAGGGGAGAAAAGCCATAACACATGTACTCTGATGGTCATGTCGACGACGACGACGACATATATATGTGTTCTTGGATTCCATAAAACTTTTTAGACAGTATTTGCGAAAGAGCGCTGATGTAAATTTAATAGGGGATGATAGGAGAACAATAGAAAGAAATGCAGAGATCTTATTAAACGCTTGCAGGGACATGGGTTTAGAAGTAAATGCACAGAAAACTAAATACATGGAAGTGCGTCCGGACAGAAATACAGCAAATTATGGATGCGTTAAAATATTAAATAATACTTTTGATAAAGTGGATACTTTCAAATATCTAAGATCAATATTAACAGTGGAAAATCATATTCACGAAGAAATTAAATGTCGACAAAAACAGGGAATTCGTGTTACTATTCGGTTGAAAATCTCTTGTCGTCGCGAATTCTGTCGAAGAATTTGAAGCTTAAATATATAAAACGATAATCATGCCTGTTGTTCTGTATAGTTGCGAAACATGGTCGCTTACTCTGAGGGAAGAACATAGACTGAAAGTATTTGAGAACAGGATCCTGAGAAGAATATTCGGACCCAAGAGGAACGGGAATGGGGAATGGCGGAAGCTTCATAACGAGGAACTACATAGTTTATACGGTTTACCCAACATTGTTAGGTTCGTCAAGTCTAGGAGGCTTAGGTGGGCGGGTCATGTAGCTAGAATGGAAGAAAGTAGAAACGCTTTCAAAGTCTTGACTGGAAGATCAATCGGAAAACGACCATTAGGAAGACCTAGGCGCAGATGGGAGGACAATATTAAGATGGATCTCGCAGAGATTGGAATGCAAAGTAGAAACTGGATGCAGTTAGCCAAGGATAGAAGTCAGTGGAGAGCTTTTGTAAACCCGGGTTTCATGGGCCATAGAGTTAGTTAGTTAGTTTATTTGCGAAACAACAAAATAAGCCTTTTGTGTTGTACTCTTGAAGGCCAAACAGATGACGTCGTAACTCCCATCAGCTTGAGGAATTCCATCTCTAAACACATGTGACTTGGTTCGCAATGCATGTATGAGTGAACAATAACAAATCCAGCAGTAATAGATATTATATGAGCGTTTTAAGACAATACATACATACGATAATGATAATTCCTAATCTTCTATTGAAACAATAATAATGATAAAAGTTGAGAATAAAAACGCTAGTTGTGATGAACTCTCTTGTGACTACATGGTTAGCGTATGCGTCTTCGATGCTGAAGGCACCGGTTCGAATCCCAGTGGGAGCTCATGTAGAGTAAATTTTACGTTAAACTCATGTGGAGAGGATTCCACGTTAAGCTCATGTAGAGTGGATTCCATTGTAAGCTCATGTGGATCGGATTCCACGTCACATAGCCTAGGTGGAAAAAAGGACGCTAAACTCTGAATCAACCAAACAAATAAATGATTGTCATGGGCACTGTGCTGTCAGTGTTCACTTAATGGGAGGACATTTTATAATCTTACAATTAAAAATTACTAAACCTTTATTTTACGATTTGATATTGAATATAAATACACAAAATAAGAAGAAAGTTCCTGAAAGTAATGAAAAATAAATGCTGAATAATAATTATTATCGTTGTTTGAATATACAGAGTGGCCCAAAAATAGGTATACAGCCCGGTACTGATCAACTCATTGCTTTTTATATAATTTTTTATTATTATCCATCAGATAGACTTAGTTTCTTTATTGTTTGTTCTTAAAGCCTTTTTACTTACATCTTAAGCTCGGAACAGCCGAAGCAAATAAACCCATAAGCTAGAATGTTATATTTGATCAATGCAGGGGTGTATACCTACTTTTGGACCACCCTATATTTTTTCATTATGTTTCTAAACTTACGGCTTTGGCGGGTCGTTACCTATATTCCACCCAATCTCATCTGCCATTTTATTCGATAACACAGGAAAAAACAAGGATAAACCCTCTGCGCCGCCCCTGGGTATGTTGTTAGATTTGGCTGGTTTTGCTTATTACAATGTCATTTGTATTCTATTCTAGAAAAAATACCAATTATATTGATTTATACGAAATGAACAAATCAAATTTACTTTCTTTTTCCCCCTTTCTTTGTTTCTCTTATCTCGATATGAAATCAAAAGATGACTGGCTCACAGCATGAGATTTACAAAACCACAGAATATTCGATCTACTACTATAAGACATTTTTTCTCCATTTTCTGCCAACTCTTCTTCGAAAGAAATATACAATATTGAACGCGCGCTGCAACAGATGGCGGAGTAACTAAAAAGTCAACTTTATGAAATGACAGACGCTGGCATTTCCAGAAACAACCGATATTATCTTGCTTGAATGAAAATAAAGAGAAAGAAAAGAGCCCACAAGAACGAAGCATTCTTGTTTGCAAATGCAGCACATTTCCCACAAAAGACTCGCTTTTTGCGGCTGTTTCATAATTAATTGTTATTGTTTAAAATTTTAAATTATGGAAGAAGTGTTGGAAAGATGCGGAAATAACGCTATGGACGTTTTTCATGCAACTTGGATAGCATGTTTTTTCCAGAAATTTTTGATATTATCTTTGGCTTGGCTTGAATTTGTTCAAAAACTGTCTATGATGTTTCAAAAGATGCAAAAATACTACTTTCTCGTTTTAATGTTTAATTTCTAAGGCCTATGTTTAGCAGAAGGGGTCCAGCTCTTTCCTCTTAAAAAAAAAAAAAAAAAAAAAAATACAATTTTGGTAATTTCTGTTCACATTCGGTTTAGTTTAGGGTAGGTTAGGTTAGTTTAGGTTAGATTAGGTTAGTTTAGGTTAGGTTACATTAGTTTCTGTTATGTTATATTAGTGTAGGCAGTGGCGTATAAACGATTTTGTTTCGGGAGGGGCTTTGCTAACTTTCGGGGGGACTTTGCTTGAAAATGTGAAAATTCTGCAAGATATTTTATATACTTGACTATAGTAAGTAAGATTTCGGGGGCTTAAGCCCGGAAGCCCCCCTAAATACGCCACTAAGTGTAGGGGTCCCGCATATTTTCCCCCAGAAAATGTTAGAATTTCGCTTATTTCTAGGCCTACTAATATTTGGTTAATTTAGGTTAGCTTAAGTTAGTTTATGTTAGGTTTGGTTACGTTATGTCTAAGTACTTGCATCATTCATTTCTCCTGTAAATTTTGTGTTTTTTACGTGCTTCTGGACCCCTTGTACTAAACATACTCCATATCTAAAGCTAATAGTCTCATTACTGCCAGGGTGTTCACCAGGCCCGTAGCCAGCCCAAAAATGTAGGGGGACCCGACTGAAGTTAGGGGGGGGGGCGATCCAACCATATTATAGTTCATTTGCAAGCCTACCTTGAAAATTTTAGGGGGCCCTAGCCCTTCCCTGGATACGCGCATTGTGTCCGCTAAACCCCTTATCCAATCAACTATATTTGATACAAACCAACTTGATTTTTTTTTTCTGAATAATAATATAAAACTTTTAGTTGCACCCTTTCCTCTCTAAACTTGATAAGCAATGACGACGCTAGATGGGGTAAAGTGGTGGACGCCCCTCGTTGGAGTCGTCTAGCTCTGCCCCCACATGTTGAATTATAATGTACAGGGTAGGGTTGCCATATTTTAAAATTACAAAAGCGGGGGATTCTAAACCGTAAGTACTGATGTGAACTTCGGTATTACAAATACTTACCTGGGATCCTTCGGACTTCTTAAAAGTGATTTCTTTGTTAAATAACACTTTCAATGTACTTTTCTAATGAAACTAAAGTAAAGTAAATTTAGTTTTTGCTTTTAATGTTTTATTAAGTTTAACAAATGTGAGTCTCGAACTGTAAACTAAATATTAAGAAGTATTACAGTAAGGATATTTGTAAGGCAAATTTTCCAAAGGAAAAAAAAAGCAAGCGAAAGATATTGTTCATACGGTTTTCTCTCTAACAAACACAAAATAATCACTAAATTTTTATCATAAGAAAGGTCGTAAAACACTGTGCATTAGAACAAATCTCTTATTAGCAAATGCTCTGCGCACACACACTGGGCAAATAGCTCACAGCCTAAACTGAAAGATTTCATTTCACGTGTGGAGTAACGGACGGATGTACTAACAGTATTACAATATTATAGGTTTCACTTGCGTTTATCCTAATAAATACAATGAAATATGTTCGAACCAGGGGCGTCATTTAGGGGGGCAGGAGGGGGCAATTGCCCCCCCCCCAAGAGTTTGAGGAATACATATACTTTAATAGATTGCCTACTAATATAGTAGTACAAAACGTGAAAGTCTTACGTCGGTGGTGCTTTTGCCCCCCCCCCAAGCGAAGTCTGAAATGACGCCCCTGGTTCGAACGGAACGTTAAGAACACGAAAATTAACAAGAGGGACGTGTATATTGTAGTGTCATGGAACTTAGAGCACCTTGAATCCGTTTTCTAAATATACTGTATTGCTGATAGGGCTCAAGAAAACAGCACTGTTGATGTTGCTTTTCCATTTAACATAGGGCACCTTACTGGCTCAAACGGCTGATGCAGTTTTAAAAAAAAGAGTTCCACCTTTTAGATTGAAAATCAATTAATTTCATAAAAAAGAAAAGAAAAGAAAGAAAAGAAAGAAAGAAAGAAACAAAGAAAGGAACAAAGAAAGAATGAAAGAAAGAAAGAAAAGAAAGAAAGAAAGAAAGAAAATAAAATAAAAGAAAAGAAAGAAAGAAAGAAAGAAAGAAAGAAAGAAAGAAAGAAAGGAAGGAAGAAAGAAAAGAAAAGGAAAGAAAGAAAGAAAAGAAAAGAAAAAAATATTTCCTCTGTTTCAATATTTTCGTACCTTTAGCCTATTCATAACGAAATTGGAGTATTGCCCCGAAGTTCTG